>NC_079147.1:217992076-219222389 GCF_945859685.1 Eupeodes corollae
GAAGTTGTTGGGTCGGTTTTGCTTCTGTACACATACGTATTGGGATATCTTGTTTGCCGCACATCTCAAAGTATGTTTCTCGCAGAAGCGAAACAGTGTAATTGAGCAACTGGTATGACACATTTTCAAGCTGATCAATACCATTTTCAACACCCGTGATTTTTGCATGTGTATTGCCTAGCTCTGTCTCTAGCTGCACAAGATTCTTATCAACAAGTTGTAATTTATTACTGATTTGCTCTGAATACATAATGGGCGATGGTGTTGCTGTGCTGGTTGTGTTGTTGGTGTCGGTTGATGATTTCTCAACCTCATCGTTATTTTCACTTTCCTCACTGGAATCGGACTCATTGCATATTGCTTTCATTATATCGAGGGATCCTTCTTTTGAATTCAAATCTGAATTCTCGAGCCATTTCATAATTGTTGATTTGTTGGCAGCAAGATTAGTTTTCTTCTCATCATGACTGAGTTGGTCGTTTTCGTTGTCGTTATTTTCGTCAGCCTCAATAACGTCTGTTATGGTAGTTGTAGTGCTGCTGCTGTCATTTGTCTTCACAGTGGCGACATAATTTGTTGCATTGGCGGCGTCAACTACGCTTTCATCGGTTTGTTTTTCCTAAAACGTAAATTAACATGAAATATATGTGTTTTTTTGTTTGTTATTTAGAATGTTATTGTTAATAGGTATAAATAAATTTGTTTAGTAAAATCTTTATTACTTGCACCAACTAACCTTTTGATATTACGCTTTAATATAGGAATTCCGAAAACGAGTTAAAACCTAGACTATATTTGAGTATATCCATTCTATGCATATTTACTTAAATAAAATAAATCTCAAACATGTTTTTAAACAAGCTTTTAGCTTTTAAAATAGTCGGTAAAACTTCCGGAGAAGTTAGATCTGATCCAAATTTATTTTTTAATTAAAAACGTTTCTTAACTCGGAAAGTCACACTATGTGATTGTTTTCGGGAAAAGGTACTATTTTTACAATTTATTTTAATTAATACAAATTATAATCGAACCAAGTATAAAACATATTCAAATCATTTTGAAGGTTAACAAAGTCAGCGGGGGAAGAAATTACGTTAAATATTTTCATTTCAAACAAAAACATTGAAAAAGTCCATTAAAATAAGATTGAATATTTACTATAAAGAAGAAGATTAGAGGTCCAAAAATAGGTTTTGAAATGGAAAAGAACTTTGTAAATTCGATTTTACAAGTTTAATATCAAACAAAGAGTAAAAGATTGAAATACAGGACAGTTTTGTTTTCGATTCAATTTTTGAGACATTTTTTATGAATTAGGAAAATTAACAACTCTTTAAAAAGAAAGACGCACTGCAAGTAAAAAAGATCTGTGAGAGGTTTGCACACATTTTTGTATAAGTAAATATGAGATACGATTTCATCGGGACAAGTACTGTAATTATCATTGAGTTAATTTATTTTTATTTTTACTAAAACCAACAAAGTTTTAGGAAAAACATTTAAATAACTAAAGAAACATTCGTTAGATACTGACAGTTTTTCGCTAGATGAATAAGAAAAGAAGAAAGCCAAGAAGTTTGATATTGTGTGGGCACAGAACATGTGTAGTTTGAAAAAAAGAAGCTTGAGCCTTTTGATTTCCTTTTTATATTAAAAAAATCTTTTCCCTGACGGCATTGTTCTGTTCACGTATACACAGCAGTGCATTCAGCTACTGATAAATAAGCTTGATTATTGTAAAAGGTGGAACCTATTGGTAAATTCAAATAAATCCAAAGTGATGGTTTTTTAAGAATGGTGGTGGAAGATCCGGTGCAAGTGAGCAATGGCACTATAATGGTGAAAGAGTAGAGTTGGTGAAAGAATAAAAATATCTAGGAATCTGCTTTACTAAGAACTTGAACATGGAAAAACATATCACTGAAAAACTTGGTAAGGCGAAAACAGCTATAAACATAGCATGGAAGCAATGTTTTAATAATAGGGAAATTACGCACACCAGTAAATTCAGGGTCTTCGAAGATGTATCGAAATCAGTTATGTTTAATTCAGCGTAAGCTTGGGGTAGTCTGGAATATGAGTAAGTGGAAAAACTGCATCCTCAAAGTTCTGGATATGACAAGTTATCGTCTCCCAAAGAAAGTAGTTTTTCAAACAATCCAATCAAGAAGTAGATGGTTAAAAGACAGGATAGAACTAGAGGAGCAGCTGGATGTTGACCTAAACTATAGTAAGCTTGCCTCATGGAAGCCAACTTTATATCGCCTAATAGCTCGTTTGGATGAAGCCTCAAGAACACAATACACGGAACAAGCCAAAAGCTCACTGCACCGCAAGATTTACAGTAGACTAGACTACGATCTGCGGGAAAGAAACTATGAGAACTTCTTAATCTGGACTACATTCCTCACCGTGAGGACTTACCGATTTTATGTAACCTGTGCATCTTGAAGGAGCGCGAGCATGTTTTTCATTTTGTTGGACGATGTGCGGTATTTAGAGAAATAAGAAGACTTATCCTAGGCAGTGACATTCTTTCAAATACTGATATCACATGTCTTCTACAGGAAATCGATGTCACAAAGTTATATGCATATTGCAAAACAGCACTTAATAATAGACATCAAATTTTAAATGAAGCGTTTTAATCTTAAACTACACTTCCTTTTTTTAATTTATATAAAGATATACTTTTAGTTGTCAATCAGGCAGCCGGCAATGCCATGCATCATATTAATTGTATTAACCAAATTATTGTTAAAAATGTATGTTTAAATAAAGTTAAAATCTAAATCTATTATTAAAATTAAAAAAACATTTTTGGTCGAACAAGAGGTCGTTTTTAACTTCAATCAGTTCGTTTAATTCAAAGGTCACAGATTACTAAGGAAACAAAAGTTATTTGTTAAGCATTTTTGGAAAAACTTTAATGGCGTTAAGGTTCACATTTCAGGGAGTATTTTCCACTCCATCTATTCTCTAGTTTATCTCAGATATAATTTTAAGGTATCTACTGTTGGGAAAGCTTTTAAAACATCAATATTTTCAGGCTTTTAAGAAATTTACTGAAAGTTTTTTTACATGCATAAATTAATTACAATTTTTATTTTTCTTATATTTTCCTAAATTCTGAAAGAGTGTTATTTTGGCTTTATAGCTTACCTTTCTTTTTTGTTCTTCTTCATCTAATTGCTCTGAGCGTTGGATCAATAACTCTCCAATTTTCTTTTTGTACTGCTCGCATTCTGTTTCACTATCTTTAAGCTTATCAGCTAAATCGGCAACTGCCGCTTCGAAATTGTTCTGCTCTTCGTTTGTTTCACGCTGACACTTTTCTACTTGGTCCTTATACTCACTGTACTCCTTCTCCAGGCTTAACAAACGGGTATTAACGTCTTGTAGATTTTGCTTTGTGTATCGAATTTGATCTCGTAGTAACGAGCATTCGTTCTCGCTGCACGTATAGTCACGCTCGACTTTAGATAATTTTTGCATTGCTTCCATACGCTCTTGGTACACTTTGCTTAAGGCTTCTTTGGCTGAATTTTGATAGGTGAACTTTTCTTCTTGCAGCTTAAGGATTTCTTCCTTAAGTTGATCGACAGGTGAACTCTTTTGCAAAAATTGCAACTTATTCTCTAGCAAATCTATGCGATTCAATAATCGATCTTCGTCGATCATCGATTGCCAGCAGATGGTTGAATTTTTTCGTGTGGCGTCGAGAATATTTTGAATATTTTGCAGTTTTGCTTTGAGTAGCTTCTCCCGCTGGGACGTCTCTTGCATGTACAGGTTTAATCGATGGAGTTCTTCAAAAGAGATTCGGCTGTCTCCCCGAAATGGGCTATCTTGGGTGATTGAAATGGCTTCCCTGCCATCAGGTAAATATGGTTTTACAGATGCAATAATGCATCCATGGACCTCTTTGCGTGAATTTTCCATTACTTCAACGCCAAACTTTACAACATCGCCAAAATTCAATTCGACTGGTTCTGAAGAATTGATTTTGCGATCGTTTATGAACGTTCCATTAGAACTTTTCGTGTCCTTGACGTAAAACTTTCCATCGTTTGAATACCAAAGGACGGCATGGGTTCGAGAAAGCACTTTGCAATCAAATATGGCATTGTTGTCAGACGATTTGCTCTTTGCAATCGAGCGACCAACTTTGCATTCAATATTTGGGGTAAGGTAAATGGTGCGAGTCTGGAAGGGATGGGAGTCGGGTTGACAAACAAGTACCATTCGAGCCACATTCGAATCACATCCGGATTCTTCGCAATCGGAAGAATCATTCAGAATGGTGGCCGTTCCATTGTTCCCCATTGATGTTAGCGTACCTGGGTTTACATTTGGAGCCCCAATTGCTGATACTGTCGACACGGAAGAAGGTGGTAGAGACGAAGGTGCAGCCATCATGAGAGCATTAGTTTCAATTATTTGCGATTGCTTTTTAACATCATCATAATTCAGCCATTCATTACTAGCAATTACCATAACTGCAAATGAAAGCAAGTTTTATCGTCACAATCACAACGTTATTGTTTTTCTTGTTTTTTTCTTTTAGTTTAAAATTAATTAAGAATTTACCTTAGCAAAAATAATCACGATAATGGAATTCTGAGATTTTTTTCCGTACAAAGAAAATCATTAAAATAAAACGTCAAGCGAATTTTCCCTCAAGTGTCGGCAATGTAGTTTTTGATTAGCCACATACTAGATAATTAAAAACAAATGGTCCTTTTTGAAGGAATTTATTTTTTATTTACGGGTGCAGTCAGAAAAGTGACATCACTCAATTAAGGAAATATAATAATCCTACGTCACTCTCTATAGTAGAGTAGAAATGATGCAGAAGGTGTACTTTTGGAAAGGTAAATTGTCAGATGTGGGATATTGTGGTGAATATGGAGTGGTAGAAATTAAAACCAGAACAAAAATTTAAAACTTAGTTTTTACAAAACCATAACAATTTATTTTCATCTTGAACATTTTTTCACCTGCCGCAATGAAAATTATAATTAAGCTTACAAATTCCTAGGCTAATCATTTTGAAATCTCATTATTGTATCTCCTTCACATTGGATAGTTTCAACAGTGGTAAAATTAAATCTTTTTTAACCTAATGACATAAAATGCCAAAACAAGTTGCCTGAAAAGTTCCTTATCTAAGATCTAAGAATTTAAAGAGTATTATAGAGTGAAATATAAATAAAATATATTATTTTAGAATTGTGAGATAATTATATTTCTAAGATTTTTGAGAATTTAATTAGTCAGATTGTGAGACCAGAAAAGTGACATGTATAAAAAGAATTCACTATTATCATTTACCTAGCAATGAAATTAGCTTTGCATTTCTTTTTGAATTGTGCAATCGACAAAACTTGGGAACCAAATCATAAAAATAATATTCTGCTTTAAAGTGCTTAAATAATGTATAGAATCCAAAAAGTTAAATTCTCAAATTCTTGGTAAAAAACCAAACATTTTTGGAAATACAAAAAATAAATACACACCGTAAAAAGGAATACGATAAACTACTTTTTCGATTAGCAATCAAGAAACTTTTAAAAAATTATCAAATTTTTGCAACCCGCTTAACTGACGTCAAAATGAGTTATCTATATCTGTTCAATCAAAAACATAACTTAAAAGAATCTCAGAAGAAGAAACCTCAACTGAATAAATAAATTGAAATTTGAACAAGATGATGTGTATTTGGTAATTAAAATCAGAAAGAAAAGGCTTAAAAGATGAATAAACTGCAACTCTATAAAGTCTCTATAAATGCTCTACAGAACGCGCGGTTGTTTATAAATTTTTAATTTGACGTTTAAAAATTTCCCTTAAATTGATACCTCTTTTCATTCGGGTGATTCAGGTAAAGGGGTGCAAGTCAGTTCTCTAGCCTCAAAAGTGTCTAAAATTTCTAAACATGCACTGAACATGGCCAGTTATTCGAGAAATCGGCAAATGGCAAAAGCTATGTGTCATCTTGTGATTTTCGGGCCAGGGCGTGATTAAAAAAAGAGTTTTTCCACAATTTCCTGTGTTTATTGATTAAAAAAGTTTGTTTGGCTTGAAATTTAATCAAGTGCAAAAATGAATACAATTATTCGTGCAGGCCAACTCTAAATATTATAAGCCCCAAACGTGTTTTAAAGTTTTTGTTTTATTTTTCTCCATTCAAACTCTTAAGCCATAAAACCAATACGAAGACGAACTCCAAGTGCAAAAAAACATCGATAAATATGGCCTTTTTTTAGAAAGCTAACTTTGTATGCGAAGTTTTTCGTTTGAAATAATTTTCTTAATTATCCGTGCAATTTAAATAGTGTTTATGTTAATTATAGGTATACCTTTGTATATATTTACGTACGCATAATATATAAATGATTATGCATTATCTATGTACTATTATTACTTTTGTGCAGTTGTTAAAAACCAAATAAAAGAAAAAAAAAACATTTATTGTTTGCTCATCAAAAAAGAAAAAAAAGAACGACAAAGGAATTAACCGAGAGATGGAATTTTATTCACTTTTTTTCTTGTAGATAATTAAAGGGGATAATTCAAGAAAAGAATCTTTTATTCTTCAATTGTGTTATTATTGATTGTTTCTTGAGTACAAGCAGCTGGAAAGGAGCTAATCAATGAGGTGAGTTTTCAGATAAATTGTTTTCTTGTTTTTTTTTTTTGGTTTTTTGTTTTAAGGAACCTTTTGCAAGATTTGCTTGGTTCTCGGTATTGCTACGTGTTCTATATAATTTTCCGCTTCGTATCCCGTGCCCGTGGCAGTCCCGGTGACGGTGACAACAAGACGGCAACCAACTGTATCTGCATGTATATGTTTGTATTTGGCTTTAGTCTTGTCGTCATCATAGTGATAGTCATTCTGTCATAGTCAAACAGCTGAACCATAAACTAACTAGAAAATCAGTGAAATGCCGTATATACAACTACCTTCAGTGTATACAATTTAGGTACCTACTTACCTTGCCTATGCAATTGCTATAATGTATGTGGTTTGTGGTATTAATAATGCTAACGTTACCAAAGAGTGTTATAACTTATATCTACGGTTGCCATTGCCACTCAAAAAATACCTACCTTCATCTTTTCTAAATAAACAATCTTAAAAAACAATCTCTTCATATTTTTTTTATCGCATGACTTATTTTAATATGAAAGAAATTAAGACGACACATTTTTAGAATTTTAATTACCTTTGAATAAAAAGAAATTATTAATTTATATTACAAAACTGTACTGATGGTAATGAGGTGAATATTTATGATTTAAAACTAGAACGCCGCCAATTTTCTTCAAAAAATGTTCAATTGGCCACCCAATGCTTAGTTTCAATGCCCATCAATTAGAAAGTGCACTACACTAAGTTACGAACGATTTATGTTAAGTTAGTGGAGGGTCAAGTCTCTACTTTTGCCGAACAATTTCTTTTACATCATTAAACTATTCATATATAAAATAGGTTTAGGTAGTTTTGCAAATTTCCAAACAAAAGAGATTAAATTATTTTTTTTTGTTTTTTCTTTGAAAGACCGTTATAGAGATAGGTAATTAGATTTGCAGACTTGAAAGATTCAATACATCACATGAAAAAAATAGAAAAAGGCAAACAGGGTTATTGGCATATATCTACCTATCTAAACAATGGAAAAAACAAGCTCTAGAAGCATAGATATGTAAATCAGTTCTCTTAGTTTCTAACAAATAAGTACCTATCTTTGTTTGTTTGAATAGAATATTTCTGAATGGGTCGTGGATTTTGTATCAAAAGTTGTTTATCGATTTACTAAAAAAAAAAACAATATTAATGATTTATGATCTAATCTGCCATTTCGATTAGATGTTCTTACACACACTCTATGTCAAGAGCTGTTATTCATATTGATATATTTCTTTCAAATAGGTCTTATATATTTTTTGTTAAAGGTCTATTAAAATATTCAATTATGTATTATTGAAAAAATGTCTTTTGATGCAAACTATTAAATAATAAATATTTAAATATCTGAAATAATTAAAAATAAATAAATTAGGTGGCTCGATAATCCGTTGACTTATGGCTTATTTGAAAAGCACTTTTCCTGACAAAGATTACTCTTGCAGGAATTGTCAATTCCTCGCAAGAGGCAGTACCCGTGAAAAAAAACTTTAGGTATCACATTCAGTCATTGAATGCAAGATCTTTAGCATAGTAGTCCAACGCACTAACCATTACGCCATGGATACAATAAGTATCTCCTCGAATTAAAAAATGAACATCGATCAAAAGTTGTCACCAGTTGCAAAAGTTTTTCACGCCAAAAATCAACAACTTGCTGTCAATAGCATTTAAATTATTCCTTATGAATTTAATATTATTCATATAAAGGCTGAGTAATTATCAAAAATTCTTTTTACTTACTAAGCAATTTTATTATTAATTTATATAAAGATATCCTCTGCATAAAACCTGGAAAATGTTCAGCCTTATCGGAAATTCCTTGGGAAATAGTTTTCCCTTCCCGGTAGCAAGTTTTTTCTATCGGGAATTCTTTTTCCTTGGGAACAAATTTTGCCAACATGAAAATAATAAATTTATTTTCGAACATAGTTTTGGAATGATTTGACATGGCGTTTTTCTTTTTTAGTTCAGAGCTGAGCTCTGAGCATACTCTGAGCGAACAGAGTAGAGTGGAGTAGAGTTCTGAGCAGAGTATGTTCAGAGCTCTCTGATTTAATTATGAAACAACTTGAGCACTAAACTGTCATTTTTTGGTATATAGTTTTTTTTATGTTAGTTTGAAGGCGTTCAAAATTCTCCTTAATCAAATTAATCAGAAAAACAGTCATATCGTTGGTCCATTTGACGCCTGAAATAAATTTGATTCATAAAAATGCTATATGCAATTAGTTTTTCCAAAATTATCTTACCTTCTACACCAGAGCAACCAGCCTCTTCCGCCATTTTTATTGTTTTGATAATGATTTTTTTTTATTTCCTGGCTTTCAGATATCAAATTGTTTGTGCTCAGCATTTTACTCCGTTTACTCTGTTATTTTATTCTGAGCTCACAGAGCGCGCTCTGAACATGTTCAGAACTAAAAAAGAAACACGAATTTGAAGCTCTGAACGCTCAGAGCTCGAAAAGAAACACAATTATTTTTTTGACAGTTCGAGCTCTGCTCTGAACTAAAAAAGAAAAACGCCCACAGTTAGTTCTTAGTGAACAAAATTGTTTGTTTTCGTCCTAGGCCTAGTCCTTAATTAAAAATGCAGAGAATATAATTTGTATTATTAATCGATGAAATACAACGAGAACAACGAAGTTTTTGCTGTGTTAATGTTTTTGGAACTCTAGCTTTGCTTTAACTTCTTGCATTCTCATCTCTTCCATTTCAAGGTTGTGTCTTTAGGTTTTACCCAACATCTTCTTCTGAAACTCACTACTTTTGTCATTGGACCTGTATGTTTTCTTGAAATGGTATTCCATTTTTATTTAGGTGTCGCTTCATAGCCTCAACTGCCTCTTCAACCTTATTGCAGAGTTCTTTTTGAATTTCAATTTCTCGTTTCGAAGCGACGATACCAATTATGCCTTTTTGTGGCTTTTTTGTAGGACGAGGAGTTGAATGTTCAGCTGGGAGACCAAAAGTTAAAGCATCTTGGCATTCCACCAATTCTTCTAAGGCACGAATTCGTATTATCGTTTCCTCCAACGCACTAAATTTAAACTCCTTGTTTGGACCTCCACATTTTCAGACATTTTCTTCCTCACGTACCTATTAAAATTTTTTTTTAAGAATAAAAATCATTGTTATCAACTTACTACCTACTACTACTTTTTTTCATTCAGAAATAGATTTTGTTGGTGGACCTTTTTAAGTTTGTTAAAACACAAATAAAAAACTTTACACTTACTTAACGTTAATTCTATTAGATGTTGTCTGTTCGGTGGCTTGGCTGCAGTAGAAGAGACCCGAAAAAAAAGATTCGTGGAAAACTAAGAATAAAAAAATACATAAGTAAGAAAAAGTAACGGAAACAAGTGGAAGGGAAAATATTCCATACGAAGTAAATAAAAGCAGGTGGCGTCCATGAAGAACCAGGACCTAGTGACTTACAACTCTCAACCATTCCTGTGTGCGAGTAATGTTGTCAGAGATGGAAGGGACCTACAATTTATATGCCGAATTCGAACGGCTAATTTGAAAAACCACTTTTTCATGACAAGAATTACTCTTGGAGGATTTGTCAATTCCTCGCAAGAGGCAGTACCCGTTAAAAAGTCAGGTGGCACAGGCAGGGTTGGAACCAAAGACCCCTTGCATGATAGTCCAACGCACTAACCATCACGCTACGGGTACTAGAAGAAAATAGAGTGCGTTAAAATGCTCCATCCGTAGCACCTTTCAACTTTAAACTTGTTCATATTATTGTTTTAATATGTAACAGGCCCAAAATGTTAAGTTCATTTTCTACTTCTTTCCAAATGTTGATACATCTTCCTTAGACCAATTTGTTGTGAAACCATTAGCAATATCTCGTTTTTTTTTTTTCATAAAACTAATTAAAACGTGAACTTGGTGAGTATTTGTTGAATTCGACCTTAAAAAGGTACATTTTTTATATTTTCATTATTATTTTCTTGAGAATTCTTACATTGTTTGCTCGCTTTCAATTTCGACAAATAAATAACGGGGAAATATTCAGAGAGAAAAACACAAGATTTTTACCTACATAAAAAAAAGTTTTTCGAATATGGGAACAAATCCCATGGGAAAAGATCTTCCCAAAAACCCGAATCAACGTAAAAATGCTGTTCCATAATACCATTTATTTGGTTTCCACAGTTCACATCATGGTATCTGAAAATATACTACTTCCTGTTGATATTATCAGTGTTTTTGTTCGCCTTTTATAAAGTTAGCAGAACCGTTTTTAATTGTTGGTCAAAAATGAATCTTTAGTATTCAAACACTTGCTGTTTTCCCCCTGAAAATTATACTAAATGCTTAAATTCTGTCCATACCTTCCGACCTAAATCTATTACCTTAAAATACTTACCTACATGAATCTGAACATGGAAATGATTTTTTCTTAGAACCAGAAATCTGCTTTTACATCCTGGTTCCTCTAATATAAAATATTCCCATAAATTAATTCCAACGTGAATAATTTTCCAACGTAAATAATTCATCCAATGAAAAACAAATTGTTCAAACCCAAAATATACAAACAATTAACTTACGGTAACATTGATTGACAGAGTTAAATTTTTCTTGGAATGAGTTTTTGCTTCTGGTATGAGTTGTCCCTTTAAGGTATAGGCTGAGATGGCCTGCGTTCAAACGCCCACAAAAACATTTCACACGGTTCTTCCCCTGTCTAAGCTCATCCCATGACTGCTTATAACGTAAGGAAGAACAATTCGAATAGTCGGCAAATATTGTCTTTCTTGTGATGCCTTATTTGAATTGGTTTAGTAGAAGATTAGGAAGGGAGACTTATTAACGAAATAATATACCTATATGAAATTATCCAGGCTTGTTTTATATTGTGTTGTATACCAATAGTGTACGGGCAGTTGAGGCCTTTAAGAAAGTGTTTTTTCTAGACTCAGCAAAAACTGAATAACTATCAGTGCTTGTTCTAAACAAAACAATCATCATTTAAATTAAATATTATCCATCCAAATATTTTTGGTAAAATTATATAATTCATATTTCTATCGTTATCGTCAAACCATATTCACCCCAAAAGTTTACTTGCCTTCTTTCTTATTACCTTTCAAAAATGATGTACTTACGTATATATTTAACCGTATTTCATTTTGGAAAGTAAAGACTGACAATTAATTAATTAATTTATTCATTTGTCTGAATGTCGAAAAACTTTAGTACTCGTTAAAGTGATCTCAAATGACAAAACACTTACACAATTGTAACACACTAGAAGAAGTTAAAGCACTACAAATGTATAAGTCTATCAATCTTGATTTCCTGTCAAAAATCACTTTCCAAGTATATCTAGTTAGAATTAGAACTATCTTGGGGACTTTCCTTTTTAGCACCTTTCATGACTGGTTGTGAAAAGAACTGTTTAACCCAAGAGTTTCTAACCAACATCGACACTCTCTTTAAACTTTTTCTTAATTTATTATGCTAAACAAAAGCAAAAGTTCAAAGAACTCTCCAACTTAACTTTCATTTACAAAACTATTTATCCTCTTGAAATATTATTTTATAAACAACAATAACTACCCACGTGCTGTTGGAAATCGTCCAATTTTCTTTGCCGCTGTGGTCATTGCCATTAATTAATGTTCAAATTATTTGCACAGTACAGCAATTACTTGTTTTATGCGGAAATCTGATTCATATCGAAACGCATGCCGTGAAATCAAAGACTACCTATGGCTATGGCTAGCTAGACTTTAATTAATTTTCAATTCGCATTACTATGAGTATTTAGAAGTGTGTCTTATTATAAATTGTATTTATTACAAAATGTTTTATGGGAATACAAAAAATTCGTTGGCTGGCGTATGTTCAAATGAAAATGAAAACAAGCTTGATGCTTTTACAACACTCGATGCGTGCATAGTAAAATGCAGGAGTGAATTATCTACTTATAAGAATTCAATCCTCGTATACTTTATGATCTCACCATTCATATTTGGAATTATATACACATGTACAATGTACATATACACAAAATATGTTCCCAGCTACAAAACGAATCAAGAACAGAAACTCATTAATTATAAATTTTAATACTTTCGTCGACCTGTCTGTCAAGGTCTAAAATGAAAACTTACCAGTGAAAGGGCGAACAAAGACTCAATTCAGTCTTTGATTGACTGCCTTGGACATAGCTGAGAATTAAATGGCCATATTTGGTTTGAATGAAGATCGGCATCGGGTTTTGTCCATAATAATAAATACATATGCACAAAGATAGATAGTGATGTGTACTCCAATGGCCATACATAATGTTTGTGTATCTTTAGCTGTAGTTAATTTTATCTACTCATGATTTGTGAGTAGTTTATAGCTTATGTATGAAGCTGAATGGAAATGATAAATATGTTGTAATTTAATTTTGAAATCTGGTAATAGTTTGTACTTTCGCCAGAAAGCTAGCTTTTGCGTAACAATCTACTGGGACTGGGATTGTGTGGCTCTAGCGGCTGTAGAAGCACGTGTAAGGAATGTATGCCCGATAAACTTATTCTACGACGGCTGTGCCATTGTTCCCGAACCTCAATTGATATCAGTAACATGTTTTTGGTTTAATTGACATATTCTGTTTATTCAACCACAGTTTTAAATTATCTAATGACTTATGAATCATGACAGTATCTTTTTGCTGGAATCGCTTCGTCTTACGAGACAAATACTAGAAGTAAAGATGATCAAGCGTAGATGTAATGTTTGGTATATATTCAATTACTGGGAAAAGGTCAAACACATGAAAGACATTTTAATTTTGCTTGATAGGCATATTTTAAGTATAAATGATGATGCTTGGGTTGGAATAAGAAAGTAAGAGAAATAATCACATTTTTGATAATACATATTTTTAAATTCCTTTCAGAATGGAAGTCAGCAACAGTAACCACTTGCAAAGTACATCATTAATACACCCGCAACAGCAACAACAACAACAGCAACAACCACAACAACAAACTCACAGCTGCAGTATAACATCTCTTAGCCGCAGTAACAGTCCAGCCAGCTCAAATTCAGAAATTGAAAAAGAGTTTCAAGACTTAGACTTGAATAGTTCAGGTATTGCAAGCAATAAGAGCAATGGAACATCAAGTGGTGGGAGTACAGCGAACAGCATTATTAATAGTACAGCTGGAGTAAAAAAACGTATCTCAAGTAGTCGAACACCAACAAGAAAAGCCCGACGAATAAAGTTCTATCGCAATGGAGATCGTTTTTATCCTGGCATAACCATTCCAGTTTCAAATGAACGTTACAGGTTTGTAAAATTAATTTTTGGTTGTTGGTATAGGTAAATAAAATAATTGTATCAAACCTCCCTTCAGGTCATTTGAAAGCTTAGCAGAAGACTTAACAAGACTTTTAGAAGATAATGTAAAAATTCCTGGAGCAGTACGAACTATCTATACCTTAGGTGGGAAAAAAGTAAGTTATTTTTGACAAAAGCTAAGACAATTTAAAAAAAATTAATCTTTTAATTCTGGTATAAGTTTTAAATGATTAACTAACATGTTTAAAGAAATATTAAGAGGAGGCTTCAGGTAGATTAAAAATCACGTTTCGGAAAAAAAAAAACTAAATTCCCAACAGCTGCTTTTATTTTATAATAATATCACACCTCACCATAGATTACTTTAAATATTTTCTTTTGTAGATATCAAATATTGACGAATTTGAAGATGGCCAAAGTTATGTATGTTCCTGTAACAATGAACAATTCAAGAAGATCGACTACAATTCCCAACAGATGGTTAACAATATTCAAAATAAGGCCAACAATCGTCTGTCGAAAATATATCGGCCATCGTCACCACTTAAAAATGGTACAAACGGTAGTCCCATTCTGAAAGCCAGCGAACGTGATATGGTGGTTCATCCCCGAATTGTAACTCTTATTCGCAATGGGACCAAACCACGAAAGGTTAGCTATTTTATTTAAAAAAATAATAATTTTGTATAAAAAATAATAATATTTGTTTTTCTTTTAGATAATGAGACTTTTATTAAATAAACGTAACAGTCCCAGTTTCGATCATGTTTTGATCGCCATTACACAAAAAGTTAGACTAGACACTGGATGCGTGCGAAAAGTCTTTACCGTATCTGGAACACCTGTTCTACAGTTAGCCGATTTTTTCGCTCATGACTATGTTTTTCTTGCCTACGGTACAGAACGTGTCAGTCAGGATGACTTTAAGTTAGAAGCCGAAGAAAATAAAGTCCTCAATCAAAATGCAAAGACGCTTCGCAATGGCACGGCGTGTAAGGGCCCAAAGCCAAAGATGCCCGTTAAAAGCAAAAATATGTACATTACCACACACGAATGTGTCGAAGAGACACTAAACGATAGTGGCATTACAGCACAAGATCTTCCAGCTGAAATTCGAGACCGTTACGCCTTGGGCAATGTCATTGGCGATGGAAATTTTGCGATTGTACTTAAAATAAAAGACCGACAAACTTCGAAGCCTTTTGCGCTCAAGGTAATTGATAAGAGCAAATGCAAAGGCAAAAAACACTACATCGATGCTGAAGTGAGAGTAATGAAAAAATTAAATCACCCCCATATAATCTCATTGATTATGGATGTTGATCAGCCAAGTATAATGTACTTGGTTCTAGAGTATGTAAGTGGTAAGTAGAATGATAAAAATTGAAGCAAATTGTTAGTACACACTCTTTATATATAACAAAAATGTAATTATTCTCTCAAGGTGGTGATCTTTTTGATGCAATAACACGAGTAACAAGATTCTCGGAGGAGCAATCAAGGGTAATGATTAAGCATTTAGCCGCAGCAATGGCGTATTTACATTCCATGAGCATAGTACATAGAGACATTAAACCAGAAAATTTACTGGTAAGTTAATACCGATTTATATAATGTATTTGCCTTTCGTTTCATAATATAAAATGATCCCGCAATACCGTAATTTAAATAACTTGATGTTATGACATTTTCCAACAAAATGAGCATAAACCAAAGTCAATTCTAGCTCCTATAATACGAGCACATGGTGGTCACATAGATAAACTTAGTCTACATAACAATACTTGTAAAGGTTGAATAAAAATTACATAATTACAGACCATGCTTGGGTCCTAATTAAAACGCCGTAATGCTGCCTACATTCTATTTATATATATTCCTTTATGCAGCCAAAGATTGCAAATATTTCTAACAAATAAAGCAAAATATGATTGAAACAACGATAAAAATCATAATCGCAATAAAACATCCATTCAAAAATAAACAGTGAAAGATAAGCCAAACAGCACTATTCTGCTATTTACATGGATCGTATATTCAATTCACCCATTCGATTCCCTTTCACACTGCCTTTAAATTTTGCTATCCATCGGGTGAACTACATTATCCCAAACCAATTTGACATTCAAATAAACAGCTGTTCATGTAAAAAACTTGAGAATGTTGGATAAATTATTTTGAATCATACAAAAATTAAGTTTTTTTTTGAAAATGGGCAGTATTGGACTTTTTATTCCAGTTGTAAGCAGAGAAATAAGAGAATCCTGAAACAGAGAGCGACGGAGAAACGTTAAAAAGTGTCTTCCTTTTCCTAAAAATGTTAATATTCTTTTATTTATAAAACAAATATTTTCAATTTAGTAGTAAATTAGTTTTAACAAACTAGACATCAAATACAAAATTCTCTGCATTTTATATGCGGATCTGAATTGTATAGAATGAATGCTTTCACGTGAATAGAAGAATACCGCGCAGTATTACCGACGTTACCGACATACACAGATTCACTTCGAATGAATAGCAGAATGATGATTAGTGAAAATTCAAGTAAAATTCCCCCGATGAATAACATAATAGACATGAAACTTTGCTAATCAAAAAGTCCTTACTACTCGTCTTAAAAAACACTTGTAGTGTTTTCAAGGCTAAACCTAAAAGGTTAAGGATATAAAATACATCGGGTCGTATAAATTAAAAATGCTAACCTCCTATAAACTCCTTTTATCAGAGGAGGTTCTCGATTTCGTCTGAATACAATTACATATAATTATTAATATGTTCCTAGTAGCTGTTGGGGATAGCAACCTGTTGGACACTACTGCCTCTTGTCAATAATTGACAAAAACCAAGACTAAGTATTGCCATTAAAAGTGCTTCCCGAATAAGTCGCTCTTTACGAGCCGTAAAGTCACCAAATTAGTTTGTATGTATTTGTAAGCGAATTCCTAGAATGTGTTTTATCTTATGACTTTCGGATAGCAACACGACACTAAGAATTAAATGTGTATTTAAAACAGGGAAAGCATTCACGTAAAGATTTATTAGGTTTGCGTAATTTCACAAAAATAACCCCGCGTCCCAGTAGCTCACCGTTGAAAAGAATCCGCGCAAACAAAAATAATAATTATAGTTGTGAAGAGAAAACCCTCATGAATATTTCAAAAAGACTTGTTGAATCCTCATTTTCGTGCCAAAATCCAGGTAACTGACCTTTCCATTTGGCAGAGTTTGTTTCTTGCGCTTATATTAAAATTCAAATCGTGGGAAATTATCAAATCAACTGTTGAACAGGATTTGAACCACAAAAACTTTGACTATCTATTCACTTTTATGGTTGTGGTTTTATTTCTTTTTTAAAGCTTAAATGTATACAAAAATAATATGTTACAGGTTGAACTCGACGACAAAGGACAAGTTGTTGAGCTTAAACTCGCTGACTTTGGTCTAGCTTGTGAGGTAACAGAACCTCTTTTTGCTGTCTGCGGTACACCGACATACGTTGCGCCAGAAATTCTTATGGAAACCGGCTATGGTTTAAAGGTTCGCTAGTTTGTTTAGTTTAACTTTTGACGATTATTTATTTTGAATTATAACAGATTGATGTGTGGGCAGCTGGAATTATTCTTTACATTTTACTTTGTGGCTTTCCACCGTTTGTATCACCCGACAATCAGCAGGAACCACTATTTGACGCAATCATATCAGGTGTGTATGAATTCCCAGAACCATATTGGTCTGATATTGGCGATGGTGTACGCGATTTGATTGCCAATATGCTTCAATCCGATCCCGATGTAAGATTCACTAGCGAAGACATACTAGACCACTACTGGACTCTTGGTGAAAACTTCGATTACAGATGAATTTAAATTCCACAATATTACAGCTTACTTTATTATTATTTATACATAAATTATATCATTTTAACAAATTGCTATTTTAATTTAATTTAATTAAATTTTCTTACTTCTCCCTACGGAAAATTTGTCTCTATTTTTTAGTTTTTATTTTGCATCAATAAATAAAAGAAAATTGTTTTGTATTTTTTGTAGCCCAAAAATCTTCTGTTGAATAGCGATTTAATTCAGCATTTTTATATAGTAGTTCATTAAGAATAATTTTGCCTATTTTAATGTGTATTTAAAGGCTTCTAAGTAAGAACAGTATATGCTTAAAAAATAACAATACGTCACTGATCGTAATTATTAGAATATGTATTTCTAATTAAGGAAAGGATTTTTTTGTCAAGCTATATGGCATAGCCGAATACCAATTTATCTGATCTCTTCAAAATTATTTTGGATGGAAGACGATTAAAATATAATAAATCATTGCCTTAAATAATCATAACAACAATTATTAAGAGTGTTGTTTTTTTTTAACAATTATTCCAACGAAAGATAAAAAAAAGTATTTTCAATTAAAAGGAATTTAAAAAAGAAAATGATTATAAGAATTGAATGATAATTTATTAGCTGATAAAATATTTACATAATGTGCATGTTTTTAATAGAGCTATACTATAATTAGTTTAAGTATTATTTTTGATAAGATTTCTGCACACTATAGACTTTTCTACAAGCTATGTATGTACATTGTACAATGGTGTTGGGTTGCAAGGAATAACTGAGATGCTCTTAGCAAATCGATAACAAACAATTCAAAACGCAGAGTTTGTAATTTCAAAAATTCCGCAGTATTGCCAAAATTGCGATTATACAAATAAACAAATAGCATGAGCTCTGCCTCTACGTGAGCATGGGAACAATTTTGTTTATAAAAGTAAAACGACACTCAATTTGCGATTAAGTTGGTATTAGATTTTTTTATGTTGCTGAATTTGCATGCAAATAGCAGGGGATGATGATTTCAATATTATTTTGTTTCTAAACTTTTATTAAGAAATTAATTGTTTTACTTTCCAGGACTGAAAGTCCATTTTTTTAACGTTTTCTTCAATGAACCCATTTTATAGAAAGCATGATCACTGCATCCATGCAGTTGTAATAGTGTCCATAACCGTTATTCACCAGTAGCCCTACTCTGTTATGCGTTTCGAAAGCATCTAGTACTTTTTCTATTTATAGAATAGGTTTGCCCAGGCTCGAAGTATTTAAAAAAATTAAAATTAAAATTCAGTCATTATTATCACTTGAGAATTATTGTAATGACATTTTTTACACTTCACTGCTTTCCAATTGTCAGAATTCTCTTTTCATTTCAAACTTAAAAAGTTTAAGTTGATTTTGTTCATATTTATTTCGTTTTTTCTTCAAGTCATACGAATTCCACCATAATTTCCAATCGCTTGGTATGCACATTTTTCGCTGATGATTCCCTATAATGGGATCTATTTGCTTATATTTTATTTATTATTTCCTTACTTATATTTTATCTATTTCACACCACTTAACACAATTTTATTTTTGTGTCCTTTAAAAACGACCTTCGAATTGCAATTCGTTACCTCTCTTGTTGTAGAAACAAAATGTTCGTTTTCGAACGGCAATGACATTCGGAAACGCATTGCCAGTTACGAAAAAGGTACGAGATTATCCGCATTAGAAATAAAGAATACAAAATATTCGTTTTCGATAATATTTGCTTTTAAAACGCATTACAGAGTACGGCCCCTGGTTTACCAATTGTACAAAAACGAGACCTATACCAATTATTAGGTAAATTCGAGTTTACCAACCTACGGGTATTTCATATGCCCTAAACAATAAAATGAGCGATAAAAAACTAAAAAAAAAAACACTCCAAATTCGAATAAACTATATTCATATTTTGATGTAAATGTTTCATTATTAATTATAAATTTTTGTTGTAATCATGTTTTGATTTCCGACCCAGCATAAATAGTAGAATGATCTTGATCTAATTATTGATGAAGTATACGCCGTTCGGATTCGGCATATAAACTGTAGGTCTCCTCCATCCCTGCAATTACTCGCACACAGGAATGGTTGAGAGTTGTAAGTCACTAGGCCCTGGTTCTCTACGGACTGTTGCGCCACCTAATTTATTTATTTATACACCGTATTTAGTTATACGAAATGTTATGCCAACACAATGAATATCTACACGCAATGCATAGTAATACAGTATTATCCTCGTCTTTGATTGATATTTGTAGTTATAATTAAAGGAGTCCAATACTTTCCGCATATTACCCACTTTATATGTACATATATCAAAAGTAAAGATAATGTTGTAAAGGGCCCACCACTATCCAAGATTACAACATCAATGGAAAGAAAAATTAATCCATAATTTCGTCTTTCTTGCTGCTTGATGAAAAGCTGTTGTGTGCCGTATTTCTTATGTCCCATTCGCACTCTCATTGACATGACCTTTCTCGTAGAAATGATGGCGAACCAAAATCATGAAATGAAAATGATTTGCATTGATAGTATTCAAATTAGATTATATTAAAAGGTAACAATTATAAGAATCAAAGAAAACAACAAGTAGCTGATTTACATAAATATGCAGCATTATTATTTATTTATTTGGGTTTTGGAATTAAGTTTATTTATTAAAACAATTTTGCAGCATCAACGGAAGTGTTTTTTAAATAAAATTAAGAATAGGCAACATTTCTAGTCCTTTTTTATAGATAAAAGGGGAGAAAACTTAATATGGTGAGATTTGAGAGAAAATAGGAAATAAATAATTTTAAATACGTCCAGACATTACATATGAGAATTGAATAAATGATTTCTCAATTTATGTCGAAAAATAATAAAGACTGATTTTTTGTTTGAGCTGAGTTTATAATAATAAATCCATTGTAACAAAATTGAATGGAGGGAGAAAGAAAGTAATTGAAATCATAATTATAATTGTAATCTTATTTCACCTGTCCAAATTATTTTTTCCAAAACAGGCCTTATTTAATTTGTTTATTTTTGTATGGCAATTCAAATTATTGTCATAATCAAATAAATGTTTGTTAACATGCATTTTAAATGTGAATTCAATTGCTCTCTTCTTAAATCGTCTACGTCTTAAGGCAGAGATTTTTAGCTGTTCTTATGTCGCAGTTTTGAGTTAGAAATGCAAACTGATAATTTTAAAAAACGTCCCTAGGTTCATAGTAATTTTGTACTACATCAAACCATCAGCGAATTAAATTGATTAATTTAATTTAAGTTATATTTATTACGCGATATTATATGAGTGGTAGGAATGTAAAAACAAATCTAATCAAAATTGGTTCGCCACCACTGCTACAGACCCACAAACATACATATATATACAGTTATACACATAAAAACAACTTGAAACTTTATACACATACCTTAATTTTTTTTTGTGAAACCTTAATAAAAGAAATTATTATATTAGAAATTATTTTTATTATAACTTTGTTCAATTTATTAATGTTTTTGGGTTAGAAAACTACTTCTTTGCTTTTTTGAGGTAAGTATTATCTTTTATTTCAAGTTAAAGGGTACAAAACGTGACGCTTCTAGGTTTCTTGTGATAGGTCTTTCTATAAGTGCACTATCTCCAAATTCCTAAGTACTTAAGAATGAATGTTGCGATCTATATAATTGACTTAATGGATTGTTTGAATCGCAGCAAAAGCAATAGAAAACAAATGTCGACAATATAAATTGCATCAAACTGTCTCAGCTGATTTGAAAATAATTAAAAACTTGCACTTTGCTTTTCCTTGGCTCAATAGACTCACCCGAAAATTACAAAGGAATTTCATTCATAAATGTAATTGCAAAAATAATTTTGCAGTATACTATTTTTAAGGCTCGAAAAATGGATCGAACAGAACAATATTTTATCGGATCTACCGGCTGGTTTCAGAAAAAACTTTTCAACGATCGATCACATCTGTACATTATCATCAATAGTCAAAGCTTTGAAAAGTGACAAAGAGGTCTTCGCATTTTTTGTTGACTTTAAAGCTGCTTTTGATCTAATCAATGGGAATGCTCTTATTTATAAGTTGACACAAATTCTACAATATCTACAAAGTTCCTGAAAGTAATTAGAGAGATGTACACGGGTATGAAGGCTGCTGTTTGGGATGGAGTGAGCTTTCAGAATGGTTAAGCACCAGCAGAGGAGTCAAACAAGGATGCCCACTTAACGCTCTTTTGTTCTCGTAATTTATAAATGATGTTGGGGATGAACTTCCTGGGGGAATAAGAATAGCTAGCTGCACCGTGAATGTGTTACTATACGGCGATGACATCGTTATATTTTTAGAATCACCCGAAGATTTGCAATTGATGACTAATCGGTTATCGGTATTGTAACAGATGGGGACTTTGTATCAACACGACAAATTCCAAAATAATGGTATTTGCCCGTACATAAAGCGCTTATAATGGAAGAAGCTGGAAATTTAATGCTACGCAATTGGAGGAAGCAAAAGAGATCAAATATCTAGGCTTGAAATTGAATCCAACATTAAATTTCAAAATTTATTTATCGGAGAAAGCCCAAAGCTCACAACGAGTTTGATAAATTTAACATGGAAAAATATCTTCTCTAACAAACAAATTAATTTATCTACAAAATACAAAATATTTAATTAAGTAGTGAAATCTGCTGTCTTGTAGGGTTTGTCAGGTTTGGGGATCAATAGAATGTGAAGAAATTGAAAAATGTTATAGGAATTGTATAAAGAAACTTTTCAACCAACCTCTGAATACGCCTAGCTATGCAATATATTTAAAAACAGGTCTTGCAAAACTGCTAACAAGCAGTCTGAAGTCTCAAGCTACATTATCAAAGTCTGCAGCAACCATCAGAGCACAAGCCTTTCGAAAAAAACTTCTTTTATATGAGAAACATGGATTGGTGGTTTGCAAGATGGCAATCTGTTGGCAATGAGCGTGGAGTGAGATGGGATGATGATTTCAGCAATGTAAACCATGTAAAAGAACAAATGAACAGCATCATAGAGTAAAACGAGGACATAATTAGGCATTCACTGGTAGAAGAAGCTCAAAACTCATTCAGTAGAATAATCCACAGTCAGCTCAGCTATAACCTTGGTGCCAGAAATTATTTCAAGGATTCACTGAGTTATGAAGAGACAACCTAATCTTTTAAGCAAGTTGTTAAGTTCTCAACTCAAATGGAAGTCCTTATAATGGTAGTTTTAACCATTTCTGTATGCTGTGTAACTTAAAATCAAAAGATTGTCTACATTTCATTGGTATCTGTCCAATTCTCAATACTCATAGACGCTACTTTTTTGGTAAAAATACTCTTACCCTACAAGAGACTATAAACATCCTTGACGAGCACGATTTGAAAACATTAAGTACATTTTTGAAAGATATTTACAAGTATAGATTGTTATTAATAACAGAATTCTATTAAATTCAAAACATACACACATTAGGCTGACGGCATAGCCATAGCTTCTAAATTCAAAAATTGTATAAAATGTTTGTAAATTAATATAAATAAATGAACTACTTACCTACTTACTACTTTCCCTTGTTAAAAATTGGTCGCATGATGCTTATTGACTAAAACATCGGTTATTCCTTCTATGGGAATCTTTTCACGTTTTTCATTGTTAGGCATTGATTCTAAGGTCTATGTATTCCTATGCTGATAAAAAATGCATTTATATTTAATTAAAAATGTTTGGCCTACATAATTATGCAAAACCCCATCAAGAATACATCAAGGAATTTCGTTGTTAGAGATTTGTTCTGATACCTGCTCAAATCCAAGATAGCCAAAGGAGATTGACGTACAACTATCTTCAACATGGTTTGGGAACTAAGAATAACTTTCATGATGATCTAAGACTATATACGATACCGACAATTTGTAAGACCAGAGTTGAACTCTTGTTTTTAAACTTCAAACTATACGACAAAAACTCAGAATCAATTTGCAAACTATGCGACCGCAAGCAGATAGAAGAAACGCAACATTTCATCGTTATATGCCCAGTGTTGAAGACGTTAGAAATGCAAGATTATGGAGAAAATCTATGCTTTAAAGAGACGAACAAATATTTAACGGTGAAAAGGTTAAGCTTTTATTCACTGAATAAAAGTGAAATTCAAGTACAGACAACAAATTATAAACGAAGACTTTTAATACGAAATGTAAAGTAACAATATCTAAAAAATGAAAACACTATTTTTTCAGCTGACAGCATAAAGTCAATTGAACCATTGTGAAATATCTATGTAATAAAAAAAAGAACATTGAAATTAATTACTACACTCCTGTTCCCAACTATGTAAAATGTTATTCATTTTGTAAAAATAAAAAAGCGCTTGTCATCTACTTATAGTATAGATAAAAGTACAACAAAATAATAAGTATAATATTGTAATACAATTGTTTTTATTGCTAAAAAGATATGGTCTACATGCCGCCCTCTGGTACTCAATTGTATTTGTAATCGTTTATTTAATTTGAAATCGCTTATTTTATTTTTATAATATTATTTTATTCATTGAAAACTGTTATACATATAATATGCTGATTAAATTATAATCATCTGCCAAACATAACGACAAATTTGGAATTTTTCACTATAGTTCTTAAAGCTTTATACGGAAGGTTCTTGCTTTTGAATATTCGACTCGACATCTTTTACATTAGCAGCTATAGGTGTTTTGCGCTGCGATGGCGATGGATTTGAGATTGGTGCACTTGTGTCAGCAGATAAAGAAACATCTTCGTAATTCGATTCATCGTCAACAAGGGGCAATGGTGGTGGTGTAGTTGAGACAGCTGTAGATGCAGCAACAACAATATCATTTGATTCAAAGAGATTGGCAGTTGCATTAGCAGCGGGTGCTGGTGCATTGGTAGATGCGTTCGCATCGCTTAAATGCTCCGCAGCTGAGGCAGCTCCGTCAGCAGTACCCCTTAGCATGTCAACTGGTTCATCACCGGGAAGTTGTGAATATTCTATAATAATAAAAAATATTATTTCAGATCTATTTATGAAACTCGTATTGTTTTATTGTACCTTGTTGTGGACTTTCCCTTGTGAAAAGACCCATCTTAGGATCAATGGCTGGGCGATATTCAGCATCAACGTGTTCCCGTTCCGATGTTGTTGTTCCGCTGAAGCCACTTATTTCATTTCTACCACCAACTAGATGAGTCGGAGCACGAGGATTACTTGTTTGAAGTTGTTGGTTTTGCGATGTTTTTCTTGTTTTGTCTGCTTTACGCCAAAGAATAATTTCCTATAAACATTTTTTGTTTAAAAATATATTTTAATTGATCATAAATTTAAAAAAAAAAACTACTTTAAAAATTGAAAATTAGTAGACGAGTTTACGAGGTGTTGGAAAAACGAAGCAAGTCAAATGAATTTGTATTCGTGTTGGAACATTTTAGCACGACAATTCTAATTGGAAAACGTTTAATCAAATTGAAGAGTCTAATCACTATGAATTATTAGAAAGTTAAGGCTTCATTATGAATAATGCAATCATATTTCCTTTCCATTTTAAAAGCTCAGACCAATAAATAAGAACGTGTTTTATGTGTTACTTAGGAATATTTAAAATTATTTAATCACTATTGTTGTGAAGATCAACTATAAATTAATATGTAAGTTAATATTTTGTAATTGATTTTATTAAATGTCGTTGTGACTGACAATTGTCAATATTGTTGACCTATTGTGAACTTTTTCAAATTATCTATTTTTAAATGGTTAGCTGTCAATTTTATGTATCAATCGTACATTTTCAGTCGATAAGTCTTTGAGAGGTTGGCAATAGCTTAAAAATAATAAAAAAAAAAAATTGTTTTGAATTAAGATATAAAATTCGTTGTTGTTTTGTTCCCAAAGAATTCAGAAGGTTTTGGTTTTTCTAACAGGGAATCGACAGTCTTATGTGAAAGCTTTATTCAACTAATGATGCATCCAATGACATTGACAATTTATTTACTAAACTCAACATTATCATCATGGCAAAGGTCACAAACGAGGAACGTCTGCAAAAAGTAGGCGACCAACACTTTAAGAGCGTTAACTCTAATTTTGGGTAGTAGTAGGGCCAAAGTATCGAGAACCTCACTGCCGTTCAGGCGTTAGTAGCAAACGATGCAAATCAGGGGCATGATTATTGGATTCGCGGCGAATCGTTTTGCTATCGAGTTTTTCAATTATAGCTTTCTCTTTAGCCTTCTTCGTTTTGAATTCGACCGACAGCTTTTTCGTGGCAAATTCACAGACGGAAGTTTTTATTATTATTCACTATTCGATTTTGTAGATTCTTTCTTGATTGTAATTATATAAAAATGCTTTATTTTAATTTTCTTAAAATTATCCACAATCGACAATAAAATATAAAATTTTAAAATTCATTCATTCTCCTGGACTCCTGTAATCCGGAGAATTTCTGGGATTCTACAAATTCCTATCTTTCAGAACAAATATACACCATAATTGATTCTATTTTTTTTAATTAAATATTATTTATTGAATACCTCACGGCAAATTTCACAAATTCAATCAAAACAAAACAACATTTGTGGAAAGCTGTCAAGCCAAGTGTAAAATCACTGAAATAAAGGAAGACAAATTAAAACCAAAAGTGTTAAATCACTAGAATACACTTTTGGTTTGAGTTTTTTCCTACATTCCAGTGATTTGACAGCTTTCCATAAACTTTGTTTTGTTTTGATTTAATTTGTGGTGATTTATTCAAAATTTTATATTTTATTGTGGATGAATTATAAGAAAATTAAAATAAAGCTAACTCATATTTTTACATATGTATGTACATAATTACAATCAAAAAAGAATGCACAAAATCGAACAGTGAACACTTTTTCGCCTGTGAATCAGCATGGCATAATATTTAATAAAATCACTTTCGCAACGCTGATTTTAACTTCAATTGATAAATTCTATTCAACCGTCAATATTTTGATAATTGATTTTCGAATAAATGAATAGCGCTTCGAATCTGTCAATATTGATATAATAATTTGTAGGTGTAACAGGTTCTATAATGAACACAAAAACTTACTTGTTGTTTGAAGTAGCGTCGGTCTTCAGTGTCCATAAGAACCAGATTCAAGAAATATTTCACAGAAAACTTCTTACTTATGTCTTTCATTGTAGGAGTCAGGCTGTAGCCACCCAAAAATACACGTATTGGTATACTCTCACCTTAACGAAACAAATAAAATTTGATTTTTTTTAATTGAGCACATTTTATAATACAAAAACAAACACAAACCTTTTACTGGAGCACCATCCATTATTTCATATTTTGCAATATTTTCATTCTCAGTGAAAATATTTGGCCCAGATCCGGTAGATTCCCGCTTGATGATTGTAATTTCCATATGTTTGATTTTTATGCGCACAAGAAGGAAGTAAATTTTGCCAACAATCACATCTTTCAAATGATATCTTTTTGGAATGCGTTTAAAATAAGTTTATTTTGTCTTAATTCTTCTTAATTTAAATTATGTATGCATACTTACTTTGATTTGTTATACTCGAATTCAATGTGCAAACAATCTTCAATTCCAACTTCCATCTTAATTGGAATATTTGCATCAGGATAACTACACAAAGTATGTACAGCAATGTCGACTTCCTTGACAATGTCGCTTAGTCGTCGAATGATTGTTGCCCGGAGAAAATATCTCAGACGAACATTAGAGCCATTATACACCTCGAATGGTTTCTCAACATTCAGAAACTCAAATGGATAATCTGTGTTTTGTATAAGATCACCTGGTCGAGCCAATTCTTTTATAATAGTCTTAAACTCATGGTGGTTGCCTCGATCATAGAACAATTCTATCTGACCAATAAACTCTATTTTGATGCCTTGGTGCTCGAGTCGGCTACCAGGTTTTTTAAGTGTAACATTTACCTACAATAAAGGTAAAACAAGCAAAGAAAATGAATTAAAAAGAAAAACTAGTGGTTGGTAAATGTTCAAACCTTTCCTATGACAGGCTCTCCGTCATAGTAAAGTAGGCATTGTTCTTTTTTGCCATCCTCTGTTTTCAGTTCTACCAATTTACGGTTTTCGGCTCCACTGAATACGATATCGAGTTCTGCCGATTGACCGAAACCAAGAAAATGCATGCTTAGTTAAGCTGTTTCCAACACGTTTGATATTTAAGGGCAAACTGTAAAAAAATTAAATATTTATTATTTATAAGTTGTGTTATTGGAAGACACAAGTTAAATCAAAAGTTCATAGGTAGGTATTCTATGCTTTAATTGAACATTAGTGACACTATAGAAATTGAAATGTCTGTCGAAAATAAAAAAAAAAAAACAAATGTTGAAAAACACCATGAAATGATTTTGTAAAGTCTTTAAAGGGGAGGAGTTGATATTAAAATACACATAACTTAAATAAATACACTTTTAAGTTATGAAAAGTGAGAATGGTAGATCGCATCTAAGAACTTTCGGCTAGACATGAACTTACTTTAAAATTTAATAAATAACAGGGAATACAAACTTACACAAGTTCACATGACTTTTAATTAAGTAAATTTGTTTGTTCCTAAAACTAAAGAGTTAAAAACGAGTAATATGATGTCAACGACAATTTTAACAAAACAGCACATCCATTAATTAGGTAAATTATCAAATAATTTATTGAAAGTTATTAAACTAAAATTATAGATCCAAGAATCTTTAGGATTTTCCAACACACAAACGGAATGCAGCCGGGCATTGCCTACGTAATTTCTCATTACCGGCCACTAAAAGGTCTATACGTACATATGTATTTATTGTACTGTGTACCACTAGTACAATAAATCACAAAACATTACGCCTGTACGAAGGGGAAGGGGGTTTTGCGGCTACATACAATTTCTATTACGCCCCTCAAGTCATTGAACATTTTAGATGTAATTTTTAGCAAACATTTCAAATCTACAATGGTTTTTATTAATGTGGAAAAGATTGACCCATTGTTCTATTTCCTCTGAAAACAAGATAAGTCTAGTTGCCAATAGCCCTGCTTAATTTTCGAGCTTCATAAATGCATTGAAAATTATTGCATAGATCTGTCATTGAACTTTGATGTGTTCAACAAGATAACTTAACTTGAATCTCTTTTACAAGTTTTATTGTTTAAAAAAATGTTAAAAGCAGCTACATTATGTGCGTACAAATATTAAATATTATCTTCATCGATTTTACACTCTAGTTATTGGAATTTATTCCGAATATTCAACATAATCTTGAAAATCAGCCAAAAATATACGTACTCTCTTTTTTAATAAAGTGTAAAACACTAAGAATGAACAATCATCCACAATTATTGTTCACTTCAATTGTAGTTTGATTTGAATATATTTTTCAATAAATTTAATAATCGAATAGTTTTAGAACAATTAAAAGCTATTGGAACAACAAAAAGAAATTGTATAAACTTTTAAATTGGACGAGAAATTCAAGAATTCAACACAATTTATTTTTATTTTACTTTAAATAGGTGTGTTCATAGTGTATTTTGCGATTAACTTGAGCTGTCAAAAATCATTGGATGTTGAAAACTAGGGTGTACACACAATAAATATTAGGACATATGTGAAACTTCTAACACAATGTTCGGCTGTGTATTATGTTGCGTTATAGATATAGCTTTCTTTTAAATCAACCAGGAAAATGTTTGAATGGATATTTTGCTGTGTTACTTTTTGATTAAAAACAAGAATTATTGAAATCACTTAAGGAATTTTATTTGAGAACAAATAATTTGATAGCAAATAAATTCTATTCTAAAATACATTTTTCTATTTTTTGACGGAAATTCATTTTACCGAACAGCTGATTCTAATTTGTTGAAAAATAAAAACGAATCCTTCTACTAGTTTTTGTGTATTAATTTTATACAATCTAAATGATTCCTTCTGGATTTTTTTCAATAAAGAAAACTTTCAAATTCTCAATTTAATGTTTCAATGAATAATGATGAATGCGTTGCTCTTGATATCTTTGTAGACTAATCGGTTTATTACTTGGGGTCTCCAATGATCATTTCCGATGACAGGTCATCGGTCTGTCATCAGATAATCCAATAGAGACCAATAATCCAACATCCAGTCCATGATCCGGTCATCGCAGTTTGGAGATTTCTAGCGGATCAAAATCCTATCATCAAATTTTTGACGTTTGTGTTGTATGTAGTGAGCGTCCATTTTTCACAGTCTTTTTTAAATTAAAATTTCATTTCGTTTAAATTGTCGTCGAGTGCCTTAATTGATTAACTCAAAGTTATCTTTACTAGGCACAGAACAGCTTCAAAGCTGTCGACCGACATCCTACAAAAATTCTTATAGTCTGCACCGTCCTCCCATAGTAAGTCCCTGAGTAGGTGTGCCTCCAAATCATGAAGTTCCCTTACTTCGAGAAATGCATTCACCCAAAACCTGTGTTTTCTTTTATCCTCTTGAATAGTTAACTGTTGTAGTTCCTCCAGCTTCTTAAAGAGCGTTCATTTTTTGTTTACTCAAAGGCATTTTTTTTTATAATTTGTTTGAAATTTAATTTTGTAAAAAAAAAAACAATAACTACCGACACTAAAAGTAAATCGACAAAAAAGTTAACAACAGATTAACCGTTTCTAATGTCAAATGTGACATTTGAGGTTGCTCATGGCAAGACATAATATGCCCAGTCAAAAAAAAAACAACAATGGATTGCGAAAAAGAAGTTGGATTGGAATTTACTCTTGTGGAGCCTTGAGGTTAGAGTTACCCTAGTCAATTTGCTAGACTTTTCCTATAAATAAATTTGAAGTCAATCGTTGTAATTTTATTAAGAAAAGCCAGTCTGGTAACGGTACGATAACTTACTATGTAAGGAAGGGGATATGTCCCCCCTTTTAGGAGGTAGGGGTACACAGTTTAACTGAGAATTAGGTATATCGGACCATTTCTAGTTTAATTATATGTTCTTTTTTGTTGTCTAATGTGAAGATAATTTATTAATCATAAATTGTGAATTATTAACTGACATTTTTAATAACTTGCAAATAAACATTATTTATTGAAGTGAATCAAGTATCAATTAAACATTAAAACATTTGGTGGTATTTCCTAAATTTTCTGGAGGTTTGTTAATTTTAATCAAAAGTCTGTCAAAACACAAGTATCCCCGGATTTTGAATACGTACCGAAAGAAAACAATTTCCAAAAAAATTTTAACTTACCCATGGAAAACCCTATTAATAGCATCATGGATGACAGAAAACGAGTTTTGATTAAATAATCCCCTTGTATAACAGTCGGTTAAAATGTATCCTTGGATCGAAAATGGTGGGTTGATAGCGGTTCAATCAGGGTTTAAGTTCCTATGTATAGTAAAGTAATCATATATTACGGAGTTTAAATTCTGAAGAACAGTTATTTTAGTAAAATTAAAATGTCGATGCTTTTCAAATACTCGGTTTAGATATTAAATACGGTAAAATGGTATATTTTTAGCTCATTTCCTTGTTTCGAATGAATAAAATACACTTTAAACGTTAATACAAATAAATATATGGTCCGTTTGTCACTGCAGCTTACGCAGCAAAACTTTGCTACCAGGATCAGAAGGGTGTGCTATACTTAATGATTAAAGAATTGAGGTCCAATAAGATCAGTTGACCTTATTTGATTCTTAGCTTCCTAGGTTGTCCTGAATACTCAGTGTTCTTTTCATTCAGATTCTTCGTAGAATGTCATTTTCGTTGCTAGATATCAGGATCCACTCCTATTCTATCTTATATTTCGATATTACCTACGAATTTTTGAATTTTCTAAACATAGCATCTTTAAAGGTTTTAAGAAGAATTTCATTTTAATGTTATTATTATATACAGGACAAAACATACCAATAAATAAATAAGTACGTTTAAACCTCTCCATTAAACACAATATGGTCACCACAAATATACGCCCAAACTATTTCACCCCCGAACCAATCTTCGACATCTACATTCTATTCAGTATAGGTATGGTATTGATAGTTTGGCTCAAAGTATGAGCTATGCTGTTTTACCGGTATATACCTCGGCATTCAAGTCAAAAGCTCTTTGTATCCCCATTTATTACCCAGAAACAACAAGAGTAGAAGGAATGTCGATATAAAACCCAACTGGAGCTACCCAACCCACATCATTACGCAGCAAGATACTTACAAAGTCGGTCGCAAATAGTAAGACAAACAAATTGTAACAAACGCATATTTTAGAGAGTTGCAAACGGCTGGGTAACGCATTTCAAGGGACATAAGGAATATAAATAAACAAAAAAAACAAGTGACAGTTAAAATTTTTTAAGGATACAAATATGAATCTCTTACATATAACGGTGAGTGTTGTGTGCTACATTTTAAATTTGAAAATTTTAATTCTGACGGACACAAGATCGTTGTTCGAAACCTGTTTTGTGATAGATCTATGTACTTTATATAATTTTAATATGTGATACAGGGACACTCAGATTTAATGGTTATTTCACTTTCATTTCGTGCTTATTTGAATTTGAATTTAAAATTAATTGGTATTCAGTAATAACAAGCAGTAAACATTATAAACTCTATACGCCCGGTGGCAATTTACTCTTTTTGTTTTTTTTTTTTATTATTTCTGAGATATAAATCTTTAAGGTTTTTGCAATAAAAACTTGAGATTTAAGGATTTAATACCAAATTACGAAAAACAAAATAAATAAATCGATTAAAATAGATAAACATATGTATATGTAATTTTATGTGGAGCAGCAAATGACGAAAGAAAAACAACGCAGATATTATGACATCATAAAAAAATGCAACTCTGGAACGAACTACCGTGTTCGTGCCGAAGATACTCGGTCAAGATATAACAAATATTGTGCATAACATTAAGAAGATCTAGTCAATAAAAATTATTTCCTAGTGAGTTTGATTGCTTCTTTGTATTGTTTTTTGCAAGACGTTTTGCAAAATATAGTTCATGTATGACAGTCGTCTGACAGCATATGTACATTGATTTATGTATGTTAAGCAATTTATTCACGTTCTGTAATAAATAATATTAATTTATTTTTGTTTACCGGGTTTAGTTTATTATGCGTATGACCATTTCATCACATCACAATCCTTTCCGTTCAAACAACGTGTGATAAATAAGTACATCTATTTTATAAAAGTTAATACAAGACCAAGTGCAAGAACCAATTAACTCTTGACGGGACCTTTAATAACTTTTTTTGTATTGATCAACTTTTAAAATTTCTGAAGCGAAAGCACATTAATTAATCTCGTTTTATGAATTATACAAAGAACGTGTTTATGAAAAACATATTTGCCATCAAAATCTTGCAAGCAAATTGACATTGCAACAATTTATTTATATTGACCTTTTAAGAATACAACATAAATAATACAAATTTAGCCAGTTAACAATATATTTCTAATACTTTTGACATTTCAAATGGAGTTTTCCATGGGTTAGTTAAATCATATTCTTTTGATCTAAATCAGAATACAATTTTCTTCAGTTTTTGCATTTCATAGGGCAAAATAATTTGCGATTTATTTTTGATTCAAGATCAATTATGCAAATATGGATTTTCTCTTTGCATAAATACTAATACAATTTTTTAAAAATATTTAGCTCGAACATTACACTAATGCAATGAAAAAGTACAATGACAATTCCATTAGTGTCCTTTGCGCCACGAAAAAAAAATACATTTTTAAAGGCAATCTGAATTTACCTAGGGCAAACTTCCCATTTTTTAGAATTTACTCTGTCAGATTGACAGAGGAGATGACACACAAACAAAACTCACTATTCACATAGATATCAAATTGTCTTTGCATTTCCTTTCTTCCTTTTCGAATGGTAGGATAGAAATCATAAAATTTATATTTTCTGTTATTAGTAGTACCTGTGTCATTATGGAGTAAGCCTTGTCATAAAAAGTGCTTTGTCAAACTAGCAGTACGGATTCGCATAGAGCGAAGGGGCTGTTCTTTCGAACAATTGTTAACTGTTGTTGTTACGTCAAAAAATTGTTCAAGTGTCATTCACACCGATTACAGGGAGTCAAATTTGACATCATACTTAAATTGTCAAAAACACATTTGTAACCGGTATAATTGCAACAAATTGATCTGTCAATTATAATTAAAAAAAAATATGTGTGTTTAACTCTAAATCGGAAAATAAATAACGAACCAAAAATTGGAGCTTAAGTTCTCGAGAATATTAATATAAATTGATGAGAAGAATAATAAACCTATTCCTAAATCAAATGTAAAGTTATTTAAAAAAAGGATGAAAATCTTATATAGAAATCAACGAAAATCACTGGTTTATTGTATAATGAAAATTGTGATTGTAATACTACAATATTTGTGTAACTTCAACTCTTTCATTTCATCTCCCGAGCTGAGTGGTGGAACGACAATAATTATTAAAGAAGGACCCTTCAAACGTATAACTTAATTACAAAATTGATACAGTCAAGTCAAGTCGACTTGTGCTCGCAAATCTTAAGATTTCTCTTAAAAGTGTCTGTCTTTCAAAATGTTTGTCCTTCAAAATTTATCGTACTTGGTTATAGTTTGTCGTCATTCCAAATTATACCCAAACCGAAGTGACATTTCTAGTGATGTAGACATATGTACAATGTGCATATATCAATAGTATCATTTAGTTAACGCGATTGTACCCAACGAACGTTAAAGTTTGCCAAATGCTTTGTTTAAATATACATATATAATTATTATACCAAAATGTCAACAAAACCAATTAAAAGAGGTTACTTCAACACTTCCTTGAATGACTCAACTTTTGTGTTGTCAAACGTGTTTTGAATTTATTAAGTCCCACAATGATACACATACATTTTCATAAACAAAAACATGAATTTTCCTCTGCAACTCCTTTTATGAGCTACATTATAAAGCCTCTATTAAAGATGCATGCATATAGCTTAACAAAATAAACGAAAGACTACACAAAAAATTCCAATCTGTCATCATTAGAGACAAAAAGTAATATATTCGAAGTATAGTGTCTCCACCCAGTGATAGGTTTACAAACCGTCCTATTCAACGCCTTACAATATAAAAAATTACTAAAATGAATGCAAAAAATTAATAACACGTCTATCCTGTCAAAAAATAACACAAACCACGTACCATTTCTTAGTTACCGCACCCAATATAAATCCATTTATGTTAAGCATTGCGCAACCAAAAGATATATTTTTGTTTTTAAATGCATAGAGCATGATGGTGCAATACATCTCTCATTCATAATATATCACATTCATGTGTAAAGAAGAATATGCGTACACATAAATGTACAGACCAGGAATGTCAATAGCTATTATCATCTCGGAACAATTGGCCCCAAAAGATCACGCACAGCCTGCGCTGGCGTAAACATAATTTTGTCGAGTGTTCGCTTGCGCAGACTTGCTACCTCTTTAAGTTTTTCTTAATACGACTTCAACTGAATGCATCAGATGACAAGTCGCGTCACCATAACCTTCCAACAAGGTGCAACAAAAGCTGTTGGCCTTGTAAATATTCGCAGTATAAACAAAATGACAGCAATTATAGCGATCTCATGCAAGTGAGTTTTTAACAACTATGGTTATTTAGGTAGGTACTTAAGATTAAAAAATAAAAACATGAATACAGCTTGGTCAGGACTTTATTTATAGGAACTTGTATGTTGAAAACTTAAATCTGATGTGCAACACACACCCATTATCTTTTTCATCTGTTATGTAAGCAGAATACTTTGTTGTCCTTACCAGGGGCTCGCAAATGATATATTTTTAATCAGGAGTCCATATCAAAACCGCATTGAAAAAGCATATTATATTTTTCATTTAACCTTGACTCATGAAGTTGTTTATTCCAAAAGTTTTTGTCATGATTGTAAATTTTGTGTCAGAGATCAACTTCAGTGGTTTACTTTTATTTCAAGAGTAAAATGTAAAAATGGCGCTGAAAATGTAAAAATGGCGCAAAATTATGCATATCGTTGAAGCTTGAGTAAAGATACAAACAAGGTTAATATGTATTTCATAGCTTGAATTAAATCTGTAAAATGACTTACACGTTTACGAACTGTGACTAAAAATGTTTACTATTTTCGTAGTGAATCTAGCAATTTAAATTTGTAGTTGAAGCGTGTATTGTTCCATTTAAATTTTTACCTGTCAAATGTTAAAAACTTCGAAAGTGACAGCTGTCCATATAGCGGGCTATTTGAACTGAAATCCCTTAATTAAATATCCTTTTTAATTAAATTAAAATGTAAGAAGGTTTTCAGACACATTAAAAATGATGGCATCTTTAGAAAAAAATTTGCTAGATAAACGCAAGATTAGCTTTTGTATTTACAGATTAAGAGTGATGAATTTTAGTAACATCAGACAAAGCTGTCTACTTTTTTATAGAAACTTGATGCAAACCCAACTTTAACTCACTTAGTTTCCTTTAATTTGACATTTGCCGCCTTTGGGTAAAAGAAAGAAATAACAGAAAAAAAGTGCAATTAATTCTTTAAAAAAATACTATCTATTGTGTTTAATCAATAAATCAACACAAAAAAAATAATATGATCCATAAAATACGTAATTAAATTAATTCCATACCTTCACTTAATGGCCTTGTCAGTTGATTACTTAATTCGTGGGAAAGTGTTTACCGAAAGAAAAAAACTGAAAAAAATATTAAAATAAAATCTACTCATTCAATAACTTTTTTTTGACAGGTAGAATTATATAATTGAATTCGTATGCCATCCATAAGCATCCACATGGAAATATCACGTTGGCAAAATTAAAATAATTGAAATTAACTATAAATGATAATTTATCATGTATTTATATGTAGATCAATTCAGAGAGAGAGTACATACATTACATACAAGGTGTGGTATACACGCCTTTTGTATATCAAAGTACGAAGGCGTATTTTGTTTGATAACTGTTAACAAGTTTTGAGTTAACAATATTTAATTAAAATAATTTCGTTGCAAAAGGATTGAAAATGAGATAAATAATCGATCAATTAACTAAAAATTATTTTGCACAACTTCCACTTGCCATACAAAAATTATAGCAACAAAGCTTTAAAGCTAATTCCGGGATTTATCAAGTACACTGGCTACAATTCTTCTTGTTTTTCAATCTTCAGAGAACATACTACATACATTCCAAATATTTCCATCACTCCCAAAGTACCGTTATCGATGGAGTGCATTCTTTGCTACTCTTTACCCCCTCGTAACCTGTTGTATGCTGCCGTCATTTGAAATGAGTTTTATGTGACGTTTAAATACAAAATAATGTACATAGTTCGTGGCATAAAGCCGTCAATGACCATGCATCGCAATATTACTACTTGCACCAATATTCGTTTAAAAGAGACAATTATGGAGCTATGGTCACCATGTGTTCAAGTTTTTATCCTCTTGGAATAGTTCCCAGTACGTGTACTCGTATGTTATGTTATTGGTATGATTTGAACATGTTAGATTTTTAACTACTATTCAACTCAAGTTAAAAGTCGTCGACCTTGATTGTTTGGTGATTTGTTTTGTTGGTATTGATATTATACACTGATTTGTAATTGAACTCATGTTTCAAAGAGCTAGTACTTCTTATTTCTTCCACTTGGGTTTTGAATTGCAATTGAAAAAACAAAAATGTAAAAAGCCGCCTTCCACTTTGTATACCAGTACGAGCGGGAATCTATTAGACGTGTTACACACTACACTATGCCTAGAGTCGATAGAAATAGAAACCGGCTTTAGGATTATTGTATTGATCTTTCATTATTTTTGTCTTACAATTGTTGCTAGAGTCGTCTGATTTGCTTTATTTTGCTACCGTTACAGTATTTTTTAATGTAGTGTTTCTTAATTAATAACAACGTAACTGAAACAAAATGTGGTTTGCATCGAATATAGAATTTCGGAATGTGATTCAACCACCGTGTTGACATATGGGATACAAAATACAGTAACAAAGCAATGAAATTGATTACTGGCGGGCACTCTTATTATTATTGGTGGTTGTAAATAATAGAAAAGCAGGGTTTAAAATGTTATTCTTAGGTATGGTCTTTGTGTATGCTATTATTGTTATTTGTCAACAAGAAATAACAATTGAAACATTTACAGCGGCTATACGAGTTGGACACGAATATAACAAACTTCATGGCAAACAAAATTGAAATAGTACTCTTTTGGGCTCAGAAATATTTACTTTCAGATTTGAATATTACAATTGTCAGTTCTTATCACCTAGGAATTGGAACTGTCATGGCTTCATTTAACTACATATTTCAATAGCTTTTCTTTGTTAGTTTTTATTTGTCAAACCAGAAGACTCCTCTACTTTTCTGATAAAAGTGTATAAAATACAACTATGATTCTGAGAATTAGAATGGAAACAGAACCATGTACTCATTAAATTATTTAAACGTCAAAATAGACAGTTTTGATTTTGTATATCCTAATTTACATGTGCCACAACTTTCCATTGAACTTGGATTAATTGTGCGAAGTAATTTTGGGTAAGTTCAGACAATATAAAGTTATATTTAAGAAAAAAAGAAAGAAAAATTCCTTTTCCAATTTGACAAGAAACTTCTTGCACAAAACTTTAAATAAAATTGTGTACTTAATGCATAAATCACAGAGTTATGAAGTTCAACGTTAAGTTGAATTAAAAAACACAATCAGCTGACATTTTGACATGAACAGAATTTACTTGACAGTCAGAGAGACTTTTATTCAGTAACTTGCCTTCCTTCTATAAGGTATCTTAAAATTCACACATCAGGGATATTCTATCCAACATGATTTTTAGCAATTGATATTTTTATAAAGCTACCACCCGGATCTATAAAATACAAGTGGTCTGTTCTTGTTCTAACAATAGTTAACTTTTGTTGTTATGTCAAAAAACAAATTTAACAAGTGTCACTGTAACGTTTTGATTGAATTTGTAAAAATCATTTAGGAATGACCATTGTTAGAAATATTTGATAATGACCTTGAAATTTTCGCAGAATGTTCTTGAATTCCCCTTGAATCGCTCTTGATATACTGTCCAAAACTTTTAGCCTGAATGAAACATATTAGCATGTAGTTTTTCGTAGCAATTCCGACTTTACTTTACCTTACAAACAAAAGTAAAAGAATTGGAATGTGTTTTGGAATAGGGCACTTGGATTTATTTTGCAAAGAAATTCTGTAAATTCCTAGTTAATCGTTAAATAAAACTTCTCCTTAAGACTTATTCACTTCAATTTTTGAAAAAAGTTTAGAAATAATTTAATCTAAAGCAACATTTAATACAAAATCAAACTTTCCAGTACACCTCTGGCTATACATTTCTGACTACGGTTTTTGCAATTTATGCGGATTACTTGTTTAACTTAAAGCTTAACTTGTTTTGCATTTGTTCTATCAGCTCAAATGCGTTTGCTTGCCTTTTGTTTAAAGGGGATTTTATAAATACAAATCGTTTTAGTTTACTATTAAAAAAGGCTCCGTTAAGAATTTCTACATCATGGTCCCACCGCCCACCAATATTAAAAACTATGCTATTTTTGTTGCATGGAATGTTCCTAGGTTCCGCAGACTTTCCTCTACCGCACCTTGAAAAAAAACGCAGCCGTTGCCGCGGTCGCGTCGTTCCGATGACCAAAGACCAAAGCATATATAAAAGATCTGATTTAATGTAAGATTCGAGTTTATTTGCCTGGTGGAATTTATTATGCGATATCGACCTGCTGCCCCTGTTTTTCTGGACTTTATTATTTTTTCTGCTGGTTGCATAAAAATTGTTCGTAATGTATATTTTGGCAGTTGGTCTTGGTATGGTATCTAGACTTTTAAAAAGGTACTCAGTGTTGGTGGGCAAGATTTGTTTGTTAGCACCACCAAAGACCAGTCTAGTAACGCAGTGCTGAAGTGTTGTGCCTCAAAGCCACTATCTGCATACACTACCAGTTTCGCTGAAGTTTGAGTCAATTTTGGGTCAGTAAGAGTAAAGCCGGTTAGGTAATGTTTTTGACGAACTTTATATTCACACATATTATGTACCGCAGACCTACCTACATAAAGTAAATGCTGGCCTACAACTTTATGTGGGTAAGTACCAAGTATTTATTTGCAAATTATTTCAGGCAATCAGGTTTGCTTGAGCGGTGATCTGTTCAATGGATGATAGGAATTCGTATTGAATCGATGTAATGATGGTCATTAAGATGCTTTGAAAATTATAACTTCATGTAGAGGAAAGAAAATACCAATCTATATTAATTTATGATAGAAACTCTTCATAATTTGATAGGATAATTTATTGATTTTATGGGCAAATAAATATTTTTTGGATTAACAAGAATGACAAATTGTTATAGTGCAATTTCATAATAAAATTGTAGCTTTTGGCAAAACGATTTCAATACCTAGAAAATTAAAAACCAGGCAAAAAGAAGCAATATTTTCTTCAATCTGTAAAAATTCCAAGTATTTACTGTTATGTACTTTAATAAATGTTATTGACAGAAATGTGATATTTTAAAAATAATTCTGATACAAATATATACCGTGACAATGAAGAATACCAACAAAAAATAGGCAAGTTTAGATAACATAAGGGACTTGAAGATAAAGCAAGTTTGTAGTATCTGATTTGCTAGCTGCCAAAAAATTACCTTCCTATTCAAGTTACTTCATTGAAATTAAGTCATGAAACATCTCCCTAAAAATTCCACTTCTGTCAAAATGACAGCTGATTTTATTATTTCATTCAACTGAAAGTTGAACTTAATTACCTTCTGATTTATTTACTTTGTACACAATATTATACATACAATGTTTTGTGTAAAAGGGTTCCAAGTCAAATTGGGAAAGGAATAAGTAATATATTTCCTTCCAATACAAAATACGGGTTGTGATGAACTTGTAGATGTAAATGACCAATTACGTAATGTTTTTGGTAGTTTTTGCAAGATCAACTCAAGGTAGAGTTTAGAGACAAATGCATGACATTTGAAAACTAACAATAGTTGCATTGGTCAAAATTTACATTTGAAGACCTACAACTCGCAACCATTCCTGTGTGCGAGTACTGTTGTCAGGAATGGAGGGGACCTACAATTTTAGGCCGAATTCGAACGGCTAATTTGAGAAAGAACTTTTTCATGACAAGAATTACTCTTGAAGGAATTGTCAATTCCTCGCAAGAGGCAGTACCGCGAAAATTATTTTTTTAAATTAAGATGGCACAGGCAGGGATTGAACCCAAGACCCCTTGTATGACAGTCCAACCATCATCCCACGGGTACTACTATGTACATAGTATGTACACAGTTTTTCGAAATTTCTATTTCTGTATAAGTACATATACGATTTAGGATTCCCGGGGTTTTAAGTTTTCGGAATTATGGTTTTCTTTAATATCCCAAAAAGTAAAATGAAAATTTGCCAGCTTCAATATGACACTAGTTCCATTGACAAGAAAAACACCAACAAAATTACAAAAAATAAATAATAATTGAGTACCATTAGAAAAAAAATCAACTACGGAGAATCTCATTAAATATCCAATTACGTTAAAACTAAATTTACTTGAATTTAACATCAATTAATTAGGTAGGTACATAGGGATTTTGCTAATCATCAAAAATATAACTAAACAGTCATTTTTTTTCGAATTACATAAAGCTTTAATTTAAATTTACCGATGTGGTACTAAACATATTTCGGATTTTTGTTATAGTTTCATCCTTAAAATATCGATACAAAAATGGCTGAATTGGTATACTTTATAAAAATAAAATAAAAAATACTTACAGTTACCCCATTACAACCCTGCTCAAAACTAATAGGATTTTATAAAACAACTTCGAATTTTTATGATTAGGTAACGGTTTTTATTATCTCTTGGATCACATAATTAATAAAAAGACTACGCGTCGTGAGCCATGTATATTGATTTTTTTTTCGTATAATAAGATGGCTACAACACGTTACACAAAGGCAATTCGTCAAAAAGTTCCAGAAGAGTATGAAGCCGGTACAAAATAAATTGTAATCGCTGGAATGCTGAAAATTCCAAAGTTTATGACATCATAAAAAAGTTTAAAAGCGGGCGCCCTCACTAAACAACATATTAAACGGTTAGGCACATAAAGAACCTTACAGTCAAAGATAAAGAGCCTTCGTCCTAAAAACAAACATTTGGGAGGATCTAAATTTGTCTAAAGCGCCGAACACGATAAGGAGTCGTTTAAAGGAATGCGGTATTAACACGTTTCGACCACAAAATGCCACTAAAATTAAAAAATAAATTAGGTGGCTCAACAGTCCATGAAGAATCAGGGCCTAGTGACTTACAACTCCCAACCATTCCTGTGTGCGAGTAATGTTGTCAGAGATGGAAGAGACCTACAGTTTATATGTCGAATCAGCTTATTTGAGAAAGGCACTTTTCATGGCAAGAATTACTCTTGGAGGATTTGTCAATTCCTACCAAGAGGCAGTACCCGTGAAAAAAGTTACGTGACACAGGCAGGGTTTAAACCCAAGAGCCCTTGCATGACAGTTCAACACACTAACCATCACGCTACGGGTTATTCTAAATGCTATATAAAAGAGTGGTTTGTAACAAAAAATATCCGTGTCTTAAAGTGGCCGTCCCAATCTCTCGATTTTTTCTCTATCGAGCACTTGTGGGCTATTTTAAAAAAGGTGAGTTGAAAAGAGAACGATCACTTCAAAAAACTCTTTTCGTCTCATCTCTTTAATAGGATATTTTAACCGAACTTAGACCAAAAGGCTGGTCTTTTTCACAGATGGATATAAAATAACAGAAAGCGTTTCGTTTGCTGTTGTCAAAGAAGATTGATCACTCATTAGGACGGGTCTCATATGCGAACAAGCGTCGATTTTCACTGCCGATGTGCATGCTATAACTGCTCTTAATTCCCACGGTAAATACATTATTACAACTGATATTATATCAGTCAAAAATGCTGCCCGTAATTGTAATAAAATAAGAGACATCAGTATTCGTCCACCTAAAAAATGTGGACTCCTGGTCACGCAGGAATACCAGGAAACGAATATGCTGATCAAGCAGCTGGTGTGGCACACAATATGTCACTCTAACTTTTTAAAAAACTTACTAAAAAAGACCTTACTCATGTCATCCAGAAGATGAACTCGAAAATTAATCAAGACTTATGAAAAATCATATACTCACCACTATGCTACTATTATCCCGGAACCCAACAAGCCAAACTATCCAACATCTACTACAAAACTCGCAAAACTAATTTCCTGAGACTTCGATAAGTCTACACATCCGTTACTCATCAACATTTACTCCAAAGAGAAAGCCCTCCGATTTCCGCAACATGCAACATCGACATTAAGCACATCTTGGGCTTAGGACAATGTTAACTGCCCAGTTCCATTATAACCACTATTTTTAAAAACACTCTGTTGTACCATTGTAATTATGTATGTATGTATGTAACTTTATTGTTGATAAATAATAATAACATTCATGACTCTTTATCGAACATTTAGTAATTTGAAAACCAATAAGTTATTCAAAATAACGGTTACTGGACAAAATATTATTTTCTAGGTTTAATACAAATAATCCGATAAGGTTTGAGCAGTCGAATTTCTGATTTTTGTTTTACTATAATTTATTTAGGTGTCATAACCACACACTGTCTAATAGGAAAGCACGTCTTCTTTAGCGATCTAAATCATATAAGCATAATCTAATCAGGCTCAATAAGCCTCTCACGTTTCATTGAAATTAGAAGGAAGCCTCAAGATTCATGTGATATCACAATTGGCCATTAAACTGGCCTAAGTGTGTCCGATTCCATCATGGACAGCCACTTTAACCTAACCCAACCTAGGTATCTGGATTACAAATTCTTCCATATTATGACTACGTGCTTATTTAGCTTTTTCTTAACTAAATTAAAACGTTTTTAATGAGAATCTTAGTATAAAACCTTATTTCTTGAATAACGGACACACAAAAGTGTACGAGAAGTTTATTGAACTTGACAAATAGAAATCAAATATTATAAACATGCAAGACTGGTATTGTCATCAATGAACCATTGTACCAATTTAATTCAGCGCAACCTTAACTAATTCATATTTCCATCACGATTCCCGCTGATCATTTTATAGATTTTGAGGAGTTTCTTTTTTCTGTCAACCATCATCGGACATTATGTTATTTCTTTTTTATTGTAAATTAAGTGAAAAAAAAAACTTTCATTATCATAAACCACACTCTTGCTAAAAAAAAGGAGTGCGGTACGAGGTGTTGGTTGGTTACGAGCTGCATAAACAGCAAACAAAATCCATAAACTTCCTAAAGATGATGAGATGAGGTTTTACGGATAAGCATTGCAATCGCAGATAGAGACTCTCCATGCACATCTTGATTTTTTTTTTCGAATCAACGATGCAAATGTAACTAAACGAAGGTAATTAACTTGGCCAAAGAAAGTGACAATAAATATATCTCTTTTCTCAATTCAAGCAGACAATCACAATTTGTCTATAAGTTTACCCAAGTTAGAGAGATCGAAAGATAATATTTTGATTGGTGTCGCAATTAGTTCATAGACAATCTTAAATTGAGTTTATGGGGGGATACAACGAAAGTACATATCTTTGGTGAAATTATCTGCCTTTTTGAATTAATGATTAAATAAACAATTTTAGGAAACAAAAACATACATACATATTTACAAGTAAATGAAATACTTAGACCAAAAGCTCATGTTCAATAAAATATCACAATCGTCACAGACCAACTTAAAGCTCATAGATATAAGTTACAATTTTGGTTAATTCAGAACTACATACGTCACACTATATCAACCAGATTCACCTTCAATTATATATTTTGTATATCTGAAGATAAAAATAATATTAAAATGTTTGTTTCCTATTTCAGTTGCTTATTGCTGCGACGATAGTTCTAGTCATCGCCCAAGGTCCTACCCCTCCAAGGCTTAATATACCTGGAGCTATTCCTATTCCCGCCCGCCCGCAATTCCGGAACAATCTCCCACTGCGAGTTCGTCGTCCAGGTCTCCGATCACAAACTAGCAATTCCATTGTTCCACCAATTGCCCCAAGAATAATCGAAGAATCAAAACCAGTCACCGAATCGTCAGAAGACGAAATCAGCGATCCGTTCATTCCTCAATTGTTGCGTGAACAGTCACAACCCCAGTTGCCCCAACAAGGCCCTCCTCAATATGCAAATCAAGCACCAAATTATTTCAATGAGCCAAACTCAATTCAACAAGATTCGCCCATTGAAGATGAAGAGCCACCACGTTTCATCGAGCGACCAGCACCTCCACAACCCCAGCAACCACCCCAGCCTCAGAATGATTTTGCTGGCCAACGGTTCGCAATTGAACGTCAGCAACCTCAACCTCAACAACAACCCCGTCTGCAACCAGTAAGAACTCGAGCCAGTAACCGGGACCGGGAACAACCTCGTCCACAATACGAGCAACAACGTCCCAGAGCCAGCACCCCAAGTCCATCTCGGCCAATAGAACAAAATGTCCTTAGGCAAGATGACTACCGACCACGCAAACCTGTGGCTCAGATTTTGAGGAAGTATCGTGAAGAGAACGAAGACGGAAGTATCACCTGGGGCTATGAGAATGACGATGGTTCTTTCAAAGAGGAACTTATTGGCAACGATTGCGTTACCAAGTGAGTTGTCTCCATTAGAATTATAATTGCCAATTCTTATTATTTTCTTTTTAGGGGAACCTACGGCTATGTTGATCCAGATGGTACCAAGCGCGAATACCACTATGAGACCGGCATCAAGTGCGACCCCAACAACCGCAATCCCGAAGGACAAGAGTTGAACAACAGCGGCTTCGTCAATTATGAGCAAAACAAAGCCGTTCTTCCAAACGGACTCGAAATCGATTTAGCCCTGATGGGCAAAAAGAAATCCAAGCGACCGGGAGCAGTTCTCCAGCAGGCTCAACCACAACAGTACTATAGAAACTAGATAGAGGAGAATCGGAGATTCATGCCTCTCCACCCGTTTAGAGATTAAGAAAGACTTCTTTTATTTTTTGCGGTCAAAGTCCCGAGTCTTTTATTTTTTATTTTATTTATGAGAAGTTCAGTTTTTTTTAGCTTGTAAATAAAAAAATCAAAGTAAAGTCTAAGTTAATTTCGTTCAGTACGGACGTTGGCGTCTCATGGGCGGCAAACGGTTCGGCGGGGTAATCGAAATGTCTAAGAAGTCACCGATGCAGAATTTAGCCTGAGCGAGGGTTTTATTGTCGTCAGCACCCTTTTGTCCAGAACACGTCACTCCTATTTCACGCATCCTAAATGATTGACTTCTATACTCGGGGTAGACGACGGAAAAGTCAAAATAGGTGCCTTTCTTGCGGGTGTCGGGATTAACGTCGCGAACGAGGGAAGTGAGTTCGTGCAGAGTAGCATCTTGCCAGGTGTAGATTTGTAGTTCATTCGAGGGAACATTGCCGTACATATATTCAGAAACTGAATGGTGGCGTCCAGTAGAGCAGAAGACTCGAAGGAGCAATGGACAAGTCTGTGAATTTGTAGAGATTAAATATGTTTGTTCTCAAGATTCAGGATCGATTGCACGTTTTGTTTACCTTTTCTCTGTCGACTTGTTTAGTTGGCTGTGATTTTTCTTCAACAATCATTGATTCGACGTTTGCCATTTTATTTGTTGAGTAGTTTTTTGTACTTTTTATTTAATATAAATAACTTATTATGAAAATGCAATTCAATAAAATAACAAGAAGGTAGAAATGCTAAATCTTTTTGCTTTACTCTTTACTTGACAGGCGGTGACATTTCATGGAAACAACTGTGAAATATAAAAAGATAATTTCTTGTGTCGATATGGCAGTGAAACAGAGGTTGACACTTTAAAGTTGATTTGATTAAGGATTTGCCTGCACTTTAATTTTTTTAACCGAAACCATGTCCAACTAATGACAAGAAGTGATTGCCTAATGAAGAAGGTTCTGAATATTAAACATTTTACTTAGAGAATCTATGAATCACAATAACACAATTATGCAGACAGCACAAACACCACTCAATTTCAAACTCCTTTCAAAGTTTACAGGATCTTAGATAGTTTCAAAACTACAAAACTTTTTTATAAACATTAGTTTCAGTTAGACATACAAAATATTTCAAGTTGAGTAAATTCAATATAAAAGACAATGAAAACTTCCTAATGTCACCGAAACCACTAGGTGCTGCTATATACGGACTTTACCAGTAATCAAAATTAACTCACTTAACCATTTGAAAAGTCAGGTTAAATTTGATTGACAGAAAACTCAACTTAAAACACACGGCTGAATATAATTCCATGGTTTGAGCTGTCATTTTGACAACACACAACAAAAAACATATTTTCAAGGTGAATTTATGGATTTGTGCTGAATAATAATAATTGAATCATCCTCATCTATTTTAAAACTTAATTTTTTGAACAAATCACAAATTACACTTCAATCCAAATCTTTTTGACAGTGAGTTATGTAGATAATGTAATTGATTGATTGATATACGTGTTTATTTTGGTAATTATAATAAACACAAAATAATTAACTGTAAAATCTTAACTCGACGATGCCTAAACGCGCGTTTATCGTTTTATTGTTGGTAAGGTCCATTTGACAGTGCTAGTGGTCTTATATACAAAGGTGGTATGCTTTTTCCTCTTGCACATGCCTGTTAAGTTTCCATTCAGTAATACCAACATCTAATTATCATCATCTCACAAATGTCATCAAACCAAATACAACAAAAAAATACCAACAACAAACATGAAAAACGGTGAAATATCGCTCTCGCGCAGTTCAAGCGAATCAAAAGTTTTCTTTCTTTTTGCAAATTCCAATTCAACGAAAGGAAAATATTCTCTTCCTCACCTCGGCTCAAATTCGTTTTAACTTTCCCACGGTATTGGTCGCTGTTCGTCATTTTGCGTGCATTTTTGTTGGCCGTCCAAAAACCGCAGAAAAAGAAAAAATAATACAAAAGTTATTCTAGAATTTTCCTCTCAAAAAAAAATCATAAAAGTGAAACCGACATTTTCCAATAAGAAAAAAAAATCTCCCTGAAAAGGTATCAAAACTTTTAACGGTATAGAATTATTGTTGTTTTTGTTTGCGGTCGCATGAAAATTGAAAGTTCGTAAAAACAAAATTTGCAAATCGATTTGTTTCGTGTTTTTTTCTTTTCAACTTCCACTTCCATTCCATTATCATCACCATTGGCTTTGGCTACTCTACTCCCTCTAGCTCGTGTGTGCTGTGTCGGTGTCCCGCTGCTCCTCATTTTGTTGTAAATAAATTGTGCCGTAATCACAAAATTATTCCACTTGAATTTCTTGTAGGTGAAAATTTGATGTAGAAAAATATATAAACAAACAAAACCCGGAAAACCGCAGCTCCTACAAATACAAATCGCAACGTTCGGGTTGTTGTTCGTCCACGAATATTGCTTCAAGTTTTCTTCGTCTCCACCTGGACACCCCCAGAGCATAAAAAAGGATACTTTACGTGAATAAGGTAAGTGAATAAAATATCATTTGGCGACTTGGTCTTTGGCCTACCCCTTTTTTCTCTACACCTTACGACTACTGTCCAAAGCACTAGATTTTTCTTTGGCAGGGTTGTAATTTGTTGTTTTGTGTTGTTTGCTCATCCCTTTGTCCTTATTGGAAATGGAATGTGGGACAGGACATATAGGAGCTTATGCAATAATACCTACCTCACCTTCTGTTTAAAGAAAAACAGAAAATGTTAAAATAAAAACATTGAAAAAAATCGCTTGAAAAGGAAATCGAAATAAATAAACTCAAAAAAACCCTTGCAAACATAGAAATAACAACAACAGAAACAAAAAACACAAGTATCTTCTGTTTTTATTATTATTATTTTGCGTTTTATGCTTCAGTTATTTTATTTGGGTAGAATGTGGTAGACCCCTCCCCGCAGATTGTTATTTAAGTTGTTTGCGGGAAATTAGAGTGAAAGGAAGAATACCTACGTATTTGTATTTTCTTTTTTTTTTCAGGTAAACTAATCGAAAAAGAATAGTGGATACATTTATTTACATAAACAAGTAGGCGTGCGTTCTTTCTTTTACTTTTCATCAGAAATGACGTATCCCTGAGGATATAACAATAAAATATAAAGGGTGATTTCTTTTTTAAAAGATGATCTTTTGGAGTTATAACTTGATTATTCTTGTTGACATTTGACCGCCATGGCTGGATCGAAGGTAGTCTAATCTTTAGGGCTGAAACACAAACACGCTTAGGCTTGTCTGCGTTTCGTTAAGCCTGCTTCGAGCTTGCTTTGAATGACGGTTATTTTTTCTCAAAATAAAAAAAAAGTAATTTTGAAATCGAAACAAATTAAATTTATCGCCGAAGTAGCTTACACAACCTATAATAATCAATGGGAATCCCTCCAAAAGCAAATGTATTTTGTTTGTTGACTTTTTTTTACAGCTGTTGAGCTGTCAGACAAAAGCAAATGTTCGGCAAATTTGAACTAGAGCTTCCGTCTGGAGTCACATTACGTAACATTACGTTATTTCCTTACGAATGTAAAATGAAACGTGAGGTCGAAGCTTCATTGTGATAGCATGCATTGAATTCCTATGGCTGAACTCGTAAACGTCAGCAGAAGCTGAAGCTGAAACGAGTTTGTGTTTCAGCCATTAGAGCCAATTTTGGGTGACCTTTTTTTAATATTTATTGCCGTATATCGGTGTTATCTAGCGTCTTCACATATCGCCAAACAAAATGAGAAGCTCGACAAATCGCTCGATATTGGAGGGCAATTTGAAAGTTCGTAACGTTAAACTGTTGTGTGCCATGTTGCGCCGTCTTTGTTGAAAAATAGAAAAAATCAGTTATTTATCATGGTTTTATAAGTTTTGGCTAGCATCGTTTTTAAAGAAGTATAGATCAATTAATCCACCAACCCATGAAGCAAACTACTAAATAGTAAGGTTGATAATAGATTATCATTACCCCAAATACTTCAATTTTGTTTAGTGAAGTATCCATTTGAACAAAAATTAACTTTATCATTTAAAAAAATACATACATACATACCTATTTCGAATAGAACAATGATTGAAATGAGCACTAATTGGAAGGATTGTTAAGAAGTCAGTCTATTCAAGCTGAAATGCCAAAGCAAAATAAATTAAATCACTTGATAGCCGACAAAATGGCTGCCAGTTAGAATAGTGTTGTCAACTTAGAGTTCTTTACCACAAAAAAACACCCGTTATAGTAAAATTGTAGGTAAATAAGTCATTTACAAATTATTTATATTTTTTTTTTTACCAATGCAGAACATTTGATAATAATTAACTGTTATGATTTTTGGTTGTTAATTCAGTATTTTTATATAACTCCGTGCTCATAACTTATTGATCAAAAGTGTTATTGAGTGCATTTCCATCCAAAGTTGCTTGTTGCTTACATTATTATTTTTTAATTACTTAAAAATGGGTAAACAAAGTTCAGTAGAAACACGACAACTTATTAAAAAAATTAGAATGGAAGGAGAAATTTACCTCGAAATAGCCAAAACAGTGGGCAGGTGCCATAACACGGTAAAAAAAATGTTAAACAAATTTCAAAAGTTCAAAAATGTAAAAGATAAGAAGTTCTTCATTCTGGGAAAATGTTCTCTTTAGCGACGAGAATAAATTTGAGATTTTTGGTTCAAGAAAACCACCAGAAATATAGAGAAAGAGAAAAACAGAATATGCACAATAAAATCTAAATTCAACAATTAAGCCCGGGAAGCGGTTCAGTAATGTTCTGGAAATTTATGACATCATCTGAAATTCGGAACCTCGTCTTTATTGAGAGTACAATGAGAAAAGAAGATTATTTTAATATTTTAAGAGATAATTTGCCAAATAGTGTTGCGAAATTGAGTTTAAATGATTCATGAGTTTTCCAACAAGACAATTTCCCCAAGCGCACATCGAAAAAAGTCAAAGAATGGTTACTTTACTGTACACCCAAGCAACTGGATCACCCTTCGCTATCCCCAGACTTAAACATCATTGAGTATTTTTTTTGTACAGCCTCTTGCGAGAAATTGACAAATTCTCCAAAAGTAATTCTTGTGAAAAGTGCTTTCTCAAATTTGCCGTTCGGATTCGACTTAAAACTGTAGGTCCCTTCCATCCCTGACAACAGTACTCGTAAACAGGAAAGGTCGAGAGTTGTCAGTCACTAGGCCCTAGTTCCCAAACGGACTGTTGTGCAACCCAAAGATAAACAGATCCGAAAGAGGAATGTTTCAAACAGAGAATCACTAAAGTCAATTCTATTTGAAGAGTGGCAAAAAATGTCAACCGAATTGACAATGATGCTGGTAAAGTCTATGCCCAGACACACTGAAGCTGTTTTAAAAGCGAAAGGGAAGCTGACGAAGTACTAGTTTTAAGTTTTTTACTTTAATTGAATAATGTACACATTTTTTGACGCTTTAAAACTAACATATTTTTTGTGTAATTGTTTTTTTTTTTTTTGTATGTCATACGGTTGCAGATCGAAAACCAATTCTTCGACCACAAAACAAATTGGAACGGTTAAAGTGGATCAAAAAGCATAGAGACTGTAATGAGAGTTGTATGGAACGCTGAATCTAACTTCGAGATATGGAGGTTTTTTTTTGTTTTCCCACTGTTTTTGGGTCCTGTTTTTGACCTTAAACGCACATCTTGAGTTTAGGGGCATTTTCTCAAAGATAAATAAGGCAAAGAAATCTTAAATCTTGCTGGAACAATATTTCACATGAAACAATTAAAAAAACTTACATCAATGTAAAGAATTACTCTACTATATATACTTATTTTGACTTGAAAGTTTTTATTTTATGCTAGAATTTGATTTTTCTTCTCAAAGTTAAAAACTAATTCCTTTGCAACAAATTCATTCCTATTTTGTTCATTTTCATCAATTTTCTGTAAAGAGAGAAATACATTACAGTGTATTAAGGATTTCCTTTATATGGAAGATTATGCAAAAGTTGGGTAAATTTTGAGGATAATTTGTTTACGATAGTTATTAAATCAAACTTCTACAAATTAGGGTGTATATGATAGCTAATCAAATTAATATATTGTTCCCAATCGGGCCAGTCACTTTTTTGAGAAGGTACATTGTAAGATATTAAAAAATTCAGAATTTGACTGCCAGGGGACTGACGAGTATACACAGTTTTGAAAGTATTAAAATTAAATTTAATACAAATTAGGATCTCTTAGGATCTAATAATGATAACTTAAAATTACTTCGTAACAATTTAAAATAATTACACTATATCAACAAATTGTTCGCACAGGTGATTCTTGAAAATAATAGCTAAGAAAAAACAAATTTTTAACCATTCTTTTTTATTTTGGTATTGTTTATTATATGAGGATTAAAAACAAAACGAAATAAATTAGTACAAACTTCATTAAGAAAAAAAAATGCAACAAATTAGGCAAAGTAGGAAATCAAAGGTCAAAAAATTGCAAGTACAACGATAAAAAACTTAATTAAATATGTATGTATGTAAGTTTCAGTAGCGGGAGTGAACTAGTTTTGAAATGACTTCCGTCGTGCTTCATTCTTCCAATATACCGGCTTTTAGCTGGTATTTATTACTTATTTTTGATTCTCGGACCTTTCTTCTTAAATAATCCCAAAGATGCTTAATGGGGTTAAGGTCTGGGGATTGGGGAGGATGAGGCAATTGCGATTTAACATTATAGAGAAGCCACTTCTTCACTATCCTTTATGAATGTTTAGGATCGTTGTCTTGCACAAGTAAAAAGTCGTCTTTAAGGCCAATTTTTAAAGCGCTGGCTTTCAAATTTTCTTTTAAAATTATTAAATATTTGTTTTTATAAAAACTAAATTTCCCACACCATTGGACCATATAGTTCCCCAGACCATAACATTTCTGCCTCCATGTTTCACCGTTGATTGCAAATTCTTCACTTCTAATGCTGTGTTTGGTTTCCTCCACACAAATCTGCAACCGCCCGACACAAAGACATTAAACTTGCTATGGTCAAGGTATAACACATTCTTCCAAAAACCATCTGGTTTCGAAACGTATGCATTCGCATAGTTCAAGCGTTTTGAAACGTTTGCTTTTGAAATATAGGTTTTTCTTTTTGTACCGTTCGACCAATATATCCCTTTGAATGCAGAAAGTTCCGAACAGTTTGAGGGTTAAGCGATATCCCATCATTTGATTGAATGTCAGCAGCTATTTTAGGAGCACTTAACTCGGGATCAGCCTTTACCATTCTATCAATTTTTTGGTCCAGAATATTTTTTCTCCACTTTTTGGGGCCACTTTAAAGCTTTTATTTTTCAAACTATTTTTTAATACATGTTGAGCTGTAGACCGTGATGTACCAATAGTTATATTTTCTATAATGTAATTAGATGATAAAAAATTAAAACAAGTTAAAATAATCCACACAATAAATGATGTTAACAAAAAATTAAATAAATTCAGAAACTCGTCTGCTAAAAACTAACCGGATTTTTGTCACTAAATCTTAAAAATTAATATTTTGTCCAGTAAACTTTATTTTTAGTAACTTCTTGGCATCGACGAGGCATTGACATGATTAAATTGTCGATTATAGGGGCAGGAATATTTTCCCACTCATTCTTCAAAGCTGCGATCTCTTTCCAACCCTCCTTTTTAAAACTGCCCACAAATTCTCGATGGGGTTTAAATCTGGAGATTGGGACTTCCACTCTGAGACACAAATATTTTTTGTTGCAAACCACTCTTTTAGCAGCTTTGAAGAATGTTTGGGATCATTATCCTGCTGAAAAACCCAACGCAAAGGCATTTACTCTTCAGCATATGGCAGCATTGTTGACTCCAAAATATCTTTATATTGAAAACGGCTCATAATTCCTGCGATTTGATGTATCGGACCAACGCCTGCACCGGAAAAGCAACCCCAGACCATTACCGAGGCACCACCGTACTTAACCGTAGGGAGTTCATTTGCTGGCTTTAAACGTGTTCCTTTCGAGCGCCTTACTGTCATTCTACCATCGGAGTAAAATAAGTAGAATTTGCTTTTATCAATGAAAAGCACACTTTTTCATTTGCTTATAGTCCAGTTCAGATGTTTTTTTTTGCAAATTCAACTCTGATTAAATATTTTAATTAAGAAATTGAAAGTCTTTCCGATACACGTATCACATTTTACCTTTTTTTACGATGTTTTTCAGTCAGTGGTGGCTTTTTTGCTGGTCGGAACGCATAAAAACCGAATTCCCTTAAACGACTCCTTAGATGGCGCTATAGATAAATTTAGATCCTCACAAATGTTTTCGAGGACGCAAAAAGGTCCTTAAGAACAAAATTCTTTATGTCATAAACTGTTGAAGTTGGAATTTTCAGCATTTAAGCGATTACATTTTGTTTTATACCGGCTTGATACTTTCCTAACACTTTATAACGAATAGCGTTTGTGTGACGTGTTTTAGCCATTTTATTAATCGAGTTAATTTCTATTTAGACAGCTCAATACCTGCTTAGTTTTTTTTAAAATTATGTTGATGATGAATGAAAAACCGTTACTTAAACATCAAGGCTCGAAGTTTTGTAAAAAATTCCGGTTAGTTTTGAGCAGGGATGTTATGGAGTAAATTTTTATATTTACATTTTTTTTTTTACCATCAAAACCTTATTTTTTAAGTTAATTATAAAGTATACCAATATATTTTTCTAATAAATACAAACAACAAATTCAGTTTGATTTTTCCTAGTTGAAATTAAGAAGGCATTATACAAAACAATCGGGATTGTTCTCCAGCATCACTGTACATCACAGATTGTAGTAAATTGATAAGTTTTCTCAAATCAATGATAATGTTAATTAGACAACCACTTAATTATTAGTTTTCAGGGTTGTGACATGCTAAAGGACTGACGTTTTAAGGACTAATGTGTTTTTTTTTCTCAATATTTTGTATTCAAAATGAAGAACTAAAATTGGGTGACCAAAGTAAAGGTCTTTCCATTGTTTTAAAATAAATTGTAATTTCAATTTTACCAGTGGCATGATGGTTAGTGCGTTGGACTGTCATGCTAGAGGTCTTGGGTTCGATCCCTGCCTATGCCATCTAAAGTCTTTTCACGGGTACTGCCTCTTGCGAGGAATTGACAAATTCTCCAACAGTAACTATTGTCATGAAAAAGTGCTTTCTCAAAATTAGCCGTTCGGAGTCGGCATATAAACTGTAGGTCCCCTCCATTCCTGACAACATTTCTCGCACACAGGAATGGTTGAGAGTTGTAAGTCACTAGGCCTTGGTTCTCAACGGACCCAATTTTTTTTTTTTTTTTAATCTCAATAAAATATAATAAGACTTTGTATATATTGGTTGATGACATCGAGTTACCCAACTTTTGTACAATCACCCATATAGCAGCCCTGCTGTTCAGTATGTCATATTTTGTTATTTCAACGAAGTTCTCGTTGGAAATTTAAAGCTTTTTTTTTGGTCTGTTAAGTTTAGCAATTTAATCTATGGAACTTGACTGACAAACACATATGATAGAAAACGAACATATTTGAAACCTTCATGCTATTGTATGATCCTTCTCTATAAATACAAATTTATAGAAATAAATTATTAGAAAATATCCTCGATAAACTTTTGCTCAAGTTTTGTGTTTTGTTTCCCTGGTGGAAAATGCCATTAGATTTATGTTTTACATGATGAATAATTAATAAAATCTTCCAAATCTTCGACAGATATATATTTAAAATTGTTTTTCAAGTTCTTAATTAGAGATTTAGAAATAGAGACTCGTGCGCATATATTTGGTTAAAAAGATTAAAATTCATTAATATGTATATACCTATAACGAATTCCTAATTTAATTTCCACCTGTTTTGGAATTAAATTATTCAAATTAGTAGAAAATATCTTAATGCTCTCACACACACACCCTCCCTTTTTGGTTATCCTTTCTTTTCAAAAACCTGTCATAATAATTATCTTTGGACATACAAAAAAAATACATCCTACCTCACTCATAAAGAATAAGAAATGTCACACTCACTCTAGCGCAATTCTTCACACACTTAAGGAACGATCCTTTTTTTTTTTGCATAACCCTTATCTCAATGTAAAACCGCTATTACCATCCTTTCCTATTATGTAGACTGAACTTCATTAATCATATCTTAAGGCTATGGTCTTAAGAGTTATTCAATTACGACCCAGCTCAACATATTCAAGGGTTGTTATTGTTAGCATTTGTTGAAGTAAGAGGGATAAGATAATATAGGCCAACTAGATTATGACAAGACAAAAGGAAAAATAAGTTTATACATTTTTAAAAATTGGCACATGCATTGAAAATTAAAATCTTAAGATCTAAAAATGTAATCAATGAATCCTGTACTTTATCTCACAATTGAACAGAGACGTTTAAATAAAACATACATAAGTAAATAGTTTAATAATTTTTTGATTTGTTTTTCTATGTTTTTTTCTATCAACGTTAGGAAAAGCTATTTCTAGACAAACAAGCTTCTCCTAAGAACCTGGTCAATGACTCGTTCAATCTTTTCTATAGTTCGCTAGATGAGTCGTGGTGAAATAAATAAGTTCTTATAAATATAAAATATGGTTTTTCTGGATATATGTATATGTATGAAGATAGAGGGTTCACGATTTTTACAACTCAAAAAGCAATTTTGATATTTTTATGACGTCACTTTATTCGTCATTGTGAAAGTATATCAAAAATTGGTTTCCTTTCATATCTATAAAAAGAAAAAAACTTTTTAACGACATTTTAACATTTGTCCGTTTCGTAAGTAAGTTCAGATTAGAACATTTCATATACCTACAACCCTGCTGTTTCTTTGTTTATCTATTGATTAATATTTTGTCTTCGCGAAAGGTCATATGAGTGCTAAAATCGTCCTGTTCTTTTTTTTTGTGGCACAAATACATGACTTGTTCTTATTACGTCGATTGTTAAAAATATGACGTTCTAAGTCATCATAAGCCTTAAGTTTAAATCATTAAAAAAAAATATAAATTAGAAAAATTACACACACACATACTTATTGTATGCCATACCTTCCTTCCTCCCTACCTGCTATTTGTAACGATTTGGCAAGGAATGAATTAAGCTAAATCACAGAACGTGATCAAGAACAATATTCCAACTTTTTATCATCCCCTTTCTTTCTTTTCACTTCCATTGTCATTGTTCGTTGTAAAATCTAATTTGGTCAAAAATGTTTGCTTTTTGCGTCAGAAACTCAGAAAGAAGATAAATAAATTGGATTCGGTGGGTGAATCTTTTTCTTTTTGTTGTTGTTGTTGTTTTAGTAATTTTGTTCATTTTTGTCTTTGATGGCTTTGCCTTGCTCTCAATTTATTTGTTTGTTTGCCACTTGAATTTTTGAACTCAATCGAGGAGGAGAATGGAACGAAAAAACATAGTGGCAGTGGCATTAGATCTATGGGAATGTTCTCTTGGTCGGTCTGTCGGTCGCCGCCACTTCACCATCACATATTCTCTGATGTAGCACGTGTGGCAATCTGTTTCTATTGTTAAGTGGGTTTTTATTTTTGTTTTGAGTCTTGTTTTTTTTTTTTTGAATTTTTGTGTACCTATAACCTTAAAGTCGGAAATGGATTGCAGTGGGGTAGGTATGAATAAATAAGGACATTTTAAAATTCGTATTGTTAAAGAAGTTATTTTTAAAGAAATTTTAATGAAAATCTTCGTAAAATAATGAAAAGTAAATATAAATTACTGTACAATATATAATCAAAGGCAATTTGTTTTTGTTTCTTAAAGTTTCATTGAAGAGTTAATTCATTTGACTTTCTAGAAAATGTTACCTACTTCGAACTCCTGGAATTTCCACATTTACCACCGATGAAGCACCCCATCTATCAGAAGAAAAGTCTTTGTGTTTGTTAAGGGTCACAAACGGAAGTTGTAATCAAAATTTCGACTTTCTAGGACATCTTTCAGAAGAAAATTATATTGTAGACATTTACAATATAATAATAAGAAACGAAAAACAATAAAAATATTTATGAAGCATGACATAATCAAACAGAGACAGATTTTCATGCGAATTTTTTTTTTTTTCATAACCATGAATAATATTGTGAGGTTAACGACTTTAAAAATATGAATATTTAATTTCAAGAAAAATAAGAAAAAAAAATGTATTACAAAAAAAAAACATAGCAACAGCTTTCATAATGATGTTGTAATATGAGCCTACGGGAATATTACACCAGTACCTACGTTTCGTTGCCTTGGAGAAAAGTCTGTCTTATTTTGTTTTCTTTGCTAACCAAAGTAGAAGCTTGTTGAGTTTGAATTTCGGTTACATACCTTCAAGAACATTGCGTAGGTGAGATGTTTTTTCTGGCAAAAAAAATCAAATGTAAATTTCAATTGTCATCTATTTTTGGTTGCTTATTAAATAAATACTGTCTACTTACTTATTGTTGAAGTTTTTTTATTTGTACCTTTTTATATTTTTCTCATGAATTATGTATTCCATTTTCTAAGAAAAATTAATATACAAGTTGAAGGCAGCTCTATAAAGCAATTTGAAGTCATGAAAATTAGGACGCTGAATTTTTAACTTAATTCAAAGTACGATTTTAGCACAACAATCAGCTACTGTCCTTTTTTAAATATTTTAAGCTTCTATAATTTATATTTAAACAACATTTACAAAGTAAGAAAACCATATAATTGGAATGTATGTATGTATATTTTATTTAGTAAAAACTTACTATTACATTTCAATAAATATAAAAATATTGACATTTCTTTTACAATTGGAAAACTAATTTCTTTATACAATTGTTTCTCTGATATAAGATATAAGTAATTGTTTGAATCTTCTTAAAACAGTTTCATTTTTTATTTCGAAAGGTAATTCATTAAATAATTTAAGTCCACGATACAAAAGCATATTTTGAGTTCTAAAATCTCTATAAAACTGAAGTCTTTTTTTTTTACACTTCAGAATTTTCACAAAGTAGTAAGCTTATAGCAAGCGTCAAACTACGATCAGAGGCTCATCATAAGTGCATGTGTTAGTTGTTAGTATACAAATATAGCCTAACACATGCACAAATACAAAACAAAATTAGCATTTAACTATTACAGAACAAAAAATAAAATGAGAACGTTTACGATAGTGGAACACTGGTTCTACGAGTAAACAATGATTTTCATCCCACCTTATTTGAATTTAAATCTATCGATGAACAGTTTAAGTTATATAAAATGCTCATTCGACTTAAAGCTTCGTTCTTCCCATAGCTAGTTATATGGAAGTCAATATGTATAAAATCAGACGTGCGCAGGTGATGAGTTCCGCCCCGGTAATTCAAATGTACACAAGAAAGCAAATAAGGTGCATCAATTTCACCATTAATGAGTTGATGAAAAAATACTAAGTCATTATTAACACCCCTTTAATGGAGAGATTGCATTTAAAGAAGTAGAATACGATGTTCATAGGGAGGCAGATCATAAGGATCTTCCCAAGGAAGACCTTTTAGGGCAAAGCGAATAAAATTATGTTTAATTGATTCAATACGTTTTCTATGAATTTCGTAATAGGGAGTCCATACCTGCGAAGCATATTCAAGATGAGGACGAACATGGCAATTATACAAAGAAAGGGTAACATAGGGATCATTGAACTCCTTTGCCCAGCGTTTTATAAAACCAATCATAGAACTTGCCTTATTAACAATAAAATTAATGTGATGTGTAAACTCTAAGTTGGAACAGAAATGTACACCTAAATCTTTAAATGTGGAGACACGACAGAGTTTTTGCTGTGATATACAGTAGTCAAATACGTTACTGATCAGTTTTTTAGTGAAAGTTATCGTCTGGTATTTAAAAAGGTTGAGTAAAAGGCTATTTTTCCCACACCAAAATGTGAAACTATCAATGTCGGCTTGTAGAAGAATACAATCATGGGTGGACTTTATTATGTTGACAATCTTCATATCGTCAGCAAAAATGAGAAGTTCACTTGAGCGTAGATATGACGATAAAAGGTTCAGAATGACAATTTCTAAATTTTACCTCGTAGGATCTGTTTTCAAGGTATGACTTAATCCAAGCTAAGAAAATGGTGGATAACCAAGAGCGTTAAGTCTATAATAAATAAAATAATTATGTGGCTAAGTTGGTCAAATGCTTTAGAAAAGTCAGTGTATACACAGTCAACCTCATAACCTTGTTCTAAACCGTTTGAACATATGTTTGAAAATGGGAGGAGATTAGTTACGGTTGATCTTTTTTTCACAAAACCATGTTGCTGTTCACAAATGATATTTTTACTAAAATATGCTACGCTTTCACAAACAACTTGTTCAAATACTTTAGGAATGCAGAAAGCTTTGCAATGTGCCTGTAATTGCTTATATCCGACTTGTTACCTTTCTTGAAAATTGGTGTTAGAAATGATGAGAAATGAAAATCAAAATTGTCTCCAACGTAGGTCAATCTTGATGTCAAGTATTTAGGTGCTAGATAGTTTTTCAATTTGAACATGAACAGTAACGCATTGAACATTATTCTTTGTTTGACGTTTAACCATCTTAGACAAGATAGCATCCAATTTATGCAAGCTACATTTAAAAATGGATCTCATAGCTTTGTTTTGCAGAACTTGCAGTCGATTTATGTGCTCATTGTTTCCTAGAAATAAAATTGTGGAACAAAACTCAAAATGTGGTTTAATAGTTGTATTATAAATATTAATGGCACAAATTGTTGTTATACTTTTTCGAATGCTTTTAAGAAACCCAATTTTTTTTTGGAAACTTTTGTCCAACCATAAACCATATGATTATTAAATTTCAGGTTATTGTCTAGTATTACCCCTAAATATTTTATTTCTTTCACTTGTTCAATAGGTTTACCTTCAATCGATAAACTTATATTGCACTACTATTGATAATCATGCATTTAGTCTTGTTCACATTAATTTTAAGTTAGTTTAACTGTAGCCACTTGTTGCCAAAACTTGTTTGATATCTTCCAAAATTTCAGATGTTATTTTACCACTTACAAGCATGAGAGCATCATCAGCAATAAAAGATATTTTAGAATTTCTTAAAACTTTACAAATGTCATTAATGTATGTATATCAGAAATAGTAATGGACCAATTATAGTTTCTTGAGGTACACCGAAATATGTATAAATTGCACTTGAAGTTGAATTATTCACACAGGTCTTTTGGGTTCTGTCAATTAAGTACGATTTAAACCAATTAAGTTCACTGCCTTTAACACCAAATTTTGACAATTTAGTAAGAAGTCTACTACGATCCACTGTTTCAAATGCTCTTTGAAAGTCCAAAAATATTGTAATAATATTGTTACCACTATGACTTTCTTCTTTCAGAGTCATTATCAGTTAGTTACTGATTGATTTTCTATTAATAATTGAAAATCACATACATATCTATAAAAATTTTTATAAGCGCACTTTTCAATTATTTTTTCAACAATAGGCATCATGTTTATCGGTCTAAATTTTTCACAGTCCATACTTCCATTTTCTTTGGGTATTAGATTACAATAGATTCTTTAAAATTTTTCGGGAATTCACCACTGATAAAAGATTCATTAACTATTTTTAATATTTTTGGACCTATTATATCGAAACAATCCAATGAATGTTGTTACAGGGTTTTGAGTTACTAATTGAATTGATCCTTTCAATAAAATACTCGTTAAACTTATTAGCAATCACGGAGTTTCCCCATTCCAGCTTATGACCGAAACGAACTTCATTAATTTCAATTTTTTTTTAAATTTGAAACCAATTTTTTTATCGTTCGCCACATATCCTTTTGATTTTGACAAGACTCAATTGTATTGCGATATAATTCTTTTTTTTGGTTAAGTTTATTTTTGTAACAATTACCATCATTTTTGTAAGAAATCCAATCATTGGACATATTGAATATACTCGCCCTACAAAAGCACTGTGTTTTTTTAATTTCAAAGTTCTCAATTCGTTTGTAAACCATTATTTGATTCATGTACTATGGTTTTTTAGTTAATTTTTGAACACAATATAATAAACTGTTTTATTTTTTTTTTTTAAATAAAATTAATGTTTTAATTTAATCCTTGTTACAAGGAAGTATTGTATTATTGAATTCTTAGAACGAAATCCTGCCATTTAAAGTAGTACTTACATAATGCATTTAGCAAAGGGCTAAAGATTGTAAGGGTTTAAAAATGTTTTTAAAAGAGCTAAAATGAAGAATTGTCTATTCACACGTGTGACAGATTTAGTCCCAATGTATTAAAATGTCACTGTCAAACGATTTGCTGCTTTTAAGGTTTTATTATACATATGTATACAGTGACCCCCACGACTAATCGGACATAGAAAAAAAAATGTTCGCATTGCAATTTCTCTTAGAAAATGTATTGGGGTGTTAAAATTAAACACTATTTAAAACAAGGAAACTAAAAACTAAAACAACTCCATAATTTCAGGTCTCACAAATAATCGTACACATTGCATTTTGTATTTTGTGGCGTATCCTTTTGATTTAATTACCTCCTCAAGTCGTCGAGGCATTGTAGAAACCAGTTTTGAACAAACTTCAGGGGGTATTTTTGTCCATTCTTCTTGAAGACCCGTCTTTAGCTCCTGAATATTTCAAAAATTCTTTTTAGCGACTCGGCGTTCCAATTTATCCCAAATATGCTCAATTGCATTAAGGTTATGGGACTGTACAGGTATTTTAAGCACTTTGGAACAATTATACAACAACCACGACCTTGCTGTGTAAGATGTATGCTTGGGGTCGTTGTCCTGGTAGAAGATGAAACTGTCTTATTTTCTAAGCTTACTGAAACTTGGCACCAAATGTTGCTGTAAAATGTTGATGTAGCACTTTTGATCCATTTTACCTTCCACAAAGTGTAAATTTCAATCCATGACCGACCCACCGCCATGTTTTACAGTTGCCCGTGTTTGTTTATGGGAGAATTCTTCATTTGCTTTTCTCCATACAAACATTCGCCCTTCTGATCCTTTCAAGTTAAATTTGCTTTCATCCGTGAACAAAACACATTTTATGATGTTATAATGTGCATCCGTACACAAAAAAATACAAATTCAAGAAATATTACCTTATTCCAGAATGACGTATACTTAGTTAAATGTTCCCTAACAAATTTAAGCCTTTCTTTTCTAATTTTTTCACTTATGAATGACTTTTTTCGAGCTACGCGGTCATTTAGATCTTGTTTTTGCAGTACTCTTCGGATCATTACCTTGCTCACTTCCTTATTCCTGGTCTCCTTCAAACACACCTTTAGAGATTCCGATGATAAGAAAGGATTTTCCTTCACTTGCCGAACAAGCATCTTTTCTTCGTACATATCCAATTTTTTTGTATTGTAATTTCTTCCTAACATTAAGGATCCTACCTTCATTTTTGAAACGTGAAATTATGTCCTGAACTGTTGAATGGCTCCGTTGAACAAATTTTGGCTATTTCTTGAACTAATTCTCCATCCTGACTTTGCGTTATAAACAATTTCCGTATTTCAACAGACGTCTGTTTACCTTTCGGTACCATTTTAAGGTTTCGCGGAAAACTTTTAAAAAACAAACTGAGTATGATCGTACTAGAACATTTCCTAAAACCTATCATAATTTGACGGAAAAAGTACTGTTACTGAGCACTCTACAGTGCATCAGTAGCAAGTGTCCGATTGTGTGTGCGAGACGGAATATTAGATAGATAGATAAGATCTTTATTTTTTAATTTTTCTTATAAATACAATATTTCATAATAAAAGATATACAACGCATGGCTTTATAAGCCGTCTGCCAGAAAAAAAGAAACTAATTAAATAAAAAAAACAGATATTTGAGTAAAAAAGAGAGAATATTTCACACAATAAGTTTCATAGTTAAAAATATGTAAATATAAATATTAAAGAAAACATTTTGTTTTTTAAATTATTATTTTCATAATGTGATTTTAGTTTAGTCAAAAACAAAGAAGAAAAGAAACTTTGAACCATACGGAAATAATATTCATCATTAAAGTATATTTTGATATATATTATATATAGTATAAAAAAGCAATAACAGTTAGTTATATGTTCAATAAAAAAGTGTGGCTTTTAGTTTAGTCAAAACAAAAAAATTAAGGAAAAAAAGGAAAATATTGGTAATGGGCTTTTGTTTAGCTAAAACAGATATTGGTTTGTAAGTGAGAAAAAAAAGTAAAAACAAGGAAGAAGAACCGCATATTTCTCATTTTTTTTAGATTTTAATCGCTTTTAGTTTGGTTAAAAACGAAACAAAAAAAACGGAATATTAGAGTTGTTTTAGTTTTTAGTCTACATTGTTTTTTGTTTATTAATGCTAAATAAGATTTAATAAATCAGAGGTAAATTTCTACACCCTCCATACATTTAAATAGATACATTACACCATTAAAATTTTTCTTTTCTGTGTCCGATTATTCGTGGGGGTCACTGTACTGTATACTGACAAAATTGTCAGTAATTTTAAGATGGCTTAAACAACGAATGGTGATCTTAAATTTTGTTTGGCAATGATTGAGAAAGATGTTTTCTGGTAAAATTGTCACACTAAATTTTAAGTTCATACAATCGAAACACATTTTTTAATTGTCTGTTTATAAGATTGTAAGACATAAGGTAAAGTTAGGTTAAAGACGTTATCGCCACACTTAGAATAATGTAGGTCCATTTTTATATTCTAAAGTATTGAACTTTCCTAAAAGTGAACGATTATACATTATGATATTTCAATAGTCATGTTGCAGTCATTTAAAGGTTTCGATATAGCCTAATAGGCGGCTTCCAGGGACTTCTTTGAGTTCTTCAAAATTATTGAAGGAGTGTCTGCTTAAGAATATATTCCTGGTGTGGTATAGTGGTACGCAGTGGCATAAGAAGTCGGCCGTGTGTTCTAATTCTTCCTCATCACTGCATTTTTTTAAATATCATCGATGATAAGTCGCTTTTTTTTAATGGTAACTTATCGGATTAGGACCTGATATTATGCTTATAAGCAGTCGTAAAGATTTATTGTCTACATGCACAATCCAACGAGATCTTGTTTTGTCGAATTTGGTTTATAGTTTCCTAGAGCACACGTGTCAAGGCATTTATTACATCTTCCATTGGTTTCATGTAGAACCTTGTAAAAAATGATGCGTTTTAATTCACAGAGTGAGGTGCCTTTACTAGAAATAAATGTAGCAGCTATCCCTAACAGCTGGTCAGTGCTTTCGTTCGCAGCAGCCTAATATTCTGTTGTGAGTTAAAAACTTCAAGTTCTTCAAGTTTTATTCTTGTGGAAAAGATTGATTATAATGCTGCGTTACTTTCAATGAATATGTGTAATATCAGTCTTTTTAAAGCGCCATTATAAAGACTTGTTTTGCAGCGTGTGTCACTGCCAATACATCGGCTTGAAAGACGCTCAGGGAGCCTGAGGAAATTGGCAAGAATGAGTTTTTAAGAAAAGAAATCTGCATCCGTTTTCGAGCCTCCTGAATATATATACAATACATAAATGGATACTGTCGACTTATGTATTTGTGGACCATTTTCCACCCATTCGGTCCTATCACGAAGTATAGTGTCATTAAGTCCGTTCTTACATTGTTCCATATTTACTTCTGTAGAATCTCTGAGTGTCCTACGAGTATGTGGCTGGTCTGGTTTCATTTGTTACAAAATTATTCACTGCCCCTGAAAATATGATTGTACATTCATTCAAGTCACTATACAAAAATTATTAAAATATTCATTTTCAAATAACCAATAACAATAATAATTAAAGTGCTAATAAAATTAGTGACAAATTAACAATTGCATGTGTGACAAAAACCAATGGTTGTCGTTCTTAATTAATTCACACGAAATGATTGAACACAACACAAAATTGTGGCTCGTGACCACATTTGTTGATGGAAGGTGTTTGTTATTCTCGCCGACCGCCCGCTGCCAAACCTGTCGCCAGCTGCCGACACAGCCGGCCACAATTGAAATTGGCATCAGGTCCTTTATGACTTGTGGTTTGTTAAAATAGTGTATTTTGTTGTTGTCTTGTCTTTCAATAATTACAAATCCTTAATAAATAGTTTGTTGACGATTTTCAATACATATTGTGAAAGGCAGTTAAAACTTTTTGTTTGCATTTATAATATAAAATACGATTCCGAGAAAATACACATGCCGATATAAATAATTCTATGCATGTTTGTATGTTAATAGTTAATACATACAAATTTAAATTTTTGGTGACTATAGTTCTCCCATTTTAGGTATAGCACCATTTTTAAGAAATCAATTAACTGCTTACGAATTACTATTGAAATAAAATGTCTAAATGTTGATTTAAGTGTCATTTTTATTGATTTTCGTTAAGTTATTTATTTATTAGGATAGCTCAACTCTATTTTTTATGTGGTTAATATATTTGTTTTTTATTTTCAACTTAAGCGTCTTTGAGATAATTTTCGTGTCAAAAATCACGTAAAATCATAACAACAAAAAGTAAGCAAGTTCGATTTGAGAATGAAATGTTCTTTTTTTTAATTATATCGGATACAATTTTTGTCGTTCCTTAAGAAGTTTATTCAGTTAAGTGCTCTAAAATTCAATTAACCTAAGGTTGTTTTCCTTTTTACTTGCGACGTATAGGAACTACGTATGTTCAGTTGTGTTCATAAAAATAGCAGCGCTCTCCAAATAAAACAAAAACGTCTTCAACGTCAATGTTATAATATATTTCGTTAAACTTCTAATAACGAACTAAAATATTTTATTAATAATAACAGAAAATAAGTATTATCGATTTTTTACCGTTAGCTTTGTCACAGTAAAAACCGTTTTTAAAATATATGGCTGTTCATAAAAATATCAGTGCATGACAAAGTACTAGATTTATTATATAAGAAGGATGAAAAACTCTAATAAGCTATATGAAAGTATACAAATAATGTTAGCTGGCAATCAGTTCTTGTTGCATAACCATTGTTTTTATGATGCTTCGCATCTACGTGGCACCGAGTCCACTAAAACCTGATACCTCTCGACTGATGGTATTGCGTTCCACAATTTACGCACTGCTCCCAACAACTTTTTCGAATTCTAGAGTTTTGCTTTATGAACTGCATTCTTAACATCCCCCCACAAATTTGCGATGAGGTTAAGGTCGGGAAATTGAGCGGGCCACTTCATAACAGATAACTTGTACTGCGCAAACCATGGTTTTACCTTTTTTGACGTATGCTTTGGGTCAAATCAACGACATTTCCTCTTCAGCATAGGGTAACATAACCTCCTTGAGAATTTTCACATACTCGGTTGCATCCCTTATACCCCCATGGGGTAAATAGGCCCGACCCCGTAATATGAAAAGCAAGCCCATATCATAATTTTTCTTCCACCATGCTTCACTGTTTTTATAGTGTACCGTGGATAGTATGCTGGACCCAAAAAGGACGACTTTGCTTTCATCGCTTTACAGAACATTCCTACATTTCTCTTTTGCCCAATCTCTATGCGCTGTAGCAAACTCCATTCTCTTTGCCACATGCCTTTTCGTCAAGAATGGTACCTTGCGTGGACTTCGGGCTGTTAACTTCGCTTATAAAAGACGTCTTCGTATTGTGACAACGCTAACAGACAGTTGAAGCCCATTTCTTATTTTTCAAGAGCCTATGATATGGATCTGTTTTGCTAGCTAAACAATTTTTCTGTCAGTTCTTTCAGTAGTGACCATTTTTGCTGAGTAGCCTAGGATGTCTTGAATATTTTGGTAGGTTTTTCCCTCCAAACGCAGTTTTCGAATTTCTTCGGTGCAAAGTGTTGACCGTCCCATTGTTTATTTTTGAGCTAATATTTATTAATTTCTTATATGCTAGTATTTTACAAATACTTAAAACATTAGATAGTGAAATATTTACTTATCGAAAAATAAAAAAAATGATTTTTTAACACTTTTTACTTATAAAATCAAGAGTACTGCTATTTTTATGAACACTATATCCAGAGAGTTTGAAATAATGTGTCTTCACCGGAAGAAGTAGAGTATAACTTCAAGCTAAAAGTCTCTTATATGAAAACGAAAGACCGTTAGATGCAAGTAACATGTTAATTTTTTTTGTAAGAATGTCCGTCATTTAAATAATTGACAATCTAATAAAAAATGTGACCAGCACATTTTTATGAACACAACTGTACCTTCTACCTGCCAATAACATTCCTTCATTATCATCATAAACATGTCTTTATCTATCTATTTGCATAAAGCTGAGAACGCCAATGAACTACTCTTTATCCGTTTTAGACACCTACCCAACTACACAACCAATGGGCGATCGGTTTACAATTAAAACACACATTTTCTTCCTCTTTCTTTTCTTCAGATAATTTATTTTCCATCGTGGTTCTTCTCATATGAAATTAAAATAAAGCTATTCAAAGGAAAAAGCTTTGAACGAACTAGTTGAATACACAAACAATTGTTTTCGTTAAGTATGCTTACAAGTATTTTTCATTTCCGGGATGAAATGTACTAGGACGAGTTGTGTCTTGGGATGAATCGCGCGTTTTTTTTTTGACAAATCTTTTTTTTGAAGACAAACTTATCTTACAGGTATATTTTTAAATCTTATATAGGTACTTTTTTAAACAGACTTTGCATACAGGAGCAAGTTCGTGCGACCCAGTGGTGCATTTTATTGTAGTATTGTCATAATCAGCGATATGTTTATAATTTTAAAAATTTGTTTGGTGATTTGTTATTTTATTATTTTGTCACCGTTTACTCTCTCCCACTTATATACCACATCCTTACACAATAAGTTTTTTATTTGTATTAAAATATTCTCTAGAAATTATTAATATGACGACACAACATATGTCGGGTCAGCTAGTATGAAAGTACATGTATACATTCGTGTTGCTTTGAATATCTTACTTGAATAAAACCTAAATAACTTTGCCACTGTTCTTTACTTTGTGGCTGAGGTGCACACATAATAGCTTCACTTTTAGACTTTGCGGGACTTATTCCGTTTTCTGAAATGTTATGACCAAGGTACTCAAGACTTGATTGAAAAAATTTACATTTTTCCCAGTTGACTCGAACATTATATTCTTCTGAACGCTTGAGAACATCCCAAAGCCTATTTTTGAATTCTACCGTGGACCTACCTGCAACAAGAATATCGTCTATGTACACCTCTACGCCTTCTAAACTTTTCAAAATTGTGTCGATAGTCACTTGAAATTCCATTGGCGCTACAGACCTCCATATGGAACCCTTTCAAATTTATAAAGGCCCTGATGTGTGTTTATAGCCAACAAATCTTGAGAAGTTTCTTCGACCCTTATTTACAGGTATGCATGCTTTAAATCTAAAGTGCAAAACATTTTGTTGCCAATCATTCCTGCTAAAATTTCATCAACTAAAGGAAATGAATATACATTCAATTCAATTACTGAATTTATTGTGACTTTAAAATTTCCACACAATCTAACCGTATTATTTGTCTTTAAAACACCCTTCTACTATAACGGATTGGTTCAATTATTTTTTCGTAACACATTTTTCCTGATTCTGCTTCAATCTGTGGCCTCAAACTTAAAGGGATTGTATACGGCTTACAAAACTTAGCTTTAGAGTTAGGATCTTTTATAATTTGAGCCTTGAAATCTTTAATCGGATCTGTTTCGGGAAACTTACTTTGATTTGTTCAAATAAATTAGCTTCGCAATTAATTTCGTTGGTTATCAAGTTCAGCCACGTGTTTTCCAAGAAAAAAAAAAATACTATTTTATCGAGCCAGTTTCTCCCTAGAAGTGGTTTGAAATTTTTCTTCGACTTGATGATATACAACGGTAATTTGAAACACCCTTCCACTGTAACACAAATGTCGCCAGTGATTTTAACCTCTTCACCTATAACAAACTAATGGAGGCAAATTTTCAGTAGATATACTTAAAAATGGGAATAAACTTAATAATCATATTTGGACATCACCGACACAACCGCCCCCGTATCATTCTCCATGCTGACAACGTTTCTCTAATTGATAAAGAATCCAGCTTTATTTCGTTGACATGTGGCTTCTGCATGTGGTTTTTGTATTTTGTCTGCTTATTGTGCTTGAAGAAACAAACTTTTGATGAGTGGCCTTTCCGTCCGCAACTAAATATAACAAACCCAATCTTGAGCTGGAAAGGCCCCTTTGGAATGCTTCGTGGTACACTTAGTGCATTTTGTAGTACCTTTCCTTTTCGCAACTTGCTTGGGATGCAATTTATGTACATCCAAGGTTGAATTCATGTTTCGCTGCTCTCTGCTGATGAATTCAAATGACTGCGCAATTTCATAAGCGCTGTCCCAGGTTAAGTCTTTGGTAGACATTAGTTTGGTTTGGAGTTGTGCGTTATGAACTCCACTTACCAAACGATCTCGAAGAGCTTCTGATAAGAACGATTTAAATTCACAATTTGCAGCTAATAACTTTAAATTAAATATGTAGTCTTCTACAGTTTGACCTTGTTCCTGCGAGCACGTGTAGAACTTGAATCTGTCGGCTATTAAATTTCTTGTATTAGCGAAATGAGGTTTAATCGGTTTGACTAATTCTTTATATGCTTTTGACATTAGTTTGTCAGACAAAAGCACTGACTTAATTCGCTTACACGCACCTGAACCAATTAATGTCAGGAACAATGCTACTTTACGATTGTCTTCGGTTTCATTTATTTGAAAAAATTGATCCATCCTCTCCAAGTACTCGTCGAAGACATCACCGATTACAAATTGTTCTACTTTTCAACTTTTTTGATATTTTATACAAAATATATTTAATTTTAATATAAGGTTTCTTTTACATAAGAAGTGGAATCTTTACTAGACAATTATACTTTTTATTCATATTATTTACATCAAGATACACAACATATCTACACTTTTATCTAATCATGTTGTCCATGAGAATATTGTCTTTTTTAGATTGGTGTTATTTCTCTGGATAATTTAAACAGCTCTCATGTTTACCTGTGCAGCTCAATAATCGTTGTCATTAAAAACGCTAATATGTATCTTATCCTGTCACCCATTGATGTGACATATACATACTATATGTAGAACTCAAATAAAGCTCACGAAAAGTTAATAGTTTAATTGGTTTAAATGTACGCCTTATAAAACTGTCAGCGTTCACGACATTTTACACTATGCATCTCATATTTATTATTATTTTTATTTGGCAAACCGTTTATGTTTATATATTTTTTAAAAATATTTTATTATTTAAATATTATTAATCCAATACCGAAATCGATATTAAAATTACGCCTTTGGAAAAAGTAAAAAACATTGCTTATTCGAGTATAGCCGATGCGTATGACCCCAATTTTGAGGGTCTAATAAATCGAAGTTCTATCTCGAACTTAGATCTAAATCAGACTTCTAACGCTTGAGAACTAACTTGTATTCATCAATAAACCGAATTTTAAGATGGGTGTCCATTTGGGAGTAAACATGGTGCGAGCCGCTCTCAAGCTCATTTCGAAACCGATCTCGCAAGTGGAAATAGTCTGGAGAGTAGCTCGCTAATTACTCTCGACATTCGATATTTTTGAAAGTCACTCGCAAGTAGAATCATGTGCTTACCACTATCCGAGATAAGCTCTTTCAATACCTACACAGTTTGTACTTTGCAAGTAGCTGTCGAGAGTAAACATGGCAAAGCAGTGGACAATGGATAAAACCAATCAACTTATTGAAAAATATGAGTCAGTTGAATTTTTGTGTTCGCGATAGTAATAAAAAAAGAAACCGAATTTGCAAAACAATTCTCTGAAAACGAAATAAAAAGATACTGGAATCTGAAGGCTGCCGTATGAATCACCTGCACAGATCATTCAATAAACTTTTAGTTTTTCCTTTGAAAATGATTTGCGATTCATATGCTTAACGGAAGCTAAAAATCTAAGTCTTATCAGTATACGCTCGCGTACTTCCCTTAGTTGGGTATCTTTTTTAAAAATTATGGGTCCAACGTTTTGTATCAAAAATTCAATTTCACTAACTGACAAACGGGAACAATTTCGAAACTGTTAATGATCTATAATATGAAGTTCTCTTGAAAGAGCAGACCCAGCACCGCATTGGTTACCAAGGTTTGACCCAATATTTTTTAATTCTTTTTTAAGAACAATGCCGATAATTAAAGCAGCTGCAACACTTCGCTTGTAAAAATACATGGCTAACTGATAATATGCTAGCAGAAGAAATCTGTCAAGTGGACAAGATTATGAGAGTACCCTCAGCAAGAAAACTCTAAATATTCTAGCAGAGATCTGGCGATGGCAAAATTTCCAAAATTTGGCTCTGAAATGGATAGTCTACCGAAAGTTGCTCTCGAGAGTTAACTAGCAGAAGTAATCTCAAATGGACTCTCACCTTTAGAGACTAGAAATTTGTCAAGAAATTGGCCGTTAGTTTGTCAGATTTTTTTAAATAATAATTTAGCCGCATATTTGTATTTACTTCTTTACATTTTACATTACATTTACCAAAAAACATTCGCACGTTCCCTTATGTGCGATCCTTCATAGATATTTTTACCTTTCGTACTGGGTTTTTTGTTTTAACCTAAGATCAGTTTCAACTTGGCCATTTGTTTTATCAAAGTTAAAAAAAAATCCATATTGGCTTAGAGTGTTATTTTATATTCGAAACTCTTAAGAATCTCTCAAAAAAAAAGAACAAAAAGAACTCCAGAATCAATACAGCTCATTTTATGTCCTTATTGTTTTTTTTTTTTTGTTCCACAAGTTTCTTCATTCTTCCTATATTTTATTTTATTATTTCATAGCTTTCTCATCTTGTTCCTCGTTCACTTTGCAAGATTAAGTTATGATACAAAAAAAAAAGTATTGACGGGATTATTATTTTTATCTAACGAACTACTACAATGCATCCTTTCAGTACAGAATATATAAATACTTAAATGTCCACTGGGCAAATCCTTTTTTCTCATTAAATATAATACAAAATATAAGAATCCCTTTTCCTTTCTATCCGATACTTTAGGGTGGCGGATGTAAGAATAATGTCTCTACTACCTAGATATAAATTGTAAAGCTTTTTCCAACAATACATAAAATAATACCACCATTGCCCATAAGTTACTTTTTTGTAAGTATGTACCTATGTACATGTACATTACATATATTTCTTTTTAGGTCCTTATTTTTTTCTTCTTCTTAAGTCTTTGTTTAGTTGGGATCGGAATTCTAGTTAAAGTAAATTACTTCAATAAAAAACAAATCTTTTAAACGTTTATAAAGAATTTAATAAAATTAGTTTTTTCTTTGTTCTTAAACTTGAAGGACACATCTGGAATTTTGTTTGATGTTATATAAGCTAATTTTAAACTTTTTATTTTAAGCGATAAAAATCTCGTACATACAACAAAACATCATTTTAGCGATAAAAAACATAAAATTACTGCATTAATAAAGATGTTGTTTCAATCTTTAAATAACTAAACAATTTATCAACAGATTTAAAAGATTATTTATGCAATGTTTACAAAGATCGGTTGATTCCGACAAGTAATTTTTTTGATATCAATCGAAAGCAAATGAAGCAAACATGATTTTTTCTCGAAATTTTGCAATTTCTTTAATTGCTTTTGAGTGAAATTTTCCAGTGAAACATTTTGACTTATGGAATACAAAATGGTCCATTAAGTGGTTTCTTTTTACATCATAGTTTATTTTGATTTTGACGGCTGATTCTCTCTTAAAGTTTTGGAAGCATGTCACTACCTCAGCGGAAAAAATAAAGCACCCACTGCGCATTCTGTACTCAAAAGTGCAAAAAGTTAGTTTTTATGACCTCTGGATCATGCCTTCTTGGTACAATTAAAATTTATATGAATAACAAATCGATACAACATCCGCAACATAACCACTACAGATAGAAGATAAAGTGAAATCCTGCTGTGGATTGTGATTTGACTTTTCAAATATCGAATTCAATTTTAGTTTTTCATTTTAAGACGTTAGTTGGGACATCCTTGAGGCTCGCCGGATGTGTTCGTAGAACAGTGTTAAAAATACATGGTTATCCATTTTTCGGTTTCAAAAGTAAATACAAACAAAACACATAAATGTAAAATATTTAGTCCGTGATATTCACCCTTATTGTAACAGGGTTTTCCTTAAACGGCCAATGGCACTTTTTGAGTCGAGTCACTTTATTGGCGTTTAAGAGTCGGTTGCGTTGCTTAAACGGCTATAATTTACAATCCACACACATTCCACATAAACAGCTGAATGATATTCGAAAAAAATAAATTAAATTTTCGAAAAAAACTTTGCTGAAATCATAAAAAGGCACAAATGTATAGCATTGGACTGTTCATATATGTATTTTAAATAACGCTTCTTACGTGAGCTTTGAAGAGGGAGAGATAGATTGGACAAGAACAAAAAAAAAAAAAACTTATTGAGAGAAAGAAGAAGAATAAGATCGACATCAAATCCTTGACAGATTGGACAAATCATTCAATTTTGTTATATTTCAAGATATGTAATGTACTTTAGGTTAAATAAGGACTCCTTAATTTACCTATTATGAAAGAGAAGAAAAGGTACCGAAAATACAAAGCATGTTATCGGTGCCACAAGTTTTAAAGCTTGCAGCTACTTTCAGATTTTTTGCTGAAGGCAGCTACCAAAAGGGTGTATGCAATAACTTCAAATTGAGGAACTGCACAACCAACGAACAAAATTCTCAAAGAAATGCTCGAAATTATAGAAGCACACATTTGCCCTCGATGAATAAATTCTCACTATTTGGACAAAGAAAAAAGACATGATTAAGCTTTTTTTTATGAAAAGGGTCTGATTCCGGGAATAATTGGGCGTGTTGCCAGGCACATAAAAGTTCAAGTAGCAAAAAAAGATGAACAATACCGGCTAATAAAGGCTAACGCTGGAACCCTTTCTATTAACACCATTCAGATCCGCCCAAGAAGGAAAAAGTCAATGAAGTGAGAAAAGTGAATGAATTGGCATATTTTAAACGGATTCCCAATTGTTTTTTGCCAATGAAAGATTTAATTCCATTAACTCTGTGAGTCTTTCATTTCACTCGGATTCGTTACGTTTTACTCGTCATAAAATTAAACTTAAACGACAGCTATGAGAGTGACATTTGTCGATCAAAAATTTGGATTCCACTAAAGGGCCTTGCACATAAGAGCGAACAACGAATGAACGAATGGACGAACAAACTTGATTTTATACATTTCAAAAAGTCAATTTCAAACAAAAACACATTTTAATTATAAGAAATTAATTGAAACTTATGTTAGGATAATAAAATTTGCATTTTGTTCTCTATAATAAGAGAATTTTGTAAAAACAATTTGGTAGTAACGAATTGCAGTATGTTTGCTACTAACTGTCAAACTCTATTCGCGTTCCACATACCATCCACACTGCAACGAATAAATTGTTTGCGCTCAACTTAACCTCAAAACTATACCACTCTTGTTTTGTTTGTTGAAAAAGGTAATTATAAATTGACAATTCGTCGCTGTCTGCTAATAGATATAAAGCTCATGTGAAAGGAAAGTCAAAATATGCGAACATCCACAGTTCGCAGTTCGTAGCTCATGTGCAAGATGCTTAACGCTAAATGTCAAGTAGCGTAACGCTAAGTAAAACGCTACGATAACCCCTTTCGCAATACCAATTTGTTTGTGTGACAATTATCATTCAAATAAAACGCTTACTACAATAAGGGTGATTTCTTTTTATTATGAAGTTTGAATGTTGACATTATTTGTAAAACACTACATCATTTAAATGACCATCACGCGAATTTATGCAAGTATTGATTCTTTTGAGGTAATTGTCGACCACTTTTTGACGCATATTGGGCCGTATCTCAGCCATAACTTGACAAATGTTGGTTTTTAAGTGCTCAAGACGAGAAATTAAGCGGCCTGGAAATGTCTGTTCCTATTAAGCCATATTCGCTCGGGTTTTGTGTCAAATGCCACACCGTCTTGTTAAAACCACTTATTCTCCAAGTCGTACTTTTCAATAGCAGGCAAAAAAAGTCGGTTATCATATGACCATAACGCTCCGAATTGACGGTGACAGTCGTTCCATCGTCGTTTTCGAAGATATAAGGTCCAATCACACCTCCGGACCAAAGAGCGCAACTAACAGTGAATTTTTTGTGGATGTAATTGCTTCTCTTCAGTTACTTGAGCATTCAAACCCCAAATACGCCTTAATGTGCCGTAAGATAGTTCTAATATCTGGAAACGACGATGAACCGACAATACTTTTACGTAGAGCAGTGATATTTTCAGTGGTGGTCTTCAAATTTCTTCACAATTATGTTAAATCACGATATGTGGCTGTGGCATAATGACAATTTTTGTACTAGGTGTTAACAATTTGTATGCGTTATGCAATAGTGAAATGAAAACAAAATAAAATTAGTTTGAAAACTTAGTTTGACAGATGTCGAATTCCAACCGTATACTTTTGAAACCGCAAAATGGATAACACGTTACAAAACACTATAATGTCATTTTAAAATCTAAGATAAATTCCATTATTTCGACTGAATTTCTTTCCATTTTATTTCAACTTATGTTTGCTAAATTAAATACTTTGTTTTTCCAATGAGCCGCGGCTTATGATTTATTATATCTTTTTTGTAAATGAATGTTTCACTACAAAATTTTGTGGCAACTCCTTATCAACTTTAGTACGACTGCCTTTCAGAATAAAACCTAGAAAGTATCTTTACAAGTCTTCAATAAAAAAAGATGAGAAAGTTTAAATCTTACTTCTTATTCTGTCTTTCAATGTTGATTAGCATAAATCAACGTGTAATTTTTGTACAAAATCGTGCGGAGATGGTTTCAAAAAAGTGAAACTTGCGAAATTTTCATACAACGAATAATTTTTTTTTCCAATAATGACGACATATTCCAAGCTGGCATATTTAAATGCGGTTTTTATTTGGATAATGCATTCACTTCGCTAAACTTAAAGGAAAAACTATTGCATGCAAACTAATTTAGTAATGGAAAATGTTACAAATGTGACGTATTTACAATTGGAGTCTATTTCCTAAATAAATTATTATACTTCTTCTTCTGCTTCTCCAAATATAGTCAGCATTGAGAAAAAAATCTATTTTAGTTCGTATTTGTAAACCTTGCCATACTCCCCCAAGCTGATAAATTCAGTGTTTCAAAGCTGGTTTAGAAAAAAAATAGCAAAAGGTGGATAATCCGTATGCCACGTGAGACACAACAAATGGACATTCAATGAAAGTGTTTGTTTTTGTTCCTTTTTGTTTTGTTTTGGATTTTTATTTTTTGTCCTTACCTGAAGTCATTTTACATACCTAGCTACTTAATTCTTTGTTTTTATTCTAATTATTTTTCTAGTTCCTTTTTCGAAATGTCACCAAAGCTATTTGCTATGTCATAAGCCTTCAGGTAAGAAAATTAATTTGTGGAAACATTTTTGAATTGGATATGATAATACGAGTAGTTTATATACAGGGTGTTAAGATGGTTATGTTTTCGGCTATGAATCACTGCATTCAGATCAGGTTTGTTAAAGAATGCAATTTTTTATTTCATCAATAATAAAGATTGCATTCGTTGAATTTACGTAAAGTTCATGCATTCACTTGAAGTCCTTTCATTCTTAAGTAAAATTCCACTTTTCAAATTTTGACGCATGTGGTGTCATGAAATTTGTGTGCGAGGTGTGTGGGCCACTTAAGAATTTTTATGTTTTTAACATTTCAGTTAAAAATGCAAAAGACTTAATGTGAATTCATGATGTCTCGAATGATTGCAGTGCTTACAATCAATGAATGCAATCTTTAAGTTGAATTTAATAAATATTTTAAAATGATTGCATTCCCAAAAGATAGCATTCCTTTATAACCCTGTTTCAGGTCTACTTTAAGGTGAAAATATACAACAAAAGATTTTTAACTTCCCATAGGAAGTTATTGTTATCGGTCTGATTTGTCGAATTGAAAATTTTGACCTTTCCTGACATTTCGAGGTCTCTAGAGTCTAAATAAAACAATTTTAGAGAGGTGTCTGTGCGTGCGTGTGTACGTACGTTCATGAAGCTCAAGACGATGTGTTGCTTCCAAGCCAAAAAACTCAACAGGCTTGCCCTCTTCTATCAAAACGTAAGGGGACTTCGTAGCAAGACTGCTGACATTTTTATCAACTCCCAATCATTTCCAGTTGATGTATTCGTTTTGACAGAAACTTGGCTTAACTCAAGCTTTTCCGACACAGAACTTTTCAGCCAAGAGTTCAAAGTTTACAGAAATGAACGTCATGTTGGAAATGCAAAGGATATATTTCTCTTCTGTATATTTTCCATTTAAATTATCAATTGAACTGATATTTGTCAAGATAATGGTACAGACCAAGACTATTTTCATTTTAAACGTTTATATTCCTCCAAAAAGTTTAGAGTCTGTTTATAGCGAACTATCCTTAGCATTAGACTTTGTTATCAATTTGTCCTGCGCTGACACCAATATTTTACTTCTAGGTGATTTTAATTTACCACACATTTAATAGATTAAATTGGAAGACGAATCTTGCCTTGACGTCTCTTTTTCTTCTTCACAATTGGAACTATCTTTTCTCGATAAAATCCTTCTTACTGACTTACAGCAAACATGCTGCATTAAAATCTCAAAAAATCGAATTCTCGATTTAGTATTTTCTTCTGACGCTGTACTTTTGTTATAAAATCTATATCAGGAATTACTAATATTGATTAATATCACTCCCCCTTGGACATTTTTCTTGACTTAAGTAATCATCTTACTGAACACAGTAATTCCTTTGATTGCTTATATAATTTTGACTTTAGAAGAGCTAATTTCCAATTGTTGTCCGAAGATTTAACCATTTCTGGAATTACTGATACTTTAACATTTTCTAATATTGACGAAGCAGTTTCAATTTTTTATAAGATCCTTCATAATTTTTTAGAAAAAAAAATCTACCTTTTAAGAAATCAAGAAATACTAACTTAAACCACCCTTGGTACTCGAAAGAATTGCGTTTACTTCGTAACAAAAGAAATAAGGCATGGAAAACTTATCTCAAAACTCTGTCTCAAATCAACTTCTATGTTTGTGTTGAATTTTTTAATGAATTTAAATCTCTCACTAATTTTTCATACGTTTGTTATGTTACTGATATGGGCACCTCTTTGAAAGAGAATCCTACAAAATTTTGGAAACTTGTAAACTTAACGAAAAAATCAGATGGCTTTAACTTCACTTACAAGAACCTTTCGATGGATAAAACTGTTGATATTTGTAACGCTTTCGCAACCATTGCCCGTGAGTCATTTGTTAATTGCCCTGAAGAAGTTGACGAAGTATATTTTCACAATCTTCTCTCCTTTTCGCAAACTAGCTGTAGTCAAATCCCTGTGCTACAGAGTACGGTCATTGATCTTTTATCTGCGTTGAATGATGACTGCTCAGTCGGTCCCGATGGTATTCCCCCGATAGTACTAAAAAAGTGTAGTAATGCTTAAGTTGAATCCCTTACGTTCTTATTCAAACTTTCTCTAAAAACAGGCAAATTTTCCAGTATATGGAAGAAGTCATTTCTAACACCAATTTTCAAAAAAGGTAACAAGGTGGATAAAACAAACTACAGGCCTATTGCAAAGCTTTCTTGCATTCCTAAATTGTTTGAACAAGTTGTTTGTGAAAGTGTAGCATTTTTTAGTAAGAATCTTATTTGCAAACAGCAAAATGTTTTTGTGAAAATAAGATCAACCGTTCCAAATCTCTTCACATTCTTAAAAATATGTTCAAACGCTTTAGAACAGGCTTATGAAGTTGACTGTGTATACACTGACTTTTCTAAAGCTTTTGACCAACTTAGCCACGGAATTATTTTATTTAAACTTAAAGCTCTTGCTTTTCCACCATTTTTCTTAGATTGGATCCAATCATACCTTGAAAACAGGTCCTATGAGGTCAAGTTTAGAAATTTTCTTTCAGAACCTTTTGTTGCTCAATCTGGTGTTCCCTAGGGAAGCCATCTTGGCCCCTTTCTGATCATCCTGTCTATTAACAACGTTTTTTTATTTCATTATTGTATATCACAGCAAAAACTCTAAAGGTTTTTTCTTGTGATGATCCTTATGATCTTTCTCCCTATGAACATCATTTTCTGTGGCGGATCTCATCACCTACGTTCATTTGATTTTATACATATTGACTTCCATAGAACTAACTATTGAAAGAATGAAGCTTTAGGTCGAATGAGCACTTTATATAATTTAAACTTTTCATCGATAGATTAAAATCATTGTTAAGAACAAGTGCTCTACTATCGTAAACGTCTCTATTTTATTTTTTGTTCTTCTGTATTAATTCATGTTAAATGTTAATTATGTTTTGTATTTTGTGCGTGTGTTAGACTTTAATTGTATTATTATCTTGCTAACAACTAACACATGCACTTATGATGAGGCTCTGATCGTAGTTTGAAGCTTGCTATATGCTAACTACTTTCTAAAAAATTCTGAAGTGTAAGAAGCAATACAGATATCGACTTCAAATAAATTTTGATATACAGATAATAATGCAGGAAGGGCTGTCAAAAAATGGAGTTAATGGTTAAAGGTAAACATTTAAAATTTTGGAGAAAAATTGATTTGATTTTATACTACTAAAAATCTCGCTAACATCATATGCTTTCATCATATGCAAAGTATTGTTGGTTATTATTGAATTTCTTAGAAAAATTCAACTGACAACTTTTTTAACAAAACACGAAAACCTTCAAACTTTTTAAGCAAGATAAATCGGCAGACGGGATGGGATGTTATCTGTGTGGGCTGCGTTCCAGCCTTTTTTTTTATTGTCTACAAGTTATAAATTACAGATTCTCCCTCCGTTTTTTTTTAGTTGAATTATGTTAAACCACTTATGTTTCTGATGATGTTCAAAGAATCTATCGGCTTTACGGGAAAACTTTAATCAAAATAATATCATTTTGGTTTTCATTAGTTAACTATGAAACATCCTGTATAGCTGAAATGCACACCAAAAGACCTTATATTAATAATGGCTGATAGAAGCAGCTGGAAAGTTCTAGGATGCATGATGCCACATGCACCAAGGACGTTTTTAAAATGACAGAAATTCATCCCAAATTTATTTTTCTTAGTTCAAAGGTGTGTATCCTATGTATATGTTCCTATGCATATGTATATAGAACATACATCATTATTAGTTTTTACATATAGATAGTTACGTGAATGATGACGCTTGCATAAGAAGACGACTTTTAGCATTAAGAGCCATGCCAATCATATAAATTTGAAGGAAACTAAATTTCTCAAGAAATTTGAAAAACGTACATACCTACATACATACATATATTTATACAGGTTAGGTATAGAAAATGATTTTTTATCATCTTTTCTCTTTAAATTGACTTTGAATGATGATTATTAGTTTTGAGAGTATATGAAATGAAAAATATACTGTATGAAGTTTATGCATTTTAAAGTTAAATGAATAAGTCACGTAAAAAATAAATATATTGGCGTGCATGTGGGATTATGGATGAAGCTTGACACAAGACACAAAAAACAATTTGGAAATAAAACATGTATTCGCTAAATTATGTGGGAGTCTCCCTATTTTAAGTTTTTTTTGCAACCATACAATAAGGGTAGGTGAAAAAGATATTTTTGGTTGTGCTATAGTAGGAAGCTTAAAATTCCTTACAATTCCTGAGGAAAATCGCTAAAAGTTGAAGTAAACCAGTAAGATCTGTAACGGCCATATTTGACGGAACAAAAATTATGCATGCCCAACAATTACGGCAGAAAATACTGCAATGTCCCAAAGGTTTTAAAAACTTTAAGTATTTATAAAATACATGGGGAATTCTTACTCTTCAACCGTCCCTACGTTTGATGTCAATAATTCTCCATTCGTTAGCTCTTTAGAAAAAGCTAAAATCTTCAAAAGTGTTATGACTTCGCTGTACTTGAGAGGGTAAATGATTTTATGGGACCAATCTCCGTTTGTTCTCGTATTGTTGCTAGAGTTCTTAAAGATCTCAACGTCCACAAATCTGCTGATCTAAAAGTATCCCCGCTATTGTTCTGAAAATAAGTTCTCCTCTTCAGGTTTCCTTGCTTTAAGCAGACGAATCCTCCTTCGAATTATCGACCGATCGCTCTTACAATGTCTCTTCTCTCCAAGGTAATGAAAACGCTGATTAATTATCAGCCCAAGAAATATCTCGAACACTCAAGCTTCTTAATAATATGTCCACTAGTTCATCTCACCGAAAAGTAGAACAAATCTTTACATCGTTTTGGTGAAAGTAAGATTATTTCAAAAGCATTTGGTAGGGTTCGGTATCAATCCATCTTATCAGAGCTGTGTGCCTTTGGTTTAGATAAATCCTTCCTTCGTTAGATTATCTTTGGGACAGCCAATTCAAGTACTATCGGATGAATTTAAGTCTGAAAACCGCCACAGGGCTCTGTTTTGTCTACCACACTCTTTTTTTTTTTGATTAATGATCTCCTGTCTAAAACTTTTGTTCCACTTATCTGCTTCGCTGACGATAGAACCCCTATCTTTTTATATTAGTTTTCGGATTCACAATTCTGGCTCTTCGTATGTGAAGCTTCAACGACTCATTAAATTCTGTCCTACAAATCATTGTTAAATGGATCGAGTAATGCGTCGACAACTCAATGCTGCCTACTATCGTTGGAACATAATTTACCACCTTTGTCACTATCCATGAGTTTCACTTGCATCAAGATGTTTGGATTTCCTAAGGTTATTATGCAAGGAGTTTTTCTCTTCCTCTGATCTGGCTACAATCTATAAATCTTAGTATATACAATTGGTCCAAAAAGTCTCTTTACCTAATTTTATGTTTTTTTTTTGCGAAAAGTATTAGGAATTAATGTAAAAACCAAAGTGATAACATTGAAAAAACATTTTATCACCTTCAAAGTATTCCCCTTTGACCGCAACGCACTTGTGCAAACGATGCTTCCATTGTTCAAAAAAAATGAACTTAAACGCATATAGTTTTCAGAAAATACGGTTTCGGAAAGCGTTGCGGATATTGCAAATAATTTTAATCTGTTTTTCAAAGATGTAGTTAAAAATCATACACCAAATTCCTCAAACATCAAAAATATAAGTCTTCTAACATCCAAATGATGTCCTCATTACTTTTTAGTGCGGTTACCGAAAATGAAGTATCTCATGTGATTGCTAACTTGAAATCAAAAACTTCCTTTGGAATAGACTTGAGCAGCATAGTAATACAAAAAATACATGGTTTTATAACAAGGCCCTTATCATATATTGTCAACTTAAGCTTTGAAAGTGGGGTAATCCAAGAACGACTTAAAACTGCAATTATCGCAATACATAAAAAAGGTGACAAAACATAACCTAATAACTACAGACCAATTTCGTTGCTATCTGTTTCCTCAAACATTTTTGAAAAATTAATAACTAAAGTCTAAAGATAAGTCTACCGAAGATGCAGTAGTGACTCTCTTGGAAAGCATCAATAATGAACTCCATAAATCAAATAAATCTGGTACTCTGTTTCTTGATCTGGCGAAAGCATTTGACTTAGTCGACCATAAACTTCTTTTAAATAAACTTTACAGATATGGATTCAGAAGTGGTTCTCATCCTATCTTCAAAACAGGTCCCAAGAGGTGCGAATCGGTACAACTATGAGTGTAGGAGTCCCCCAAGGGTCAGTGCTCGGGCCTTTACTTTTTATTATTTATAAAAATTTAATTTTTCAGTTGCCTTTGAAAGGAAATATAGTTGCTTTTGCTGATGACTTAGCCCTTCCGTATGCTGCTCCTTCTGTTGATAGAACAAAAACCTCAATGAATAGCGATCTATCTATTTGGCAAACTAGTTTAAGTATCATCAGATGGTGCTGAGTAGCAAATCCAAGATTATGTACTTGGCCTTGTCAAATGAAATTTCTATGAATATGTTGGTCTTCATGGCTCAAGCTTCGATTATTCTTGTTGCACCGTTTCTTGCATGCCACTTGAATGTTTAACAGAATTTAAATACCTTGGCATAATATTGAGCTCAAAACTGAACTGGAAGTCACACATCACGAGTGTTAAAAAAAAATGTATATTGTTTTGAATAAAATTTTTCTCTTGCGAAAAATAGTACCAAAAAAACTTACTAATATTTATTTATTATGCATTAGCTAACTCTCGCTTAGAATATGGTATTTCCTGCTGGGGTAGTGTATTTTTACAGCCTTTAATCACAGCCCAGAAGAAGATCATTAGAGACCTTTATAGGAACAATCATTTCCGTTTCGCTCAATATAGTACCACTTCGGCATCTTCATGTTTATAAGGTATTGAGACTGTTCTATCTGCGGGGTAGTCACAATACAGTAAGAAGAAATACCATAAATCGCTTGTTCAGATCATCAGAGTCTACTGTGACTATCTTATAGGCAGACACGCAATTAGACTTGGCGTAGCCTCAAATGACTTCTGTAGGAGCTATGCACTTGCCCTGTTCTTTCACTCAGACGCAAACTTCATCTGAGGGACTACTCTTTTGATAATCCCAGTTAACAAGCTAAAAAGGATATCAAATATCTTCTTCGCTTTATAAAAAGCTCAAAAGGGTTCGACTAGTTCGAAGTAATTCTCTAGATTCATGTGGTATCACAACGGGTCTTTCTCTTGGCCTAAGTGTGTGGATTTTTAATCCGCAGCCACGTTAACCTAACCTAACCTAACTGACTATCTAAAGAACTAGAACTGAGCATCTTGACGCTTCTGTACTGTCCATATACGAGTATATATAATAAACTTCCAGCAGATATATACAACACTTGTGCAAACGATGCTTCAAATGTTCAAAACATTATTCAAATTCAATTTATTGGGATGCTCTTCAGGCCTTCCAGCGATTTTTGTTTTACCTCCTCTACAGTAATGAAACGTTTTCCTCTCATGTCCTTTTTAAGTCTGGGGAAATAACAGGGTGCTGGACCCGGTGAATAGCTCCAAACATGCTTTAACTCGACGCTCCTTTTGCTCGCCCTTGAGAAGAAGTGGGTCAAATTTGGCTGCAACTCGTTCCATGTGGACACCTTCTGATAAAATCCTCTTGAACTCCACTCATTTCACTGAGTTGATCAATGGTTCGGCGACAGTCTTCACTTACGGGGCGTCCTGAACAGTGTTGGTCTTCAATTGACATTTCTCCATTTTTAAAACGAAAAAACCATTCGTAGACTCTGGTTTTACTTAGGGTATCCCTATAAGCAGACTTGAGCATTACAACTGTTTCCAAGGCAGATTTTTCTAACAGGAAGCAACATTTCACAGCCGTGCGTTGCTATCGACAATCGGCCACCACGTTTTCGCCACAATTGAAAAAGGCATTTCTCTACGAAAATTTTTACGGATAAAACAATACAATTACAGCCACAGAACTTCGCACCCTAACTCATTAGACCCCTTCCTAAATCATACCTGGTCGAACAATCACTACCCCCACTCTCTATCCCCACCAAAACCCGATTCCCTTTACTTTTTGGTCCCCCCTGTACTTGATCGAACTATGCTCTAGTGCAATAGCGAGTTGTATTAAACCCCTCAAAGAGTTCAACTGCACCACTCTCATTTCTAGGAATACCTTTGATCTCAACTCCGGCCGTACTGTGAAGTATAGAGATTCGTTTTTAGGCCGTACTACGCGAATGTGGAATGCCTTTTCACGCTCTACCTTGTCATTGTAATATTCTTTCTTTTCACTCACACTGTGTCTCCAACATATTTAAAGTATTTAAAACCCTTCTCGTGTGTTCTACTTATAAAAAAATTAAAAAGTCAATTAAAACAAAATAATTGGATATTTAGTATGAAATTATTTGAAAGAGAAAATTTCCGACTACATTAATTTTCTTTTTTTCTACTCTCTTTAACACCAGAATTACACAATTTATCATTATTATTACCAAGATTATGTTTAATGGTTTCAATTTTTCTTTTTCCTTGAGAACCAAGAGTTTTTTTCCTTTACGAGATTCAAGCGTTCATAAAATGTACGTATGTTATGTAGTAAAACACAAGACTCAAACCTTTGTATATACACATAGGTATATGTATAGCTTTGGATATATTTGGCTTAATATAGCAGAAAAAAAGTAATACCCTCTTGAATACTATTTTTATTGTTTTTTCCCTTAATTCTTGCAAAGAGTAAAACAAAATCAATCATCCAAGAGAAAAACCAAACTGCAAATGATGGTTTTGTACAACAAAAAAAAAAAGAAAAAAACTTAACAATATTAATGGAAACAGAAGGCGTTCTATACTTGTACAATGTACGGTGGGTTGTAAAGCAAGCCAAGTTGGAAAAAAACCTACAAATTTTAGAAGTCAATATAGATTTATATTGAAAAGCTCATTTTTTTGAATATTTTAAGTTCAAAACGAATTGTATATTAGTTCAAGGAGTCTTTTTTTTAAATAGGGCTGCGCAGCACTAGAGCTTCCCCATATTCTCACAGCCAATATACTTTGGGATCTAGTGAAAACAAGAATAACTCAAGTTATTTTTACTATGCGTCTCGATTATTCATGTAAGTTCTGCCTTTGGCAAAGCCCCACAAAAAAAAAGTTTTAATGGTGTCAAATATCATGGTTTTGGTGGTCAATAATTTTCATCACCTGAATGATGTATGTCTTGTTACTTACTTACTTATGTCCTCAGACCTATAAAGTCCGTCGGTGATCTCTAGCAGAATATAGGGCTTCAACTAATCCTACGCGCGGTTTACGGCAAAATGTGTTTGAGCTTCTGGCTTCTTGAGTGAGTGGATTTACTTCATTTCCTGTCAGTCATTATTTTTTTAAGCGTGTGTCGAAACCACTGACAATTGTGCCTTCGTATAGTAGTGTCAATAGGTTCCTGACCCGTTATCCTATAACATTCTTCATTTGATATACGATTGGGCCAGAAAAATCTGCTGTTTCTGGTTATCGTTGCTGTTATTTTGAAGAGCCATTGGTTTTTGCTCTATCTTATTAGAATCAAATGTCATCTAAGTTATTATATAAGGAAAATGTGACTTATTGAGCTAAAACACGTTCAATTGCTGCGAACATCAGGAAATCAATTAATTCGGATAACCAGCAACACTTCAGCAGTAATAAAATATCTTTAAATTTGTTTGTATTACTATGATGAACTCTCTTCAAATTTCTTCTCAATTCTACCGATTGCTTGCTTAGTTAGTCTATTATGACGATAATAGTCAAAGATGAAAAGTAGATACGTTAAACTTAGTATACGTGATTGGAAGAACTTTCAATATTGATTGAACTGTCCATACGCTTCCAATAGCACCCAATTAATTGACAATTGCAAATTTTCTACAAGCGAAAATTCATTCATTTTATGATACATTTTGGTACAAAACCGGCTGAAAATTGCTGAAAATGGTTTGTCTTCCAATTAAAATTTTTCAGATTACTTAATTGGTGGACTCATTCGAAGATGTTATTGGCAAGATCAATTGACAATCGTCTAATTATTTGAAAATACAAAAAAAAAACATAGTTTAGACGAGCTCAAACAAATGCAAGAAGAAAATTGCACATGAATTGGCTGTCAATTTTTTCTTGTCACTTTTGACATTGGATGTTTACATCGTTTTTACAAAATTTGTTTGGCCAATATTGGAAGATCTTCCAATCGTTTATACTAAGCTTGAGAGTGTTAAAGGTTTCATTAAATAAATAAAAATAAATAAATTATGTGGCGCAACAGTCCATGAAAAACCAGGGCCTAGTGACTTACAACAGTATTTGTCAATTCCTCGCAAGAGGCAGTACCCGTGAAAAAAGTTAGGTGGCACAGTCAGGGTTGAACCCAGGACCCCTTGCATGACAGTCCATCGCACTAACCATCACGCTACGGGTACTACAAAAAGTTTCATTAACGTACATGAAAAACATTTAACTAATAATAAATTGACCATTTAAATAAGGACCGAGTTTGACAGGTATCAAATGTCAGCGCAACCTATACTTGAAACCATACAAAAAATGACATTGTTCAATCAATGGTAATGGTTTATGAATATTGATATTAATCTTAAGCAACTTTTTTTGGTAACTATTGTTTTTTTTTTTAAATACCAAATCTTCATATTTTTCAACTTTAAATTGGGTACTAAAATGTTTGCAGAAATATAAAAGAATATAAAAGAAAAAATGTCCATCAATTTAATTTGTGTTTCCACTGTATGTTTTTGTTTGCAATCGAAAATTTATTCAAGAGCATAATTTGGGTAAAAAAAATAGGGATGTCGGTTTTATAGAATCTATATGAACTATATGGTACACTATACAAGTGGAAAAGTCTGTTACCGATGGAGAACGATTTCTGTCGTATTCGTAGTCGATATTCCACTTGGATGTTTTCATCCTTCTTCGTGTACAAACTCCATACACAAAGCATTTAGTCACCAATAAAACGGAAGAAGAAAAACCCTAGGGAAGGCAACAACAATGTTACACGAACAATTTTTCTCAAAACATAATAATGTCAGAAGTATTTACGAGAAATCACACACTTCTGCAACATCAAGTAAAAGGAGGAGATTTGTTACACAAGCTAATATTTACATACAACTTATATCGGAGCATAAGACATTCGAAATATGTCTTCTTATTTCTTAATCAAGTTGAAAAAAGGAATGTTTAACACTTCTATATTTCACCACAGTGTGGTTTGGGCCCTGGTGAATTCTTGAGGCTCATCGAACAAGTTTCTCAGTCGATGATTGTTTGCACTGATTCACTCGCCAAGCTGTATTTTTAACATGTGTCGTTTGATAACTAAGTTGTGTCAAAAGTGACTTAACAGCGATCTCAGCGCCATCGATGAATAAAGTGGGGCAACAGCTCGTAGAGAACCAGTCCCTAGTAGCTTACAACCATTCAACCATTCTTATGTGTGAGTTATGTCAGGATTGGAGGAGACCTACAGTTATAATGCCGCATCCGGACGTATAATTTGAGAAAGCACTTTTCAATAACAAGAATTATTCTTTGAGGATTTGTCAATTCCTTGCCAAAGGAAGTACCCGTAAAAAACTCAGCTTCATTTAGTGTGTACAAAATGTGTCATCCTTTTTATTATTGTGATAGCTATTGAAATCGTTAAGACTTGATGATGAGTGATTCATAGGTAGGTATAGGTAGGTAGGTAGGTAGGTAGAAATGGCGATCTCAAGGCAACCTAGCCTGAGATCAAATTAGCGCTGTTGTGCGCCGTTTTGATACCGAAAACTCGTTTGACCTGTGATAGAAAGGGAAAGATTTATAGAGAAGCTTCATAGCGATTATGTTAGAGTCATTTTATCGGATTGAGAAAAAAGATTAGGTCTCTAATCTTTGTCTCAGATTGCTCATCAAGTTTGTGAAAGAATGTTTTTCCAAACCATTTCATTCTAGTGTTTGCCAAAGCAGGACATTTGCAGAGGAAATGGATTATCGTTTCACTTTCTCTTTGGTCACTACAACTACGGCAAAAGGTGTTGTAAGAGATACCCAACTTCTCTGCATGAACTCCTATAGGCCAATGTCCGGTACAAACCGCAACAATCCTGGCTATGTCTTGCCTTGGCCTGCATAGAAGATCGTTTGTACGGGTTTTATTATAGGTGGGCCATATCTTCCTAGATATAATGCAGTTGGGTAAATTGCTCCACCTTCGGTTTGATTCAGTTTGGTAGATAGAAAAGATTTTACCCTTCATAGCACCATGAAGAATGTTAACCATTTCCGAAAGTGAGCTATGAAGGGCCGATCGTTGCCTGGCTAGCTCGTCAGCCCGTTCATTTCACACGGTACCACTATGGCCCGGAACCCATATCAGTGTGAAACCGAGGTTAATATTCAGGTTCGCAAGCTCATCGCGACATTGCTGGACCAATTTAGATGAAGATATGGCCGAGTTAATGGCTTTGACAGCTGCCTGACTGTCTGTAAAGATAGCCGCATTTCGGTTTTGGTTTGGGTTTTGTTTAAGTATATGACATGCCTCCCTTATTGCCAGCAGTTCAGCCTGTAAAACGCTAGCAAAGTCAGGAAGCCTAAAGGATTTGGCTACATTTAGGGACTTAGAAAAGATCCCAGAACCAACTCCGCACTCCATCTTTGAGCCGTCAGTAAAGATGGTTGTGTCGAAACCTATCGACACGATGTCATTCCCTCAATCTTCTCTAGATGGGAAAATAACCTTAAAACCCTTAATAAGGCTCAAAGTAGGAGTGCAGTAGTCAGTGTCTATCGAGATAATATCTAAGGGAATTAAGTTCGTTGTGTTGACCATTAGGTTTTGACAACCAGCTGTTTGATTCCTTCAGCCTAATAGCGCTGCAAGAAACTATGTATTTAATAAAAAGGTCGATTGGTAGAAGATCCAAAATAAAGTTTAAGGCGTCCGTTGGGCAAGTACGCATGGCCCCTGTGGTGCCCACGCAAGCTGTTCTCTGAACCTTCTTTAGCTTATTAATATTATAGGCTTTGCTAAGAGCAGGCCACCACACAATAGACCCATATGTTAAGATTGGACGTACTACGGCTGTGTACGTCCAAAAAAACATCTTCGACTGAAGTCCCCACTTTTTTGCCGAAAGTTTTGCTGCAGGCGTAGAAGGCAGCACAGGCCTTCTTAACCCGTACTTCAATATTTAGTTTCCAGTTTAGTTTAGGGTCGAGTATAGCTCCCAAATATTTTTATGAGTGATTCATACTTTATGCTTGTTGTTTAATGATTGACTTTAATGTTAAATACTTGACTCTTGAAGTTTTTAAAAATGATACACGTGCATATATTGAGCCCTTCAGTCTTATCATCCATCTTTCATGGTTCATTAAACCACTAAATATTGGAAAATACTGATAACGACGCTTACTATAAAATGGCGCAAAAGTGCTTGAGCAAATCTTTTGTTTGTTTTACGCTTGACGATTTGAGGCCTGTCACTTTAAGTTTGACATTTCAAGTTTGATGTTTAACCTGTCAGTTGACAAAAATCGAATAAACTCTTCTTCAATCAAATCATTTTGTATAAGTTATGAGATGTTCACTTTGCTCTCAGGTGGTTTATATTTCATTCACCATTCATCTTCTGGCTTCAGCCCAATTCTATTAGTTAGTTTTTTATTGAAAGCTCGTATCCTCCGTGATTTAAAGAATATAATAATTCTTTATCTCACTAAAAATATTCAACACGTTTAGTTGAGTCAAATTTGATAGAAAGCTCTAGGCCTGTAATCTTTCCTACATGCATGTTGGCTTGCCCTTAAAAATGATTGTCCCTTTTCATTCAGTATATTGAATGCAATGCGATAGATGGAGATAGGATGTGGGATCTTCTTGGACCGTAGAGAAAGATATGGGGGAATACAAGAACACAATTTGCTAACACCAAAAGACACAAGACATGTTCCGGAAAACCAAAATGTCAAATACTCATCGTCATCACCTCCTCTATAGTCCCTATTTATAGATTAGGTTTAGCTGCCATCAACTTTACAACTTGCTTGAATAGTTAACAATTGATTAATTCATTGTCAAAACGTCAGCAATCGTATACGTAGCTAACCTAAAAGGCCACACAATCAAAACGTGCCATTTAAATCAAAAACGTGACGTTCCTCTGCTAAATTGATCACAAATTGTAATTTTATCCCGCTTCTCAATTCTATATGTATGTAGTTATACAGTGCAAATGCTCTTGATGAATTCAATTGACCGTAGATAATCATGGCTAAGAGGAGAAAATTAGGATGAAAACCGAATGACTTAACAAAGCTCGCTATCCTATTGTATATAGGTTTATAGATATGTATCATCACCATCACACAACATCAAAATCCTCCCCACCTCCGGGTTGACTTTAGCTTCAGTTCTGGCTCTCTTAAATGAAATTCAATATTAATTGAATAATCAAGTGGACATCCATCCATTGGGGAGGAGGGTCAAAAGCCCGTCGCCGGCCATGTCGGTCGCCATCACTGATGTGAGCGAACACAATATCCGGGCACGTCAATTGAAAATGTTGTTTGTTCGATATTGGCTATAAAATTAAGTGCATATAAAACAAAAACAAAATATGATCAATTCCTTTATTTAGTATATATATAAACATCAATTAATTATATTCTAAGGAAATAATGTCAATTAACAAGCCTTGACTTTTAAAAGGAACTTAACTAGCCGTGTTTTTTGGGATTCCATATATATGGCACAGTGGGAAACTACCAAAAAGCGATCCACTGTAGTTAAAATTTAGCTGAAGTCAGACCAGAGCTAACTTTATCTTTACATTTTAAATAGACAAATTTGAAAAGAAAATGTTAAGAAAATATTAGGAATAATTTATATTAAATTTGTTTCATGTTTTCTATTTTGTAAATTGGAGTTGAATGAAATAAAAACTCAAAAGGGGTTCGTTCGTAGATTATGGTCTTACTTTCACTTCACGAGTAACAGATGGTGCTATATTTGTTGACACTTACCTTTTGCAATATAACAAACAAACATCACAACTTTTGTCTATTTTTATTTAAATAAACGACTTAATCGCGTTAGCTTACAAATAGAAAACTTTATTTTTATTTAGTTGTACCATTGATTACAAACAAGATTACAAAGGCGAGATTCTAGTTGCAAACTAGACTAAGAAGTAATAGCCGTGTTTTTTTTTTGTATTCCATTTATAGTACAGTTAGAAATTGCCAAAAAAAACGATCCGCAATAGTCCAGTTTTTGTATTTGAAAGGTGATACAATTGAATATTTGTCAGAATAATTTATCAAACAATTCCCCAAAAATGACGAAATTCAGATAGTGATTTTCAGAGTTATAACCCAACAATTTGACATTAAATAAAAACTTCAAGAAGGGGGTTTGTTCGTAGACTACAACATTAACATGTGGTGTTGTAGTGAACTTGAAGCTCGGTCGCCCTGACCGGAATCGAGTCAAACATTGTGAAGAAAAACCTGTGTGGAGGAATTGGTTTTAAAGTATTTGCATTATAGTCTGTTTATTTGCATGTTTGTCTACAAAAAATATGGTTTTGTTTTAATGAAATTAAAAAACATTGCACATTGTAGGTAGCATATTCTTATATGGTGCTGAACTATTCAGTTCTTCATTATTTGAAATGAACCAAACTATCTTTTTGTGTGGTGAAAACATCAAACAGATTTTTTTATCTAAACTGAGATAACCCTTTTATTCAATTGTAAAATAAGCCCAGTTAGTCAATTTTCATTAACAAAACTAAGTAATATCAACAGTAACAGATTAATGTGTTCCCCAGTGGAAAACATGATTCTAAATGTACAACTTCTCAACGAACGCAGCCATCGAGATACAAATGCAATATCAATCGCACCAACATTTGAGAACGAAACCACATAAGATCCATTCGAGACTCGTATAAATGTCAAAAACCCTTTAAAACCCTTAAGATTCTACTTTAACTTTTATCGGTAGTATTCATATTGGGGATATTGTTTTTGTTATTCGTGTAAAATCCTGCTATACTGTTTATAGATTTTCCAACAAAACACGAGTAATATTTTAATTTTATCTTTTTTGAGGACTTTTGAAGGTACCTTTTAGGTTTTATTCTGAAAGGTAGTCGTACTATAGCTGATACGGATTATTCACAAAATTGTGTAGAACAATACAAAAATAGAAAACATGCATTTACCAAAGCGATTAAATGAAAGTTGAGTCCTCAGCTGATTGGAAAAACCAACAAGTAATATAAATAAATTTTATTTTCTTAAAAAACTGGTTAGGTTATAGTGGCTGTCCAAGATGGAAACGGACACACTTAGGCCAGTTTAATGGCCCATTGTGATACCACATGAATCTTGAAGCTTCCTCCTAAGCTCAATGAAACCAGCTTGAGTCCCTTACGAAATGTGAGAGGCTGATTAAACCGATATGATTTAGATCGTTTAGATTGTTAAAGAAGAATTCTCCTAGGTAATTCTTGCGTTTTCGAGCTAGAGCAGGGCATGTGCAGAGAAGATGAAGAACCGTTTTTTCCTCGCCCATACAGCTTCTGCAAAAGTCATTTGAGAATACGCCTAGTCTCGTGGCGTGCTTTCCTATTAGACAGTGTCCGGTTATGACACCTATTATCGAGCTTATATGCGATCTGCTCAGAGAGAGCAAGCACCTTGAACGTTTTATATCAAGTGTTGGCCAGATGTTTTTTGTGGCTTGACACGTGGAGATATTGTTCCACCTGGTGCCTGCCCTCCTCGCAGCGTTTTGCATTAGCAACAGTTTACAAGTAGCGATTGGTATGCCAGTACTTGCCAAACGTGGTAGGATGGGCTGTACTGAACCATTCCTGGCGAGTTAATCTGCCTTACAGTTACCTGGAATGTCTCTATGGCCCGGCACCCAGCAAAGGTGAATATTAAACTGTTGCGCCATCTCCATTAGAGAAGATCGACAGTTATAGACTGTTATAGAGTTTGTAGAGACAGAGTCCAGAGATTTGATAGCGGCCTGGCTGTCAGAGAAAATACGGATATCAGATTTCTTTGAGCCAAGACAAGACTTCCTTAATTGCCAAAAGTTCCGCCTGGAACACGCTACAATGATTGGGACGGTGGAATGAGAGACTTAATTTCAGTCGTTCAGAGTACATACCTCCACCAACCCCTTCTTTGGTTTTTGAGCCATCTGTGTAAAAATGGATTGACTCATCCTCCAAGAATGTCCTATCCTCCCAAAAAAATCTGGTAGGTATAGAAATCTGGAAGGAAAAGTGGTTATAAAAACAAGATTATGCTGATGTTCAAAATTAGTTAGGACAATAACTTGTTAAAGTTGTCTATTAGGTTGAAGTTTTACTATTTATAATTTTTCTTAGCTCGAATTTATTTTAAATATTATATTCATTAATAATTAATTTACGTTAATTAAAAGCGTATTTTAAGAATTTGTATAGATTTAAATAACATTCGCCATTTAGTATTAAAAAAAAACTAGGTGCGATTGTAAAGCACGTTCGGTAGAATCTTTTCATTGTTGTTCATTCAGTTTAATCAAAAGCATTTTGTGGGCATGTTTCCATTAAAAATTAGTTGCTTCATAGTTGACAACGATGCCAGTCGCGCGGAAAAGGCCTGACCATTCCTGGGCCCAATAAATATTTTTGCGAAGTACTACTGGATGAAAGTATGCGTGGTAATGTAGAGCTGGGTAGACTGAAAAATGTTCGCAAATATTTCAAATGTATTTCAAGGGTAGTAAGAAACGCTTCTGTAAGACTGGTTTCGATGTTTAGTAGTAGTTTGGTGTATTATCTGGTAGGTGGAAACATCTTTTTACGAAAAATCTTTGGAGCTTTTCACATTGTATGTACTCTTTGTACATCATGAATTTAAAACTTTGCTGAATTTGGCACTAACTTATTTTTCAGGAACTTAGACCAGGCTACGTTGATTGCATTGTTTGATGTTGCAAGCCTCTTTGTCAGATGTTCAGACCAAGACATATTATATTTAAAGACGACGACGCCAAGATATTTATACTGGTTTGTTATTTTTACTTTTACACCTTTGAAAATCCATTTTTCACTTAATGCTCTTCGGCCTCCATTCCTTAAAATAACAATTTCAGATTTCTCTAGATTAACTTCATGGTTCCATTTATCGCAATAGCCCTAAACTTGTTTATAATTGTTTGAAGTAAGGCTGGACTCTCAGCTAAAATTACAATATCATTAGCATACAAAAAAACATTTGTACCGATGCCTTCCACATGTATTCCGATTAGGAATTCAGAATGTAGTTCATTTAAGAACAAGAACGCAACCTTGTTTAACGCCTTTGCTCGTTATTGCATCCATCCCAGACGGCGGCAACTGTATTTTGGTATAATAATTTGATAATTTTGCCCAATGTATTAACTTTGTGAATAAGAGCTTCTCTGTTAATATTGTCGAACTCAGCTTTTAAGACTACGAACCAAGCATAAAGTTTCTTTTTCTGGCTTAGTTGCAGAAAGTTCCTTTTTCTGGCATAGTTGCTATATAATATATTAATCTTATCTATATTCATTGAGTATATTGTTGTTTTCGATCCAAGTAGTGAGGCGGTTTAGGAGAACTGAGGTGAATAATTTGCAGACGGTATCTTAAAATGAAAGCCCACGGTAATTAGATACAACACTAGCATCACCTTTTTTATAGAGCGGAAAGATAATTGATTATTTGAAGGATGTGGTATTGTTCATGTTTCGTAGATTCTTTTCAGCAAAATACGAACCTCCCCAATAAAAGCATTACTTGCATTCTTATAAAACTCATATGGGATGCCGTCTATACCCGGAGCTTCGTTTTCTTCTGAAGATTCAATCGCAATCTATACTTAATTCAAATCAATTGGGTGATCAAGTTCAGGTATTTCAACTAGATTTGTTTCACAGGAATATTCTCCGCTGCTTAATCGATCTGAATTAAGGGATTTTTCGAAATATGACATGAATTCGAAAGCTGTAATTTAGGTTCCAGTATTCTTAGAATTACCGCGTAGTTTTAAAATTATGTCATAGTGTTTTTAATGTTTGGGGGTACTCTACGAACATATCCATCGAGCCTTATAACACAAAAAAAAAATAGAAAATTGATTTCATTTGTCAAATAAAAGTCAAATATCTATACTGCAAATTTATTAAGTTTAGATTGTCTTCAATTTTTTTTTTTAGAATTGTCTCTTAAGTATTTCACGTCCTCAAAATATTCGTAAGCGTTTGAGATACATCTAAAAGTGAATGCTTTACTTTCTATGTTTGTAATAATTGAACAACACAGTTCCATTAAATTGTAAGCTTGAACTGGAATATCTGATATAGAATAGCTAAAAATTTTGTCACTTGACTGACCGAAATAATCAGTGAAATCAATTTTGGTCATCAAGTACATGACTCAAAAATACTTAATTACTTATTTCGTTCTGCAATTACCGTGTTTGCCCCAAGTGACTTCTGCTTATTTACTTAACTTAAAGAGATAGCTCAGTGCACATCGGTTTGAATCAATAAAAACTTTAGAACCCGAAACGAAGTAGTAATCGAAGGCTATACCGAAAGATTAATTTGAATCTTGTTTTCAGGTTTAGAAAATCGTTGGTACTAATGTGATGCAATTAGTTGGGGTTTTACTTTTTTTGGCCCAGTTTTTCAAAGCAAGATCATCCTAGTTTTAGTTAATACCTGAAACATGTTTTTCAGTCTCTTGTAGTTAACCCTGAATTTACTATTCAAATTTGTCGAGTTAAGTCTGTTTTAAATGTATAAATATTTTTGACAGATACTTGAATAACACTGGAAAATAAATGTCAAAATCTATCGATAGTTTTTTGACAACTGCATCAATAAATTTTCAGTGATACAAAACTATTATACCATTCACTAAATTTAAATCCCAACTAAACAACTTATTCGTGAAATAACTCTTAATTCAGAATTAACTAGTTCTGGGTTTAAATCGCAGTTAAGTCAACACTTAAAAACTTGGCCTTAAAGCAGTATTCACATGAGCGCGCCTAACGAACGACGATTGAATTACAAAATGTGAGTTTATATACGTTTGAAGACATATTTCCACATACATTTTTGACAGAACGATAGCAATATAGTTTCTATTTGATTTATGACGCATACGAGTACTTTTACTTTTCAATATCATATATTAATAAATTTAAGAAAAAAAATGTATTCGTCGCGAAAAAAATTGTAGTTGATACGAACTGTCAAACTTTATTCGCGTTCCACATTATCCACACTCGCAACGAATAAAATATTCGCTCGTACTTAACCTAAAAAATCATTCTTGTTTTGGTTTCGGTGGTGAATGGTGTTCGGCTGCGGCTTCATTCGCGACGATTTGAAAACTCTCATGTGAAAGAAATGTCAAAATCGACGAATATTCGTTGATTCGTTGGTCGTGCTCATGTGAACAGTGCTTAAAGAGCCTTGCACATGGGAGCGAACAACGAATGGACGAACAAACGTGATTTTCACATTTCAAAAAGTAAATTTTAAACAAAAACACATTTAAATTATAAGAAACTAATTGACACTTATGTTAGAATAAAAAAAATTGCATTTTGTTCTCTAAAACAAGACAATTTTGTAAAAACAATTTGGTGGTAACGAATTGCAGTGTGGTTGCTACGAACCTTCAAACTCTGTTCGCGTTCCACGTACCATCCATTCGTCGCTGTCTGCGAATAGAAATAAAGCTCATGTGAAAGAAAAGTCAAAATATACGAACATCCACAGTTCGCAGTTCGTATCTCATGTGCAAGATTCTTAAAGGACGAAATAAACTACAAAGAAAATAAAAAAAATTAAAGCATTTTGTACCCAGCTTAAATAAATATGTTCTATATAATGTGGAACGTGTAAATTATTCGCCTAAATTTATGTTTTAAATACATTTTTTTTAAATTGACTCAATACAAAAAATACGTTTCGTTATATTTCAATTTAATAAAACGGATATTTTAGTATGCGATAAATTTGAAAACATGATCTCAAAAAACAGTGTGGAACGTTAATTTGTTTTTATAATGCAAATGAACAACGCTGTTATTTTAAACAAGACAAACATAAATAATAGGACTTCAAGCTATATACATGTGTTTTGTATGCATGTCTAGCTAGCTACAAAAAAATACATCAAGGCAATATGTGATGTGGCTCCTACACTCGTATATATTATAAGGATATAGGAATTCCCCTATAACCCTTGCACCTCCTAATTCCAATTTAAAGGCTATAATTTTAAATTACATTGAATTGAATGTCATTTATATGCAATGAGATGCGTTTATCGTTCCATTTTCAATATCGAAGTCAAGGATTAGACTTGTGTATGTATACACTTTACAGCCGTCCTCGACGCTCGTCGCTCTTGTGTCGGCTTGGATAAATTGGTAAATCTATTTCCTTCCATTATAACTACGCAACAAGGAACTTTTTGAACGAACAAAATGAAAATGAAATACATTGTCGATGAAGAACAATGGCAGCTGCTGTTAATGACATAAAATAATGACATACACACACACACACCCAGACATACATTTATGTGTATATGTTTTTTTTAGCTTTTGTAACTGTAACAGCAGAGCTAAATCCAAACTGAGTGTAATGTTGCCATTTTTCAATATGCTACATGCATTTAACATGGGGCTTGTTCGTGAATAAAGAAAAAATGCATATAAGGTCAAAGGTAATAAAGAAAGAGGATAATAAAGGCAACTTGAAGAATCTAAAGTAAGTCATGTACCATCCTTAACATGCCATTTGACATAAAGCAATGGCGGGATTTTGGGGGAATTTTGACGTGTTGCTTAAGATGACATCCTGCGTCAATTCTAATCATAAAATTTTATAAATTAATTATGTGGGGGTTCTGGTTATATTTTTGCTAGAAATCCCAGACCATTAATTTAAAAATGGCTGTACATTTCATGAGTATTTGGGTTTAGTGACAAGAAAATATTTTGACAGGAAGTAAAAGAAACAATATGGCCGCCACGAGCTGTCAGAATCATGATGAATTGGGTTTAATGACTGATTAAAAGAAGATATTTTGACAGAAAGTAAAATCCAACAATATGGCTGTCACGACCTGTCCAAATCAACCAGTCCCTATTGGAAAACCCTTCACTTTCGATTTATTCTCTCGACTATAGTTTTTTATTGACAACTTCTTAGTTCTGTTTTTCTTCAATTAACATCTTCGTGGAAAGTATATTTTTAATGGTCCTATCACCATCAACAAATTGAGTGTTTTAATATACATACAATCAGCTTGATGTCCTCATTGACAAAAATTACAAAAACTTAAACTAAAATAAAACTATAAAAAAATTTTAACTTGGTAAGCATCCTGAAATGTTTACTTTGCACAAAGGATTTTGCAATTAAAAAACGATTCTCTCTTAAAATTTATTTTATATATAAATTAATTATGAACTTCTAGGTCAACAGCACTTTTTATTTGTGTATTTTCTTTCAAGGTGAATCTTTTGTATTGGGGTATCTCTTTTATGGGAAAGAGGTTTTTAAGACAAAATTAATTTTAATTATTTTCTTTCACCGACAAATTCTTATCATATTTGCATTTAAAGAAAAAGGGTGATTTTTTAAAAGCTATAGGATAATGCGGTCCATGTAATTTAATGTTTGGACATTATTTCATGCTTGGACATTATTTACCTTGACTGTGCCTAAAATCCATCCACTTAGTCTTATTTTGACATACTCTTTCGGGCTTGTCTGTATAGACATGATCTTTAACATAGCCCCACAAAAATTATTCTAAAGGTGTTAAATAGCACGATCTAGGCGGTGAACTGACCGGTCCCGAACGTGAAATAAAATATTCACCGAACTCGCCTCTTAATAAGTCCATTGTTGCGGGTGCCGTGTGGCGTATGGCACCGTCTTGTTGAAATCACATGTCATGCAAGTCAAGATCTTGCAATTTGGGCAAAAAATAAGTTGAATATCATCTCACGGTAGCGCTCACAATTCACAGTTTTGTTACGATTCGCATCATCTTTGAAGAAGTACGGCCCAATGATGCCACCAGCAACCGCACCAAACTGTAACTTTTTCTGGATGCATTGGTGGATCTTGCATGCTTCTGGCTGATATTCTCTAGTAAACCGACAATTCTGCTTATTTACGTACCGATTGAGCCAAAAATGAGCTCCGTCGCTGAACACAATTTTTTTAGTAAAAAACGCGCTATAAACTTTCTTGACAGAGGACGCATTTTGATAATAAAATTCAATAATTTGTAAGGGTTGTTCGTTTGTAAGACGATTCATGGTAAAATTATAGACCAAACTGAAGACGTTTGACAGTAAAACATGACACGAAACAATAAATATTCTCAAGTAGCTACATGATGAGCAACTTAATTTTGCATAGCAACCACCAGGCCTAACTAGTAAGACTAACTTCCAAAGTTAGGAAACATGTAGTACTTCTTTTTTTTTCAAGTAACATAAATCAATATTTCCGGTACTGTGAATTATATTTTCCGTGTTAAAAAATAATGATGAGCTTCAACAAACAGCTTTGAGCTTATTTCCGCAACAAAATTATACGAATAATTATTGTATTCATGCAAATATGAAATTATAAACATTTAAAAACAATAAAACTCTTTGGGTGTCGCGTAGTATACACAAAAAACGTGACCAAATGTCATCTCCATGACTATTATGTTAATTTTCGAGCATGCATCGTAAGCCTTCAATATTTTCATTTCCAACTTCCAATCATGCAAAATAAAAACCTTCAGAAATATCTACTCGTTACTCAGCACATCGGGCGCCACTTTGATTTATTATAAAGATTTAAATTGATTTTCAAAGAAATCAAGAAAAAAAATTCAAAACACAATCATAGAGTTCTTGGACATGTCGAGTGTCCACTGTCCCAGTCCAACCTCCGATAAATTGACCCACATATTGCACAATTGACATAAGTGCAATCAAAGGTAGAATCAACTCTATACACGAGTATACAAAATTTCATCGAAGCTCCCTCATACGTCACATAAACGTGTTAAGTACTCCAGAGTCCCAACAATATAGGAAGGTAGGTACTAGGTGCATAATAGTATTTGCCTGCCACGGGCGCAGAAAGCTTATGCACTCTACATGTCGTTGTCTTCAACGTCGACGTCGTTGTCGTTGTAGTTCGTCTCTATTTTTTTTTATTGAATTGAAAAATCAAAGTCGATAAAAAAAAGATACCTCAACCTCTTCCATAACCTTTTTGTTTGCCGCTCGTGTTCGATGAACCTTGATGCAGTTCACATCACACGCGTGATGACAACAAGAACTGTAGTTGGGAAGCAAAATCAAGGAGCAAACTTCATTGTCCGTGCACTGATGCGACCATGATTGTTGTAGGGATTCTTCATATATCGTAGAATTTCTACCTCTGTAGAGGGTATTTTTGTGATGGTGGAAAGTAAAGAGCTTTTGTTTGAATTATAAGGACACATTGATCTGAGCACCTGAGGACTGTTATGTAAAAAAGTAAAAAAAAAATCATTTTTCTTCAAAACTGCTATGTTAAAATTTTTACTTTGAGACGTCATAAAAAAAGCTGTATTATGGGTTTTTCAATATGGTCGAATTGTTTTTGACAGCTCCTGGCGGCCATATTGCTTCATTTACTTTTTGTCAAAATATCAGACACTAAAGACAAATCATTATGACAAGTTACAGCGTCGTTTATTATTAAAATTCGAGGCCACCGGCTTAGTGAACAACCAGCAAACTCCCGTAAGGCAACAAAGTAAGATCTACCGACAACATGCCTTGGAGCTGAAACCAAAATGTTAAACGCAGCATCGTGTGTTCGCTAATTGGATTTTAGAGTAGTTGATCCCAATTTTGGTCGAAAAATCATCTTTAGAGATGAGGTTTATTTTTGGATGAATAGGTACGTGAATAAGCAAAATTCAAGAATCACGAAATGCCAATGCATCCAAATAAAGTTTCTTTTTGGTGTGAATATCGTTCTGTACTTCTTCGAAAACGATGCTGGCCAGGTCGTATCCTTCAACAGCACTTGCTATAGGTTAATGATTACTCACTTCTTGTGCTCTGAATTGGATGATTTGGAAACCGGTGTCATATGGTCGCAACAGGATAGCACTACATACCACAATGTATATTCTGCGCGAGCGGTTTCATAGTATGGTTATATAATATCATCCCTGACAACTTTACTGGCACCCAGGAATTGTTGAGAGTTGTAAGTCACTAGGCGCTAGTTCTCATTGGCTGTTGCACCACCTAAATTATTTTATTTAATGGAAGACTAAAATAGTACTAAATGCCATACGAATGGAAAATTCTACGAAAAAAGATATCCGTTAAAAAACTGAACGAGATGTTTACGGTTGGTTTATCGCTAGTAATTGTGAAAAGCTTTTAACGTAAAGATCCAATCCATAAGAAAGGTGATCAAAATGCAGATGAAAACTACGAAGGCATATCCGTTCATGAATGTCATTGCGAAGATATATTTTGTGGTGTTCTCATTAACAGGCTTGATTACTTATAGAGGTTTATGCTGGCTTAAAAAAGAACTATTTAGGAGGTGTCCGAATTCGGGTATCATAATAAATGTATTACTCTACGCTGATGACCTTCTTTTGTTATCCGAATCAGCAAAAACCCTGCAATTGATGGTAAATCGTCTTACGGACTATTGTGTCAAGTGGGGCCTAGTCATCAACACAGACAAAAAGAAAGTAATGGTATTTTCGCGTTCCAATCGGAGTGAAGTTAGGAACACCTGGATACTTAATGGAAGTCGTTTAGAAATATCGAAAGAATACAAGTTTTTGGGAGCCTACCCTTTATTATAAGCAACTTGTAGCAAAAGCAAACATTTCACAGAGCATAATTAATGGTACTTGGAAGAAGATTTTCTCTAACGATCACTTAAACCTTTCAACAAAATGTAATATTTTCAATACAGTCGTGAAATCTTTGTTATGCGGCACAAATATGGGGTATGCAAGAATGCGAAGAAATTGAAAAGTTTCAAAGACATATCTTAAAAAAAATATTCAATATTTCCTTAACCGGACCAAACTATTCAATTTATTTGGAAACATGCCTACCAAAACTTTTTCACTTTAAGTCTAAAGGTACAGGCTGATTATTTAATTTAAGTGCTTGGTCTACGGGAAACTCGGTTATGTGAGATAATCATACTATACGGAATTCAGAATAAAAACTAGTGAAGAAGAAGTTGTGCAGATCAATCTCAACAATCTTGTTCAGATGAAAAACGAAGTTCTACGAAATTATCCAAAACTTGTAGAATCTAACCGAAATCAGATGATTGAAAATGTCCGTCAATCGGAGACCTAATTACTCTATAAGCAGCTAAATTCATCATCATCACACAAGTTATGTGTGACAAGAACTACTTCCAAGATTTTTTCTCCTATAAAGATATTTCCCTAATTTTCGAATCAAGATGCGAACTTCTACATTTAAATGAAAAACCATACAACGGAAGCTTTGACCAATTTTGCAATTGGTGTAACTTGAGAGTTAAAGAAGATTGCTTTCATTTCATTTTTAACCAGCAAAGAAGTGTATGCTTTGGTAAACCATCCCTATCAGTACAAGAAACGATTGAAATTTTAAATGGGCCAGATTGGCAAACCTTGTCAAATTTTTCAGAGCTGGTTACCACTTATAACACGGGATAAACATTAATCATATAATACAAATAAAACAAACAAATATAAAAAATTAGAGATGACAGGATAGCACTTTCGGGTTTCTTCTCTTGGGTGACTAAGTGGGACATACTATGAAATGTAACCTACAAAAATATGCCCTTAGATGGTATTTTTAATAGGATAATGACCTAAGGATAACTTTAATGTTAACCAAGTCATGATTAAAAAAAAATATCTATGTTTTTGAGTGGTACTCGCAAACCTGTATCTGTATCTTATTGAGAACTATTCCATTGAGCGTAAAATTAAAGATAGTATATATGTAAAAGTCTTCTAACTAAATGAATTTTCGGAGAACTGTCACAACAGTGTGGTAACCAATTAGGCAGACAAATTTCAGAGACCAGTTGGCCCTATGAAATCAGAATTAATCAAATAAAATCAAAATAAGTATCATTCAACTATGTATTGTCTTTTTGAAGTATTCACATTTTGTTGGCCAGCCTGAAGCTTGCAACAAATAAATTTCAAAAACCTTCCCAACCAATATTGATTAAAAACAAATAACACAATATTCATCGCTACAATAAAATGTAAAATTTTAGATCTATTGTCTTAAAAAGTGCCTAAAGACATAAGAATCTAAAATTAAGCTTTGCACATTTATAATGTTAAATTCAATACAAAATTAATAATATCTAATTAGAGTAACGCCAATTATGGTTATAGTTACGTCACAACACAATTAAAAATGAAAAGGTATTAAAATCAATAACAAACATTAATTTTTTGTCTTTTTTTACTGTGTTCTTTTTGTACGGTATAGATCAATATTCTCTTAACCTCAAAATCATATCATTAACAATTTTGCATATTCAGGTTAATATTTTATTTTCTCCAAAAATTCAATAACAAAAAAAATATAGTAGTTAAAATTATGTGAAAGTGCTATAAACGAATTGACATTGAAATTAAAATACAAAATGTATTCTAATGGGAAATAAATAATTTAATTGTACGGTAGAATATGTACATTCAACAGCTACACTTAGAGAAACAATATATATTTTTATAATGTACCAATCTGTAAAAAATTTAACTTCGAGATAAAGTCTGACATCTCATCTACAACTGTGATCTACTAATTTCTACAATTTAATCTACTCCAATAAAATAACGCTAAAAATAATAGTCTCATAAAACATTGTAACTGCTTCGCCGTGAGTTATGGAAATATTGGAAACTTCCATAATTATCTCCGTTTCTATAGCTGCAATGATTAGAATTGTTTAAACTAAGTGTCGGGACCGTTCTTGTCTCATACAATTTTGTGTATGCTCAAGCATTTTAGAGATCGAGGGCAGCAAGTGCGTGTGTCAAAAATGTGTCTCATTCTCATAGGAAGTTATTGTGATCGGTCCGATTTATCGAATTGAAAATGTTTGCATATTTGTCACCTCGAATATTTTACGAACAAAAAATGATTTTATCTCCAAAATAATTGTATGCAAAAAAGAATAACATTTTTGTCACCTTGTAAAATGAAAAAAAATAAAATTGGCAGTTTTTTTTTTAAAAAATAAAAACATAAAAAATAATTACTAGAAGTTAGTAAAAATTGATTTTCGACTCAAATATCTTTTCAAAAATTTACAACGAGTTGTTGGGAAGAAGTATGATTCCTCAAGAATTTAGGGAATCAATCATTTTTCCGATTCACTATCGAGGAATATCTTTTTTAAATTCGTGTTATAAAATATTTACTGCTGTTCTGCAAACACGGCTCAATAAATGATTGAAGAAAATAAGCTGTTAAAAAATTTTCATTCATGCTTTAGATCCGGTTACTCAACAATCGATTATATCTTTGTTCTGAAAAGCATTGCGGATTCATTTAAAAGAAGAAGGAAGAAGTTATACACTTTTTAGTGGATTTTAAGTCTGCATTTGATACGGTAAATAGGAAAGCTCTTTGGCATGCGAATGTCGTTGAAATTTGGACATATCGAAGACTTAGTCGATTTCTTACGTGTTGGTATCGCACAAGAGGGTGAATTAATTAAATCACTCTTGTTTGCGGATGATATTGTGGTTCTCGCTTCATCTCCAGAATCACTACAGCTTATAATAAACCGGATTTTTGAGTACTGTAAAATATGGAACGTAATATTAAACATGGAAAAGTCTAAGATCATGATTTTCAAGAACGGAGGAGGTAGAAACTGCCTTAATGAAAAATGGAACTACAATTGTGAAAATATAGAGATTTTCAAAGAGTTCAAAGACCTTGGAGTGATTTTGAGTGATTGAGACAAGCTTACAAGTGCAAAAGCCGCCATCAGCGCATTTGGAGTAGATGTTTCTCTAACAGAAATATCGCACATAGCAGTAAGTACACTGTTTTTAAGGCAGTAGCAGAATCAATCTTATTCTATGCAGCTCAAGTGTGGAGAGCCAAGCAATATGAAGATGTGGAAAAATTGTTACGCTTCTACGTTAAAAGGATCTTCCGGCTGCCACCGAATCGCCGAATTATATAGTTATGTTGGAAACGGGACTGCAGCCACTCTTTGTACGAACACTTCGAATATAGATTGATTATGAATATGGATAATTACCGGTTACCGAAGATTGTGGCACTTCAAACTATTCGAGAGAGGTCAGGATGATATGCATAGTGAATGAAACATGCTAGGGAGAGTGACATGGACCTTGACATACATACATGATATGATGTGGGGAAAATGCCTTAATGAAGCAATTGGATCTCCGCACAGAGCAATTTACAGCCAAATCAATCACAATTTGGAGGCGAAGAACTATTTCCGGGATGAATACAGCGTAGAGGAGATTTCGATGATTTCAAAGCTGAGTGGTGAACTCGTACCCCTTAACTTCATTCCACATAGGGAGGATTTACCAATATTATGCTCTTTATGTAATCTGCAAGTGAGAGAAAATGTTTTTCACTTTATGGGTAAATGTCCAATTCTTAACGATATCAGGAGAAATGTTCTTGAAAAGGGTTTTTTGAATGAAAATGAAATTTATTGTATCATTGTTGAACGAAGTCGACGTTAAAAACTGTATATGTACTGCAAGCTGGCTCTAAATTATAGGGGGAGAATTGTTAATAAAATTTTCTGAAGATAAAATTTAATTTCAATAGTAAACTATTAGAAAAAAAAAACACTTTTTAAATCATGTACTTAATTTGTTTTTTTATAAATTATGTTTAATAAAAAATAAGTTTTCAATTTATGTAGGCGAGATTGTTACAAATTGATGTTCGGTTCTCAATATCTCCTGAATAATAAATAATATCGACTTCAAATTAATTTTATTCATCCAATTTGCATTTGTTAATAAAATAAATAAAAAGCTTTTAGGAAATGCTATTAAAATTGATAAAAATTGGTTTACGGCTAAATATCTCATTAACATAGATTTTAAAAATTAAACTAAAAAAAAAACTGCTCAATTTTTGGACTTTTTCCTGTATTTTCAAAATATTTGCTAAAGTATTGGTTTGAGAAAAATAAAATCATCGGCTCTTTTCGAGACTGAAACGCTCTTATAGTTACCGAGATAGAGCTCTTTAAATTTTGAGAATTTTTCTCAAAAATGTGAAAAGTACAGATTTGTAGTCGGTTTTTGCTAAATCCTTACTTGCTTACTTACTTACTTATGCATGGAACAATTGATTTTAGAAAATATCTGCAAAGCAAATCAACAATAAAAACCATTACCTTTATTTTGATCAAAATGCCGGAATTTATCTTATCAAAACAACATGTGCGGAAACGGTTCGGATAATCTTGAGGAATCATCAATACGACGGACGGCTTGCTAGGAAGAAACCTTTTATTAGCAAAGCACACACAATTAAGAGAGTTTCAGTTTGCCATAGGAAATGTCAGCAAAGACTTCGAGTATTGGAAAACATGCATTTTTACCGACGAAAGAAATTATATTTTTTTTTGGCTCTGGAAGTAATTCTAATGTTTGACGTGAACTCAACGAAGAGCTGAAAGAACAATATTTGAGAGCAACGGCTTAGCATTACGGGGGATAGGTCTTCCTTTTATTGAGAAAATAATAATAGACCAGAATGTCGGACACCCTGAACACAAATTTAAATTCAGGTGTCGGCATAGGAAACAATTATAAACTTTGTTTGCTCTACAACTGTCCACAAATATAAATCTTTTTCACAACCACGAGATATAAGTGTGATGGAAAATTTGTGGAGTTGCTTGGAAGACCGCAAATGATTTGAATTGATTTCCTACCGGAACGATCTTAAAAGAGTTGTTTATGATGTTGCGTTGATCTTTAATAAATAAATCCAAGAATTGACATTGAGCTTCGAAATGGCGTACTATTTACCGCTTTTTATTTTTTTTTTTAAATTAAGCTTAAATATGTGTTTTAAAATAACAAAAACTGAAAAGTGTAATATAACACTGGATTGTTGAAGAAGAAAACAAAATAATATGGGACTGGTGGGTCTGTTTTTGAGTGATCTTTTAAAACAAAGTTTTTTGTGCCCGTATTTTCGGAATAAATAATTTTAAAATTAAAAAATACGTTTGTACGTTAGATTGTCAAGCCAGAGGTCTCGGGTTCAATTTCTGCCTGTGTCATCTAAAATTTTTTTTTTTTACTTTTACTGCCCCTTTCGAGCAATTGACAAATCCTCCAAGAGTAATTCTTGTCACGAAAACTGATTTCTCAAATTAGCCGTTCGGATTCGACTTAAAACAGTAGGTCCCCAACAGTACTCGTAAACAGGAATGGTTGAGAGTTGTAAGTTACTAGGCCCTAGTCCTTCCTTAACGGATTGTTGCGCCACCTTATTTATTTTAAAAGTAAAAATGAAATGTTTTGTTTTTAAACAAATATTTCGTTATTTCAGTGTAAAATTTTGTAAGAATATATTAATTTCTATGCATATCATATAAATCTAAAATTAGTTTTTCACAATTTTTATTTCAGGTAAGGGCGATTCCGAAATGTTCTTGAAAATGCTTTAGTGTATGCGCGTGAGTATTTTTCTCTCAGTGTATTTATATTTTCAAATTTCATTTTCACCAACAAAATATATCAATATCATCATCAGACGTCATCGGTCTCGAATGAAATTCAATTTACAATTACTCGAAAAAAAAAACTAAAACAAAAAACCAACTATCGGAACGAATCAATTTCAATTTAATTCTCAATAAAACTGGCAAATGGAAAAAAAGTTAAAAAAAAAATCTTTGAACTTCGGTAATAATAATTTTCGATTTTATACTTCTTGCTTCTGATTTTTATTTTAATATTTTGTATTTTACATTGACACGACCCACCAAACGAGACTTCCTAACCCACCTTCCCGGGCGTGTTGGGTGGACCTGAGAAGTGCGACGAAGACAAGCACGAAGATGCGGACGTACGTTGAAGAAGGGAGTCTCGTTGGCGTTGTTGTAATTTAATTTTTGTAATTTATTTCGCTTTTCTCTTATTTGACGATTGATTGAAAATGTTATTCTAGATTCTCTCATAGTTGTTTCGCGAGTCGAAATGGCTTTGCGTGTCGAAATGCGATATTGATATCGCGTTTACCCCCCGACCCAAAGAAGTATTGATTTCTTTTTTTATTTGTTTCATTTTGCTTCGTCAGAATAAGCAGGTACCTGCATATATCTATGTTAGTTGATTTATAACAAAACTGAAATCACAGTTGCAGAACGAAAATTTAATTTACATCCAAGTATAAGGAGGATAAATCGCTTGATTGGAGCTCATTACAGCGAACGTTATAAAACGCTTTATATAATAATAATGAAGCAATGAAGCACCAATTGTGTGTAGAGGGTTTTGACTGCCTGTTTGGAAAGAGTGCTGAAGCATAAATATTTAGGCAATTTGTTGTTGTTGTTGTGTGCCCTTGATCTACTTATGTCAAGTTGATAGTGTCTAAATGGCGCCAACGTCAATGTTAAAATTGTGTTACAGGTTTTATTCAGAGTTGGAGGAGAAAACACCACACAAGTTTCATAAAACGCCAGATATATCAATTATTTCCAATAAATATTATTGTCTGCGTTGGTTTTGTTTATACGAGAAGTTCAAGTTTCATATTAGCGACCGTGTAACAATTGAATATTCTCCTCGGTTCTAAAGTTTAGGATAAACATGATTTATAACGAAAAATTGCTCACGATTATATCAGTTCTTAGGCATTTTACTGATTCTTTAATAGCTTCACATTGAAAATGTTGCATGGACTTGGATTAAAACTTAAAAAAAACTTTCGTTGAAGAAATGTCTTCGTTAAACGAAGTATTAGCGTAAATTTACTTTGGGTAACCGATTTTTTCTGAGGAACTCCCAAATACCTTTTGCGAATGTTGAGGTGTGGAAAACGCGTACTGGCTATCATTTCGTTTAGCCCCTAGCAAAATCGATGAGGCTGAGTCCGTCATTGGAGGTTGTTTTTATTCCACCAAAGATTAAGCGCCTGAAGAAACTAATACCCGAATCCGCACCTCACAGTAAAGATGAGATCGTTGCCGCAATTAAAGCACTTAAGAACAACAAAGTTGTAGGACTTGATGGAAGCAGCGCCAACGTCATCACGCGAACTGCTTCATCCGCTCATAAAACAAGGCTGGACCACCAAAAGCTGCTCCCATGAGTGGAAGAAGGGAATTATACTCAAGCTCCCCAAAAAGGAGATCTTACAAAGTGCAAAAACTGGAGAGGAATTTGCGTTCTACCTACTGTTTCCAAAATAGGAGCAAAAGTCATACTGGAACGCATCAGAGAACACCTTGAGGCCACATTCGATGCCGAACAAGCAGGATTCGGCGCTGTGCGTTGAATATCGATCAGCACTACACTTGCTGTTCATCGACTTCGAGAAGGCCTTTAATATCGTTATTAAAATTGATCGGTTGAAAATTATTTTCGACAAAACAAAAATGATCAGCCACGGATCCGACCATCCTCTCAAATAAATATTTTCTAGCAACCGGTGAAAAAGTGGAGAGCTTTCAATACTTTAGAAGTATCGTTTCTATCGAAGGCGGAACCAAACAAGACGTCATCTGCGCCATCGGAAAAGTAAAAGCGGCGTTCGGTATGCTGTCAAAAACTTGGAGGAATTACTTTATCAGGAGGAATAACTCTGTCGAATCTGTGCTTCTTTGTGGGTGCAGCACTTGGAAGGTTACTTCAGCCATAACAAAAAAACTGCAAATATTCGTGAACAGATGTTTTCGTAACATCCTACGGATTTTCTGGCCAAACCGCATATCAAATGAGGTCCTTCATAGAAGGACAGGTCAGGAACCTATAGAATCTATAATACGAAGTGGCAATGGATTATACATACGCTTCGAAAAGGTAACGACTGCATTGCAGGCCAAGCAATGCAGTAGCATCCGCTCACACAAGAGGCGCAGGACAGTCAAGGCGGAATCACCGTCACGAGGCAAGAATTGGAGGGAGCTGAAACACATCTCCGGAAATCGTAAAACCTCCCTTAAGAGGTTCCCAACGGACTGTACAGGTCTAAGGACCTAAGTACGAATTAAGTAAAGATGTCCTACTTTTCTAGCTTGGCATTAAAATATCCCAAGACAATTTCATTATCGCCGCTAGGGCACTTGCTCAGTTCTCATATGCTTTTTCCAATAGCTCGAAGAACATAGATTTATGTCGCTATGGTAATGAGGTGCTTCTTGGTGTACTTTTATCTTAAAACTTGTTGTCTAAGTCTAGCCCCAATGCCCTGCCCGGTGCCCATCTACCTCCAGAATGGCGGTGATACCTGCCTTATAACAATCTAGGATCTTTGCTAATTACTCAGCTGCACGTGGTCTATAAAGAGACCTGACATCCCGTGTGCAGAAGTTCGTTCGTGCTTGTTGGTGCTCGGCATCTATTTTTGTTTTACTTGTCCAGGAAATCACCTTGACGCCTTCAACCTGAAAGACTTAGTCCTTGATTTCAACTCCAAGCGTGAGAGGCGGTATAACCGCTCTTTATGTTCACTAAATCGTCTAACCTAACTGAAACTGTTGATTGCATTTTGCCTCCGTTGCTATCTGGATAAAGGGAGAGGTGCCTTAGTAGAAACACCACTCCCCGCTCTCATTGCTCAGTTTGGTTTGCCATTTCAAAACAATTAATTTATTGAAGAAACCTTTTGCTAAGCACATTATCTCGCGACGTGGACTCCAAAATCGTGCGATTGAGTTTCGCTGGACTATCTTGTGTGGGGTTATGTGTAGCCATTTGCCTAGGCAGAGACGAGTGAAGCCTTAGAAGAGATTATTCGGCACGTTTTTTCTGACATACGGCCCTGGTCTACCCTTTGGTCCTCTCGACTGAAATATATTCGAACCAGCAGAAGATAAATTATTTACCATTACATCAAATCATTATCTTTTTTTGAAAACCACTCGTTTAGAAAATGAACCCTTTATTTTCGTTGAAGACGCTGAAAATAATTATTTTTCGAAAACTTTCGGTAAAATGGGCCTATAAAGTTTAATCGAAACATTATTTCTAAATAACAAACTGATCCTTTCTTTAAAAGTGAAACCCAAAAACACCTAAAACATTAATTCATCATGGGAAAGATGACAAAAGTGTCAACTTGAAAAAAAAATCATTTACAAGTTTTTGTATTTTTATTGATAGATTCACAGTTACGATGAGAGCTTAAAATATGTAGACTTATACGTATAGCATTTTCATTCAAGTTAAAATATTGATTGATGTTGGAACTTTTAAAGTAAAAAAAAGTTCTAAAACTTCTACAATTATCTTGAGAGACATTTCCCTATAACATCATCATCATCATCTATGTCGGCTTCTTTGAAAGTCCAAACTTTTACTTTTTGCCTAAGTGAAAAGTAGCAATAGAATTCAATGTCATTTATATAGATATACTTTTGTAAAACAGTTATCATGTCCATTTTGTTGTGCAAAATAAAAAACAATGAACAAAAAAAAACGAAATGGAAAAAACGCTTAACTTTTCTTGTACGAAATTTAATTTAATATTTTAACAAGTTTAAAACTTTTGTGTCTTCAAAGTCATTCGTTTGGTGGTCGTGTGTAGATTTGAAAATGCCTACAAAGTTGCACTTACAAAATTAAATTAAAGTTCAACAAGGAACTTTTATAACGAACGTTAAATCAAGCTAATTCGAATATTTCATAACGCGCAATACAACGCCGAAAAGTTCACTATCTAGATAGTAGTTGTTTATGGTTCATGGCTTCATGGTGGTTAAATTGTTTAGGAAAAAACAAATAAAGTTAAGGATCCATAAAAGGTTAGGTCACATTTTGAAATGTCAGGTTATGTTGAGGTTTGTGTTAAAATAAAATAATTGGTGAAAAAGGTATTTGTATCAACGTCACGACGACGCGAACTTTCAAACTTTATGCTATGAGTGTAATAGTCTTAAACAAAATCTTGAAGTTTTTCAATTGGTATTTAACTGTCGATATTTACGAATTTAATTCAAGAGAAGCCAAATTGAAAAATGTTAAAGGTGGATACTGTCCAATAATTTCCATGTTTTTGTTTGCTAAAGTATTCTCTCGTCAAAAACTATGTTATTTTTATAGAGGGTTTTTCAATATGAATGTTTGTTTTGATTAAACAAATAAAAAGATGTTATATTTTTCAAGAGAAATCTATGGATGTTTATTTCATTGTAAAGTAAAAGGTATGGTCTTAACAGTGTTTAAAGTGATTTAAACTTAAGTTACCAAGTCCATGTTATATTATACGAATTTGACAAAAACATTTAACAGAGTTCCTTACACTAATTTTATCGATAAACTTGAAAAGCTTGATATTCTTTTTAACTTGTTCAATTCGGATGCGCTCCTATCTCACAATATTAATCGATATTTTCCTTGGTATTCCACAGGGAAGTCATCTTGGACCACTTTTGTTTTTTTATATTTATATACTACTTACCTGATATTCTCTTAAATTCCTTTTCTTTGGTGTTTGCAAATGATCTCAAACTTATGAGACGCATAAAAGTTCCAACTTAATGTGTGCTTGTTAGTATGGTACTTAAATTTGATTTTTGTAAAAGTTGAAAACAAGTTTACAAGAAGTCATTAAGAAACTTCGATGGAACCTGGACGTAATTCTGGCTTATAAGATTCGACGTCAACTAGTTGGCATTCAGGCCCTAGAAAACTATAGTAAAATGTTTCCATAATTTTTGTTGAAGATATTTTGTCATACATTAAATGTCATTTTTCACTGTTCGGTTAGGTTAAAGTGGCTCTACGTCATGATGGAGTACGACAGACTTTTTGATATCACATGAATCTTGAAGCCTTCTTTTGAGCTCAACGAAATCTGAAAGACTATCATTTGCCAATATAGTTCGTAATCCCATGAGCTTCAATGTTACCTCAAACCCAAATATAGTTCCCTCAAATGAAAATTTGCAAGCACAGATCAACATTCTTACTAAGGTTGTTGGAGATCTACCTATGAAGTTTGATAAACTTCTAAGCTCTTTGTCATCCTCAAAATGAATAGAGCTACCTTCAAGAGCTAGTAAGATTAAAATCACTATTGAGAAATGTAAAAGTTTTGATTTTTGATTCGAAAATAGTATAAACAATTATTGGAAGCAACGAGCTGAAAGTATTATAAAATCTGATTTAAGAAACATGTTTCCAAAAATAAAACAGATTTACAAAACAATATAATAATGTTAAAACACAAAAGCTCAAAACACCATTATCATCGCAAACACTACTTTCTCAAGCTTGGATTGACAGTCAACAATGCCCAATCATCGATGAATCTTTTATCGTAGACACTGAAGCAGATACACTCAATCTTATAGGATTTCACTTTGAGTCAATACATGCTAGAGAACTTCCTAGCACCCAACCTGACGAGATAAATACCGAATTGTCAAGATTGTACAGTAGCGAAATACCGACACTCCTTAGATGATAATCTTAAGGCAAATGAACGTACAGTAGAACGGACCATGCACTACTGTATAGCACAAGACGAACTGACACAAACATTTCGTAAAGTTAATAATAAAAAATCAAGCGGTTTAGAACATTCCGAACGCCAATATTGCTTTATATTTAATAACTTGCTAAATAACTGTTACTTCCCGAGTTGTCGAAACTTCGTAGGTACTTCCAATAATAAAAAAGAAAAAGGATCCTTCTTCTAGCTATAGGCCAATAAGTCTCCTACCTAATATCAGTAAGATTTTTGAAATGGTTATTTGCAAGTCCATCCAGTTCGTGTGCGAAGAAAAGGAGCTAGAACCGCGAAACCAATTTGGGTTTAAGAGAAATCATTCAGCAGTGCACGCAGTTACAAAATGATTTCAGATGTAAACTGGAATCTGAACGCAAAGAGATGTACCGCTGTCTGCTTAGTAGATATCGAAAAATCCTTCGACACGGTTTGGATGAACGGGTTTTTATTTAATACTATCATGATCACATAAACAATCAATTGAACGGTACGAATTTCCACTCCATCTTGTTAAAGTAATTTCATCTATGGTGAAACATAATAAATTTGTTGTAACCGATAGACAAAACACTACAACCAAGGTTCTTAGTATCACCAATGATTTTCCAAAGGGCACTGTGCCTCACTTGTTTAGTTTATATGTTTCTGACATATTAAGTGAAATCGATGACTCGATAGCTTTTGCTGACGATACCACTTTCTATGCAAGTGGATCAAGAATTGCAGATATTCAAACAGAACTGCAAAGAAAATTTGGTAAGCTGCAATCATTCTGCTCGAAGTGGAAGCTTAAACACACACAACACTAAGTGTGAAACCATACTGTTCTGCAGCCCAATAAGACGCGGCATTTCAGATTTAAGACGAAATTGGAACAAAAGACTGTTGTAAAAAGTAATTGCCAAAAAGACAGTGATAATGAATAAATAGAAAACAGGCCTCCCTCATTAAATGTTGATCCATATGTATAGAAGTGATTCTTGGAAGAATTCCCTATCCTCCTAAAAAAGATCTCGAAGGTAAAGAAATCTGAAATCTATTGAAATGTAGTTGAAGGTACATGTGCTTTTAAAGTTGGTTCTTAATAATCAAAAATAACGGAGTACCCAATGCTGTTATTAGTCCACTGTCATTAAGCTCTGAGGTGTACAGCAAACATTGCAGCTAAGTAAATGTTTGGAGCGTTATTAATAACAAGCTTAGAAACCATGGAAGAAGAATAACTCCTCATGTTCTTTTTACAATTTTTGATTCACAACTTTTGTTATTTCTTTTTGTGTTCTGTTTAAAGATTTTTCCTACAATATTGTTATTTTGTTAAGAGGGAGTTTTTGATTATAAGAATTTTGTCAACTTATCAAAGGTTTATATTTGATGACAAAATAAAATGAGAATTTCCATAATGAGTTAGCGGAACTGATATCTATCGATGTCAAATTCATCAAAATAAAACACTTTATTGTCGTTAAGTCAATTCTCATCAGCTGCAGCATAACAAACCGCTTTAACCAAAGTACTGTCGTAGTTCTGCATTCGAAAAACCCACACAATTCACTGCAATATACTTTCTTAAGTTCACCACAATGTTGCAGTTGTACATTGAAGTGGCCGAAGAAGTGCCTAAGCCCGACGAAGATGATAATGATGATGATGATGTTGATGATGGTTAGGTTGTGATATAAGTGGTGACCACTCGGTTAAATTTGAATCCTTTTGACATTTTAATTAAATCGATCGATAAATAAAGACTAGAAGGACACAATTTCTCTAGTTCTTCCCCCCTCTCTCTCTCTCTCTGTCTGATTTGGAATATTTTCTTTTATAAAAAAAGGACTCCATTATGATGCTTGGTTGTTTGTATTGTTCGCTTTTTTATTTTTTGTTTTTTACTGTGTCCTTTAATTTTGCATATCAAAAGCAGTAAAGCAAAGGAAATAGAAAAACAAAAAAGAAGAAGAATCAGACGGGATATGTTTTAGTTCTTGGGGGCGTATACACACTCTCGTTTAGAATTTCATCTTTTCGAATATATGAAGTGTAGGTACATATTGTATGTTAAGGGATATTTGAAATATTTAGCCTTGAGTGTTTAAAAGTTGATATATATGATGCACAACCCAAGGTAGATGTATGTGTATAGGAATTAGTAGTTGCGAGCAAAATAAGGTTACGTATACGCTCCAGTGACCAAATTGAAGAACAAAAAATGTTTCCTTAAAGTAAAAAGGACTAAACGACTTTTCGTAAATTGCAAATAAATTTTAAACAACGTAGCTACCTATTTTTTTTGTTTTGCTTTCTCCAGTTTAAATTTTGTTATTTCGATAACTACTCTTCTGAAAGCTTTGAAAGAATATTTGAATTCATAATTTTGACCAAAATCCTAATTTCTTCTTCCTCCAAAGAGTCCATTATTTACTTCCAATTATGTCTTACTTTTATTCATCTTCTTTAAGGAGGACCAATCCAATCTTCAAACAATGCAAAAAAAAGATAAGCCTATTTGTATCCAATACCGTCTTGTCGGAATTAAAAATGAAGATCCGTCCCTGCTACTTTCGATTTCACAAATTTTCAAGGACCAAATGCTACAAATATAATTTTTGTTTTCCTTTTAAGGGACAAATTGCTTACATCCTCCAAAAAAAAGATACGTATGTTCTTTGTATTCCGATTATAAGTCTGCCTTCTACGTATTTTAAAATGGAAGGGACATGTTCTTTTCTTAAGACTTCTTTACATTCAAACATATTGAGCTATTATGTTTTATTCATATTTTGTGACGGTTTGACGACTGCCGTTGGATGTTGGTTTTGGCCTTCGATTTGTTGAACATGGGTCTATAAAAATGTTCCGAGAATACAAAATCTGAAAGCACAAATTGAAAAAAAAATTAAATCTCAATCTAAATATCCTCGAGGCCCAAACATTGTTATAATAACGACGTAATTTTGTTGGCCTAATATAAAATATTTATAGCTACAGAAGAGATTTATCAACTGTTATCCACATTTTTATTATATAAGAAATTTTGTGGCGTTTTAGATTACAAATACAAAGTGTTTAAATTTCTTAAGACAAATTTGTAGTTTGAAAAAAAAGAAGAAAAACTGTACAAGCAAAAGGTGAAGAAAATTTCCTTTGAATCTGGGTTATCAAAATCATTCAATAATAATTTTCCTCAACAAGTTGCAGTTGTAAGTGAATTACACCTTGTTGGTTGACAAAACCAAGATGGGGAATCAATGTAAGTGAAAGTTGTTCTCGTTTTGAATTATAGGGCTCTCACCTAGTCGTCTTTACAAAAATGGCACATGAGTTTTTCTAGTGGATTCGCGTTGAGGAATATGAAACTTGTGCTATAGATGATGTTTTTGTCTCCTGAAGGAATATGTTTCGAAATAAGTCATTGCTCGTGATACATTTTCTTGGTAACTTTTTTTCTATTCGAACAATGGGCATACAGAACCAAGAGTAAAGTAACTCAATCTGGTTGGACGTAGTATGCCACGACCAAGGTGTGATTGAGAAAATTAGATAATCTTGTTGATATAACAATAAGTTCGGAAGAAATCACGGGTGTTTATTAAGAGGTATCGTAAACCGGAGTTACTTTGCTAAATTTTTCGGACGTTTCTAAAAATTACCGGATTGACATAATTTACTCACGATTAATGGTATTTTAAAAGAGATGGATACAATTTTTAATAAATGAAAAGAAAAAGACAAAAGTAAAAGAGTGAATATAATTCTATAAATAATTTAGATATATGCTTGAATAAAAAGGCTCCATTATTGATTTGGATTCTTTAAAACATTGCTATTTTGATTGTAGAAGTACAGCTGTGTTACATCGCCATCGCAGTCAAGAAGAGCTATTACCTCTGCATCGCTTAATACACCACTTCCAAGTAAGGTTCTTCTCACTTCTTTCAGCATTGGGAAATTCGTCTCGGTACGGCATAAAGTTCAATCTTACCAACTCTCCTTTTATTAACTTCCTACGGGAAGTTATTATAATTGGTCCGATTTGTCAAATTGAAAATTTATACATTTCTCTACGTTTCAAGGTCCCTAGAGTCTCTGCGTGCGTGTGTACGTACGTTCGCGAAGTTTCTTTTTCGTCATCTATAGCTAATGAACCAGAAGAGATATCGACTTCAAATAAATTTTGTTATACAGATAATAAGGCAGAAAGATGCAGAAAGGGCTCTCAAGAAAATTGCTTATGTGGTTTTTTTCTACCATAGTAGTTTAAAAGAAAGGTGAACATTTTGGTTAACCCTAAATATCTTACGAACTAAAAACGCTGGAGACTTGAATTAAATTTTGTATGATATATTGTAACGCGATACCAAAGAAGTATATCTTTTGAAAAAAAAATCCAATTAACGGTTATTTCATAAATCAAAAAAACTGAAAAAAAGGTGTCACCTCGAAAATTTTACGAATACAAAATGATTTTATGTCCAAATAAATTTTGTGCTTTAAAAAAATAAGAAACAACATCACTCAAAATTGGTAAACAATAAATTTCGACTCAAATATCTTTTTAAAAATTTAAAATTATGGCTTCCAACTAATTTTCACATATAACAAATATTGTTTTCAAATTTCAGTAGAATTTTGAGAAAAATCGAATTGACAGTTTTTTTTACAAAAAATAAAAACTTAAAAGAAAATTTAACAAAAGTTGGTGAAAAGTTATTTAAGAAAACTAGGTTATCAAACTAAACTATTTCTTTCTATGAAAACTATTGTTGGTTATTGGAATTTTTTTTTTTAAATAATTCAACTATGACTGCACGTTGATGATAAAATTCATATCACAATATTCAGGCAGTCCCTTTATTTTATCGAACAAAAGACTCACCTTTTCTATAGTTTGCAGAGCTATAACACTTAGCAATCTTAGCAAAATCTTAGAAATGTTCAATGTCCGATTTCAATGATGACCATTTAATTTGTCATCATTGAAATTCGGTAGTTGAAAACATCTTTTCATATAAAACCTTAGTAATTTTTCAAAAGATTCATATTTTTCATATCCCCAAGTTTGCGCTGCATACAGCATTATAGATTTGGCTACTGAAGTAAATACATTGTATTTTTCCATTATAGGAAACAAGATTGTTAAGAAAAGTATTTTTTTCAAATAGCGCTTATTCCACTTTTAGCTTTTAAAAGTTTTTCCTTAAAAATAATGAGTTTCCATTTGTAAGTTGCTTGTTATCATTACACCAAGGTATTTTCTAGCTTTAACCACTTTGATTGGTTCGCTTGAAATACCATTTTATACTGCTGACTGGTCTGCCACCACCATTTTTTTAACACCACACCCTTCAATTTGTTTAAATTGACCGTTAAATTCCACAATTCGCAGTATAAAACAAGGCGGTTGATCATTAGTTGCAGTGTTTGATGTGAATAAACAAATAGGACAACATCGTCGCCGGCAGTCGCCGGCAAACAAAATCGTCAATAATGTCTTCAATAAACGCTGTAAACAGATGCGGACTCAAGGGACATTCTTGTTTTCTCCTATTGTTTATTTAAACCAATCCGACATTTGCTCACCATTCCACATCGTAGTTACATTTCCTTCATAAAGGTTTTCCAGAAATCTTCCAAATTTTGTTAGAAGATGGCATTGAAATCTATAAATAAGGCATATGGCGTCTTTTTCTGCTACAAGAGTGTTTTCGCAATTCTTTTTAAGACAAACATTTTGTCGTTCGCTTTGGAAACCAGCTTGGAATTTTGTTGAGGTTAATCCAAACTGTTAGATGGTTCCTTAGAATTGATACAAATACTTTATATGATGAATTAAGAAAGGAAATTCCGCAGTAGTTCTCTGGATCAGATATATCTTCTTTGTTATGGATTTCTAATAATAACGCTTCCTTAAATTAACGCGGCACAATTCCATTATTCAAGATGCTTTTAATGTGTGCATAAGTTTTACAACAAGATCCACCGTTCCATATTTAAAAAAAATTCATAGTGATTTTATTAGCTTCAGGTGCTTTTCCATCTTTAAGCTTGTGAACAGTCACGCAAACTTCTTTCTCCAGCTGGAAAGTAATTTATCTTTAGATTGGTTTGTCATTTCAACATGAATAGAGACGCCTTAACAATGCTTCCAAATTATGCAAATTTATTTTGAAAATCAATATTTATCTTTGGGTATATATAAAGTCAATAGTCTACGCCGATAAGCGCGAAACTATTGACAATGGAGGTCATATGGCAGAAGTTATGCCTGATCTAGTCATAAATACTGATGCAACGAAAATTAATGCTAAATTATAATGCTCTGATATTTTTCTACATTTCATAGTAAACATTATTAAAAAATTGTGATCATTTGCTATCCCTTTAAAACGGACCATTGAAAAGGATGTAAGTTCTTGACTTCCAACTGACCAATATTTCGGTGATGTGAAGTACGGTTACATTTTTTAAAGCCACTCTTGAGTGGGTTAGCCTTGTGAGCCGGAGCAGAATCTCGTTGGAATGTTCAATGCTTGTTTTCGAACATTGTTTAATTTATAGGCTTTACAACATCAACCAAAACTGTTGTCCGATAAACTTTTTCCAAAGTTTTCATCTTTTTTCTCGAAGTTGTCCGTAATTCCATGATATCTCATTCCCCACCATACCATTTTGCTGGATGCTGACCTTTTTCGACCCTTGAAATGAGTTCAAACGCTTCTCGATAATTCGTTTTTTTTAAATGATGCTTTGACGGTGAAATCTCTTTTCATGAGAGTTTGTCTCTGCGCATTCTTGGCGTACCGTCTGAGCAGAGCTTTTCATTTTTGTTTATGTTTATGAGTACTTCTTTAATTATGCAAGTCATATATTACTGATTTTTTATTTCCCGCGACAAGACTTTTTGTTTTCTTCTGTTTCGACCATGCACTGCTTAGATTACTCACGAAGTCCTCACAGTGGATGACCTTATCTTTTGCCGTCACTTATTCCACAAGTATCCTCGATATATTTTACCGTACGATAAACAAAACAACACTTGATTCCCCAGGCCTGCTAGATTCGAAGGATATCACCATTTTTCATATGACACTTAAAAAGCCATTAATTACAACAAAACTATTTTCGATCACCCCCACTCAATGGTTATTTTTAATGACTTGAAAGAAAAAACATCTGCAGATAACGGTAAACATAAAGAAAATGCATAGGCTTGTATCAGTATTTATGATTTGACGAAGTATTTAGATTACAATTGTAAAAGATAATATACCATAAGTAAACATCATGTTAATTTAAAAAAAAAACTATCTTTCAGATTGTTGGTAGTGTATAGATTTGAAGCACTGAGGTGGCCAATTGATATCGCCAAGACAGCTTATTACACGATTTCAAAATTTGATTTTGAAGAATTGACATGGATATTGCGATATCCTGTTTGAAGCACCACCGGTTGTCCGAATCCGTGTTTTCATGTTCAGTATAGAATGTTTTAACATGTTATTCAAAGCATTACTGTTGAAAAAATTGCTCCCAGTGATGCCCCCACTCCGCCACTAGATGTCATTCCCTGTTGATGCATTTCATTTACTAATTTGTCTTAGCTTCTCAGGGGTCCAAACTGCGACGAAATAACTAAGCGCTTCCGATTGGTGACTCAATGAGATAGAATTTTTATGCGAATAATCTCATGAACTTCTTGCATAAACTAGCGCTAAGCAAGCTTGATGGTTGCTTCATTTTAGACAACAGTTCTTTTCAAAAAATTTTCGAAGAACACAGCACTCACTTTAAAAATACATTTTAAATATTCAATTCGTTTCGCGAAAGTAAGATAGCGACTATCTTTCACAAAGTCAAAATATTCTATGATTTAAAAAAGAAACCACCAGATGGCCCACATTGTAGTACTTGAAACAATAACCTTATGTATAAGTATATGAGGAAAAAAATTTTGAAGAATTTTTTTTTAATAATAGAACTAAAAATCATTCTTGTCACTTATTCAATTTTTGAATTAAATCAATGTAGACTTTTTCCTTTAAAACAATTTTCAGAATCACTCTCGTATACATTTCGAGGAAAAAACTTTTTTTTTTTTGAAAAGACAAACAAACAAAACAAAGTTATGAGAGTAAACATAAAATTTAATTTCCATCGAAAATTGTTCAAAAACTTTTTAAGCTTCCGACCATCCACCCGTTCGTCGCTCATCATCGCCGTCGTCGTCGCCTCTTGTCGGTCGTCATAGCCATTCCCCCATTCATTCTGAAACTAAAAAAAGTATCTATAAAATAATAAAAGATTACCCTTTAAAAGCTTTTGAGGTAAAAACAGGGATGGGCTAGTCAGTTGTGTAGTAGGTAGAGAGACCTCCTAGCCAGACATACGTTAGGTATATCTGACGATACCAAACTATAAGAGAGTGCACCCAACAGCTCTGCAAACAACTTTCAGAATCATTCAATTTACTGCCCCTTTACAACCACTACCAACACCACCACCCACAACCCATACAACCATCGGTAGGTACCATCGACCGGATGGATTGCATTCACTATGCGTCATAGTCGCCGGCGTCCTTGTCGTTCTCGCACCCTCTCACAGCTACTCTGTCCGTATGCTTTTCTCTGGAGTGCCAGATCCTGTTTCAACATTAAGTGGATTTAACCAGGATGAATCGAATTGGAAATGAAAACGAAACGATAAGAGGGATATAAGTATGTAAGTGATATGGCCTGAAGCAATGACTACACATACGCCAACGAGCGACGACCGACGCTCCTGGATACATATACGTATATATCCTCACTGCTCTTGGTCTATGATGGTTGGGCAAATATTTACTTCTGTAATTAGTAGGCTGAGTTTTTGGGAGTTTCTGTAATTAGTAGGCTGAGTTTTTGGGAGTTGTTGTTGTTTTTGTTATGTTCATTCGTCAATTGACAGGAGGATTCACTCTGGATCTCAGAGTGTGGTGTATGGAAAGCCCCGGAATATATCGAAATGCCAATGACGATGCATTGTAGCACGTTCTAATTGGATAAGTGGGATTGAAAATAGTCGATATCGATGAATGGATCGATGGAAGGTTGGAAGGGTTTGGAATTAAAAAAAAGGTTTTTGGCCTTGTACTTTGCGGGACGGGAATCATTGCATGAACTCGGAGAAGGAGTCAACATATTATGTATTTGTTTTTGAAGTGCGTGAGTGCAATGGTGGCCAATCTGTGTTTTTCCATATTTTCAGGTAATATTCCAACACTTAAAGTAGAATGTAGTTTTGATTTTGTTTTTGGAATACGCTCAAAGTATAAGAAGATATAACTTGTTTTAAAGTCAGATGGTTGTCAGTCCTGACCGACAGTTTTAAAACTAGATCCTAAAAGCCTTGTATAGCTGAATTTTATATATAAATAAAGTCATTTCTATTCTATTCTATGTTATTCTATTCTATTCTATTCTATTCTATTCTATTCTATTCTATTCTATTCTATTCTATTCTATTCTATTCTATTCTATTCTATTCTATTCTATTCTATTCTATTCTATTCTATTCTATTCTATTCTATTCTATTCTATTCTATTCTATTCTATTCTATTCTATTCTATTCTATTCTATTCTATTCTATTCTATTCTATTCTATTCTATTCTATTCTATTCTATTCTATTCTATTCTATTCTATTCTATTCTATTCTATTCTATTCTATTCTATTCTATTCTATTCTATTCTATTCTATTCTATTCTATTCTATTCTATTCTATTCTATTCTATTCTATTCTATTCTATTCTATTCTATTCTATTCTATTCTATTCTATTCTATTCTATTCTATTCTATTCTATTCTATTCTATTCTATTCTATTCTATTCTATTCTATTCTATTCTATTCTATTCTATTCTATTCTATTCTATTCTATTCTATTCTATTCTATTCTATTCTATTCTATTCTATTCTATTCTATTCTATTCTATTCTATTCTATTCTATTCTATTCTATTCTATTCTATTCTATTCTATTCTATTCTATTCTATTCTATTCTATTCTATTCTATTCTATTCTATTCTATTCTATTCTATTCTATTCTATTCTATTCTATTCTATTCTATTCTATTCTATTCTATTCTATTCTATTCTATTCTATTCTATTCTATTCTATTCTATTCTATTCTATTCTATTCTATTCTATTCTATTCTATTCTATTCTTTTCTATTCTATTCTATTCTATTCTATTCTATTCTATTCTATTCTATTCTATTCTATTCTATTCTATTTCTATTCTATTTTATTCTATTTTATTTCAGTCTAACAACCACAGGACAAGACTGTTGGGCTCTTGAGTTCATATAAAGTACAAAACAATTTTTGAGCAAACTTTCAGGCTCCTTTTTTGAAAGTTTGTATGGTTTTCGACATTAACATTTTTAACTAGCTCTAATATTGTCAAATTATTATTGTTAATTATTATTTTGCCACATACCCTTTGCTTACACTTAAAAGTTCTGCTTTGGTAAAATGCATATCGACAATAAGGCAAGTGGATCAGGATGAGGTAACCTTTTTTGGTTTTGCTCGATTTATTAAAGGCTTTCAAAACAGTTAACGTACTTCAATTTACTTATGTAATAAACTAATCTAAGACCTTGATCTACAAAGCTTAAATTGTTCCTACTTGACTCAAAGAATAGGAACAGTTCAATCTGGCGATAGTTGTGTCAAACGTTTTCCTAATTACTGCGGGTGTCCCTCAGGGGTCCATATTGGATCCCCTTCTGTTCTCTATTTTTGTCAATGCGCTTTTATTCTTGGTTGATAACTGTGTCTGATCCATGTACTCATGACATGACTTTCAGCTGTATCTAAGTTGCCTGTTGGAAATTCATGCATTATTTTAGAAAAACTTTAACCAGAACGCAAGCAGTCGTAGCTCTCAAAACATTCTTTATTGGTGCTTCGCTCGTGCTGGTCTTATGGTAACGTTATATAGCCTAAAGAACTCCTATAAATGGGCTATCTAACACTAAAAGAATTTTTCAAATGAGACCAGTAGTTCCTAAGACTAGCGCGTTCAAACAAACAAACAAGCAAACAAAAAAACTCTTTAGCCTTGTAACATAAGTGCAAAGACGTTACCTTTTACTTGCTGAACTCTTTCAAATTTGCTTATAACTTTCTTAAAAGTTATTGTATCCACAATTACTAAACATTCACGGAATAAAAATAGATAGAAGAACTTATTTTTTCCATTCAAAAGCATAACATTCTCGTGGAAATTTCACTTTTCTACTCAATAAATTGAACAATTTTAATGCTCGAATACTACAATTGTAAAATGAGCAATTAGGCATTGATATTTCCAAAATTCCAAAATTCACAATAATCTTTATTCAACATAAAATTCCACATCAATTCATTTGTAATAAATGCATAATTTGAACATGTATCTCTGTTCTTAGGTTTTAAGTTCTAAAACAGCAGAGAAAGAGAGACGTTTGTATACAACATTTCTTGCACTAAAAGGTTATGTATACATAATTTGAATTTTATTATTCAATAAGCAATAAGAATCAAGCAGCCAACTCCCCTGACCTTTTATTTTTGAGGTATAGGTAAAGGTCTGGAAATGGAATCATTTAATTCATTTTGTTTTTTTTTCCGAATAAAAGTTTAAATTGAAATAAAAGGCCAAATGTTATTTTTTCATACGAAAAAGGTTCGAGTAATTTTTGAAATCTCGATAGAATTGTTGATGGGTGGTAAGGTTAACGTTTATAATTATTAGGATTGAATAATTCATACATTTTAATTTTAAACCATCCAAAAATAGAATTTCTCCGAAATTTGTTTTTATTTTTATTTGTGAAATATATTTATGGAAAAAAAACAAAGTTAATAGTGTTTATATTTATATAAAAGAACCTTGCAAGACCAATGACCAGACAATCTGATAAGAAAGTTGTCTGACCTATTCGGTTGCACTTTGTTGGCTCCAGATGATAAGGTGCTAATTTATTAAAATCAATCAAAATGTTATGAGTTATCTTTAAATGATGTTAAAGTCCAGACGAATATTAATAACATTATAAGAGGTAATCAGGGTCCAAAGATCCAGTTTAATAACTACTCATTGGAAGTTATTGCAATCAGTTCGAAAAATTAATTATTTTGTTTAAGGCATCTTTAACCAAAATAGAAAGAATCCATGGTTTTTAGAGAGATGTCTGGATGTGCGTGTTTATGTGCTTCCACTGCGTATATTCGGGTTACTATGTTTTGTAATCTATATCAGGGTTGTTAATGAATCCAATCTTTTTTTAATGCAACCATTCACTTGTAATGCCATCTTTGAGAATTCATGCATTCTTTAGCATTCTCTGCTTTCTTTTTATACTCCTCGCATTCTTTTATATTCTTTACATTCTTTTGCATGAATCTGAAAATACTTTTTACGAAGTTGGTCTTTTTGACAGCTGTCAATTGGTTTATGCTCAGTTTGGTTTATAATTTCATAATGAATAGACTTGCTCCTGAACAAAGTTTGCGAATCGAGCAAATTTATTACAAAAAAGTTCTCAAATTTAAACCTGACAAGCTTGAACTCGAATGTGAAATCGATCGAGCAGACTCGGACTCAGTTTTATATGCAAAAGAAAACAAGTTCACTCTCTACAGTTCTGACTCAGTGATATAAGCACGATCTCAAAGCTCTTTGTATGCACTTGCACTAGTTAAAATAGTAGTTTCTATGCGGTCAGTCGAGTCAAGAAGGAAAAATGTCTTCTGAAAGCGAAAATGAAAGTGTAATTATCAACAATAATGCTGACCATCTTAGTGAATTTCTAGTAAAAGAACTGAAACTAAATAAAGTTTTTAACAGTTACCAGTTTTAAAGGCAAGAAAAATAGATGAATAGAGAAAAAAATAAAAAATAAGAAGATAAATCTTGGGACCCGGAAAAAATTATTTATTTTGATAGAGTCTGAAACTAATCCAACGCATAATAAAATACAAGGGAATTTACAAACGCACACAATTATAATTGAAATAAGCATTATAATTGCATATGAACCGATATGGGGAATTGCAATTTACTTTTTACTTACTAACTTACTTAAGGTGGTTCTACAGTCCGGGGTGGACTTGGACCTCAACCAACATGCGTCTCCAGCCAGCTCGGTCTCTATCTAGCTGTCTGCAGTTTCGCACACCAAGTTGGTTGAGGTCTTCACCCACCTGTGCGCTGAGTCGCGGTCTTCCTCTACTGCGCCGTCTCTCGGGATTGGATTTTAAGACCTTCCGGGCTGGAGAGTTGATGGCCATTCGCTCTACATAACCTAGCCATCTAAGCCGTTAGACTTTATTTCTGTTAACTAGGTCAGTGCCGCTCTACACCCCGTCGATGATATAACACTTCGTCGTTATATCATCTCCTCCATCCTGCATCTATGCATACGGGACCAAAAATCACACGAAGAATTTTTCCAGTCCATACCTCAGCGCCATAAATGAGAACCGGGAAGATGAGTGTATTATAGATGGTGATTTTAGATGCTCGAGAGAGGACTTTACTTCTCAATTGCCTTCCAAGTCCAAAGAAGCAGCGATTTGTAAGAGTTATTTTTCGTTTGATTTCACCGCTGGAGTCATAGTCTGTGTGTAGCTCTAGCGGTGCCTAGGTAGACAAAGTCCTTAACTACCTCAAAGTTATAGCTGTCCATGGTGACGTTTTGTCCAAGACTTTGTTGTTTAATGTCCTTTTTTGATGACAGCATAAACTTGGTCTTGCTCTCATTGACCACTAAACCCATCTTCTTCGCTTCCGTCGCAATTCTCAAAAACGCTCTACTGACATTACGCTTTGTCAATACCATCGTCGTATCTGAGTAATTTAATGGATCTTTGAAAGTTTGTGCCTCTAGTGTTGACGGTTGAGTTTTGCACTATTCTTTCCAGAACGATATTGAAGAATCGCCTTGTCTAAAACCTTTTTTGGAATCAAATGCATCGGTGAGATCTTTTCCGACTCTGATAAAGCAGCGTGCATTCTCCATCGTCATTCTGCACAAACGGATAAGTTTGACAGGGATGCCAAAACTAGACATTGCTCTGTAGAGCTCTTACCTATAGATGCTGTCATACGCGGCTTTGAAATAGCTAAAGAAATGGTTTGTATCGATTTGAAGTTCCTGGGTTTTTTCCAAGATCTGCCGTAATGTGAATATTTGGTCGATAGTGGACTTTCCTGGTCTGAATCCACACTGATAAAAACCTATCAAGTTGTTGAGGAACGGCTTCAGAAGTTCACATAATAGGCAGAGAGGATCTAATATGCAATGTAAAGAAGAGTGATGCCTCTGTAGTTGGCGCAATTAAGAGGGTCCCTCCTGAGATTCCACTCATCGGGCATGCTTTCTTCTGACCATATTTTGCAGATGAGTTGGTGCATGCACCCTACCAAGTCATCGCCTGCTGCTTTAAATAGTTCGGCAGCGATGCTGTCAGCTCCAGCAGCTTTGTTTGACTTCAGTTTAGATATACATAGCTATCTTCACTTCGTCTAGGTCGGGTGGGCGGAATTGTTGATCTGCGTCGACTAGTTAGTTACGCACCTCATTCCTGTTGTGACATCCCTCTATCTCCTCGATCGCGCACTTGTCATGCTCTTTTTTTCATATAAGAAGTTGATGTTCCTCTCTCCTCTTCTGCTCGTAGAGGTCGCGAGCAGCTCTGGTCCTTCTGTGCAGCACCATTTTGTATGCCTATAGGCTATCGTGGGTTAACCGCTTGTCAAAAAAAATAACTTTAGTGGTCCGAATCAATTTTGGCCGAAAGCTCGGACATCCGATATACTGGAGAAGTGTCGTTCGTCCATCGCAATATGTTGAACAACAAGCTTAACAAAACGGTCTTTTGATTCACATACCTTTTGTTGCTACTTGCTGTACCACCCTAGATATCGTTGATTGATTGACACTAATGTCTTCACGAACACCGCTTTGAAATCTAGGACCTCATTTTTTCTTCATGAGTCAAAACACCACCGTGTGTTTCCAGGGTTGGGCCCAAAAACTCTTCTGTCAATAATTGGGCACCTGTTTCACTAAATCTATACAATTTTCGAAAATTCTCACCAATTGGACATCTTCTATTTTTATAAACACGATTTGTATTATTTTTATCAATTAAATAATTGATTTCAACCTTTTCTCCACTTTTGGTGTTACTTATTGCAGTAAGATCTTTAATCCTGTTATAGTAGAGTTTTTGAGCTTGAAAATATTTTTGTTTATTTATTTTAAAGACAGTAGTGGTATGAGGAGTTATTTTAAGCTGTTATAAGAGTTTTAAAAAGTATTTTAAGCCTATTACATAAAGAATTCAAACAGCTTGTGAGGAACATATTTCAAATGATATATTCTAACATGTAACCTTAAGGCCCTCTATGTGGTTAAATTTGATCCTGGACGCACGCAAAAAGCATCAACAATAACAATAATAGAAATACATAAAATCAAATTCAATATTGATTGAACGATTAAACAACAAATAAAAACACATTGCTTCAATGAAGCTGACAATATGCCCAAGCTTTGGGAATTCATTCTGTTACATCCTAGCAAAATATCCTAGCTACACAAAGCTGACCTTTTATCGATTTAAATACCCTAACAAATAAATAGAAACGGAAATACACGAGTAGAATTTTAAAACATGTTCTGTTGTTTGTTGAACGTTTCTCAAATAAGATTTTCCAAAAATAACTGTAGAATTGAATAAAATGTATAATAACAATAGTGAAACATTTCCAAAGGACATTTCTTTATTGAATATTTATTAAAATTTAATGTGGAATCAAAGCAACGATGACGATGATGACGACAATGATATTGATGGCCCTTGGGGCAATAATTTCCTTGATTTTTTCTGATAGCAGTGATTTTAAATAAATTGTGAGGATAAATGAAATCATAGACGATAAAGACGCATCGCACGACAAGCTTAGATTGCTTGGTGAAGTGAAAAAAACTGTTGACTTATTTCCTAAATCTTTTTTTTGCAGTGAAGCAGTGAAGAGGAACAAATTATCTTTCTTCGTAAAAATAATACAATTATTTATTATTTTTACAAAAAATAGTTTGAAGGAGATTTTGAGACATTGGTGTAGTTTTGATTCAGATGCTTTGAAAGAGCTTTTGTACAAACGTTTCCGTAACTATCGCTAACTATATAACTTTAAAAGTAAAGTCTAATTTATTTGCATTGTCCTACAGTAGTTAGCGGTACTAAACTTTTGAGATAGTTTTAAATTATAAGCAACAGAAATCGATCCTTTTCTATAGTGTGGTTTTGAAGAAGAAATAAAACACGTATAATTTAATATTATGGCCAAGAGTTTAGCTTTATTACATATGACAATTCCTCGATTGATAAAGCCAATTTGCTCGCTTGTTTTTGATTCGAGTATTGTATTGTTCTTGAAAATGTCAACTATTTTATGGGGCGAATCTTCTTTCACACCCGTGGAGTTGCAAGATTGATGAAAGACCTTAATATACACAAATCCGCTGGCCCGGGTAGTACCCCTCTTATTGTTCTGAAAAGATGTTCTTCAAAGCTGGCAAAACCACGGCGGAAACTTTCCCATTTTCTCTACTCTACAGGACTCTTACCAAACGGATGAAAAACAGCATTTGTCCAGCCCTAAAAGAAACTTTCTCCTCTAACTATCGTCCAATTATCAGCTTAAGAAATATTTCGAAGAACGGAAGCTTTTTAATGGCGAGACGAGGTAATAGGTCCACTGGTAATCGCATGGTTTATCTTACTGAAAAGTTAAACAAATCTTTGCATCGTTTTGGAGAAAGTACGATTGTTGTAGGTACCTGATATTTCAAAAGCATTTGATAGAGTTCGGCACTAGACTCTCTTATCGAAAATTCGGGCTTTTGCTATTGATAAATCATCTTCGTTGGATTAAAAACTACCTTTCTAACCGTTCTATACAAGTTGTGATTCAAGTCTGAAATTCATAAAATAAATACTGGTGTTCCACAGGCTTCCCTTTCGTCTTCGACTCACTTCCTTATGTTCTCTTACGATTTTTTGTTTGCCACTTCTAATCTAATAAACTGTTTTACATACTTGATCTTCAGATGTGCAACTTTGACAGCAGGGTATATTAAGCTCATTGAATTCTAATCTTGACAGTATTGGCCAATGGGGAATTATTAACCGTGTAAAGTTTTAAGCTTCAAAAACTCAATGCCGTCTACTGTCGTTAAAGCATAACCCATCTCAGGTAGCACTTGCATCTAGAAAACGAATATACTTTCAGCACTCGATATGTGTATCACAGATCACTTCTTGTTCTTATGGAATGATCACGTATTTAACATTGTCAAAAACGCTGGTAGGTGTTTCTCTTGGATAAAATCCAAAAAAGGGCTTTTGAAAATGATAGGCGATAAAACTATAACCGAAACATTTACATCCCTGGAACACCTCTGCAATGTGTCAAGCCTTTTGTTGTTTTATCGATGTTTTTAAAAACAATGTTCTGTCGAATTAGTCAGTTGCATTCCACCTCTTTAACAATTTGGCCGTAATAGTCGCTTCCAGGAATTCTCATCAGTTTAGAGATTCTTTCTTAAACAACACATCGAGAATATGGAATGCTTTGGCTAACTCTGTTTCTAGCTGATTTTGATATTCAGGTAAAGGTTCGCCATTTTTTTAAAATGATTTCGGGAAGGTGGTTATCGCATCTGACTTGACAGCCAAAAGCCCGATTTTCGACCAATATTTGTCAATCGTCTCATTCTTAGCTGCATAGATAAGCAAATTCACATAACCCCCCAAAAAAATAGTTCAGCGGTGTTAAATTGTGTGATTTTGGAGACAAAGCACTTATCAAAAGTATCCTTCAATAAATTGATGCTTATCGAGTGAAATTGCTATTTGTTTGGTCATGACTTTGACTTGAAGTCAGTTTAAAAGTCAATTGGCTAAAAGTCAATTTGTGTGCAGTATCTTTGACTCTATAAACTCTTTAAAGTCACTCAAAATTCATTTTTAGATGCAAGTTAATTTTAAAAATCAATAAGTCATTTAATTGCAGTCTTTTGAGTTTTTAAGTAAGTTTGTGCCTTTGAATGCAATCTTCTGACTTAAGTCATATTAGTTTCTTTGATTTCCATTTAAAATTGACTTTGAAATGATTTTAAAGACTTTAGAAACTCAAAGAGACTAATTGACTATAAATCAATTGACGACTTAATTGCTTTTCATAAGCACTGTAGCTGTAAGCAACATGATACTTTTCTGTTTTCATATTTACTTTTTCATTAAATGTCAAAACCGGCAGAAGTCAACATTGCCATCACCGTATTCTTCAATTTGACACTGTACCAATTTCGAATCAGAGCAATAAATATAAATATAAAATTATTTAACTTGAAATGACGTTAACAAAATAAAACAAAAAGAAATCAAAATTTGACATTGAATAAACATCAAAATATTGATTCTTCAATTTTTAACACATATCACACTTCAATAAAATTTACTTAATTTCTTTACCCTCAAAAATATTCCAATTCCCATTACACAACGCCATAAATGAAAATATGCCTTTGAACGTACAAAGAAATTCGCCCATATGCGGTGATGGTTTTTCATTCTCAAAAGTTGGGGGTAAACCGCACGCAATAATTAACGCCTTACAGAATACGTATAAGTAAACAGTGCTTTGCCAATCAAATCAGAAAATATTTTTCTACTTAAACAAAAAAAAAGAAAAACCGTCCATCGCGTGCATCAGCTCAGCATCCAACAGTATATTTTTTGAAAGCTATAAATTATGATGTGTGCGATCTGCGATGCTAACTTATTTACGTCACTTCCTCTGTTAACACAAATTCTCAATCAATTTCAATAAATCGCGTACGTAAACGCATGAAATGTTTCATTTCGTTTTATTTTTTACAATCATCCAGTAGATTATTTTTGTTTTGTAGCCCCTGCTGGTGTTGTAGACTATTTTTCTTTCTCCCCTCACGGACATAATATCCCCTTTATCGTTCATGTGGCTGCCACAAAATTGCTTTTTCTGGATGTAATTCTTCACATCATCGTGAACGAAATTCCTGCAAGCAAATATAAACTGCCAAAGCCTCCAACAACATCACTGTCAGCGAGTGTGCCCCAGCCCCTATTTTTGTTTTTCCACCACGCCGAACCTATTTGAAGTCCGAATACAAATATTACTTTTGATTAAGCCTCTGGCTGCGTACAGAAAAGTGTTTGATGCATCAATAAAAAAAATAATTTACACCCCACATACGATTGTAGTCACGACATAAAACAAAATCTGTGGGAAAAAAGACGGACAAGCTTTAGTTCTCTTGCGTAGAGAATTTGCGTCATTGTAGAGGTGATCTCAGCTTAGTAAACTTCCGTTTTATGGGAAAGCTTATTAATGCTACTTAATCTCCAAATACTCATGGTTTTTAAATATTTGTATTATGTCTTAATATTGTAAAAACATTAATTGTTCGTTATTGCGTCAACTTAGTTAAAACGCATTTACAGGCATCTTTTGACGCATGTAGTCACGCCTGCATGGAAAGAATTCTTAAAGCAGATCAAGAAAAATAAGCTTTAAATCACGAAAAATTAATCCATTTTTGTACCTTGGCTTCGAAAAAGTAAATTGATACTCAAAAATCATATTTCACTACATTTGATCAGCAATAAATCGATCGAAGAAAACAAATATTGCAAACAGCGAATTGCACTTTGATAAAATTTTTTATCAATTTAATGTTTGTTTTTATCGTACATTTCAGCAGGAGTTTGTAGATTGAAATTGTTTTCTTGTAGATTATGAATCGTTTTTTTTTTTTAAATCTACAAACACAAGTAGTAAATGTCAAACCTTGTTTTCTTAGACTGCGACCAAATAAATTAGTTTGCAAATGACAACTTATGTTTTGATAGTTACTTTTTTTAAATTGCAACTTTTGTGTTGTAATTTGAAACAGGTTATTCTGCAATTTGCCACTGACAGTCACAGTTTTGATACTTAGTTATCTTTAAATTGAAACTTTTGAGTCGTAATTTGAAACAATTTTTGTGGCATTTGTAGCTTTTACAAATTAATTTACTTTCCATTTTCAAGCCATCATGTAGAGATTCAAGAACAATTTATTTGCAAAATCAACTATCTTTATTAGTGATTTACAACATAAACATATTGGTTTTCGTATTCTCAGGGATATTTTATGATTAAAGATCTTTTTAACAAACATGTTACAATAAAAACGTTTCATATAAAATCCCGAAGTTGTCCTTGGATCTCTGCAGATATACTTAATGCTTTTAAGGCTAGAGATTTCTCATACCGACGTTGGAGACGTTTTGGTTGTCCAGAAATGCTCCTCGACTTTAAACGGTTAAGTTTAAAGTCGAGTCGAGGAAAGTTGTATTGCGAAATACAAATTTTATAACAACAAGTTTAACTCAGATCGGTCGTCAAAGTTTTTTTGGAAGGAAGTTAAGGATAATGGTTTAAGAAATGATGTTCAATATTGTGATGATTTGGAAGGTTTGAATGTAAAATTCTCTACTTCACAAACCCAATTCTGTGAAATGTCTTCTAGACGTGCAGAGAATGATACTACTAAAGCCTTTTCGGTAAGTGCCGTACATGATTATCACGTAGGTAAAGCAATTTTACCCATAAAATCTAAATGCACTGGAATTGACAATACTCATCCTGACTTTATTTAAATCCTACTACCTTTCCTACTTTCCCACATAACGCACATATTCAACACCATTATAATGACATCTACGTATCCTATCCTATGGAAACGATCGAAAATTATCACTATCCTAAAACAAGGAAAGAAGAAGGAATATAGACCGAAAGCTATCCTATCTTTTCTATCTAAAGTGTTTGAAAGTCTGATCAGTAACCAGATAAAATATTATATTAAAGAGAAACAATTATTGAATCGTTTGCAATCTGGATTTCGGTCTGGACATAGTTGTGTTTCAGCTTTACTCAACGTATCTGATGACATAAGACATGCTTTAGACTATAAATTTACAGCTGTTATAACCTTACTTGACTTTTCAAAGGCATTTGTATGTGTTAACCGTAATCTTCTCTGTGATAAATTGACGACCCTATTTAAGCTTCTCTGACACAATTACAAAACTTATTTACTTATATTTGACCAATCGTATGCAAGCCGTGTCTTGTAATGGTAGAATGTCCTCGTTCCTCCCTATTAATAATGGTGGTCCCCAAGGAGCCATCCTTGGACCTTTACTGTTTTCATTGTTCATTAATGATCTGCCCTCCGTTTTGTCTTACTGTCAGTTTCAAATCTATGCAGATGTCCAATTATATATTAGTTTTCCTGAGATGATGCTTAAGGATGCAATATCTAAAATGGAAATGAAATGAATAACCATGTCGATACACCAGTGTTAAAGATTTATGCTTCACTTAGAGCACTATCTGTTACTAAATCCGCACTACCTACCCATATTAAATTAAAGCTGGTAAAAGCACTTGTCCTACCTATAATAACATACGGGTGTGAGCTGTTTGCTGGTCTTGACTCTCAATCAGCTCACATACTAAAGGTGGCATTTAATGCAATAGGTTGGTTTGTTTTTAACCTACGTAGGTTATCATCTCTCTTTTCAAGCTGGTCAGCTTTTTAATTGCGATCTGGATCTTCAAATTGATTGTTAAAAAAACTCCAAGTTATCTATGTGACAGACTTAATTTTTGTGTTTCTAGCTGTTCCATTCTATTGCGCTCGTCCACCTTTACGTGTTTGACATCGCAGGCAATTTTTTCGTTCATGCTGTTAGAGTGGAATAACCTCCCCAGTCACATGAGGTCTAGAATGGAAAACAGAAAGTTTCAAGCAATTTTAGTATTTATTTATTCATCAATCAGACAAAAATATCTTACAGACTACTTGAAAATAACTTACATAATTAAAAATATATATAAATCTAGTCCTCAGACGACGACTTGGAGCATATAAATCAATTAAAGACAGAAGCGAAGAACAATTAATACGAGAAGACAAAATATCACTTACAAACAATGAAACCAAGCATGGTGTTAGATTTTGCAATGATGTATTCGATATGTTTTATAAAGTTTAATTTACAATCAAATATTATTCCCAAATCTTTTTTTTCAAAAACTCTTTCTAGAATATTATTGTTTATGTTGTAGTCGAATTTGATTGGATTGGCAATACGCAAAAAAGTAAAACAATGACATTTGGAGACATTCAAAAACAAGTCATTAATGGTGCACCAATTAGTTAAACAATCAAGATCGTCTTGGAGTAGATGGCAGTCGCGAGAGGATTTAATGCTTTTAAAGAATTTAAGATCGTCCGCAAAAAGAAGGTGGTGTGAGTTTTTAAAAACGTTAGGCAAGTTATTAATAAAAATCAAGAACAATAACGGTCCAAGATGACTACCTTGCGGTACGCCAGAGGTTACCAAAAAAGGAGAAGATTGAATGTTATCTATGGAAACAATTTGATAACGTTTCGTTAAGTAGGAAGAAAGCCATGATAGCATAGCAGAGTGAAGTTAGTTTAGATATTAGTATCAAATGATTCACTCTATCGAACGCTTTGGCAAAATCTGTGTAGATGACATCAACCTGAAAACCTTCTTCTAGTTTATTGAGGACATAATTTGAAAATAGAGCAAGATTGGTGGAGGTAGATCTTCCCCCCACAAACCCATGTTTTTAAGGCGATATTATTTCTTTGAACCAAAACGATAATTTATCGTATACAACCTTTTCAAAAAGTTATATCGTGATTGTTTGTCGAGAAAACCTTCAATTTTTTTGGAGTTGACGTTTAATGTATTTCCCATTAAAGAAAAGTAAAAAGTGTAAATAAATAATAAAAAATAATTTTATATCAACAGTTATCAATAGACGAATAATACTATATATGTTTTTATTTAATTATTTATTTAAGCAAAATTCAAGCAAATTGCAAGGAAACAACATAAAATAATACAAAATGAAAGAAACTATGATTTGTCACTTGTCATTGTTGTTCGGCGTGAGCCCCAGCTGGACATCAATGCGAAAAGTTAGTGATTTGTACATTATATGTCAATACGACACCTTGCCGGCACACCGAGCGTTGATAAATGTCGTTCCTGCTTTAGGACTTGGATAAAAGTTAAGTTTTTAACTGTTTTCGATCTTAAATCCTTGTTCTAATAACTTTGAAATCGAGAACAAATATTTTTGATTCACAGCATTTTGACCAAGCAGAATCATATAGAATTTTGAAGTACGGTATGTTGACCAGTTTGCAAATAAATCAGTACAGTTGCAGTCTTACTTTATAAAATATTTGTATCAATTTACTAGCTTGGATGTAACTAAATGTCAGTTCTACCGCATCTGTCAGAATTCAAAAGCTATTCATAGGCTTACACGAACAAATCAAATCAATGCTTTGATCGAAAGTTATCAAATAATGTTGTTCCATGGATCAAGTATTTATTTTGTGTTCAGTTTTTAAATTTTATTCAATACTACATTTTATATACGAATTCACTTGAAAGTCCATTTATAGTTTTTGACACTTGTGCGATTGTTAAAATAGTTAAGCAATCATTGACGTGTACGAATGCATTTCCTGTTTCCGCCTGAGCTTATGTTTTAAAACCTCTCTCAATCCAACAAAAACTCAAAAATAAATTTTCAACAAGTTTCAAGTGACCTAGTTAAAAATAAATTTTCAAACTGAATATTATTTAGAAAGTTTCATAGAAAATGTGTGTGTCTATGACATATCCCCAAGTGCACACTTCATCCTTCAAATCAAATCCATGCTCGAAAAGATACCCGCACTCACTATTTCTCCCGAAGCAACAAAATGAAATAATAAAAGAAACAAAAACGTTACCAAACAAAGGATGACATTATTTTCTCACAAAAAAGTTTCAAAGTCAAAACTATAGTCGCATTCGAATCCTATTTCTATGACAACAGACTAACGAACAACTGCCAACACGACGGACGCACAACGACAAAACGTATGCGGTTCGGTACGTATCCATTTCCATATCCAGTCGCCATCAATGACAACATCTAAAAGTTACATCTCTTCAAATCTAACTAGTTTTTCGTTAAATAAGAAACTTTTTCTTATCCATAAACCATAATGCCTTACAGCTGTACAAAAATACATATGCTCAGCAAACGCAAAGGCAAGCTGAAAAATGTCATTTCCCGCCATACCATAACCATTAGACCTAAGCCACAACCAGGGATGTCCTCCATCACCATTTTGAATAGCAGAAGCTGATGTCAAGACATATACTACCTGACTAATGAGAACATTTGACCTTCCCTGGTGTCTCATAGCCAAGCAGTCATTGTCTTCCTGGTCTCAGAGACATTGAAGTTGGTGTCGCCACAAGATGGATTAGATAGAGAATTATTTTTAGAACGAAGCTATGGAAACAGCACAATGCAAACCTTTTTTCCTATTGTTGTGACAACCCTGATTAATCTGCGAAAATCCACTTAACTCAAGTTGTGGTGGAAATTTGAATTTTGAAATATTCCACCACTAGAAGATGGCCGTCTTCTGTAGTCGTTCTGTTTTGTTGTTGTTTTTGGAAAAGTGTAAATATTTCCTTGCAAAACTTTTTCCATTTAGAATATCGTCAGGGGGAAATTTTGTTCACATTAGAACAGAGATAGCAGTGACTCATTTTGGAAGAAAAAAAAAAAGACCAACTATATTATGATGATTGTGACAAACTAGGTTATCACCTACGCAGGCTTCTATCTTCTATGATAATGGTTTTGTCTGGTACTTTGTTTTAACTTTTTGCTTACAATGTCGTTTGTGACTCATTTTATTTAGTAAATTCTTAGAAAAAAAATAGTTTGTCTGAAATAAGTATGTACCTGGTACGCAACATAAATAATTGAATATAAAGGTTTGAAACAGTAAAATTCAGTTAGTGTAATTTAAAAAGTTTTAATGAGGTAAGTATGGTGGAGATATTTATGTTGTATGTTGACCGTGAGGCAAAACTATGACTTAATGAAGTGAGTGGTTGCTGTTTTTGTTTTGAATAAGATTAGTCATGGCTCTTATCCTTATCCTGTTATAGCTTTCTTTTGGTAGCCTTAACATATCACATGCAAATAATTCTTCAGAGAACGGTCTTCGAAAAGCAAGTTTAAAATTAAGGAAAATAATTCAAATTGGACAGGAATAAAATGCTGAAAAGCATATTTTATCATTAAAAGCTAAAACCTGGTGTTTGGTCGGTCAGGCTTTGATATTTATAAACTAAATGTTTGCTCGGGCGTTTGACAGTCTAAATGTTTTGTCGGACGTTTGACAGTTTATTTTCAACTATTTTGTTTTAATTGTTGGAAATTGAAGTTCTACTTACATGAAAAGCTAACAATTAAGGGAACATTACTTCCCGTAATATGTAGGGGCGTTGAAAGGAGGTTTCGGTGAATATTGGTTTTCAATTGCTGATTATTGCATTGACTTGAAAAGTCAGATTAGGGTAAGGCATTCCACATTCGCGTAGTACTGCAAATGAATGAATATCAGTAAAAATAACGGTAAAAAGGGGGAAGCAGAAGATGATATTATCATTAATTAATCTAAATGCTCTACGTTTAGTGCTGTCCAAGAGGCTTAATTCAGTTGCAGCCCAGCAATAAGATGAGAGTTATACTCAAGCTTTGGACGTTTATAATTCTTGTAGATAACAGCGAGGTCAGAGGGGAGAAAAACTTATTCCATCGCCTTTAAAAACCAAAACATCTGCCATAAATTAGGATTACAGGTATTCTTGCCCTTTTTTGAATCACCGTGCATTACTTTGATGAATAAGCCCTACAGAGGAGAGATCCTTGGTAACGCTCACACTCTGTACACATTTCTATTACCCTCTTCATGAGCTTTCAACGGTCTTTTATGGTATTCGAGTCTGGAGAGATTTTCTTGCTATTCCAAGAGGAGGTATTGGAATTGGGTACATAAACACAAAGTCACCGTTTGTCTTATCACAACCGAGATTATAAAATAATCAATTCCATCAATTTAGAACTTCAACAGTTTATTAGCCTGGTGTCTCAAAAACAGATTTGAAATAAACATAAAATCTCCTCCCTATAGATAGATATATATTCTTTATTCTGTGTTAACAATTTAGATATATAGAGGTTTGGGCGTGGCTACTTCCTTATCTGAAACTCACGCAACTGAGCGGCTATTAATTGTAGAGCGTTGGTTTATGGCTTGTTCGAAAGAACGTTATTTAAGGTTTTCGTTATGACTAGTTCAGTGTCAACAATGCAATGTACAAAGCAAGAACGCGCGTTCGCCGTGGAGGCCTACTTTTCTTTCAGCCGTTCGATCATCGCAATTCAGCGTGTTTCAGAAACCATTTCAATATCGCTCCTGCAGGTCGTGTGCCTGATCAGAAATCGATTTGTTTGTGGGTAGACACACGTTCAGGGATACCGGTAGTGTGCAGAAGAAACATAATGGACCTTCCAGAACGGACGGGACGCCAGAAAACATCGAAAGGGTAAAGGGTGGCGATTTTGAAATCCCCTAAGCGATCTGCACACAAACATTCGGCTGCCTTAGGGATTTCTAGTCGCACAGTGAAACCAATTCTTCATTAAGAACTTAATTTTCACCCATACAAATTGGCAGTGGTGCATCAACTTACCACGCGATTATGTTGCGCATGTGAAGCCTTCCTCGAAAACCTACCTCAGGACGCCCTTGTTTTCTTTAGTGACGAGGCACATTTCTATATTACAGGATGTGTGAACAAACTAAACATGCGATATTAGAGCCCAACTAACCCGAGAGAACTTCATGAGCAGCCTCTGCATATAGAACGTGAAACTGTTTATTGGGCAATATTCAGAATCGGCTTTATTGGCCCATGGTTCTTTGAATAGAATGAAAGAACAGTTACGATCAATTCTGAACATTATGTCAGCATGATTGTGGATTTTTTTCTGCCCAAACTTGAAGAAATGAATGTAGGGGAAGTGTGGAATTAATAGGATGGCGCCACATCTCACGCGTCAAAAAGGTCAATGAATATTTTGTGCGAACACTTCCCCGAACGGCTCGCCAGATTTAGCCCCATGTCAGTGCATTGATGAGAACGGTGGCCACCTTCGAGATGTCGTTTTTAAAACCAAATAAAATAAAATTTTAAATGTACTTCTATACACAGAAAAATAATTAAATAAATAAATATTGCCAATACTTTTTGTGTTAAGATTTTTTTTTTTAAATAGGGAAGTAAACACGCCCTACACTGTAGTGTACATTGTTATAACTTCTGAATAAATGTTAAAGACATGACATGGACTGTCGTCTGCCTGAGAGGCATTCTTATTTAAATATTGTAATTAAGTAATTTAACATATTAAAACATATTATTATGTTTTTTTTAAATTTTCATTTAAAATTACTATAAGTTACACATTGTGATGAAATAAGAACTTTTAGATAATTTAAATCAAAAAAGACAAATTATTCCTTTTTTTAATTTTGGGAACTTTTAGTTTAGTAAAAACAAATTTTTAGGACTTTTGGATGATTTAAATTAAAATATTTAACGTAATTTTATTGAATTCCAATGAATTTAATCGAAATTAGAACAAAGTTTGGGAGGAGTTTCAATATGGTTACAATCATTTTTAAAAGACTTTTAGATTACTCAAATCAAAACAAAAATTTATTCGGTGAACGGATTCTTATGCCTGTTATTGGTTTGAATCAAAAATGTTCATCGATGATTCGGGCTCTGTATTTTATCGCTTCTTTGTAGAATTCATAAAGGCGCATCCAGTTCGCACCTATATCTTCTTCCTCTATTATTAACTCTGACCTATTATTTGTTAGATTTTCGACTTATGCTTTTTATGATATCAGGGGAACACAACGCTAACCGACATATTTAGAGCGTTTTATCAATGAAAATAACCCATAAGAGTTACTTTTTATTTTATAAGTACTACAACAACAATTTAAAATCAAATAGAAGTTGTCAATTTGACAGGTATTTTATATTTTTTTATGTTGCAAATGTCAAATTAGTGTTAAAAAGGTAGAAAATGGTAGAATCAAAGACACTCTATATAAAGACTGGAAACCAATCTGTCATTCTGGTTTGCCTCGAGCTGATATTAACTCCCCACGGCTATAGTCAATTCACTACTGCTAAAATCAATTCACCACGAATTGATAAGAAAATAAAAATAATAAATTGTACAGTGGTAACCTGACCTTAAATGGACAATTTTATTGCAACATTGGTTGATAAGGAAAAATCTAAGGGTCCGGTTATAGCTATCAGTAAAATCCATCAGTAAAATTTGAAACAGGAGGAATCTGAAATGTTTTACTAATGAGCGTTTATAGCAATTAGTAAATTTAAGTCATTAAATGTTGTTTTCTTTCGATCATAACATCGAGCTTCGGGCCTCAGACAATTTTTGTTACTGTTTCGTTCATCGGTAAAATTTTTGATGATGTAATTGAAACAGTTAAAATTGGAACACCAACAATAAAACGAAATGGATTTTTTTGTTGGCTTTTGGCATTCAGCTGTTCAGTAAAATGAAATTTCATTATTAAACAAATTTAAAAAGATTTATAAATTAAATAAAACTTTAAATGCTTTGTTTATTTAAAAAAAAAGTACTTCAATATAGGATTCATATTATTGCAACAATCTTTTGCTAGATTGTGACATCTGTCACATGTTCAAAAATTAAAAACATACATTTTACTGATTGATGCTTGTTGAGACTTAGAAACAAGAGATGGCGTTTTAAAATAAAACAAAATTTGTTATGTTACTATATCCATGATTCTTAAGGAGGCGGCACCTAATGGCTTAGAGGTGTATCTGATTGAAAGTGGCAACAAATTGTTAATTCGTAACTTCACTACATTTAAAAGTGTGTACTAAGTATAATACACTTTTTAATTCATTACAAATTTATAATTGTCTGAACAAGGCATTTGTTCTATTATGTATAGAAAACTTGAAAAAAAATATTAGCTAAAATGCAAAAGATTGTTTTTTTTTTTAACTTTAAATGTATTATAAAGGGTTCTGATCCAGGTAAAATTGTACCTTCCAAAAATTATCTTTTTTAAATGTTCTAATAATTCTTTTTTGAGTTTAAAAACAGTGATTATTTCATGAAAGTATTTTGATAATTATAATAAAGTGAACAAGTCTTAAAACTTTCACTATATTTTAGGTTTTTAAACCAAAAAAAAACACATACAAATGTGACATCACCTCAATTAAAAACGTTCGAAAAGTTTCGGCCTTTATATAGAGTTTTAGTACCTCAGCGTTGGAGAGATGTAAAGGTAGTTTTCATTCCCAAGGCGGGCGAATACTCGCATGTCAAGTCAACCCTTAAGTCGTAAGACCTATTAGCCTATCATCATTCATTCTCAAAACTCTGGAACGATTGATCGATATCCATATACGTAATAGCATTGATAAGATACTATCAATGTCTCAGCATGCTTACTGCAAAGGGAAATCGGTAGAAACAGCCTTGCACACTCTGGTATGAACTATGGAATACTCCCTAGAGCAAAAGGAATATACTATGGTGGCCTTCCTGGATATTGAGGGCGCTTTCAACAACGTTGACACATCCGCTATTACTTCTGCTATGATGACCCTAAAGGTCGAATACTCAATCTGTGATTTGATTAATCTAAATCTAAAAAGCAGGTTCATCAGCTCTAAGTGGGCGGATTTTTGCACAAAAAGGTCTGTTAGTAGAGGCACTCCGCAAGGTGATGTTCTGTCCCCTCTCCTGTGGAACATAGTGGTTGACGAACTACTAATATTCCTTGAGAGGGAAGGCTACAGAGTAGTTGCATATGCCGATGATGTTGCTATCGCCGTCACAGGGAAACATCCTAATACACTGAGAGACCTCCTCCAAAACGCACTCCATATGCTCACTAGATGGGCTCATCACTGCGGACTTAGTATTAATCCTCAAAAAACAAACCTCGTTCTTTTTACACGGAAATACAAGATCCCAGTAATTGTACCTTGTTACGGTAAATTTTACCGCAACAAAAACCAGCCTTTGGCTGTTTTCTTTTTCCCGTTGTGGCTGCAAAATATCGGCAAAGTTGAGGGCAACCATGGTCTCATCAACCACAGGTGTACCTAGCCTTTATTTTGCAAAAGCAACAAAAACAGGTGATCAAGTTCGAGAACGAGTTCTTTCGACAAGGTCGAAAATGCCGGCGGATGAGCCGAAGAAGTATGTGGTCAGGCGGACCCGACTTAAACAACAACAACAATAACAACATCTATTTTAATTTCACATTTACAATTCTTAACGTAGATTTAATAATTAACATTTAATATTTTGTAAAAAGAAATGGGTTTTTAACGCCGCGTTTTTAAAGTCGCTTAATTTCATTTTTGGCACAAAACTCACACCTCGAACCTCGCGCGATATTAATAGTAATAGGAAAATGCCTAGTTTAGACTTCTTCTCGATTTTTGTTTTTTTTCTTTACACTTTCTCGAGAAATAAGAATAGTTGGGAAGGGGTCTGAACTCGCCATTATGTTTCGGCAAGTTTTGGAAACTCATCCAACAACTTGTTGAAACCGTGATTGTGTGTGTGGAAGTAAAGTTTCGCTGAGAGTCAGCAACGGTGGCTTTCCTGATGAGCGTAAAGCTTCCAGGAAGCCGCGATACCGTGACCGACAATCACGAAAACGGATGCTTGTGTTGTATGAATGTGTGTGTGACTGGAATGGTCGAGGGAGGAAAAAGTAGTCTTAAAAATTAGCTTGGAAGGACTCTAGATAGAGCCTTGCAAGCGACAAGTTGAGAGAGAAAGGGTATTCGAGGATTGTGCAGAAAAAAAAAAGTCGAGAAGGAGGAAGAGAAATTAAAAAGTTCGAGGGATTTAATAAAATAAAAAGGGAAGAAATCGACGATCGAGGTGTGAGGATTTTGGAAAGGAGTTAAATATAATAAGAATACAAAAGATAAGTAACTATTTTTGTTTTGTTCTTTGTTCTTTTGTTCGGTACTTGTCCGGTGTTAAAAGCCCATTCTTATTTTGGTATTTGCTTTTTATTATTTCAAGTTTGTAATTTCCACTTTTCTTTTGAAAACATTTTGGGTTTTAGTCCAGGGATCTTCAATCCCACGGTTTCCCAAAGCAATAAATTTTAAAGACAATCAAACGTTCGTTTTGTTTTTTTTTTTTTTTCTTTTAACCGCTTCACTTATAACAAAGAGTTTTGGAATTTTCTTTTTTCGGTTTTAAAAAAAAAATTCCTGGCGCCCACTTTTATTGCAACGTACCCCACTGTAGGTACTTGTAATAACATATTTCTAAATTATAGCAATTTGATTGGTTATTAAAAATCGATCAATATTGTTATAATTTACATAAACAAGTTGGTAGTGGTGTGTACTCAGAAACGCTTAATATAAGCATCTCATCCAGGCGGAAATTGTAACGATCAAAGATGTTCTCTCCCAGCTAACAGAAAACGTGACATCAACTTCTGATATCCGCATCTTCTCTGACAGTCAGGCTGCTTTTAAATCTCTTGACGGTGTCTCAACCAAATCTCAAACGGCCCTCGATTGTCAATCGTCTCTTATGGAAATGGCGCCGCAATTTACCATTCACCTATGTTAGGTGCTAGGCCACAGAGACATTACAGGAAATTGTAGAGCCGTTGAACATGCTAAAAATTCAAGGTGGCACAATTTACCAACGTGCGCAAGCCACAAAACTCATATGGCCTTCACTGGACCTAAAGCGCTCTAAAGACTTGTTATCTCAAAGCAGACTTCTTATAAGCTCCCTAATAGGTGTCCTTACGGGAAACTGTCTTATAGTCAGCACGCAATACGACTTGGTGTAGCCTCAAATGACTTCTGCAGGAGCTGTATGGTTGGGGAGGAAGAGGAAACAATCTCTCACCTTCTCTGCACTTGCTCTGCTCTTTCACTTAGAAGCAAACTTCAACTGGGAGACTATTCTTTTGATAATCCCAGTGAGCTAGCTAAAAAGGATATCAAATATTTTTCGGTTTATAAAAAGCTCAAAATGGTTTGACTAGTAAGAAGTAATTCTCTATAGATTCATGTGGTATAACAACGGGCCTTTTCTTTTGGCCTAAGTGTAGAGTGTCTTTGGTTAGAATAGTAAACAAACATGAGGAGAAAAGAGATAACTATGTAAATCTTCTAGGGTTTGTATAGGTTAATGGCAATAGTTATATGCTGCTATTTTTGACATGTCTACGTAAAATTAAAACACTTTCTTAACCTTCGCTTCTGTCAAAAATTATACTAACCATCATCAACTAAGTAATGATTGATAAGAATTCTATTTAATCAAATGGAATTATTTATTTGTTTTTGTTACATAAATATAATATATATTTTATCCAAATATTATTTGACAGAAAGAAAAAACAAATAAATAAATACAAATTCCTTTGAAATAACATTACATATATCATTTTTCTATCCAATTATACCAACAAGTGTACGAGTCTAGTGTATTTGTATCGAATTAAGTGGGTTTTATTGCAGAAATACCACAATTCCAAAAGTATTTGCAAGTTTCAGGAATAAAAAAATCCCACCCACATCAGTCAGTAAAAGTTGGTATGTATTCCCTCTCCCACCTCTCTGTCTTCCTATCCCACATAATCATACATTTTGTATGCCCCCGCACTATTATACCCATGTGTGCGGCTTGACTTAGTTTCACATTTCATTTTATCACACATTCTGCACATTGCGCCAAGCGAGTTGTTTATGCCAGTTATGTAATGTACACATATTACAATCCCTAAAGTTTTGGTCCTGTTTTTGATTTATGCTCAAACATAACTACAACCCTATCGCAATCTGAACTTCAGTCGGTCTGTCGACACATCAGATACAGTTGAATTTTTGTTAAAGTATTGACAAAAAAACTGAGAAAATAACACATTTCTCCTAAGTCTTGTCTTAATGGTAGACTTAAGGCTAGTTTTATTTACAATGGGTTAAATTTTCATCAAAACTTGCAAAGGTTATGATCAGCTTTATCCATAGCTAAAGTCTCTAATTACGAATTCCTTTAATTAACGTCATTTAACTCGCACTAAGTCTTGGTCCTAAAGTTAGTCGAAATCTTTACTGATATTAAAAAGATGACGTTTGTTTGAACGCGCTGAAAGCTGAACATGTTTATTTGAACGCGCTAATCTCAGGAACTACTGGTCTGAAAATTGTTTTCAGTGTTAAATAGCTAGTTTATTGAGGAAAGCTATAGGCTATATAATATCACTCTAAGAGCAACAATTAAGAATGTTTTAAAGTCGGGAATTTTTGTACCTTTTGAACCAAGTTTAAGTAAAATAATGTATAACAGAATCTTTCAACTTAAATGGTTCTAAAAAAGTCCGTGACATCATATGACTATCTTTTACATTTTATGCTAAACAAATTTGTTCTAAATCTTTTTTATTTATTTAGCTTAATACAAGCTATCGTAACTTAACTTAACTTAACACTAGCTTAACATTTTTTTTTTGCAGTTCTTGTTATCAATTTTCAACATTAATTCCCACATAAAAGCTCTTTAATGTACAAGAACTAACAATTTTTATTTTATTTAACTTAAAATTACAAGGGACGGACTCAAAAAGGGAAAAAGTAAAGGGTATCTTTCAGATGGGATTTGGGAATTTTGAAATCGAAAACTACCATAGCAGCGTTGCAGTGACGAAGAATTCTGGACATTGGTTCAAAGTAATTAGTGCGGTGATGAGGGATATAGAAAAGGGAAACAGATAGCAGATTTCGAGGGTTAGTGTTAAGATGAATATCACTCAGGAGTGCCGGGAAATCTATATTGCCCATTAACAATTGGTGACCAAATAATATATCAGCGTTTTTGCGTCTAATATATAAGGGCTGCAAACCTATCAGTTTTAAATTTTAATAGGATCTTTAGTCGAAGTTTGAATTTAAGTCAAAGAAATGTGTCCTTTTTTGACTTGACCATAAAACCTACAACGCCACATTGCAACTACGGTGAACGTTAACAAATTGAAACTGGACTACTTTTTTATACTCAAGTAAAAGAGCTGCCTTAGTTTCACTGGAACTTGATTCCAAACCTAAAAGTTTTTTTAAAATCAATAACAAAAGTACAAAATTACTCTCAAATCTCAGTTTTTTTTCGTTTTGACTTTTGGCAAGATTTTCGTAGGAAAAGTTCCTCTGTTTGACGAACGACGACTCCCAACCGATGACTTGACGACTTGGGCATGAAAATATTTTCCTTTTTTCTGCAAGTTATTTCTGTTTACTAAAATACATACATATGTGTGTGTATAGTATATGATATCCATTTTCCGTTTTCCTTTTCCGTCGTACTTCCTTGTTTGATGTTACTTAAAATCCCATTTTGCTAAACCGCCTCTCAGCTACATTTTGTTTCCTTTTTTTTCGAACCAGGACCTACTCATAGACTTCCATCGCCATTTGCCATCATCACCTTACCCACCCACAAAATGCCATCTCCCATCACTAACAGACAGTTCACCCATTCTTAAACTCCATAATCATTTTATACTGTTTCAAAGTTGCTTCTCTGTGCAGTAGTCACATTGAGATATTATTTAATAAATGACGATGATGGGAAAAGAAAAAATCCTTTAGATAACCACGTCCACGCACAAAATGGAGCTTAAGGGCGGTTCTCGTTCTCGTTTTGTTCTCCATTGTTATTTGACCAGTTTGACAAAATTCCTGACGAGCAGCGGGTTTTTTCTTGTCTTTCTTTTTCATCGTGGTATAATTGGAAATTTTAGAATTTTATCGGTGAGTGAGGTGTGGTAAAATACTTTTGACACTTTGTGGGATGCGTTCATTGATGGAGTATTCATGGACGATTTAATGAAGTGATTACAGTTAACTTCTAGATTTTGATAGGAATGTTGTAAATTTAAAGATGGAAAATAAATTTGACGACATCGTTATTTCTTACTTCAACATTGAACAAGTTAATTCTTCTGTTTTCTTTACACCATAAAAACAAACGGTCGTGCAGTCGAATAAAGACAATGGCTCAAAATTTTAACCAATTTAGTCAAATTTTGTAAAGCCATTTTTAACAATTAACTAAACTTAAAAGATGACATCTTACTATCTCTTAAAATTTAGATAAACTAAAAAACAATTTGGAAAATGTGCATATCACTTATACCCCGCAGAAGAGTGGGAAGTCAGTTCCAGAGAATCTCTTGCAAATGTGAAACATGGTTAACCCAAAGATGTATCGAATGATACTATTAAAGGCTATGTTTAGTTTATTTTTGCTGATGGAATCGCAGTAGTAAAAAATATAGCATCCATGAGTGAGAACAGGTATAACTAGGGTCCATGCTAGCATAAGTCTGGTTTTAAACGGAGTGATGTTTTGGGCGGTCCACAGCGTTCTAAGCGTTCCATAAATTTTACCTATCAATTGGTTAATGTGATCATTCCTGGTCAATGTTCTATTGAAGATTACACCAAGATTTTTACTGGAATTTACGAATTCTAATGGGTTCTCGTTTAGAATTATGGAAGAAAAGTATGTTAAATCTAATTCTTTTCTTGATATAACCAGGAATTTACATTTGCTTGTATTGTGAATCAACCTATTGAAACACGCCCAGTAGGATATATTTTCTAGTTCTTGATTCAAGGTGAAAACGCAGTCTTCAATTAAACCCAAAGGACATCTTTTGTTAATTTGAATGTCATCGGCATAAAAATGTTTTAATAATAAATAAAATTAATTGTGTGTCGCACAATCCGTTTGAGAACTAGGGCCTAGTGACTGACAACTCTCAGTACTGTTGTCAGGGATGGAAGGGACCTACACTTTTAAGCCGAACCCGAACGGCGAATTTGAGAAAGCCCTTTTCATGAAAAGAATTACTCTTGGAGAACTTGTTAATTCTTCGCAAGAGGCAGTACCCGTAAAAAAAACTTTAGCTGACATGGCAGGGATCGAACCCAAGACCTTTCGCATGACCGTCCATCGCACTTTTTTTTTTATTTTTTTTTTATTCATTTTTATTAATTCATTCTTAAACCTATCTTAAAGTTAGACAAAAATTCATAAAACTTGACTAATTATCCATAACTTACAACTAACTTAATGGTCCCATACGGACACTCTAAGTTAAACTATAACACTAACTACTAATGCCTTTCGGTCCTAAAATTTCTTTTACTTCAATTTAAATTTCATTTATTTTTGTATTAATTCGTAAATTTTGAAAAAAAACTAATATCAAGATCCTTTTTTATTTTTACTTAAAAACTCCTTAAAATAAGGTCCTTAATATAAAAGTTAAAGCTAACTTAAACTACCTATTCTACCTATAAACTAATTAAAACGAGAATCACAGCAGCAAATCTAACGTTTTTTGTTTTTATTTTTATATTTTATTGCCTTTTTTTATGTTTTTTTTTTATATTCCATGTTTTTTTATAATTTTGTTTTCTTTTTAATTTTTTAATTTTTTTTGTGCCACCGTGCCTATTCTACTTTAAACTAAACCCTAAAACTATAAAACAAGTATGTAAGCCGGCCAAGGCTTAAAACCCCATCTCGACTACCCACTATCAAGTGCCCATTGAAGCCACCAAAACTGGTTATCCTGCTTCACCCTATCACTCACACAGTCCTACTGAACCTAAGGAGCTCTGCTCCGCCTCGTGTGCCATGACGTCCCGATTGTACGGGAGTCGCCTATCCAGGGTTCTTCGTCTGACGTGGTAGATTAACGGAACTGCCAATCTATCCTGTATCAGACCGCATTTGTCTAAAAAGAGGAATGCCTCTGGTGGAATGAACCCGCTCAAGCGTGCACTTTCAAAATACTCGTCGTTCGGATAAAACGCCCCGAAAATTAAATTGTTGGTCGAAGACATAGCTCTTGCAATGTGACCTCGAACGAGTTTTATTACGAAATTGTCAATTCTGTTGGTTCGAGCCCCGTTGTATAGGACCTCGTTGGAATAGTAATGCACATAAGAAGATTCAGCTGTTCGATATAAGCCGGTACAGCGTCGCGTCGTAAACACTGCCGCTCGAACACCCGAAACTTCTCCATCTGGGAAGGGGCAACGTTGAACCACACAGGACAACCATAAACGATCATCGGCCGTATGAGGGCCATGTAAAAATTACCTTCACTCTGGGGTCAAGCCGACTGCTGTGAAACAGCCGTTTCGTCAGAGCGAAGGCTCCTCTGGCCCTGGTCAGAAGGAGCAAGAGAATTAGAAGAGAATTCTAATAACCTTAACCTTCCGGGCCGTTCTGTACGCAATTAGATCGTGTTTTGATTTATTACATTGGATATCAGAAACGAGCTTAGAGGCAGCATGAATTGTGTCATGACCCGCCTTGAACCCGAACTGTTTATCCGGAATTATTTTGTGGTCCGCATCCCATTTAGTCAGAACCCTATTAATGATTTTTTCGAAAACTTTGCTGATGCTCGAAAGAAGACCTATCGACCGAAGATTTGACGGGTTACAGTCCAACGCACTAACCATCATGCCACGGGTACTATTTTTTGATACTTCATTTATAATGAAACCTATTTAATTCACATATAATGGAAATAGAAGGGGGGATAAAACTGATCCTTGGGGAACTTCTAGTTGAATCGGAAGAGAATCGGAGAGATCGGAATATGTTGAATCTATGGAGCAGTTTATTCAGAAGTATCGAGTGATTCACCACGTAGAATGCTTTTTAAAAATCTAGCAGGACTAAAAGAGTTACTTTATCAATATCGAGTTAAGTCCTTATGCTGTAGATAGAAAAAGAAGTATTAAAATCGGTCTAAATTCATTACAAAGTGAGTTTTTGGAGATAGGAATAATTTTTAATTTTTTCCATTGATGCGGGAAAATGCCAGTGGTAAGGATTGTATTTATTACGTGTGTAAAGTATAGGGTAGGAGCAATGGAAAAATAGCTTTAATAAAAATTGGATTCGAATTATCAGCACCAGTGACATTTGACTTTATACTTATGCAACTTTCAACGATATCTAAGGCACAATCACAATCGAAACTGAACAAAGTGTCTGTAGAAGTGTCTTGAAGTTATTAAAGGTGTAAAAGCAAATTTACTGTTTAGCTCATTTATATTCATTGCAGCTGGAAAAATATTTCTTTGTTTACCTATTCCCAGCTGGCGGAGGTTGTTCCATAGTTCACGACCATCGGATCTTAAATCTAGACGTTTAGAGTAGAATTGTACTTTTGCTTGTCTAACGTTATGAACTACTTTATTTTGTAATGATTTGTACAACTCACTGGGCTCGTTAACACGGAAACGTTTCCAGCGTCGATATGCTAGATCACGCCCATTTATAGGGTCTTTAATCCTACTAGTAAACCTTTGTTTATTTTCACGAATCCTAGTTTGTGTTTGGAACGTGTTTAATAAATAAAATACTAATATTTGGTTTTAAAAACTCGACTTGGTCATCTGGTGAAGGAATTAGGAAAATATTATTTCATTCTTTCATGTTTATATCATTTTCAAGACGTGTTTTATTGATATTTTGATAAAATGTCTAAACTGAATTCTAGAAATCACTTGGTTTTTACACTTGAATTATAGTCATTGGTCAAAAAAAATAAAATCATGTCTAGAAAAAAATGGAGTTTTTTGCTTTTCTCATTTTCACGAACTGTCATTGTTTAAATGTGTTTGGATGCTTGTTTTTAAATAAAATAGAACTACTAATTTACTAGTAAGCAAAACAAACAGAAAGGTTTAAAATTGAAGAGTTATATTTTGAAAAATGATTCTTAGTAAAATTTTAAGCCCTGAACAATGCAGTGTTTAAAATTTTGCGACAATATCGGTTAATTCTGATTGCTTTTTTCAATGTCTTTAAAATTGCAGCTTGTGTTTCTACATAATCAATATTTATCTATTACTTCTGTTGTTCAATTAGTCAATAGTCCAACACAAATTTTAAGTTTTATTTCAAAGTCTTGAAAAACAAAACACACCCTTCTTATTTCTAAATTAAGAGGAAAAGGTATAACCTTGCTCTATTCCCTATTCGATTTTTATTTTCACCATCAATTTCAGGTGAAGGACTCAATGAAATGTTTAAAAGTAATTATGACAGCATCAGCTGTCACCAAAATCTGACAAACAAATAAAACAATAAGGTACCATGGCAACTCTACTTCAATTAGTTCTTCCAGTTCTATTTTTTCAATATCGCTTGAATATATAACGTCATAAAATTCGATATTTAGCAATTTCTTTTTTGCGTGGTTTTACGAGGTTAAGGATATAAGATATTTTTGTAAAACATAAATGAATATTTGGAAAGTGTTTATTTTTGTTTTCCATTTAAAGAGGCCTACATCATATGTACATATACATATGTATAGTTACTACAGGAGAATGTTATTTTTTATATTATGTTCAATTTTTAATTATAAGTTGGTTGAGATTAAACTTATTTTTGAAAATAAAATGTAATTATTATCCAAACAGCAGGAATGCTTATTGTCGTGTATCGCTGTTATCGTGGAATTAAACTCAATTCTTTTATAGTGTTTCATATATTTAGAACCCGTTGTCGATGTGGGTTAGGAGGTGCAGGGAGATGAAAGTGTTTTAAACTTTGTATACAATTTATGGGTAGTATAAGTATAATAGCTCTGGCAGAGTTGTTGAATGTGATGGATATTTAATTTAAAATTGATGTAACTGCTGCTGTTAGCATATATATTTGTATAAATGAAAAGTTACAACAATTAATTGAAATCACTGTAAAGGCATAAGTTAAGAGGGAATTTTCGCTCGAATAAATTGATCGAATTTCAATGCTGATGTTTAGATAAGGTTCTTGTTTTATATGTTTGATTCAATGATTTTTGTTGTACTATTTTTATTATTAACACACATATAAAGAAAGCCCTGCTTGGAATAAAATAACTAACCTTAATAAATTCTACACAAATGCAAATAACCCAATTCTAGTTTAATTCATAAATTACCAACAGCCGCTAGTAAGATGTTTGCATGAAAAGACTCGGAGATTAATATGGAACAGAATTCATCACAGTCAAAGTAAACCCCAAAATGTATTTTCGTGGCGTAATCGTTAATATATAGGTCTTTATAGTGGTCCAAAAGTCATAAATATTAAGTATTTTCATATAAGTAAGTTGTGAGTAGTGGTGAAGTAGGCTATTCTATGGATTTTCATCTAGCTTCAAGATGGTGTCAAAAATGAATTAAAAATAAAAATTTAACTGTCATGCAAGAAGTCTGGGTTCAACTACTTTTTGCGCCACCTTAAAGCACAATCCAAGAGTGATTCATGCCAAGAAAAGTACTTCTTTAATTAAGTATTTTGAGGGCTGTAGTTTTTTGGTTAGACGACGAAGTTTCGAAATTGTTGCCTTTCTTCTTAGGTTTCATAGAAAAAAAGAAATTATTATATTGTTAAAAACATATCGAGTTTTCCAGTACGTTACTTGACAATTTTGACATGAATTTGTGAACGCACCCTTTCTTTAATGATTGAACTATCAATGGGTTCCTGAATAAGAATAGATATAATAAATAAATATATTATACATATGTATATAAATATGAGTTTTTATAAATACAAAATAAATTAGGTAGCACAACAGTCCGTAGAGAACCAGGGCCTAGTGACTTGCAACTCTCAACCATTCCTATGTGCGAGTAATTACATGGGATGGAGGGGACCTACAGTTTATATGCCGAATCCGAACTGATAATTTCAGAAAGCACTTTTTCATGACAAGAATTTGTCAATTCCTCGCAAGAGGCAGTACCCGTGAAAAAAAAAAATAGCTGACACCCAAGACCTCTCCAACGCACTATCATTGTCGGGTAAAAATTCCCAATTGCTTCATTAATTTATTTTATCCACAAAAAATAACAGTTTGGTGCGGTTTGCATACCGGTGGTAAATTTGGTCCTTATTTATGCTTCGAAAACTCAATGCTCTCTAATGTCGCAAAAGCGTAACCCTTCCCCAATGACATTACCCATCAGTAGTACTTGCATCGAGCAGACTGAACAGCTATCAGTCCTAGGTACACTCACCGCCACTTGAATAGGACACTCTGTACTCTTTTTACTTTGCTTATAAAGCGGAATGATAAAATAATGGTACTTTGCCCGTTATCTTTTTGCAACTCCTTCTTTCTCTATGATAAATTGCAAATTATGGAAAAAAGCCGTTATATTTTTTTTCTACTTTATGTTAACTTTCGTCTAAATTAAAGCAATATTTTTGGGCCACTTGAATTGGCCATGCATTTAGTTTAATCGTTATCTTTGTCGAGCGGAATCGTATTTTTCGATGATCGAACTATTTTGTAAATTTCGATTATTTAATTTAACACTTAAAATGGGTCGAGGAAAAGTGTTGACTGAGGAGGAAAAAGGAAAAATCAAAGAATATAAGGAAGCTGGCTTATCTATTGTCAAAATAGCTAAAAAAGTCGAGAGAAGCCGACACGTGATACCCAAATTTTTATTAAATGATCTTAAATATGGGAAAAACATGAAAGGCACTAATGCGGAAAGGCGTCTTATATTAAGAAAAGCGTTAAATTCTCACGACTCTTTGGCAAAAATCAGGGGAAAATGTGGTGTTAAAGGAAGTCTACCAACCATGCGTCGTGTTTTTTCGGAAGCTAAACACATAAAATATTTAAAATCAAGAAGAAGCTACCCCTTAACCCAGTTCGAAAAGAGCAACGCCTCAGTTTTAGCCGCGTCCATGTTACCTGGACTTCTGAGTGGCATCGAGTGGTCTTCTCCGACTAAAACAAATTTAATTTGGAACGTGCCGATGGATTTAGCTACATTAGCCCATTATCTGGACCGGCTCCATAGCAGAGTTGGAGGTGTAATGGTTTGGGAGTTATTTCCTAGTATGGCACGTCAAGTATACAGATCAGGAAAACAATATTCAACTATATCCGGACCAACCCAAGCCTTCGAATTGGCTTAAAGCTCGATTTTGCTAAATTATTTGGACAGTTTGTATGCATCCCTTCAAAACAGGAGCGGAAAGGTGGCAGGAGTTTATGTGCATTACAAACCACTTGTTGTGGAGTGATTACATATTTGACATCGCCAAAGGTGCTGCTAAGTGTTTAGGTTTTCTGCGACGATGCAAGAAGTTTTTTTACCCCTTCTGATCGGGATATAATTTACAAAGGTTTTATTCGTCCAAAACTTGAGTACAATTCCTATATTTGGGCAGGTGCTCCTTTAACCCACTTGAGTCTTCTGGACAGAATTCAAAAGGGAGTTCTAAAAACGATAGGTGGCCATTGTCTTGCCAGTTGCATTCCACCTCTTAAACAATTCAACCGTCATACTCGTTATTTTAGGAATGCTCATCAATTTCCCCTAGAGTCCAATTTCGGTCGTACTTTTAAGTACATATATTCTTTTTTTAGTCGTACTACACGAATGTGGAATGATTTACCAGACTCAATATTTTCCACTGATTACATTGTGCAGGCATTCAAGACCATGTACATCGGTATCTCCTTTCAAAGGATTTGAAATCCTAATTCCTAATTACTCGCACTCTGTATAATCATTATAAGGGTATTCATATCCCCATGAGTGCGCGTAGAATATAAAAAACAAAAGATGATGACAGTAGTCACGTTACTGTCAATGGCCAAAGTTATCGCGCTTATTTTTGGCCTTGATTGCAAGAAATGGACTTGGACGACATGTAGTTTCACCAGGATGGTACGAGACAACACACCTTACAATCGATTAATTTCAGAGTTGATTTGACCTATTTTTTTAAGGTAGCTGCAAACGTTACCACAATTCCCAAATGAAGGAAGTCGAATTCCATTCATAAATTATTGTTCTTCAAGCTGGTAATAAAGTTTTCGAAATATCTCAAATGGTTTGTGTTTTATTTACTTACTTACCTTAATTACCTTCCATACCTTTTACTTTTTACTAAAAATCTTTACTTGTTTAAGCCATTCAGCATTTGCAGCTCAAACGGGACTTCATTTATATATAAAAAAGGTCATAAAACAGGAACTTTTTTATTAATTTGTTTGTTTCTAAATCATTTTAAATTATTGTCGTTTGAATTATCTTTTAAACTATTTTCTATGACTGGTTTCTTCAGGCAAACTTTAAGTTGAAATGCCCGAGTTATCAAATTGTCAATTTGAAAATTTAGTGAATTGTCAAACTTTCAAGATCCCTGGATAATAAATCCAAGGTTTTAATGTAGAATGCTCGTAAGGGATACCTTTTTTTTCTTTTTGCATAGCTCAAAAACGTAAGTCACCTAATGTACAATCATAAAGTTTACCCTTTTGTAATAATTTATTTTCCTCACAACGATTTTTTAAATTTTGTAAATATAATAAAACGTACAGAATGTAGATTATGTTGAAGAGTGCTATCAAAAATAGAATAAAACTCATTTAGACTTGAGATAGTTAGTGCATAAAAAGAACTTAAGGCTTGGTAAATCTTCGACTAAAAGTGATTTTACAGTAATTTATAGGTAATTATTGCGTTTTGAAGTCTAAATTGTATTACAATTAATCGACCAAACACACTTTCTGTTTCCTAACCAGATTAAAGTGAATTGGATTTTGAATGCCAATATTGTGTGTGACGCAGGAATTTGTGGTATAGCAACAATCAAACCACCATTCCGTAATTCCTTGCTTCAGCATGTGTCTGTGCGTTCTGAGATTTTGATTGTATTATTGGTTAGATTAATGTTTTGTCTTAAATACCATCTATGTACAGTGTACATTGTATATCTTTCCATACCCATCTTCAAATAAATGTTAAGATTACTTCATCAAGCAAATTATTTCAGAAATAAATGTATCCTAAACTTGAAATCTACTCGATGGAATTATTATTAGTGCTGTTGAAATAATTTCATTTAGTTTATTCAAGTTTATTTTAAGAGAATTAAAATAAAACGTTTACATTTGATTGGCGTTTGTATCTTCATAATATGTATTCCTTTAGTTTTCTTTTTTTTCTTAATTAGGCCAACTACTGTGATTCCACCACGATTTTATCTCTCTGCTTACGATATGAATGTTTTTCCTTAACAAAGAATTTGTTGAGGAATTTTGCATCCTTGGTATGTACTGCACTATCCTTCTAAATCCACTTAAGAATTAGGGACACAAAGTGTTAAAAATGGTAACTTGTGGATTGTATACATTTTTAACATTGTCCAAAATCTCCTTCTAAAGTGTTCAGCTTGAATTTAACCGAAGCTTGGCGAACATATAACATCAATCATTACCACGAATGTGTCTAATTTAGTTTTAGAAAATTGCAGTAAACAATTTTAGCGTCAAAACCCGAAATTGGTAAAACTGGGTAAATGATGCTAGTCTCAAACCTTTTTAATACAAGTTCAAGAAAACACACTCGTATAGACAATACTTCTTGTTCATTAATTTAAGCTAATTAACTAAAAATAAATATTTAATACATACAATTGTCAATCAATATGTCAAAGCATCTTTGTTTTTCTTCACCTCAGTCTCCAAGCAGTCTAGGATACACCTTTTTGTTTCAGGTTAGAGATTGATTACTTCATTCAATCGACAGAATTCTTTTTAGATAACTTATTTATGTAGAATATATATGTATATATAGGTATAAAGTAGGTTGATCTTAAGATGACTTAAATAGATAAGCACGAAAAGAGTATCTACCTTCGAATATAGACTACACGCACAGGGGCGTATTTACCTTAGGTCTGAAGGTTCTACAGCTCGTGCGGCAAGGCTGCTAGGGGGCGGCAGAAGTCTACATTATTGTGATGAACAGCAATCATTTCGGGGTGATATACAAAAGCAAAAAATAAAGAAAAATGTTAGTTTATAACAAACGTATAATTTTCCTCTTACTGCCTGCATGAGCTTAAACAGAAATTGGGACTAAATAGTATTGGCTCTCAATGCCATTCCACTAGAAAGCGTTAGTTAAAACTGAAGTTGTACTCCGTTGGAAAAAAATCAGTACATACCTTAAGCGGCCCTTTGACAAAACACTTGTGTTTACACTTGTCTCCGTGTGCAGAATTGTGTGCTTTGTGTGAATCGGTACCGATTTTCGGTGTTATACACGGAGCCTGTTTATGATTGTTCTGTGTCAGTGTCTCATTCGTTGTGATGTGTATGAGGATGTACTCACTTTTACTCTTCAGTTGCATCTGATCTTTATTGAGTGTGGTGCGTCGCAAGTTGTTTTAATCTTTAACGTCCATCATTCATATCTTTCCGCCTTGAGATCCCCTCCATAACTAATTTGATGAATAAAGATTTTATATTTAATTGTGGGTGGAATGTCAGTACACCGGTGTTGCTCTTTATTTGTAAACTTTATGCAAAGCATTGCCTGATGGCTCTCTCACTACACTGCGTCGGGAAAAAATCCATAAAAAATGAGCAAGTAACTTAAAGAATTATTGTTGCGGTTATTGGCAAAAAGTTGTACACCCAACATGACAGTTGTATCCTTGCATCCCACAACTAATTGGATACTTTCAATACTTTAAACAATCGTGCGTTTACTATCTTCATCTCAACAAAGTTAACATTATCACTCGCAATTGCAAGCAAGTAGCTTTTAAATTTTGAGAACAAAACCCTGTCAGAGCTTTAAAAACAACACGCTTATGCCGGTTAATGTAAACAGAGTGAGAGGTAAACATTCCATCTTCCCTGTCAGATGTACTGCAGTGACAATTTTAGTGTAGAAAGATTAGTTTCCGTATTATGAAACTAATAAAAGCCTATTTAAGGTCTCGCAGTAGTGATAAACTGCTTAATAGTTAAGCTTTATTAAGTTTAGAAACTAAACTGTCACAATCTATTGCAAATGAATTTTTTAATCAATATAATTAAGGGCGCCAAATTCTTAAATACTCTCTGTACACGCACCATAAAATAATACATTTATTTTGCTTGCGAAATTAATTTAGTTATTGTGTGTATGTAAAGTGCCTCTATGATGAATAATTGTTTTTTTGTTATTAAAACAGAAATTAATTGATTTATATGCCAAGATTGTTGATGATAATTGTGCTTCTTTCACCAACATCTGGTGGATTTTTGTATTCCTATTTTGTGGGTTGTTTTGAGCTTTTCTTTTTTACGTATGGGTGTCAGTGTCAGAAATTACAGCTAACTCATTTTCTAATCAATTATTTGATATTTTGCAAACAACTTTCTAAAAAAAAAGAAAAATAATGTTGTTTGAACTTTTTCTTTTAAATGAGCAGTTTCTAGGCGTCCGATAATTGCAAGGGATTTTTTTAAGCATATAAAATTAAAACACAAAACTCAATTGACAGAGAAGATTTTATATTTCTTGTATATGTTGCTAGAAATGGAAACACGAAAATCAATCAAAGATCAGAATCTTGACTTGATTGCATTATATAAATTTTTTAAATGTGCTACAATCTGAAGACATAAATATAAATATTATTATTGGAAGCTCAATGAAGCTTGATCTTGAATGCCATGCCACAGGCCCACGACGCAAAATAATGCGCTCACCAAACTTTTTCTTCAAAATGAATTGCTTCGTTTACTGTATGGTAATAAATTTGCACGATTTGCAAAAGTTGTTCGAAAGTAATTCTATTCAATTTAAAATGGCCACCCAATCTGAACATAAACAAGTGACAGCTGTCAAAAAGACCAACTCAGAAAAAAACCATACGTCTTTAATAAAACACCCTTTATGATTGCACGTACATAAATGCATTTGTCCAAAATGTTTGTTTTTATTTAATTTCGCTTTATTTGTACCAGAACTCAAACTTATTTCATCTTTCAGATCAGAAACACTATATTAACAATACAATATGCCAAACCTTAAAAAAAACTATATTCAAAATAGTCACTTAATAATTTTTTAATTTTTTCTCTTGCAGATTATCATCACTTGCTCACCACATTACAAAAACGAATTAACTACAAAACTTACAACATCGAACAATCAAACTCGAAAACTACAAATATGTCCTCGAAATCACCGCCGCAATCACAAGAGGACAATAGCTCCTCACCAACAATGAATCAGACAAATAACAACAGTAACAACAACAACAACAATACCACTCATACGGGTCCGAACAGTGGCACAAATAGCGTTGACAAACTCTCTCCTGATCAAGACATCTTTATAAATCCTGTAGATGGCCTTCCCTCTCAGCATCCAACCTTACCCGAGTTGGATGCTTCAAATGATCGCAACGAAGTAGATTTGGACTCATTCGATGATCTGCCCACCTCGATAATTGTAACGAACATCCACTCCGAAGTTTTTACTAGTGATCAAATGAAGGCACAAATGGAAGATCTTTTTAAGACTTTTTCCGAAGCGGCTACGTTCCAATGGCTGCGTAGCTTCCGAAGACTGCGCGTGAATTATGACAATGCAATCGATGCGGCCAATGCCCGCATCAAGTTGCATCAATTCGAATTCAATAAAAAGACCATTATAAACTGTTACTTCGCACAGCCTGTGACGCCTGTGTCACACAAGAATCTCCAACCACCGGCACCGGTAAAGCAGTTTCTTATTTCTCCCCCAGCGAGTCCCCCAGCCGGATGGGAACCAAGGGAAGAGAATGAGCCTTTGGTGAATCACGATTTGTTGGCGGCGTTGGCCAGCCTCACCCCTGGTGAGAGCCACGAGCTACATCCACAGAGCGAAGACCAGCCGGCAATAATTGTGCACACAGCTAAGTTGCAAGATAGCAGTGGCGTTGCGGCAGCAGCCACCAAGCAGCCCATAGTTCACACCAAATGCCCTGAGCGAGCGTAAAACTGTACACTAAATAATAATAATGTATTCTTTCGAACCATCAGATAAAGGAATTATAGAATTTAGAGGTTTACTACACACATATATATATACAAAACAAAAACATATATACAAGAAAAAGATATACATATACAAAAAAGGAATAACCTTATAAATCGAATAAAACAGAATTATATCCTAGAAACAAAATTTGATGAAAATTTAAAAAAAATGTTATACATTTTTTTGTGCTAAAAATATTAAATAAAAATAATATGTTTATTCGGAAAAAGAAATTGTAGGTATTTTAAATGAATTTTTAATAAATGGAATAATATTTAAAAACAAAAATTGATATAATTGTTATTGTAAATGTAAATAATGTTGAATTAATAAAAATATCAAATATGTACTAAATTTCCATAAGTGATGTGAAATTAAACTAACACAACAAATGTATCCAAAAGAGAAACGTTTTGTTTAAAAAAAAATATAATAAAATTATACAAATAATTGAAATTAACGTTTTAAGAAAATAAGAAATTATATTACAAATTTTTTTTGTAAATATAAATATTTTTTTATACACACATAACATAAAGTACATGAAGCATTATAACATAAAGTATTTGTTTGAATTTAGAAACAAAATTATTTTGTGTAGGTGAAGATATTAATTTTAAAACAATATTTAATATAAAAAAAACAAATTTAAAACATTTGGCTGTTGAATTGAAATACTAAGCAAAACTAAATACTAAAACAATTAAATAAAGAGTTTTTTTTATTTATATTAAATTTATTTTTAAATTATTTGTTTCCCTTATTTAATAAATATACGTAAACGTTCGCTTCAGCTCAATACGCACATTAATTTGATTGAAAACATTAAAATTTGTTTCTAAATATTGATAATTAATGAGTAAGCTGTTGATACTGACTACCCGCTTAAGATTTAAAAAAAACAATTTCTAAAGAGCTATCCAAAGCAACCACTAGTTTTTTTTCTGTCATTTGAAAAGCTTTAAATTCTTTTTTGAGTTACTTTCTTATTAAATTGGACTTAAAGAAGTTTAAATTTGGTAGTGAGTACTTCCACTTCCACCTTCATTTTTAATCATTTCGTAAGAAATTGAGGAACTTTTCTCTTCAAACTGACGACTCCCCTCATTTACTTTGGGTACTAACCATCCTTTAGTATATTTAATAATATTAAAAACACATGACTATGGCAGTCATTAAACGAAGCGCACATTTTGATCCTCTGTCCAAGCTTTTATTATGCTCACCTAGTTAATAGGTTCGTTATATTGTTGGTAGTTTTGAATTTTTATGAACATTTCTTTCCAAGATTCTCTGCAGTAATTTTTGATATATGACATCTTTTATATCACTACACCACCTCTACGGTTGTGATGAAGCTTGAAAACACCTTTTTATTTTCTTAAATTGTGAAAATAAAAGTTGGAGCTGTCGTCGTCGCTTGAGCGAAATTAAATTGTTTTTCATCTGCAAAGTCGTTTGATACTATTCTTTTTCCAGCTTATTGTAGTTTTAAAAACTCGTACCGCATAACTTTGCTTTATTCGTCAACTAGCCCGTTTTTTTTTCTTAAGTTTTATTTTATAATCAAAAGAATTTGATGTTCACATTAAAATTGCTCGTCTCCAAGCTGCTGATGTTGCGGGTTTCTTACATCTGGTCATGTTCTTTTGAATCCGTATGAATCTTTATTATTTAAGTAAAAATAGAAGCCAATAAAACTTCGGCCAACTTTATCAGCTATTGCAACTCGGTTAGGTCTTAGTCTCTTAACAATTCGATGCAGGTACATTTCACTGAAAATGCCAAAATTATATTAATTTAAACTTTCCAGCACTTGAAAACGCTCATAAACAACGTTAACCCTAAGGGCCACACAGTTTCAGAACTAACATGATAAAATCAGTTAAAAGTCTTGAAATATCCACACAGCTTTTTTAGTTGTGTCTTTTATCGTGGGTTAATGATTTATCTATACCGTGTGGCCGCTTTGTGGCTTGTATGAGGTGTGGATTAAAAGTTAAAATTGTCTTCATACCTATGCACTTGATTCAAAACAAAACTTTTGTTTTGCATCTGTTAGTGGGCGAAACAAAAACTCGAATTTGATAATGTTCTTAAAATTAGTTTCTTAGAATCCTAAAAGAGTAGTTAGTATTAACAGATGGTTCAAAAACCTTCAATATTTGGAAAAAAATGTTTGTGTGTATTTAGTCGTGTATATTTGATCACAGTTAAAGTAATTTTGTATTTTCGATTTGTAAATTATCTTTTGCTTTACTTCATTTTATTGACATGACATGAATAGACCCATAGTCATTTCGGCAATTACATTGGAAAGTTTCAGGCTACTTAAGGGACTTGAAAGTAAGAAAAGTTTCTAGCATCTGATTGGCCAGCTGCCAAAAAATTGCCTCCCAATTAAGGCAACTTTATTGGAAAGTTAGTCAAGAAAAATCTACCTAACTTTAAGTCAAGTTTACTCATGTCAAAAGGACAGGTGATCATGTTTTTTTATTCAACTGAAAGCTGAACTTTATTACTCTATGATTTATTTATTTTCTGCACAACTTCATTAAATCCTTTCTGTAAAATGGTTTCTTGTCAATTTTGAAGAGAAATAATTTATATTTCTTACAATACAATATATAAATCGTGATGGAGTTTTAGCTTGCCTGAGGAGTGTTTTGTAGACAATAATTTTTTGGTACTTTTTGTACTATGAACTTAAAGTTAAAGTTTTGCGAAGTAAAGTTCTGAATTTGAAATTCATGACACTTGAAAAATTAACCAGATATTTTGGTCAAAATATACGTTCAAAGAACGAAGTTGACTGCAAATGAAGTCCGTTTTGTGGCCTGAACCTACCCATTTCTACATTCAAATCAAACTATGATAGGGACGATCTATAATTTAACATTTAATGCTCTCTTTGAGTGAAATTCATGAAATGCGAATATGTGGTATACTCTTCTATTACATTTTGGCTGTCACTACCCAACCCTTTCAATATGAATAAAATTGGGTTATTGAGTAAATACCGAATGAATTGTGTCAGGAAGCTAGTCATTGGTTAATAAACTATCAATAGTGCCTGATCAAATTAGAATAAATGAAATCAAACTGGTAATAGGCTTAACAATAATGTTCACTACTTCTTGCGTGGCATAAGCTTGTATTGTAGATTTTCAGGTTTAAATGTATTTTTGATTACTTTCTTGTTTTAAGCTGCGAGCAAAACTTCTTAAATAATGTTTTCCACATTAAACACTGAATAATCCACTTTTGAACACAATTCTATCGTTCGATTTGAATAAATACAAGTTTACAGATTAGCCAAGACATCTCTGGGAAAGTAGAACTTCTCTTAAATAGGTGCACCAAATGCATGTGTCAAAATGGTACATATTAAAGGACTTAAGAATTAACAGTGTCGTTTGTTTCTTTTCTACATAATAAAGAGTTTTATAACATCAACATAGCAAAATTCATTTGGTGTATCCGTATAGATGTTTATCCTCATTCGCCATAGAACAATTATAGCTATCATTATTTTGAGGAACACTGACTGAACGGCTGTCGCGACATTGTCCATAGGGTTTTAGCTTATTTGTTTATTAATTTGTTTGGTTAATATTTGCTTTTACAAAATGTTAATAAAATTAATTGAATATTTCAAACAAAAAATCATAGAATTAAAAACAAAAAATGGAAGTTTCCATTAAATAGTGAGAAAAACATTGATTTTCTTTATCATTTTCTTCCTTTTTAAATTACCTAATCCAACTATTTAATCAAATTCCATATACAATCTTAAAATGGCTTTTAAAATAAGTAGAACATTTTTCTTAATGGACTTTTATTCCAAACAAAAACACCTAATATCAATGTATGAATATAATGTAAATAAAAGTTTTTCTTTTTTAAATACCTAACTAATTCATGTATGGCTTTTTCTGTACTTCGTGTTAAACAAAACAAACAAAAAAAAAAAAAAAAACAATAAAAAAGATTATAAATTATATAATAAATCATTACTAAAATATGTATATTTTACTAAGAAAAAAAATTAAAACAAAAAGAAAATGCTGCTGAAGTCGATGTAATCCACTAATTATGAAAAAATACACACAGAAAGAAGCAATTTTATCTAAAACTATTAAAAATATACATTGACATTATACATGTTGTTGAATATATTAAATTCAATTTAACTTGAATAGATGAAATTGAATTAAATTTTAATCTAAATGTATATTTTATATGTCATCTTTAAGTCTGTTTGGCAGATTTTCAAACAGTACCTATCAACTTACACCGTGTATAACAACAAGGGCTAACTTATTTAAAAACAAACAGAAAATATTAATCAAGGGATAACACTTAATCTAAATGACTTAATTCAAATAATAAAAAGAACAAAAAAATCAAGGGAATACCTAACCTACAATGACTAAAGTAAAATAAATAAAATGAAAAACTTATGAATATAAGTAATTAAATTAATTAGAATTAAAACACAAGTATATGGCGATAATAAAAAGAACAAAAAATATAGTTATTGTTTAAAATTAAAGTTGAATTTTATTTACTAACGTTGAAATTTGAGCTTATCAACTGTACCCTAAGAGAGGGTTTTGGGTTTTTTTATGGATATTACATAAAAGATCCAAAAAACGTTGCAATCAAAGCTATTATATAATATTTCTTTCTGTTTTCCATTCCCCAGTAAGAGCTTCGAAGATATCACTACTAAATGTTAGAGTCGGTTATCTAAACTATAACGAAAATGTTTTGATAATAAAAAGAAAGAAATCAGGACCACAATTAACTCTAAAACGAATTATTCAAAACCATACATTAATTACATTCAAAGTTTTCATAACTTCAGAAAGAGTCAAATGAAGATCCATTTGTCTTCTCGTAACTAATAAGAATTTACGAAAACTAAATAAGACACTAAAATATTTCCGAAACGTAAACTATTAGATAAATTTTAAGGTGAAATTCAAATTCAGGACAACACATTCCTTTGATAAGGTATATTTTGGTTTATATGACACAAAATAATTTAGTTTTTAATCAATTCATTGAAAAAGTATTTACTTTCAGGTTCGTCTGATAAGAGTGCTTCCACCTTCTTAACTGCTTAACTTGTATCCTTAAGACAATGGAATTAAAGTCTTAAAACAAAAATGATATTAGGAGAGTTATCTTTGAATTGGTATTCTGTTACTATTGGGTTATCGGTTACAGCGGCAATAGAAAACAAGAGCCTTAATACTAACAAAAAAAGCGAGAAGAGCTTTAAACAGCGTTTTAAAATCCTACCGGCTTTTTTAGAAATATGTATGTACATATATTTACTTTTAATTTATTGTCACTTTATTGTCTTAAGGATCCTTAAACTAATAAGCTAGGCCTTTAATTTCAAAACAAACTTTCATGAAAAAGAAATGAACAAACACTTTTGAGATGTCTATGGAAAAAATATTCCATCGCAAATAATAGTACTATACAATTTATAACAAAATTTATATTACTATAATTTGTATGTATAAAAGAAACTAACTGGGCAGATTAAGAAGACATAAGGGACTTGTAGCTTGTCTGAGGAGTGTTTTGTAAACAATAATGATTTTGGTAGTTTTTGTACTATGAACTTGAAGTAAAGGTTTGTAAAGTAAAGTTCTGTATTTTGAAATCCATGACACTTGAAAAATTAACTAGTTGCCTGTGTCAAAATTAACGTTCAAAGAATGAAGTTGACTGCAAATGAAGTCCCTTATGTTGTCTGAACCTGCCCACTTGGATTCTTCTAAAAATTCTATTTAATGTTGAAAATAATATTTTGTATAAGATAAAAGGCAAACCGTGTTCCGATGTCATTATTTGAAAACAAAATTAATTTGAAGTCGATGTCTTTCCTGGTTCATGAGATTACAAACTTACGTATGCACCTACCCACAGACATCTCCTAAAAATCTTTGATTTAGATTCTAGGGAACTTAAAACTTCGAGAAATGTCAAACATTTTCAATTAGATTGCAATAACTTTCTGTAAAAAGTTAAATATAGCACATTTTTTGACAAAACGTCGAATATAATTTTTATTTTCCAACCGCTTTAAAATTGCATTGAAACACACTTAAATATTGGTGTATCCAATAAATCGTTTTGAATATTATGTATTTCGAAGCAAAATCAATGAAAATTCTAGCATATTGGTCGGTCGAATTTGTGTTTTAAAAAAGTATAAAAAAGTAACTCTTTAATTTGATGATTCCTTTTCGATCTTTAAAACTTAGGTATCAAAGGAAAAAAAAACTGGATTAGGAAAGTAAAACAAACCAAAATTTACAGAATACGTTATAAGGCTAGTAATTTGTATACTGTACTGTAAATGGGTGCAGTTTCATTCTTAAAATTTAACTAGGATACTAAGAAAACCTTTTGCAAGCAAACTTGCCTTACCTGTTACGCATCTCTTCACAACTGTTAAAGAAGCCGGTGTCAAACAACAATTTTTTGAAAAGTTTCAATTCTCCGGAAGCATTCCTATCTCAAATAAAAGTCAAGGCAACATTTTAAATTAATATACATATTTCATTTATTTAATTTTCTATGCTATAATGTTACTCTTTTAATCAATTGTATGATTATGTTTACTAGCACTATACAAATTATTTTTATAATTAACTCTTTTAATGTAGACATTTGTTTGTTTTCTTTTGTGTAGGAATACAAAATATTTCAACACATATCAACAAATTTGAAATTGATTAATTTTATAAATATTTCTCTAATAAAGTTATGGTACAAATTTTGGAATGTTTAATTGATTTATACAAACATTTTATGTAAGGACTTTTACTTTAACATTTAACAATTTCAAAATCCAAACTAAATACATTTCTATAACAACAACAAAAAAAAGACAGAAATAACAAACAAAATTGAATATTTTTGATATTATAATATAAAGTAGTTAACAAAAAATTTAAATCTGTAGAGTATTAAGTTTCTACCAAAACAAAAAATCTCTTTTCTCATTTAATGAACACGTCTAAAGCTCGCCAAACATGCCCTGTTCATTTGCGATCGATGTCTTTTAGCGGTACCATATGCTCAGGATCATCTTCTGGATAGGTTTGTTTCCTTCCTGCACATTGGCTAAACCACGTATCTCCCTTTCCGAAGTTTTCACCGTCTTGGATGGATTCTGGCATTGGTTGATTCATCGTTTCTGGCAAGAACATCACCCAGAATCCGGATAGCAGTGAAATAACTCCGAACACTACTGCAGGAATCTTTGGATCAAAGGAATCTAATAAGGTTATCAGCGGTGTTAGGGCCCCAGCAAAACGAGCACACATCGAACCCAGTCCCATGGCTGAGTTTCTCACCACAGTTGGGAACAATTCGGCGGAATAGTTGTAAATCACAGCGAAAGATCCGGCAATGAAGAGCTTACCAACCATGACAATAGCTGTTGACGTTGTGCTTCCCTGCAAGACATAGGCAGCGGCGATACAGCAAATGCCACCACCTAACATCAGAGTACTTGTAATCGAACGTCTTCCCAGTTTGTCGAGGACAAATATTATGGTAATATAGCTGGGGAACTCAACCAGACCCATGATAAACAATATGAGGAAGGGATTTCCGTACAACTTTCCTGCGCTCAACGACAGGCCATAGTAGACAATTGAGTTGGCAAACCAACAGAGGCAGACATTCAAGGTTTTCATTCGAAGGTTGGGTGTTTTGAAGAGATCTGTCATTCCTGCGGATGCTTTGGTTTCCAAACTTGCCTGCATTTTAGACTTTTGGATGTAGTAGTCCTTGTCGACAGGAATTCCGGATCCGTTTATCCTCAGACCTTTGGCAACTATGTTTACCGCTTCGGTAGCTCGACCTTGGGCCCATAGCCATCGTGGAGACTCATCCATCAACCACCAATGAGGAACCAAGAGTAGCGCATGCAATCCATAGACGATCTGAAGAAATTGTCTATCCTTGATAAGTGCTCCCCAACCAGCAACAAGCATGATGCCGCCAGCGAATACTCCTTGGAAACTTATTCCACATGACGTTCGTTTGCTCAATCCAACCAGTTCCATTGTGAGTACAAATCCAGTAATGTAAGATCCAGCTGAACCAAATATTCCCAACAAAAACCGAACAAACAAAAATGCGTGATATTGGGGTACAAAAGCCACTCCCACACCTAAAATCAACTGTAGCAGTGCCGACCAGCAGTAGACTGTTTTGCGTCCAACTTTATCAGCCAATCTTCCCAAAACAACAGCTCCTGTGAAAACACCCAGCATGTACATGGTTTGGGCAATCGACCCCAACCAACGGTCACCGCATACGAAATTCCATTCAATCGTCCGTGATGATTGGTAGTAAGATCTGTCATACACATAAGACTGACATTTCACGATAGTCTCGTTTGGTCCAAACATATGACATGAATCCAGTTCACCAGACGCGGTTCTAGGAATTGCCGACAGAATGTCTGAGGAATTCCATGGGGCATAAGTAGTGCCATTGTCAACACCTTCGATGTAACATCTATGTTCGGGAACAGCGGCAACGGTAACTAATGACAGCATATGCAAACCAGCCAATAAAGCTGATAGAATGTGCAAAATGAACTGGTAGAACTGGTAGCTTCCAAAATCACCTGAAAATAAAAGAAAAAAGAAAACATATTAATACAAAATATATAAATACAAAAATAATTTAAAATTGAATTTGAATTGGAATAACGTATTTTAGGAGTATACATATGTATGTATACGTATTTGCGCTTACTGTCTTCGAAAAACAGTTGCATAGTTTAGGGAACTCCTAAAAATGATGTGAATGAACACAAATTTAAATTCAAATACCTAGTTTTGAAAACAAAATTTCAAAATTAAATTCCAACTTCTTAAACTCCGAAAAAATAGCGGTTTAGACAAACATTTATTAACAAGAAAATGGTAATGAAGTAAGAGTTATACAAAAATTTATCATCCAATTCACAACAAAAGTTGATTTTTTTAAACTTCAGTTACATCTTTTTTATCTTTTTAAGGGATAGGTTTAAAAGTTTAAAACTTTGAACCAATCGGGACAGGTTGGTTTTGACAGCTAGTGTTTTGTTTTATTGTTTCTTATACTTTCTGTGAAAATATCTTCTTTTAATCAATCATTAAATACAAATCATCATGGCAAGTTCCAGCGTAGCAAGACGTGCAAATAATAAAACTTTAATGCCATCTCATTTACAACTTATTTAATTTTAAAATTGACTTGCTTTTAATGAAAAACCATTTATAAAGTTATCGTACAAAAATGGAAGTTTTCTACTTATCGTTAAATGTAGAAATTGCATTTTTTCAGAATTTTATCATTATTTGAACCTTCCTGTTTTAATTTAGCTATTGTTCCTGAACTATTTAAAATAATAGCTAAAAAAAAAACAATGGTATAATTAAACATTACAAGATAGATGGAGCCTTTGCTAAATTGACATTGCGCAGGTTCAGGCAACTGAAGGGACTTCATTTGCAGTCAACTTCATTCTTTGAACGTATATTTTGACCAAGGCAACTAGTTAGTTTTTCAAGTGTCATGAATTTCAAATTCAGAACTTTACTCTGCAAACCTCTACCTTAAGTTCATAGTACAAACAGTACCAAACAAAATATTGTCTACAAAATCTCCTCAAGCAAGCTACAAGTCCACCACGATTTGTATTTTGTATTGCAAGGAAATATTAGCTATTTCTTTTACAAATTGACAAGGTACCCCTTTACAAAACGCATACATGAAGTTGTAAAGAAAATAAATAAATCATATAGTAGTAAAGTTCAGCATTCAGATGAATGAAAAAACATGATCAACTGTCATTTTGATAGAAGTAGACTTGACTTAATAGTTAAGGAGATTTTTCTTGACTAACTTTCCAATAAATTTGCCTTAATTGGAAAGATATTTTTTGACAGCTGGCCAATCAGATACTAGAAACTTGTCTAACTTTTAAGTCCCTTATACCGTCTGAACCTAGCCATTCTGTCTGGAATTTTAAAATGTTTGTTCTTTCGTTTGCCTGTCAACATTAGGATGACCGACCGTCTCTAGTCATTGTGTCTCAAAAGCATTGACTCTCACAATGCATAGTCATAGAAAAAAATAGTCGACGCTTGACAGCATTTGCCGGTGACAATTACAAGACTTGACACCATTGTTACAGATTTTTACGTCATTTTAACTTTAAAGAGTCGCTTAAGACATTTGATCTGTCTCATCCGGATCAGCTGAATACAATAATACAAAGGGGATTAATTTTAAAGGAATTGTAAGTAGGCCTTTCTTTTTTTATCTTGAAATTAACGATTTAAGATATCTTTCTGTCTTTTTTTCTCAATATAATAGATTTGTCTCATTACATCTATCAAAAATGAAATCACTTATCTTTTAACATGTAATACAACAACAATTTGTGATCCTGGTTTCTTTTTTGGTCAATTTCAGAAACCTATTTTGTGTTTTAAATGGTAAGATAGTGTGAACTGTAGTTGAAAGAAAAGATGCGAAAAATATGTGAAAAACTAAACAAATTAACACAAGGAAAAAAGAGGCAGCTATAAAAAAGTTGCATGTCATGGATCTACATCGTTTTATATTAGGCTTTTTTTCTTTTTAAGCTCAGTGTAGAGCCTGATTACACATCAAGTACGCTCTGGACAGACTTTAATCAAAGCTCCCCAATTTATTTTTTTGTATATGAAACATACTGCATAAATGAAATGTCAATAGATAAAGAATTTTCATCTGTCTCTTTCATACCACACGAAACAAACGTAAAGTCGGGGAGGCACAGCTTTTTCGGTAATTTTATTTAGAGTTCATAGAGCGAACTCCGAGCTAGCCCTGATTAAAAAAGAAACACAACCCGAGCGCTCTGAAAACAATGAACAAGAAGAGAAACACAGATGTTCTTTTGACAGCTCAGTTATCTACTCTGAGCTTAAAAAGAAAAACGTCTTTATAACCTAGGTGGGTCATTAGCGATAGTAAAAAAGTTCCTAATATAATTAACTAACAATGAAAAAAAAATTGTGTGTTGATTATTTGGATTATTTATACTGATGCGGTATACTCCCAGGAAGGTTTTTTAAAACAGTAAGAAATCCCTCATGGATCAGAAAAATAAACACCAAAGATGAGCAACTTTAAAGCTGGTTTTACATTGCTGTTATATTTTGGGTATGTAATGTCAAAATATTGATTATATTTTCCTTGTATTTTATATGATGTAGTCTAAGTCAGTGAAATTTTAAACTCTTAATTATAAGACAAAACATTTTATTGTGTGTCCTTATGGCGATGACGCAATAAATACATCTTATATATAGCTCAATAAATTATACCTACAAATATGTAATAAAGCTAAAATACCAACTACATTACCACCATTCTATTGATTGTCCACAATTCTATTACATTTATTATTATTTATTTTTTCCATTAACAATGAACAAATTGTGGTTTTGAGGTTATTCTTAGAGTAATTTAATACAATTGCGATCAATTTAAATTTTTTATTGAACAATACGCCGCGCCGGGCAACCGATTGACTTTCAATAAGGTATAACGCCATCGCTGACATAATCATTGCTGGCCAACACTACTGGATTTTTTTTTTCATTTTTTTATTGTAAAGTCAAAAAGAAATTGTCATATTAATTTTGTGGTCTAGTTTTATTAATAATTGCAAACACAAAAATACATTTTTTTGTTTTGGTTTTAATACACCTCAAGAAAGTAAACAAAGTTATTAAACCAGTTACGCTTAGTTAACTCATTTTCCATCATATTGATTATTGATATTTTCTTTTTTACGATTTGTAAACACTTGATTAGGCGGCATTATTTTGACAGCTTTAAGTGTGGAGTAGGTGCTGATATTGATAGTGGTATGACAGTTGTGATATATTTTTATTGAATTGTAAGTTTAATCTCAAATCTATGCAGAAGTATATTGAAATATTGTTTTTCATGCACATATTGATTAAAGATAACTGTTAGACCTTTGCTACCAAGTATAGGTAGGTTTTGTTTTAGCAGTGCTGGACTAGAATTAGATCTAGAATTAATCAATGTAATACAATGATAAGGTAGCAATGATTGTCTATCGATTCATGGCTCGATTTTGATATGATAATGGTTTATAAAATGCGTCACAAAATACATACAAAATAAGAACTTTCCACCAAATATTTAGTTTATAAATTTACAGACGTTATAACAGACTTCATACGCAGTCAACTGCATTTTTTGAACGCAAGTTTAGACCAAGGCAACACGTTGTTTTTTCAGATGTAATTAAATTCGAACTTAGAGCTTTACTTAAATAACCTCAACTATCAGTTGGCAATACGAAAAATACAAAATCATAAATATCTAATAAAAAAGAACTCACACAATCCACATATTATTAACTTGTTATTGTTATTTTAATTGGTCCGATTTGTCAAAATAAAAATTTTGACGTTTCTTGACGTTTCAAGGTTCAGTCGAAATAAAAGATTTCCCTTACGTCTGTATGTTTGTGACGTTTTTTTCGTCGTCCATAGCTCAAGAACCACTAAATATATTGACTTCAAATAAATTTTGTTATACAGATAATTATGCAGAAAGAGCTCTCAAGAAAATTGAATGAGTGGTTTTTTACCATAAAATATCTCACGAATTAATTTAAATTTTTGTTATATATTGTAACGTAATATCAAACAAATACATTTTTGGAAAAAAATTCCAATTCACGGTTTTTTTGTGCAACGAAGAATAACGTTTTTCATCTGGTAAAATTTTGAGAAAAAATCGAATTGACAGTTTTTTTTTACAAAAATAAACAAAAGTTAGTAAAAATTGATATTTGACTCAATTATCTTTTCAAAAATTTGAGATTATGGCTTACAATTTTAACTTATAAGAAATGTTGTTTCTCACAGAAAATATTATTTTCGATAATCAGTAATTTTTTGTAAGAATCCAACAGTCGGTTTTTTTAAAATTGGTAAAAATTGCAAATTTGTTTTCGACTAAAAATCTCTTTAACAAAACTAGATTTTGAAATAAAGATATTTCAATATAAGCAAAATATTTTTGGTAATTTTAAAATTTTTAAGAATAATTCAACTGACAACTTTTTTTAACACAACACGAAAACCAGCAAACTTTTAAGCAAGACAAATCGACAGACAGGATGGGACGTCACATATCAATGTGGGTCGCATCCCAGCCTCTTTTAAATTATGGTTTGTTTTTGTATGGTATTTATACTTTTTCCAATTTTGGTTCTGACTGCATGAGAATAGTAGGCTTCCTCAAGGAAAGGAGTTTAAAAAAAAAAACGGTGAAACACGGAGGCAGTAGCATCATGGTGTGGGGTCACTTTTCTTGGTTTGGGGTTAGACCTATCTTCTAAATTAATTTAATGTGATGCATCATGATGAATCTGAAAACATTATGCATTTCTAGGAAGATCGCATTCTTGGAAATTGCTGAGTGCTTGGCAAACAAACAACTGCTATTTATTTCTTGAAATAAGAAAGCAAAGGAATTGAACGTCATTGTGGTTAGTGAATGCTAAAAGCTTCTTGAGCGCCTGCAGTGTATAAATGAAGGGGACCTATTGAAAAAAAACAGATTTTTTATTTCAAAACTGACTAGTTTTACTTTTATTTCACTATTATAATTATACATACTTAAAATCAAAAACTTAAACTAGGCTGTTGAGGAACATTAATTTTCATGTTATGCTTGTTATATTATTATTATTTAGTGAATTAATAAAAGAATGAATTTCAATGAATTGATTTAATGGACTATGTACACTAATCTACTAAAATTATTATTCAATTTTGTCTGGAGCCTTATACTTGTTGAACGACGAAGACTAAAGTTTAAACTACCAAGAACTGATGGTGATCAAATTTAACTATTTTATTTCAACAATATAACAAAATTTCAAGTATTTCCTAAGAAGGAAGGTTTATGAGAGACAAAAAAGTCTTTGTGAATAGGGCGGTAATATATTGATATCATGAAACCACGGAAGGGATCGTAGACAGAAACGCAAAAATATTTTCTTATTGGCTTTCAGTCTCGTGACGTATACGTCAGTAAGGTAACCATACGGTATACAGACAAATTCCAGGACTGGTCTCACAAATGAAACAAAAAGTAATTTTAAAACATATGGATCACGGAAATCATAACCAAATCTCTTTATTTAACCCAGAACTCTATTTGATTTTTTAACTATGAAGTTAATAAGTTCAATAAATTTTTGTTTAGAATATAAGATAATACCCAAGTCAGAAAATACATATAATGTACTTGAAGAATAAGAACCAAACATGTAATTAAAAACGATTAAAACATTGGTTTTATCTTGTCAACATTTAAAACAAGACGATTATTATTGCACCATTCCTGTAATATTAAGTATTTTTGCAGGAGAAGACAGTCAGTTGTAACGTTGATTTGTTTTGAAAATTTTAATGATATCAGCATATACAGCACATCGATACGTCATGGAGTTGATAAGGTTTTCTATGTACTGGCTGGGGTTATTATTCCAAACACTTTGAGCCTGTTGAAAAAGTGAGTCTTGGTTTTTGCAATTGGAGCGACCAATCCTCTGATCTACAATTCCCCATAGATTCTCTATGGGGTTGAGATCAGGGATTGTGCTGGCCATTGCATTACTTTAACATTATTTTGATTTAACCAATCCTTCACAGAAACAGAAACAGATTTGTAACAGTTGAACTTTTTTTAACAAAACCATGCCGGTTATTACAGATAATTGAAAGAATGGCCACATACGATGGACTTAAACAGTTTAGATATCACAGATGGTTTAGTAGTAGGGCGGTAATTCATTATTTTGTTTTTAGGACCTTTTTATGCGGGTATTATAAAAGAGCTTTTCCAGATAAAAGGAAACAATGAGCTAAGGACGCAGCACATTTTTTAAAATGTCATGAGTCCTGCTGTTCTTGAGAGCGTTAACGATTCTATGGGAAGAATTTTGCACTCGTGCATTTGCAAAGTATTGAAGACCTTGACATACACAAATCCCGGATAGTATCTCCCCAATTGTTCTGAAGTGGTGTTCTTCAAGGCTGGCAAAACCACTGCGTAAACTTTTCCATATTTCCTTCTCTACAGGTCTCTGCCCAAGCGGATGGAAAATAGCATTTGTCCAGCCTGTCTCTAAAAAAGGCGAATCCTCCTCCCCCTCTAACTATAGTCCAATTGCACTTACGTCCCTTCTTTCCAAGATCATGGAAACGCTGATAAATTATCAGCTTCAGAAATATCTTGAGAAGCTTCTTAATGACCGACAGTATGGCTTTCGTAGCAATAGGTTCACTGGTGATCTTATGGTTTATCTCACCGAACAGTGGAACGAATCTTTACATCGCTTTCGAGAAAGTAAGATTATTGCACTTGATATTTCAAAGGCATTTGATAAAGGCTGGCATCTTGTTCTTTTATCGAAAATGCGTGCTTTAGTATTGATAAATCTCTTATTCGTTGGATTAGAAATTAACTTTTTTACCATTCAAATCAAGTTGTATTGGATGGTTTCAAGTCTGAAATGCATATAATAAATGCTTGACTCCCCCAGGGCTCCGTTTTGCCTCCGACTCTTTTCCTTATATTCATAAAATATCTTTTGTCTGCCACTTTTAATCTATTAAACTGTTTCGCTGACGACAATACCCTCAGCTTTTCCTATTTGTTTTTATGTTCCCATCCTTTTTCTTCGGATGTGGACTACTAACAGCAGCGTATGATAAGCTCATTAAATTCTGATCTTGACAGCATTGTTGAGTGGGGAATCAAAAACCGTATAGAATTTAATGCTTCGAAATGGAATGATCACATATTTGATATTGTCAAAAATGCTCCCAGGTGGCTGTAATCTCATCCGTCCAAAGCTTGAATTTATTTCGCATATTTGGGCAGGTGCCCCTAAATCAAGTTTAAATCTATTGGATAGAATTAATAAAAGGGCTTTAAAAATGAGAGGCGATAATCGAAACATTTACATCGCAAGAACACCGCCGTAATGTTTCATGCCTTTCGTTGTTTTATCGATATTTTTACAAACAATGTTCTGTCGAACTAGCCACTTGCATTCCAACCCTTAAACAATTCAGACGTAATACTTGCACATTCAGGAATGCTCATCAGTTTACCCTTGAGCTCAATTCCGGGCGTATTGTCATTAATAAGGATACTTTCTTAAATCGCACATCGAAAATGTGGAATGCTTTGGCCAACTCTGTTTTTGCCTCCCATTTTGATGTTCAGAACTTTAAGGCCAATATGCACCAGTATCTCCTCATAAATCTTTCTCTATTTTCCTAACGCTCACACTGTGTTTAAATATAAAAATAAAAAGGGTACTAATAAGCCCTTGAGTCTGTAAAATAAACATGTTTTCTCTTTACAAATAACGAATTTCCAAAAACTATCAGGATTATATTTAAGAATTAATTCAATTTTCCGAATGTAGTCATCAAATAGGATGTTAGAGTAGTCAGTGAAAAGTTGATTTATTATAATGAACGTCCTATAATCATCACCAGTTCCCGTTTGATACTTTATCCAAGCTTTATTCCTTTTGTTTTTTAAGTTTTTAACTTGAGAATCAAACAATGGTGGAACATTAAACTTATTTCGAGTCATTTTAAATGTTATCGGTATGTAGAAACAATCAAAAAGGTTAAATAAAAATATTACACAAATCGTTAATATTTGAGTTAAAATATAAGTGATCCCAATTGATCGTATGTAATAAGTTAAAAAGGTTTCAAAATAACACCTACTAAAGTTAAATTCCATTTTGTTTTTATTAGATAGCACATGAGGTGAAGCCATGTTTAAGTTAAGTACTGAGTCCAATGCAGGATGATGGCGATCTTCGTCCACAATTTTGACAGCAGCTTATCACAGCTATTTCAGAGCATTTGGTTTCAGAGAGAAACACCAGATCGAGTGTTTTCAAAACGGTTCTTCACACCGTTGAGTTGACTTAAGCCAGATTATGAAAGCTCATTTTAAGATGACGTATTTATTGGAAAGTAGAAGTTATCGTCGTCAATTTATATCCAAAATTAGTTGGTTTTATTGCTGTTCCTACTATTTTGAACAGCTGTGTACATATTTTAGATTTCAAAGCCATTCAAAATAAAAGGATCTTAATCTTAAACATTTTCTTTTGTTAATCTATTAACCTGTCCTATCATTAAGGTGGCATAGTTGTAGATTATGTATTTAGTAAAGATTAAACCAAAATATCAGATTGATAAAATCTAAATTAATTTGTTTAAATATTTTTAAATAGATTGGAAAACACAAACACTGGATTATTGTGTATAATCTACACACATAATTTGTTGTAGGTTATATTAACCTAATTTAATTTTTTTTTTTAGATAATAAAGTCATGTGAATTACTTATGATAGTTAAAATAAACAAAACCAATTATTGTTTGAATCTTTTTAAATGATAAGGCTTTTTGATACGTTATAAACTTGCTTAGACCAGGGATGTATATTATATTTTAAAGTGAAATGCATAAAGTAGATAGCTTATGAGAGTAACTTGAGTCCAGACAGAAAAACAAAATTCACGATACCGAAAAATTACGCTTTAGTTTCAAATTTCTATAACCTTCTCAACCGTTACATGGGAGATATTGGCATCCTTTAGTGATTCAAATTTTTAGTTTGAAGAGAAAATATCAAAATATTAAAATAAAAAACATTATTAATTGGAAATCTTTGATTATGGTATGGTATTAATTAATAGAAACATAGGATTTCTGTTGTCAAAATTTAGTTCTTGTTTTAAAAAACATAACACAAATTTTGAATTCTTGGTGTTTCGCATATTTTTAATATTTCTGGGTTCATCAGGTAATTTTCCTCAATTGCATTTCTTATCAGCTGTTTTCATAGTGTAGAATTCAAATGATTAGTTGAAATTCATGCAAAGTTAGCCAAAAACATATGTGTACGGTCTCAATTATTCTAAAATAGTAATAGTATGTTATAGTAATCAAAATATAAAAACTTTAAATAATTATTTGTTTGTATATTTTAAATTTAATTTTGTCTATAGATAATATTTATACTTATGCATATTTTCTTAACAGCATGATATTTTAAAATTAAATGGGGCTAAGCAAATAAATTCATAGACGCAAAGGACTGTTTCATGTTAAACAAAATTATCATCTTTAATTGCTAATTGCTTTGAATTGTAAAAGGTTCAATGCACTCAACACTTTTTAGATTCTTACGGATCGTTAATCTTATTAAATTAAACATTTTATTGATACTTGTTATCAAATTTCAATTCATAGCAAAAATAAAAAGGTATAAGTACAGGGTTACAGCTTTGAATACTATATTAATTTAAACTAAACAATGATTAATGAATTGGGCCATGTAAAATGCCACAGCCATCCAAGTGACAGCTAAACCAAGTAATGGCTTACTTTATACTCTGCCTTATTTTTGATCTTGGCAAATTATATTTTAAAATCAACTTACATTAAAAGCTCAACTTGACGTTGCTTTTAGTTTTGCAATAAATAAGTTTTTTAACCCTGCCATTGTTGACATCTCGCGTCACGCACACTAAAATGTGTTTGAAACTATTGTTATTATAAAAAAAGAAATATGGACAAAATCGTATTTCATTTTGAAACGCGTCGCCATTAAAATTGCATTAAGAAGACAGGGCCAGATTGAGCGGAGGGAAACCAGGGTGGATGCCCCGGGGCATCCACAAAGGGGGGCCCCCACAAAGAGACTTCCGAAAATTTTAGTTTTAAATTCCAAAAAGTAAACACTAGTAAACATCTTTTCCTTTGATATACATTTTTTTTTGCTGGGAAAGGCAGTTGCTAACTCTCGTTCAATGGCTGTTCAATTCTTTAATTTGGTGCAGAATTTGTACACGTTTTTCACAGCCAGTACAGTGCGGCACCGAATTCTGATTGAGAAATTTTCGGAGAAGAAAAGCGACCAGTTTTTAGTCTCGAAAAAGCTCAGCGACACTCGATGGTCTTGCCGACCTGAAGCTACGAAAGCCGTAGTCCAAGTTCTAATAAAGAGCAAAAAGACATCGTGTGGAATGAAGCAACGTACGTTCCACAGAAGAAGGGTGGTCCCGAACCCGCTTTGTTTGCAACATTTTGGAACGATATCTTGGAGCGATTCAACGCTACAAACAAGATGTTGCAAGACCCGAAAATGATTCTTAAATTGGCAATGCGTGCACAGAATCATTAAAAGCATTCGTGGAATCCAAACGAAATGATCTTGATAAATACGAGGAAGCAGCCGGATCAGAACGAGAAACGTTCCCGCTCGATTACGGGAAAGCACAAGACGCAAATCTGTCACCCAAGGAAAAATACAAATTATCCGACTCCATCCCAGTGATTGACCATTATATTGCATGCCTATGAAGCTGTACGTTTGAGATTTGGATTCCTGAATCACATCGAGAAGATGGATGCTGAAAATGTGCACCCTCCAGCAGAAGCATTGATGAAAGTGTATCCAGATGATTTAGAGCCTAGTCCTGGTAATGAGTTGGTTCATTGAATGACTCATACAAAAAGGGAAAAAAACTATGGAATACATTAATCACCGGAACTATTTTACTACCAAATTCTCGAAAATCAAAATTTCAGAGCTACATTCCCAAACCTCGAAATTGCATTGAGAATGTGGTTTCTATGGTAACAAATTGCACTGGAGAGCGCTCATTTTCAAAAAAAAAATTTAAAATAAAGGCTTCGAACCACGATGGGACAAAATCGTCTATTTAAGCTTTCTCTCCTGAGCATTGAAAGCGATTTCCTCCGAGAACTGGATTTCAACGAAATCATCAACGAAGGTCGAAGGGGTTCGTTCGTTAACCCTAAAATTTAGATAATTCGTTTTTCCGTTTATATCTATACATATTTATTTATTCAATACTTAAGGAATCTACTAGGTTTCACAATAAATTATTAGTTGAAAAAGTCGAATGAAAAAAAATTGTTTACTTTATTTTGAAAATAATTTGGAGCGAGAGGACTCCGCTCCTTTATTGCCCCCAGGCCTCTGGACCTCTAAATCCGGCCCTGTAAGGAGACCACGCCAGCCATAGGTTGACGACGCGATATAATGCGTTCATGAAAAGTTGTCTTCAATAAATTGAATGTTTTGTTGCGTCGCATCGTGTGAACCGAGCTATTAGTCAAGTTAATAAAGGTTTTCACCTCAAAAAAATCCAACACTTTTGAAACTTGTCACAATTACTAAGGGATGTCTGGTGATGGCCCACAAAAAAGTCCCCAAAAATCCAACGTGAGCTCTTTCGGGAGTTAAGAGAAACATGAAGATTGTTTTAGTTTTTCAACGTTTATCTCGAAAACTATTTGCGGTATCAAACAATTTGGTTCCACAAAATTAAAGCTCATTCAATTTTATAAAAAAAGCTTTTATGATTTTGTTCATATCTATAACAGTTTATAACATAACTCTAGCGGCAGTGAAGAGAAACTTGCACTTATTGCAAACATTGCGCAGGAATAAATCCACACTTTATGCAATGGCAAAATAAACTGAGCATAAATCAAGTGACAGCCGTCAAAAAGACCAACTCCAAAAAAAGTATTGCCAGATTGAAAACCGCGCGTCTAAATAAAAAAACACACCCTTAACATGAAATCGAAGTCAGTTCCATTAATTAAGTTTTGAAATAACTTATTTATATTTTGTGTTTATTTTCATTTATAAATAAGTATTAATTTAAAATTTAATAAACTTTTACTAAAAACCTTCAAACCATTTAATAATTCTATTTTGCTTTCAATAAATTTAAATTATCGACCCAAATCTTAAGTAAAATAAATTACAAGCTCTTACGTAAATATAGTGAACTTCATTGAAATCTGGTGAAAGGGTAGCAAAAACTCAAGCTCAAATCAATTACATTCATGGATGTATATGTATAAGTAATGTATCGATATATTTGTGTATATGTAATTATTTTGATAGATATTTATGTACAACCAGCTAACCATTACACATGGTGCCCCTTTTGATCCGCTACCAATCTACTTCGATAACAAATTAACGGTTAGAAGTCAGAAGATTTGCAATTGTTTCAAACCAATCATTTTTATGCTAAATAGCGGTGGCGCTGCCTTCGCTGCGCTGCTTTTGCCTTTTTTTGTGTCAAAAAATTATTGCTTACGTTGGGGTTTTATTTATTTAATTTTACTTCGCCTGATTGCTGACACAGTGACAGTCATGATGTAGAATCCCAAGCCCAACATTCTAATAACGATATTACTTCGCGCGCACGCTAAACCACATGATCAATGGCCGCACTTCAAACGATCGCTACTGTCGTTGAATTGAAACCACCCGCCATCAATCGTATCGTCATGCCACGCCGCCGGACCGCCGCGCCACGGCATCACCACTGTCTGCTCTTGCTTAAATAGGTGAGACCAATATACAAATTCGTTTTCATTAAATAAATTGATTCGCATGGCAAGACACACAAGCATTTGGTTTGATTCAAGTTAGTTGGATGCTTCTTCAGCTTCTTCAGCTTCAGCAGGCTATGTAGTTTATAGCTCCCGTCTGCGTTTGTCATCGTTGTCGTTCTTGGTTCCAATTTCAGTGTGGCTGTCGCATCTTTCTTTCTCAATGAATGGATAACTTTTTGTGTTCGTTTCTTAATTTACCAAACGAATAGCAATTGACAGTTAGTTCATCATTTCTGATAGATTTGCTGAATTGGGGAAATTGAGTGGCGTCACCGCAGTCACATCAGTGGCGGACTTTGAGTAAAAGCTAGTTTTTAACACAACACACTTTGATGGGGAATCACTTTAAATGGAAGCTAACTATGACAGTCGATATAGGAGGTGTGAATGGGGAAACTTGTGTTGTAATTCTGTTAAAACCCGATAAGGTTTTTTTTCTGCTTTTTCTTTTTACAATTTTCTTCGAATTTGAACTAGGCCAGGGATTTCCTATTCGATTTCAATTTTGCTGTGGTACTTTTTTAGTTTAATGCCTTTTCGAACATAATTTAATAATCTATAAATAATAATTATGTATGCGAAATAATTTGATAAGGCAAAGTAAAGTCTTGTTTACCTTAACTCAGCTCCCGAGCTTAAATGTGGATTGTTACAAAACTTAACTATTTGACACTTCAACTATGTGCTTGGGAACAATGAGGTGACGTCATATTATTACATATCGTAACAATATTTATATATTTACGAATGACAATAGTTTAAGATTGTTGAAAACATTTAGAAAAATAATGGACATAAAGTCCACTTATGTCAAAATATCAGTTGATCATGTTTTCTCATTCAACTGAAAGCTGAACTTCGTAGTTGTGATCTATTTATATACTTCAGAATTGTATTATAAGCTTTGTGTTGAAGGGTTTATTGTCATATTGGAAAAGGAAAAATGACTTTTTTGTTACAACACAACAAATTACTTATTATGAACTTGTACCTTCCGTAAGGAGTTCCATTGTTGATAATAATGTGTTTGGTATGATGAACTTAAGATATAAAATACCGAAGTAATGTTCAAAGTTAAAAATGAGTGACATCTTGCTACCTCGGTCCAATTTTGCGTTCAAAGAATGCAGTTGACAGCAAATTAAGTCCTTTATGCTTTCTGTACCTGTCCATTTATGTCACATTATCGATCGTACAACTCTATACGCAAACCTGGCAGGAGACGCAAAATACTTCTGTCACATTTATTTCTATACCATACATATTTATATTGTGTTTAAGTTATTCCTTTTTCAAAAGAAGTAAAAATCTTGTTCAGACATTCGATGCTTAAGAGTTGGATAACAAACAATAATCCATAATGCAAGCACTTTAGAGATGTGAAAAACTATCAACCATGATCAATGGCATAATAACTGATTAAATGCGTAGTCCAGACGTTCTGATTGGCTTAGTGCAACTACAAAATTAATTGAAATTTCCACTCCCATGTAGTTCGAAAATTTCGGCTACAAAGTTAGTGGACAAGGATTTTGAAGTTTCACAAACATTAATATGATAGTGACAGTTTGGGATTAACTGACTTTGAAGTGCAATTTTGCCAGAAAATTACCTTCCAACTAAGACAACTTTAATGGAAAGTTGACTGGAAAGTTAGTCAAGAAAAATCTCACTTACTATTAAGTCTAGTCAACTTCTATCAAAATGACAGTTGATCATCTTTTTTTATTCAACTGATAGCTGAACTTTATTACTCTTTTATTTATTTATTTTCTGCACAACTCATTTAAAGCTTTCTGCAAAAGAGTATAAAGAAGTTAACTGCAAATGAAGTCTTTATATTGATTTTTGTGGAAGTTGATATATAGGTACATGTGTAAATCTTTGTCTGAAAACTAATTTAAATTGTTAAAGATTTGAGATAAGATTTTTTGAAACAAAAGTCAAATAGCAATATTTCAAGAATATCAATCAAAATCAATTTATGAATTTCATCAATACGTGTGCTGACTATCAATCAAATGTCATAACCAAAAGAATGTCAAAATAAAAATTAGAAGTTTATGTTGCATTACTACTTATGTAAGTTATCACAATTTAACAACGTAATACTAAAATCAAATTTATTGAATTGAAATATTATAATTGACAACCAATAACTACATTTGATTGAAAAGGAATTAAATCCACACATTAAAACAAATAAAATTTGTCAAGGAAAAAGCTGATAAAATAGAAAAAAAAACAGAAAAGAACAACATTTACAAACTTTTGTTAACAACTGAACACAAATAAAGCATTTGCAAATATGTACACTACAGTTTGTGGTTAGTAAAATTTATTTTCTGTTATGTAATTATGTATTAAAATTTCCAAGATCACATGTGTTTGACTTTTCAATTGAACGATTATAATTTTTTGTTTTTGAACGGAAAACAGAGACTTTTTTTCGCACAAATTTATAACAGTTTGGAAACGTTCCATTCAAAAATACATATTTATGTACATACAAACATACTTTAATTCAAGAAAATATTCTTAAAATAATTCATAGGTGCTTTGTTTATCTATAAGATACATCTATGATATTTGTTACTTCGTTAAATTTTATTTGCATTCTTTTCTTAAATTAGAACACAAACACAGAAATTGATAATCTAAATGATTTGAACAGAAAAAAACTCTTCCGTAAAATTAATTTTTATTAACAAAATGACCTTAGACAATGTGCAAATAAAAATGTTTGTACAATCATAAAAACAGTGAGTCGGGAATTTATAGAGCAACACTTAATGATTCTGACAGCTACTTGCGTTTCTTAAATAACATAAATCTTTAATTTTTATTTGACCAAGAGATGACAGAATTACAAAATTTAAACAGAATCAGTTACCTAAATTAAAATAAATTTCCATATTAAATTGGAAACTTTATTTTTTTCTAGAAAGTTAAAAAAATGAAAGACTAATTTCTGAAAGAAGTGGCCAGTTTATATTTCAAAGATTTCTGAGAGATTTTTTAAACGGATCGACAGAGGTAAGACTGAACTATTCTTTTTAACCTGGGAATGAAATAAGCTTTGCATTTATTTTCTTCCTTTTTGAATCTCTTAATCTTAAGAAATCGGAGCACACAAATAGTATTCTAAAATGTTTGAGATTTATTTACATTTCTGAGAATACGAAAATCTCAGAGATCTTATAAATATAAACTGGTCAAATCAGAACCATATATAACCTCTCAAACAGATCTTAAATGTCAAATATTTTAGTGACATTTAGGGAAAAGCAAAAGAATTAATTTTAGGATTGGACTCTTAAAGAACACAACATTTTGAAAATGTTTGCCTTCAATTTAAAATTTCCTTAAAAACGAGTGTGAGTTGCTATGTGATTTTTGAAATATTGCTTACTTATTACATTGACGTATGTCTCCATGTACCAACTCTTTAAATGTTGACACTTCGACGACGAACGCCTTCAAATTTTTAAATAACAGAACAAACGCCAAGCTAAACAAACCAGAGTTATAAACAAAGTATTTTAGCAGGTGTGGATGGAAGGTTGTCATATTTTTTTTCTTCAAATTAGGTAATACTTGATATACAATAAAAATGATCTTTCTGTGTCACGTTTGATATAGTTGCCATTTAAAAATAATAATGAGTTATAACAGTGATCAGTTGCATTTTTAATTAGATCAATTCCATATAATTTACATATATATGAATGTATGTTGGTGAGGACTTATAGATAGATTAATTTTTAGAAATCTCAAACTTGTGGTTTTATTATGAATACTTATACTTTATATTTAAAGGGTGTTTTTGCTTACAGTACAATTTTCAATTTTCTTACAGTATATCTAAACTAACTTTGGTATGTTCAAATTTGACATCTATCAATTGCCTCAGAATAATAGCAGTTAATTTAAAAAGAATTATGTATAAAGTTCTCTCCTTTCGGGGAGTAAAATAAGTTGGCGAATGCATTGCGTTCTAGAGCAAGATCTTTGTGTCATAAAAATATGCATTTTTTTGTCAACGTGAAAAGTGCCAATGATAACTTTAGTGAATTAATAAAAATAACAAAACTTTCATGCAACTTTGTTCGTCATTGATAAATAATGTCAACTTCGGATTTTAACATTCATTAAAAACATGGAGATAGAAATATATTGCTATTTCGAAAAAGTATAATTGAGCTATTTTACCAGGTCATTTAATGTCGAGATTCTTGGACAAAAAATACCAATATCTAAAAACATGGAGATAGAAATATATTGCTATTTCGAAAAAGTATAACTGAGCTATTTTACCAGGTCATTTAATGTCGAAATTCTTGGACAAAAAATACCAATATCTTTTTTAAAATTAATAGGCATAAAGATAGCGATGGATGATTAGCTTATCGGGAATTTGTTAGAAAAGATACTAATTTGTAATTTTGTGCTCACTTTGTTTGAGTTAACATTTATTCTTTCGAGTTATCACTTTATTTATAACTTAAGTATGCAAATAATTGTTATTTACGCCAATAAATACGATATAGATTTTCTATATCTACCCCTTGATGGATATGCATACAAGTGTACATTAGACTGATTCAAGAAAACTTAAATGTTTGGTATTCAAAATGCAACTAGCTTTTTGGTTAGAACTTTGTAATACAATAGATACTCTTGACCAAATTTCAACTTTTAACATTGATATTTAGAGGTCACTCATATCGTCTTTCTATTTTCCATACAAGTTCTCGCTTCGTGTATAACATCAGTGCTTGTTATATTCAAGTCTTTTTATGTGCCATTTTCTTGAAGGGAAATAATAATATCGGGTTTTTCAATAAGAGCGCTACAAAAGTTTGTTTTAAATAAAACAAAAACGGTTTTGGATATCAATGAAATTCTTTGTTTTTGTGAAATTACGTTAGATGCCATTATGTATGGAATTCGATTTCTTTTGCATGGGCAAGCTTGCAGAAGTCGAGACGATGAACCTAATTTTTGACTTTTTTCAAGCATAAGTCGGCCGATACTGTTGCAATTTCATGTTCGATATTCGTACGAAGTTCATTAATCGTAGCTGGCTTATTGGCATAGACCATAGACTTGACGTAGCTCCACAAAAAACAGCTTCAATCGCACAACGAGGAGGCCAAGGGACTTGACCATTTAGATAATAATTAATAATTAATAAGATAATAAATGGAAACATAACACGTTCTCTTAACTTAGTTTCCAATAAATTAACTGTGACATTCGCTGTGTGGATTGTGGTGCCGTCCTGTTGGTAACTCATGTTCTCCAAATCCATATCATTCAATTGGGGCCAAAAATATTAGTTTATCATTGAACGGTATCGATCCCCATTCAGAGTAACGTGCCGGTCTTGATCATCACGCCGCCGCCGGGACATAAACCACACCTAACCATAATTTTATCGGGAAGCAATGATGACTCATTTAGTACGTTCAGGTAGAAATGAGCCTCATCGCTGAAAATGATTTTTCGGTGAAAATCCGAATCATTTTTAAGTTGTTACTTAGCCCAAGCGGCTTTGGTTCTTGCTCAATTTAATTGCTTGAGGATGTATGCCAAGATCTTTTTTCAAAATCTGCCACAACGACGTCACAAAGATGCCCAACGCTTGAGAACGACGTGCGAGACACACATTTGGGCTTTCTGCAACTGAAGCATCAAAAAATAAATAAAAAAATTAAATAAATTGGGTGGCGCAACAGTCCGTTGAGAACTAGGGCCTAGTGACTTACAACTCTCAACCATTCCTGTGTGTGAGTACTGTTGTCAGGGGTGGAGGGGGACCTAAGCCGAATCCGAACGTCAAATTTGAGAAAGCACTTTTCATGACATGAATTGCTCTTGGAGAATATGTCAATTTCTCGCATGACCTCTGGCATGACAGTCCAACGCACTACCCATCATGCCACAGGTACTACTGAAGCATCAACGGCAGCAATATTCTCGACATTACGGGCACTTCTTTGTCTCACTGGCACGGATTCAAATTGTCCCACTCCGAATGACTCCGAATTTCGGTAGTAAATTTTAATAATAATTTCGACACGTTGTTGGCTCGTTTATCTTTTTATCGTGAAATGGAAAACCTTACTGAAGAGAAATATGAAAAGAGCTGCAAGAAATATGGCGTCTTTTGCTGTCCCTGTCGCTCTACTTTTGAAGCGTCCTTGTTGAAAAACCCTGTAGTTTTGACAAATAATTTATAAAAGGTAATATTATAAAAACCAGTGGGATTAGCCACGAATTTCAATTAAACCACTAATGCACTAATTGTAAAACATATTAAGACCTTTACTAAAGGCCCTTTAAAATGTTTTTAAGTAAAGTTTCCACTTGCGCTCCCTTACAATTTTTTTTTAAAACAGAAATGCTCTATGAGCGCCCCCTACTTTCCTTACTTTTACTAAGTTCTAACTAAAAAGTTAGTAGCATTGAAAATAGCAAACATTTAAGTTTTTTGTTTTTAAACCACTCTAATGTACACTGAACAGGCCATTTGAATTGGCGGAACAAATGAAAAATCCTAAGATTGTTAGAAGCGGTAGGTTTTTTGTTAATTAATTTAATTTGAACTATTTTTAATGAAGTTCTAAAAGGTTATACCTAATATACTCAATCTCGTTAACTGTGCAAAAGTTGTAAAGACTTAACTAAAAGTTAAAACTCTTGGTTTGACTTTGACTTTTTACATAAGACATACAATTCACTTTCATGACTTTGACTTGAAATCAGGTACAAGTCAATTGAATCAAACTCTTTGATATAAAGTCTCTATAATGTCTTTAAACTCACTTTAAAGCTAGTCAGTTTTGAAAGTCAGTAAATTATTTTAATGCAGTGTTTCCTTCTTTAAAGCTCCTTTAAAGTTAAAATAATGAAACGTTTCTATGTAAGCTCCGAAAATGGTATTACTACTATTAACACAACAAAAGCTAAATTTATGGTGGTTAGAACATTGTTTTGTTAATTTTTGTATTAACTTGTGTTGTTTTTCATCATTATCTTTCAATCATTATTAACATACTTTTTTATAGGTCTTAAGACCCCCTTTACTTAATTAATATAAATGTATATAGTATATATTATGTATGTTTGTCTACATTACATAAATAAATATTATACGTTTTTCTCAACCGGAAACTTTAAAAAAAAATGTAGGTGCCTAATGCCTTATATGCATATTTTCCAGCTTAATTGTTCCGCTCTTTGAATTTCACGACTTAAGGTCATGACTTGAGCTTTAAAAAAATTTTATTTGTATTTTTAGCCACTGCACTGTTTTACTTTTTTGCAAAAGCACTTAGTTTCATTGATAAGACATCAAGTAAAACAGTAAGTACTTCTATTTGGTGTGTCGATGTTTGCCTTGAAATTTTAATTAAAAGTTAAAATGTTAATAGAATGAGTATGTACCTGTACATGTACATATGTAACGTCTAAACTAGTAAAAAATAATAATGTTTGTTACCGTTGGTTAGTCGCATCGTCCTCGATTTAATATGTACATATATGTATATACGGATTTTTGACATCTGTCTAACTGACAATATAGAGTATTTATTTATTAAATAAACCTTGATTAATATTTATATTTTGTTTTATTTTAACGGCAACTGCATGAACAGGGCTGCATTTTTAAGCTATTTAATTCAGGGCTCTATAGTCTCAAGATATCAATTAAATGTCAAATGTGTACAAAGCGCATTCTTTTTGACATGTTTAAGTTTGTTGTAGACTTTTACTTTTATGTAAATTCAAATATGACGTTGTTCGGTCTCCTGGGACAACTCATTTTAACATTTCGTTGTTTGTCTAGCTTTCACTTAATGTTTAAAGCAAACAATAATTAAAATTCTTAGACAAATTCACGAAATGTCATAATAAATACCTCAGTGGGTGCGTTCAATCTCGTGTTACATAGGATATGGATAGGATAGGTGAATTTTTGGATATTTAACATTTCGACGAGGTCAAAAATGATTGTAAAATATTTCCAATGGATAATTTCAATAATTTATCGCATTTAACCAACAAATATAAACAATATAACCATAAGTTTAATAAACTGTTCTGTCAGACACCCATATACTTGGATACAAGAAATTCTTGGGTACCTTTGGATTTATTTTTTGATAGCCCAGCTGTTTTAGATCAGCTGTTCTTTTGACTTGAAACTCTATCAAAAAGGTATCCGGATACCATATTTATCTGATAATGAACGCAGCAAATAGAGTCAAATGTCAAAAGAAGACCTTGGCTAACAAAGTTGTATTTATCTGCTGGGAAGAAAATTTAAAAATATACGTGGTTTCACAATTATGACAGCAGACATTATCTATCTCTTCATGATCCAAATAATTGGTGGATCGACTTGTTGAGTCGATGAAAAAAAAACTAATAAACTTACTATAATTTGTTTCAATTGTTTTGCAGAAAATACAAGTTAAAGTATTAGAACTTTTTTTTTTAATTAAACAAGTACTCAAGGAAATATATTTGACTTACACTTTATCAGATGATCTGACATTGTTCATTTCCATGTTAATTGAAAACTCACCATATTTATTTATTTGTTATTTAATTTATATTAAACTAATGATGACAAAGGTGTTAATGTAACATGACTTAATTCTTAACATTTCTAAAAATAGCCTTTTTTCAATTTATATATGTACATATTGTAGATTTTCTTAGTAGCTGCAAATTGAAATGCATTTGACTCTAATTTTGAATGTTAAATTTTAAAGTCAACGAATGACATTTTATAATAATCAATTCGAGTAACTAATTAAGTGAATGACACTCGTTGAAGGTCTAAATGTGCAAATTAGTGTAGGTTTATTGCAATTTATTGCAAGTCTAGCCAATTGTGTAATTATGTACATATAAATACATACATACATATAATAAAGTGGTTGTTTAAAAAAGTACACACAAATTAAATATAGTTTAACAATTCCGAAATTCAACAAAGTCGGCATTTCAAAAATAATAACTATTTCCAAATACGTACATTAGATACATATATTTGGAACTCATATTTGTTTCATTTAGGTTAAAGTTAATTTTAAACATTAAAAAAATGAGAGCCTTGAATTAAAAAGGAATACAAATATCTGCCTCACTAAGCTCTATCCTTTGTTCTCAGGAGGTGTCAGTTATAGTTCATAAAAGTAAACCTGGTTTTGTCGTGAAGTCGTTAGGACTTTTTTGTTTTACTGAGAAACCACTAAAAGCAAATGGTTAATATTTTCCTACAATGGTTAGCTGGAAAACTGGCCAAAAATGTTCTAAGACAATCCAACAAATAGACCGACAAAAACTCTGGTCATATCTTATATTCAGCCGTTTCAACGAATATTTAACATAAATGAAGGAAATTATCAAACATGTGTACATTTACTTGGCATTGCTTTATTCATACAGCAGCAACCCAGCAGAATCTACACTAATAGTGGTTTCCATGTGCAAAATAAATCAATTTATTTTCGTACAAGATCTGTCAAAACATACATTTCTCCTGTTTTTACATTCCAAGTCGCAAAATTTATTATTTGTCTTTGATTGGAGATCAAATCTGAATATACATTTGGATTTATCAAATACAATTCAATTATAAAAATGTTAAGCTGAAAATTTGACAGTTACTCTACGGTATTCGTTAACACATTCTCTTTTTTATCAAAATATTTTAATCGTGAACACACATTAAGTAAAATTAAGTGACATTCATCGATTCAACTTGTCACCCTCAGCAAAAGTCACAATCCTATAAAAAGATGCTATAATTTGTGCAAAAGTCAATTTTGCTCTGACATATGTCAAGTTTTGAAGATTTATTTGCTGAAGACAACTTTTGTGCTACCGAATACATTTAAAAATATCATAACACATATTTTAATTATTTTCTTGATCAGATCAAATGTTAAAAAGTAATAAAACCACATTATGTCATGAACTGACAAGTCATGATATAAAAGTTGATTTAAATAAGTGGTACTAATATTTAATTAACATTCTTTAAATTTGATGAACTACTTATTTTTTATATATGTATGTGTATATACATATGTAATTGAACTTATGTTGCTTAACGCCTTATTATGTATTCATTAACAAGTATTTTTAAAGTAACAATTAATTATAATCCAGCAAAAATTCCCCATAGATACATGTTGTAGTTAAAAAAAAAAGCTTTGCATATTTTAGATTTTATTCAAATGAAACTAAGACAGATTTTGGTGTTGTCTCTTTTTGACACATAGTATAGGTTTTCATAGTTTCCATTCAAATAAAATTATGCTATTATTTTTAAGCGAAAACAATCTCAACAATAAATCGGCAATTTTGTATGAATTTAATGTGAAATTAAAACATTAGAACTTAGCCCGATTGTTAGAATGTTACCTTAAAATTGCGTAAAAAGGTGAATGAATCAAGTTTTTATTTTTATATCTCAGAGGTTTCTGTATTCGAAGATTATCTTATTATTAAACAAATTTCTTGTTTTTGGTATCAAAATCCTGAGACAAGAATAAAATAGAATAGAAGATTCGATTCCGTAAGCAATCGCTAATTTGATTCTTAGAAGATTGAATAGTGAATTATTTTTATATTCGATTCTCCAGCTCTGTGATGTGAATCTGACTGAGAAAATTCTCTGAAATCTTAGAAATATAAACTGGTTAATTATCGTTGTGAACTGAATTGCTAATTTTGACATTTCATTCATCGAAAACATAGGTCTATCACAACTTAAACTAGTTATGATTATTTAATTTCTAATATACTAATTTAAATTTAATTTTTGTATTTAGTGATGTAAAAAGTGTGGCTTATGAATTTCGGATAGATCTATTTATGTCTGACAGTTGTTATGGGAAGCCTCGTTCTCGATATACAAGTATGTATGTATGTAAATATTGAAATGTAAAATGTTTTGGTTTAAACTAATTGTTTGCTGTTGGATGAATAGATGGGATCCTTTATTCACTTTATCAAAAAATATGTTTTCATATTCGGAATATTAAAGATTTCCTATTTCATATATCGTTGCAAAATTTTACTGTAACACCAACAATTAAAATTTCTTTCCAATGTCCAACGTTACAACGATCCATAGCAGACTATTAGCAGATGTGTTGTCAATATTTTTTGAAGTGATGATCTACTTTTCTATAGATATTATATTTTTGGTGAGCTATCAATTAAGTATGTGCTAATTGCTTTTAATTGATTGATCATGGTTTTCAATTGCTTAATTTTTTAATTGACGTGATATATTTTGGAGTGTGTATCAAATAAAAGAAGCGGTGTCAATAATGTGTGGCGCGACGCGAACGCACTATTGTGGCTATTTACAGAATTTATAGGTAAGTGAGAGAGGAAACTTTCAAGTAGCTAAGGAAAGTATAGATGTACTTCTAGAGTAGCAATTAAAAATAGAATATATGTATGGAAAAAAGTGCTAGCAGGTTTTCCTCAGTCAGTCTTTTTATCTTTAATTACATTTTTTTTTTCAAATTAATGGAAGCAAGGTACAATTTGCAAAAAGAATGTTTTTTCGCTGCAATTTCAAATGTGAAAATATTAGAACATAGTATTCTATATCATGCATTCTCTTCACTGAAAAAATCCTATCCAGAGACCAGAAGAATTTCTAGTTTCGAATGCATCTCGCTTTGAATTTGGCATTTTAACTGACATTTACTAGGTTCTGTTTTCTAACCAATGGAAAACATTTGCTGCGTTCAAACTCAGACAGATAGGATATCCGCATTTTTGTTAGTGTTTTACGTGTAAAATAACTGAGATGTCAAAAAAGGAATCCAAAGGCATCCAAGAATTTCTGGGGTTTGTAGGTGTCTGACAGAAAAGGCTGATTCAACTCATGGTTGAATTTCAAGAAGCTTGAAAATTAATTTCAGCTTTTGTATTTGTTGGTAAACAAAAAGATTAGGATATTCTGTAAATAATAGAGCATAATAGCAAGTAAATTATTAATCGTATAGAATTCCGATTGAGCTGAGAGGAAATTTAACATAGATTACAGATTAAGGTTATTACTTATTTATTAAATTGTTACGCACCTATCAATTCATCATCGTCCGACGAATCAGTTGAATTATCCATTAAATATTTTATCTTACAACAATTTTGACTTCAAACCCTAAATGTTTCTCTACTTTTTGTGAACAGCTGAAAGTTGTTTTTATTTTTTGACAGCTATCTCAATATAGCTATCCAACTCGTTCAACAAGGTATCTAAAAATCCACCTATCCAAGCTATTAATACACAATTCCAGTCAAATTTGTGTTCAAAGAGTTTTTTCTAGTATACATACATATGTATGTATGTATGTTGAAGAATATTTTCACAACAATTAAACAAATCACTAATGTGACAGATAAATCTCTCAAACAATTTTCAAATACAAAACAATAGAAAAATCAACAAAGTTTTGATAAATTTAAATTGAATTAAAAAAAATAAAGTGGTTTATTTTAAGCGCAACTTCGATGAGTTGAAGACAGAACAAATAAACAGCAAATTAACCATTCAACAATTTTTTGATTACCATCTCATTTTAAAGTACATTCAACTCTGCTATAAGAAGTTCATTATTCAAATCAAATATGTATATTTATTTACTTATTTATATACCAATAAGTTTGTTTTTTGTTCAGTTTCGAAATAATTGTTTTAACGTTCGTGGATTTCACAATTGATTTAGAATTTGTGAATCATAAAAATATGCTTTAATCTTTTTTAACTTGGTTTCATAGAACTTTTACTTTTCTTCACACCTCTCAAACTTCTAGTTTTGTATGTACTTAAATATTTAAACCACTATATTTTTAACTTATGTGAAGGTTAATGGTATTTAAATTGCAAACTGACCTTTATAAACAAATTTTATTTATTAAACAACTTTTTTTAACTACATAAATTGTCTTAAAATATATATTTATATTATATGCAAATCCAGATAATTCATGTTTTCTTTTTCTAATAATAGCATATTTATAGCTTATAGTTCAAGTAGTTAAACTAAATTTTGTTTAAAAATATTTAATCTAGCCATATAAAATATTTTTTAATGTAGCGCAAACAAAATAATACTTTTTTGCAGGATTAAGATTTCCTAAATTGGAATCTCGAATTTAAGAATGATTAAGACACACAAAACGGGTTTTTTAAGGTTCAGTTAGAGCATAACATATCCCTTAACAAAAAGTTACAGTTGAAATCATGTTAGTGTCTGGAAATTCTCATATGAAGTTTTGAGGAAACTTTGAATTTAAAACTTTCATATTTGTGAAGAATACATTTTAAAGTGAATTTTAAACGATTTTAACCATATAAAACATATGTTTTCAAAATTATTTTTATGTTTTTCAATATATTTCAAAAATTTGATGTGATAGCCTTTTTCTAGAAGACTAATTCATTACAAAAACAAACCATTTTACATTTTTATTGTTAAAACCCGTTTTAACACAAATGGTTTAGTGTTTCTTTCAGATTTTTGTAAGACAGGTAAAATCTAACAACTTAAAAGTATTTTTTAAAAATTGTATGGTTGCAAATAATTCAACTAAGTATTAAAGAAAGGTATTATGGATTCAGAAAACATCACGAATTTTATTGAAATAATACCTAAAAAACCTTGTGATAGAGTGATTTTGAATTGGATTTGAATAAAGTCTATCAAAACGGATTGAAAAAGTCCAATTTGATTAGACATAATATCAACACTTATTTAAAAAATTTTAACTTTTGAACCTTTCACCAAAATAATAAAAGTCAATGAAAAAAAGCCGTTTTGCAGATAATTAATATTTTTTTTAATAAATAGCATGTTTTTTGAATTTGTACCAAATAAAGGACACTCAGGCGTATGTGGAATATTATTTTAAAACTATTAAATATATTATTAAATTCACAGTCCAATAACTGATAACCTTACAATTAATAAATAACCAATATAGGAACCAGAATATTACCAAAAATAAGGATATTAAGCCTCAATTAGTAAAGAAAAAAAATGTTAGACATTAATAATAAATAATCGAACGGTCCACTTATTAAAATATTGAGTGATGAAAGAAAAGTATTGTATTACGAAAAACGTTAATTTAACTTTAAACGGTTGAAAAATTTGACGAAACCATATTTAGTTTAAGAATTTTCAATGAAGACAAAATTTGCTGTTATAATTGTCACTCAGATAATCAATCCTTCAAATGTGAAAAAAGGAATTTTTAAAGCGAAATATATTATTTACTATTGTAAGAACTTTATTTTTGTTTTGTTTTTGTATTTACTTCTTTCGACATTATAAAATTGGTTTTCTTTAAACATACTAATTGATATTTTTAGATTATTAAAGGCATAAGATTTTACTATTTAGTATATTTATTTATTTATTTATTTTATTCACATCAATTAGAGATCTTAACATCTTTAATTAGATTACAAAGGGTCGAGAAATAATGGTGTAATAATATATAACATTAAGAGTTTAAAATAACAATTATATACATAGACATGGTTTAATTAATTAATTCGAAAAGAACAAAAGTATTTTATTATTCAAAGTGTATCTGTTTATATGAAAATTCAAATCAATATGATTTCAAATTAGATTAGTTTCTCTAGCACAGCGAGTTAAGTGTTCATTAAGAGCATAGTTTACCCTATGTTCCTTTTCTCGGAACAAGCAACGTTCTCTTATTTGACGTGATTGAGCATATAAATCTATCAACGATAAAAGAAAAGGGCATTTGATATGATGCGACAAAATGTCACTTCAAAACATTAATCAAAACATATTCCTTCTATTTTTAAGTGACTGAGTTCCCAGAAGTTTACATCTAGTCGACTACGACTGGATTTCTATGTTCCAACCTAATTTCTGAATTATAAACCTTGTAAATTTTGTTGGATCATCTCAATTCTATTTGAATAAATATTGTAGCAAAAATTCCAAATCACACAACAGTATTCTAAGTTGGTTGTTCTAACATAGAGTAAAATAGAGATTTAAGGACAAAAGGGTCCTTGAAGTCTTTTGAATTACGTTTCATAAAACCTAGCATTGAATTGGATTTTGCTACAATATATTCTATATGCTTGCTAAAGTTTAGTCTTGAATCAAACAATACACCGAGGTCCTTTTTCCCCAAAAGTCTTTCAAGAAAAAGTTAATAACTTAGTAATCAAAATAAAGTTTCAAAAAATTGCGACAAAGGACAAAGTTTGACATTTATTAACGTTCAAGAATAGTTGGTTAGTTGTACACCATTCTGTTAACTTTTGGAGATCCTTTTTAAAGAATTTATGCACCTGAAAAACTTTAAATCATCTGCAAATAAAAGTGTTCTAGAATTCAAGAAGATTTCAGCCAGGTCGTTGTTAAATATTAAAAAAAGAAGGGGGCCAAGATGGCTTCCTTGCGGGACACCAGAGGTTACAATAATTGGACTAAAGAGCATAAGATCCCTTATGTATGACTCCAACTCTTTCAACATATTTAAGTGGAAACCAAATTGTGTTAGTTTCTTAATCAAAATAGTATGACTAACTCTATCAAAAGCCTTCGCAAAATCAGTATAGATAACATCAATTTGGTAGCCTTCTTCGAGTTTATTTAAAACTTAATTGGAAAAGATAGAAAGATTAGTGGTAGTGGATCTTCCTGCAATAAAACCATGTGGGAAAGTTGAAATGTACTCCCTAAGGAGAAATGTCAACTTTTCACATTTATTTTTCTCCAAGAGTTACTATATACTTGATAATTTACAAATAGGACGGAATATTTTTACTTCCTGCTTAGGACCATTTTTATGAATTGGAAAAAGAAATGAAAGAAATTCACCTTTACGAAGAGACATTGAAAATGAAAGGGCTCAGATATAGCAAATGCACATTTCTTCAAAATAATTGGTGGAATTTATATGAAAATGAATACTTTCTTATATCCCCAAAAAATACCTTAAACAATACCTCACCAAAGGATAATAACACAATTTTTCATTTGTATTTACTAATTGTTCATATACATAGCTAAATATTTTTCTTTTGCTTATGTTTACATCCACTCCCAAAAATTACTTATTTGCCAAACTAGAACATTAAGTTAACATTATTCTATTGGACTTTTTGGTATACACAAAATTCAGGATTCAGAAGTCTTATAAGGGATAGTGATAAAAATAGAAAACAAGAAAATAAATAAATAAATAAATATTCTTTTATTTAAGCCTTCCAAACTTTCCCTAACGAAATAAAAGCCCATCGAGATTCCTTATTTTACAGAAAGCTTAATATATTTGACATTTCAGTTTTAGTTTTTATATTGAAGGAGAAATCACGTACGTGATGTTTTTGATCACAATGAATTCATATTTTGAGCCAACATTTTTTTTATGTAGGTATTAGAAATGTTAAAGGCATTATGTTTTAAGAGCTCTCATTTTAGCAAAGTTACATATTTCATTATTTATTATTGGGAAGTTTCAGAAATGTAGAGTTTCTTTTAGTTAGAAAACCTTTACTTACTTAAGAATAGAAATTTAACTGTTTGCATAAAATTGTACAAAATTAGAATGGGATGCGAATTGCACTGATAACTTTCCATCCGTACCGGTTTGTCGATTTTTCTAAAAGTATCTTTCTTTGCTCTCATAATAATAAACTCGAGTGATATATCATTTTCTACCAGTTTTTATGAGTTTTTGTAGATTCTTATATTTTTGTAAAAAAAGTTGACAATTTGAGTTTTTCAAGAAATAAACTCTATCACTATCTTGTATATAAAATAAGGCTGATTTCAATATCTATTTTTGTTCCCAAAATTTTTAGTCGAAATCAATGTTTTCCAGTTTTAGCAGCATTTTTAAAAGTCTTTATTTCTTATACAAAAATACCGGTTGGATATTTTTAAGAACATTGGAAAGGTTCAGGCAACACCAGGGACTTCATTTGCAGTCAACTTCATTCTTTGAACGTACATTTCGACCAAAAAATCTAGTTAGTTTTTTAAGTGTAATGAATTCCAAATGCAGAACTTTACTTCGAAAACTTCTACTTTAAATTCATAATACAAAAAGTCCAAAATCATTATTGTCTACAAAACACTCTTCGGATAAGGTACAAGTCCATCACGTTTTGTATTGTAAAAAAATATTAGTTATTTCTTTTCAAAATTAACAAGGAACCATTTTACAGAAAGCATTAAATGAAGTTGTGCAGAAAATAAATAAATCATAGAGTAATAAAGTTCAGCTTTCAATTGAAAGAAAAAAATGATAACTTTTCATTTTAATATAAGTAGACTTGACATGATAGTTAGGTAGATTTTTCTTGAATAACTTTCCAACAAAGTTGCCTTAATTGGAAGATAATTTTATGGTAGCTGGGGAATCAGATACTAGAAACTTGCCTTACTTTCAAGTCCCTTATGTCGTCTGAACCTGCCCACAATCTTCAGGTTTTTTTAATGAACTGACCGTTGGATTTTTCTATAAGATTACATTAGTTCGAAGGCAACATATTTAACTATTGCCAACATTTTCGTGTCGAAAATCAATTTTTACCAAATGTTTTCTTTGGTTTTTATTTTTCATATTGAATTTTACCAGCTGTCAAAAATGTTATTCTCCGGTGCAGAAAATTATTGTGGTGGTTTTTTGTTCTTAAAATTTTTGAGATGACATATATTTTTGTTTTTCTTGTTTTAATTTAAAAAGAAACGCCGAGAAATTTTAAAATTTTCAATTCAAAAATCGAACCGATTGCAATAATAGGTATCCTAGGGAAAGTTAAACATTAAAATACGCCTTTTTGAAGTTCAAAGTTTGTGGAAAAGATTTTATTTGACAATTTTGCACACAAAAAATCACTTGAAAGCATCAAGTCTTGAATGGTAATTTGGACTTTTTGGTCAAGATCTGTAAACTATAAAATAAGAATATAAAAAAGGCTTAGAACAATTATAAAACAATAACCTACAAAAAAGACAATTTTCTCACTAGAAAAACATGAACATAAAATGTCCCTTTTTTACTTCAAAAGTAATTGTATTGCAATTATTTTAATCGTTAATAGCAGAAAAACTAAAAAACTAGATGAACGTTAACTAAAAGTTTGAGTTTTTTCTCAAAGGAACCACTAAAACGATTTGAATTAAGATTCAACAATATCTTTCTACAATTTAGGTTAAAGCTTTAACTACTGTGGGCAGGCGGAATTATAAACAAGTCGATGGATGAAGTTGTACAAAGAAATCACAGTTTGGAAACTCTTTATAATTCAGTAGTATTAATTTTGATTAGGCACAGTTTCAATTTTTGCTAACGGTACTTTTAGACCAAGTTCAACGAAAGAGGAATAGATTTCAGTTTTATTTGAAAAATACATATAAAGGTCCTCAAATCTTAAAAATGTATAGCAAAATGAGGCTTACAAAATTGGCTTTAAACGATATGTAAGCCTTAAAACCAAAATTGCCAAATGAGTTCACACATTAACAATAGTTTCTCAATCTAAACACACCATTATACGATTATTTTTATAATTAATTAATGAACAAATACACAAACACACTATTCATAGACAATCAACTCAAGGTTTTTGCGAAAAAGTTAAAAAGAATAGTAACAGTAACAATCTATGAGTATGCATCCGAAGCCTTCATCGTACATATGTACATAATTCAAACTTTATAGCATTCCTCTTCATCTCAAACACAAATTGTTGTATCTATAAATGCAATAAGATTATGGTTAATCCATAAAACAAAAAAAAAACTCGCCGTCTTTGCTATAATGTTGCAAGAAGTCAACACACTTTCGTCATGAAAAATGTTTGATTGAATTTATAATATTTTTAGTGTCAAATTTCATGATACAGACAATAATCGTCCACGAATCAAGATTCGCTCAAAAAACCAAAACACATGTTCTTAAAAAAATAATAATAAAAAAAAACTATACAACATTTTTTTTCAATGTCAAGACTATACATTTATACAGCCACGCATAAAACTGACACACTCACCCAACTTCCCCATTAGTTCCTCCAAAACATAATCAACCGCCATTATTTCTCCTTCTTATCGTTTTCAAATAAGTGCACAAAAGTAGTTGTTTCTATTTTATTTAATTATATTTTAATTAAACAAAATGATAACACAATCAAATAGATCGCAAAAACAATCAAAACGACAAAAATCAATGCAGAACTTTTTTTGCACCTCTCTTCACTTTTTGTGTTGATAAAATTCACGCGCCAAATTTCAATTTAATTTGATTTTTAAAAGAACGAGTTTTTGGTTGAAAACGAAAACTTAGACGGAATGTTTTTTAAATGTAATTTTTGACACAGAAGAGCATCACATGAATGACGACGACGAAACTCTCGATTGGGTTTGTTTTGACTCGTCGTTGTATTTATGATTAATTGTCATTATCTCTTGAGAAGCCAGCCTTATCAACAAGAGTGCCGTAGTCCCGAGTCTCAAGTCCGATAATGAGTAGGAGGCGTGGGGTAAAGTGTTCAAACCAAAGGAAAACGCAAGCAAATTATAAAAGGCTAAGCAAGCACCATCCAGCCGATGGCGCGAACGCAATGAAACTGCTGAACTGAAAATCGAAGCGAAGCTAAGGAACTATCTTCCACTGTTAATGTCGTTGTCGAATGAATCAAAAGTATACAGAGCTGAGCTGAGGCTCTCCAAAAGAATTTATTAGCTGCCAATTTCCCGATGTTTTCCTAACAATGCCTCCTATATGGAGTATGAAACTTTGGCGATCGCCTTGAGTGTGGTGTGGGTACTTTGTCAGTGATGACGTATTATGAAGAATTATGATGTCGATGTGTCAAAAAGATCTCTCTGCCAAGTTGGCTATCGATAAGTTCAACAGAGTGGTGTCGTTTCGGAAAAAAAAAGCTTTTTTTCGCGCGACTTAAATGTGGAGTTGATTTTATTCATTAGAGACTGTGGTGGGCTTCTTATATGGTTTTTGGTGGCAATATCTATAGACATAGAGTTTTACAGTTTGATTATGGAAGGTAAACATAAAATAAGAGGAAGGAATTTGTGAAGCGAGTTAGTCATACCTTTGCCAATTTGTTATGAAATGGAACTTGAACTTGCTATCGAAAGAGTTTATTTTTGGAAGTAGATACACTGGATATAGTATTTAGATAAAATATAAAAACAAAGTTGTATTTCTGGCTTTGGGATTGTGGGCGTGTTGTTTTTAGCGCGCACGTGGCGCTTAGCACTTCATGGAAAGTGTGTAATATTACGAGAGTAAAAGTGATAGTTGGTAAAGTGCCCGTGGCATGGTGGTAAGTGCGTTGGACTGTCATGCTAGAGGGCTTGGGTTCGATCTGAGGCATGAATTGAGAAATTCTCCCAGAGTAATTCTTGTCATGAAAAGTGCTTTCTCAAATTAGCCGTTCGGATTCGGCTTAAAACTGTAGCTCTTCTCCATCCCTGACAACAGTACTCGCACACAGGAATGGTTGAGAGTTCTAAGTCACTAGACCCTAGGCCCTAGTTCTCAACGAACTTTTGCGCCACCCAATTTATTAATTTTTTTTAAGAGTGATAGTACGAGAGGAAATGTTGCTATTTTGGCTGGTGATTTTTTCGTTCACTTCTTCCATAGGGTTTCATGGATCATTTCTTCTCGTGAATTGTATAATGAATAAACTTGATATTGTGGGCAGGTTTAAACAATATAATGGACTTAAGGGTAAGGCAAATTTCAAGTTTAGAATTGGCCATCTGCCAAACAGTTGCCTTTCAATTGAAGTCTACTTAGGTGAAAAGGTGTGCTTATCATGATTTTTTATCAATTTAAAGCTGAATCATTGATAAAGTTATCTGGGCCAAAATTTTATTAAAAGTTTTGTGTAAATTGTTTCCTTGCTTTTTAATTTTGTTTGTTATAATTAGCGAACACTAAAAGGGTTTTCAAATCAAATGGGGTGGCGCAACAGTCCGTTGTGAACCAGGGCCTAGTGACTTACAACTCTCAACCATTCCTGTGTGCGAGTACTGTTGTCAGGAATGGAAGGGACCTACAATTTAAGGCCGAATCCGAACGGCTAGTTTGAGAAAGCACTTTTTCATGACAAGAATTACTCTTGAAGGATTTGTCAATTCCTCGCAAGAGGCAGTACCCGCGAAAATTAATTTTTTTAAATTAAGCTGACAGTCCAAAGCACTAACCATCATACCACGGGTACTACTAAAAGGGTTTTGTATACCTTTAATATGCCAAAGATACAGTGTGAGCATTAGGTAAAATCGGGAAGGGTTGGATAGGAGGTGATGGTGTACATTGATTTCGAATTGCCGAACATTGCAATGATAGGGAAAGATAGAGCGTGGCAAGGCATTCCACATTCGCGTAGTACGGCTAAAAAATGGATCCCTGTACTTCACAGTATTTCTGAAGTTGGACTCGAGAGTAAACTGATATGCATTCCTAGAAGCGCAGCGCGGGTATTACAGTTAAACTGTTTGGGGAAAAATACAACTGTCTATTTCACTAGAGCATAGTTCGTTAAAATAACGGTTGCTTCGATGTTCGAATGAGTTAATCGAGTGGATGATGTTCATGTCACCAATCAATTTAAAAGCTCTTCTTTGAATACTGTCCAAGAGGCTGGAGCACCAGCCCAGAGATGAGAGTTATATTCAAGTTTCGGACGTATATAGGTTTTGTAGATTGTAGCCAGACCAGACGAAGAGAAAATTTTCTTGGATCGTCTCAAAAAACCTAGACATCTTGCGGCATTTTTGGCGACATCGCGTATGTGATCGATACACAAAAGGTGGTTGCTGATGCACATTCCAAGGATGTCTAGAATTTCAGTTTCGTTGATGTGAGTGCCACTTATAGATAGTGGCAAGGAGGGTATGTCTCGCTTTAACATTGAAAGACAGGATTGGGTCTTCGAAGCATTAGATTCCACACGGTTTTTTATTCCCCATTATACAATGCTGTGTAGTTCGGAATTTAATTAGCTAATCATATTTTGCCGTTGCAGTTTCACATCCGGAGAGGAGGGTTGTGAGCCTGGAAACGAATATGAAAAGCTAAGAGTGTTATCGTCAGCGAAACAATGTATTTTATTAGAAGTAGCAGACAGGAAATCATTTATAAAAATGAGAAATAGAATCGGAGACAAAACGGACCTGCATTTATTTTCTGGGTTTCAGACTTGAATCCGTCCAAAACAACTTGAATTGAGCGGTTCGAAAGAAAATTTCTAATCCAACCAAGAACAGAATCGTCAATACCAAAAACACGCATTTTCGATAAAAGATCAAGATGACAGATTTTAAAATGCCTTTGAAATATCAAGTGCAACAATCTTACTTTCTCCAAAATGATGTAAAGATTTGCTCCACTGTTCGGTGAGATGTACCATGAGATCACCAATGGACCTATTGCTTCGAAAGCCATACTGTCGGTCATTAAGAAGCTTTCTTTCCTCAAGATATATCTTAAACTAATAATTAAACAGCGTTTCCATGGCCTTGGAAAGAAGGTACGTAAGTGCAATCAATCGGTAATTAGAGGGTGAGGAAGATTCACCATTTTTAGAAATAAGCTGGACAAATGCAGTTTTCCAACTACTCGGAACTAGCCCAGAAGAATAAGATAGATGTTAAATCTTACGCAGTGGTTTTGCTTGCGTGGACGAACACCTCTTCAGAATAATAGCGGAAATACCATCCGGACCAGCGGATTTATGAATGTTGAGATCTCTAAGAACTCTCGCGACTGTACAAGTACGAAAATAAGTTTGGTCCCATAGAATCATTTACTTGATTAAGAACTGGGAGAGCCATGACACTATCTAGTAAGTATTTTCGGCGAACTGCTTTGCAAACAAGTCAGCTTTATCAATAGAGCTAACTAAAGGAGTGTCATTGACAACGAGAGTATAGGAACTGAGGAAAACTCCTGTTTTTACAAATGAACTGTTGACATTGCATTATTTTTTAATGTAATTTTTGGTCATGCAAAAATTACATATATTGAAAACAGAAAAAGAACACAACTTATTTTTAACTTGTACCTTGGGTAAGGTTTTTTTTTGGGTTGATAATAATGTTGTTAGTATTTAGTGCAAGATCATCTAACAAGGTAAAAGATAGTGAAGTAAAGTTCCAACCTTGAAATGAATGACATGTGAAAAGTTAACTAACTACTTTGGTTTAATCAATTATGAGTTAAAATAAAATATCCAGTAGTGAACTGAATCAAAACTGTGATTTCTTTCTTAATAATTTTTTTGAAGGTGTGTATTTTCATTACTGGAAACACTTTGTCATAACTACAATTTATAAAAGGTCCAGACAGCAAATCGAAAATTACAGCTCAATAGCGAAACTCCAAGTCATACCCAAAACTTTAGAAGCTTTTTAACATAATATTTTAATTAGCAAATTAAATTAAAAAATATGAGTTTTTATTAAATTTTTGAAGAGTGGTTAAAAAACTATCTTGTTAATCGTACTCAATTCGTGAAAATAGGAAGAGTTTTATCTAAAACTATAAACAAGTATTCAGTTGTGCCCCAAGGGAACCATCTTTGTACACTTCTTTTTTTTAATTTTTATAAATTAATTACCGTCTGTTATATTAAAAGTTGAGAGTTGTAAGTTATTTTTTTTATATTGAAAACTGAACAACTTTTAGATATTTCCAGGTGATTTTAATATTTTTATTGAAGTTAGTACCTTCCATAATTATATTCATATTCAAAGCAATGTTCGAAGTTCAACCGAGGTGGTAGTAAACATTGCTTGCATTTAAATTTTAAATGTTCAGTCATGACCTTTCGTCGAATTTAAACAATAATAATATTTTATTATAGTATTTCTGACTTTAGAATTAAAAGGTTTTATTTACAGATAGAATGAAGGTTATTTTTAACGCTGAGCTTAAATCTAATTCGCATATTCATAACTTCATTTCCAAAGCTAACGCAATGCCTGGTTTTATAATTAGAAACTCAAGGGATTTTCTTTGCTCCTTTTACCCTTGAATCGTTACAAGAAAATCGGATCCGTACATTTTATTCTAGAATATTGCTCTGTTGTTTTGTGGCCCTAGCACAATACTACTTCGCTTCTCAAACAGAGTTCAAAAAGGTTCACAAAATTTTAGTTCCGTTAAATTTACCAGTATTCGCAAATCCCGTATTATGAAACAACGTGTTAACTCATTGATTTAAAGCCTGTTAATAAGAAAAGGTCGTACAACTTGGTTATTTCACGATGCGATGTACACAATGCTCACAATTTTTGAATAACTTCAAACTTTTCGACTTTAGTTTAATTATGTTATACATTTAAACGGTTGAAACTCTAGTATAATCAATTATTTAGCTTTAATCCATTTAACCCTGTAAGTAACGCTTCCTCTAAAACACAAACAAATAAATTGAACAAATCAAATATATATAAGTACAGTTACTCCCAAAATTGAGCGTAAAAGAAAAAACTTTATTGCGGTTATGATTGATTGAAATGCAATGTTTTTGTTAAATTTGTATTTTCAATTTTCTTCTATACTTTAAATTATAAGTCCGTTCACGTACCTTCCTAAAACAGTCAAATTTTACAAAAAAAAAATTACAAAATTTAACTAAATTCTGTTCGCGTACCCAAAAATTTTGTATTTTTTGTTAAAAAAAGCGCTCACTAGAGAGTAAAATATTTCCCCAACCTACGAATTTTAGCCCAAGAAATTTCTTTGAGCTGATTTGTGAAAAGTGTCATATTTGATAGAACTTCAAATAAATTAAATAAATGCAACAATGGACCAGCATGAAGTTGCTTAAAGTTCATGTTGTCTTGATTTATCCATTTACAAAAAGAAACAAATTCTAAACACGAAGTTAAACGATGGTGTTCAAGAATTTTTCTCTCGAAGCATCCTAAAACGTTCTCACATTTCTTTGACAGGGTCGTTTGATTTCGTTGTCTGTGTTAATAGCAGTGCCTATGTAGACAAAGTCCTTAACTACCTCAAAGTTTTAGCTGTCCATGGTGACGTTTTGTCCAACACGTCGTTGTTCAGTGTCCTTTTTTGATGACAGCATACACTTGGTCTTGCCCTTATTAACCACTAAACCCATCTTCTTCGCTTCCATCGTAATGCTCAAAAATGCTCCACTGACATCACGCTTTGATCTTCCAATTATGTCAATATCATCTGCGTATCCCAGTAAATGGATGGACCTTTGGAAGATTCTGGTAGAGTTTTGAACAATTCTTTCCAGAAAGATATTGAAAAGTCGCAAGACAGAGCAATGACTTTTCTAAAACCTTTTTTGACATCAAATGCATCGGTGAGATCTTTTCCTTGACCTTGATAGAGCAGCGTGTATTCTCCATCGTAATTCTGCACAAACGGATAAGTTTGACAGGGATGCCAAACTAGCCATTGCTCTGTAGAGCTGTTCCCTATGGATGCTGTTGTACGCGGCTTTAAAATCGATAAATAGATGGTGGGTATCGATTTGAAGCTCCTGTGTCTTTTCCAAGATCTGCCGTAGTGTGAATGTTTGGCCGATAGTGGACTTTAATGGTTTGTTGACGAACGGTTTCAGACGTTCACATAATATGGCAGAAAGGATCTTATATGCAATGTTAAGGAGACTGATGCCTCTGTAGTTGGCGCAATTTAGAGGGTCTTCTTTTTTATGTATCGGGCAAACTATGCTGAGATTCCACCAATCGGGGATGCTTTCTTCCGACCATATTTTGCAGATGGGTTGTTGCATGCTCCCTACGAAGTCACCGCCTGCTTCTTTAAATAGTTCGTCAGCGATGCCGTCAGCTCCAGCAGCTTTGTTTGACTTCAGTTCAGATATAACTCTTCACTTCGTCTAGGAGGCGGAATTGTTGATCTGCGTCGCCTAGGTTGAGTGGTTCTATCTCCCTTACAGCGGAATTCGGTTCGTCATCGCCGTTATATAATTTGGAGAAGTGGTCTTTCCATATTCTCAACATAGACTGGTTCTACTACGATGTTCCCCTGATCGTCTTTACAGGCTTCGGTTCGTGGCTGGTACCCTTGGTTAGAATTTAAATGTTACTGTCAAATTAAATATTTCTGCAGACTGACGCGTACTTTTAAGAATGTCCATTGTGTCAATCAGCTCAACGGTTTTTATTTCACTTGCAACCCGATAACAAAACATAACCTTCTTCATGTTTAACCATAGCAAAAAAGTTCTTTTTTTCTAATTACGAATTGGGCTTTCTACAAACAGTCTGCCTTCTTTCAGATCCTAATACGTTAATATATGTAAATATAATAAAAACAAGAAAATTTAAATGAATTTCCCCTTTCTTAAATATTAAAAGTACCGAATTTCTTATTTTCATATGAGTGTAAGGTCAATTTTGGGAGTAACTGTATATCTATTTTGTCCCATTTCAACAAATTGAAAAAACAACACAACAAAATCTTTAGAACCTTATTTTTAACATTTGTAATTTAAGGTGCATTTGATAATTGGTTTTGCTATGTACATAAATATATGTACATATTTACAATTATTTTCAGGAAAAAAAAAACATAACAAGGATGCTTTTGTACCGCCCACCAATTATGCAGCTGTCATCTTTTGACACTTGACAAATAATAACTACACTATTACTGTAAATTAAACGATACATCCTTCAACACGCATTTAAAATGATAAAATTCCCTACAAAAATGCTCAACATTTTCTGGAAATGGCAATTTTGCAAGAAAAGTTTCCTGAAAGTTATTTTGTACCTTAATTTCTTAGTCTCAAATTGTTTGGGTAATGTATTGAATATTTTTAAAACTTCTTTTTAGAAAATTCTATCTAAAATTTAATTTAGCAGAAACAAAACAAAAAAATGTCAAAATTTCTTGGTGTTATATCGACGCGCTGTCAGCATCCTTCTGACGACCGTGTAATAGAATTTACAGATCTTGAGCTTTTGGCCGACTTTCTTTTCCATGAAACGCAAAATCTATTTTATGAATTTCACCGAAAATCGGAGTTTATCAGCGAACAAGAAATACGTTTATTCCAAAATTTAAACATGGTGATTATTATTGTAATGAAAAAAGATTGTTTTTCTTTTAACAACATGTAACTTCATTTTCCCAGATCATGGAAATTCTAAATTTCGAAAGAAAGACTCATTTTCAAACACTCGAATTGGAACATGAGTTAGAAAAAATTGGATTTTGTTTAGACGCAATGGAAAGATCGATAGATTGTTTAGACAGGCTTCCGGAGAATTTTGTTGCTTGTAAATGCATATCGAATCCAGAACGACGTGTGGCTCTTGAAAAATTGGTAAAACTTTCCGAAGATTGTACAAGAATCGAAGAACAAATGTATCATGTTCAGAAGGAAGAAAATTTGTCTTTTGATACAAATTCATGTGATCAGGTGAGTCGGATGATAAAAATTATTGAAAACTCTTGATTTTCTACGCTCTTATAGTGGATTGAAAATTATCCATTAAGTAAATCTCTCTAAACTCAATCTCACAACTAAAGGATGCGACATGCTTCATAGTTTAAGAATGTTTAGTTTGAATTACTGATAAGTAAATTCCGTATATAGGATTTCGTAATAAGATGAAATGTTGCATTTTCTTGAAAGAATAAAATATGCCTAGGTTTTTAGTTGCCAGGCTGTGATTACCAAAATCTCTTAAAGCAGATTAGTAGTTGTCTTCATAACCTTGTATTTTTCGTTGGTTAGCATCAAATTTAGATCAATGTTGTGTCCAACTTAACGGCTTCGATGAGAGCGAGTTTTTCATGTCAATATCCAGAGACAGGTTCTTCTAAAATAATAATTTTAATTCCAACCCTTCACATCCCTATTTCAGAAGTTTATCTCAAAAGTATATTTTCATAAATCTTAAACTAATTTTCCATCAAAGTTATTTATTAAGAAGGCCGTTCTACAAGAACAGCCATTAGGCTTGATCTATAAATCTACTGCAATAAAACTGCCTAATTATATTGTATTATAAAACTGCATCTACTTCTTATTTCTTTTTGTTAATTTTAATATTCTTAAAAAAACAATATGAGTTGAACTTAAAGAAAGAAAATGAAATAATAAAATAGGAGGAGCCGGTGATTAGTTATTTATACTTCGGAGTATTTCTGATTGATTAGTTATATTGTAGATTGTAAATTCCATTGAACTCTAAATTTCTACTATCAGTCTTATCTCTTGGGTACAGAGCCACCTATGTTGAGGTATAAAACTTGCTAAATAAAAAAATCCACCAAACTTATTATTCCCCTTGTTCTCCATTCAAACTCTTCTAGTCAAGCAATCTTGTCTTATTTCTGGACTTGCATCAACAAATTTTGCAAAATTTAGAACAAAAGTCTGACAAAATCATTGATCAGCTTCAAAAATTGGATGCATTATTCATAAATGCATACAGTAAGTTACTTCAGTGAACTTTAACTCAACCAAAAAAAGCCACTCAACACCAATTATGCTTTAATTCCAGAACGAAGTATCGGTGCTTGTTACCACAAACCAAGACACGATATCGCCTCTTCTTTTTGTTAAAAAAATTGAAATCAAAACTCAAATTTTATCGAAAACTTATTTCAATGACGTAACAAAACACTTTAATGCGAAATGGAATCAACAACTATGAAAGCATGGAAATGGACTAGGAGCTATCTTAGCTCTGAGTTTGATTCTCTCTGAAGAAGATGATATCATCGGCGATGATACTTGTGCTAGGTCTTTGGCTGCCTTGTTGATCTGTAATCTCGCCGTAAGTTAATTTGCCTTGAACCAGTGTCCGCTGACCTTTTTTGAGGTATTCCATGACAGTGTCTCGCAGAGCTGGCTTAAAGACAACCACGCGATGCCAGTCAGTGCGTTGAGCCCAGTCACCATTCTCATATCTACATAATACAAAAAAAAATTTCGTTTAATTCAAGAAGACTAACTCAAAATTGAAAGTTATACTCACTTGTAATTGTTGTGTGTAGCCACAGAAAACGTGACCACGGGATGTTCCTTGTTGCCTTTTAGTTGGGGATCAGCCCCAACGCGTCCAAGAATAGTGACATTATTTATAGCTGAGGAAAAATCACATTTCAAAAATCAAGTTGCTCACGGAAAGCTTATTTTCTAACTTACTCTTTTCAACTTTTGGAGGACTGGAAAAACATCTGGAGACAACATTTCTAGCTACTGATGGTTTGCACTGAAATATTATTCAATTAAGTGAATTTGATTTTTGATTAAATTTCATAAAATATTTACAAATTTTGTTGCTAAAGTGAAATGCATTTTTAGGTTTAATTGAAAAAAGCCGGCATATGAAAATATATAAGAAGAATCACGATGCAGAGTCTAGTCTAGAGGTAGCCCGTTATTTTTTGGACATTGTGAAATGAGTGACAGGAAAAATGTCAAATTGACATTTGGGTGTGGAACGTAGGTGTGTTTATAAATACAACTTTTGTTCATAGCATAGACACGAACCGATGCGAATCGGTTTGAGTGGGAATGACATCTGTTGGAGATAATTTACTTTGAGTTATGAGAAACGGTTGAGCTTCGGAGTAGTAATTCCGATTACCTGAGAAAACTACTAGCCCTCCAATTCGGTTAGATAAAATGTTTATAAACTAGAATTAATAATTAATTAATTAACTGCCAGATATTTAGGCGATCCTTTTTGATTTGATTCCGTATGCAATTCAAAAGTTTTCGGCGAATTCAATTCCTGCTGCAGTATTATCAGTTAAGCAGCATTTACATGAGCGCGACCAACGAACGAGAAATGAATTACAAAATGTGAGTTTAAATACGTTTGAAGAGATATTTTCGCACTAATTCTTAACAAAACGATAGCTATATAGTTTCTATTTGATTTATGATGCATACTTTTACTTTTCAATATAATATATTAATAAATTTAATAAAACAAATTTATTCGTCGCTAAAAAATTGTAGTTGATACGAACTGTCAAACTTTATTCGCGTTCCACATTCTCCACAAACGCAACAAATAAAATAATCGCGTATAGTTAACCTAAAAAAATCATTCTTGTTTCGTTCAATTGTCAAAGTCAAACTTCATTCGCGACGAATTAAAAAATTTCATATGAAAGAAATGTCAAAATTGACGAATATTCGTTCATTCGTTGGTCGTTTGTCGTGCTTATATGAATAGTGCTTTAGTTGGTCTCCACACATAGGGCACAACGATACATAGGTGACCTAAGTTTATATGCATCAAACTGTATGCTAGAACCTGTAAAACCATTGACATACTAGATATGGACTGGAAGTCGACTCATTTGCCAATAGAAAATCCCACTTAAAATTATTTCACTTATTTGGCTATGCCTTTCCTCTTATAGGCTTGGTGTGGACAAAACAATAATTTGTTTTAAAACTCCATCTGTTGTTTTTTTTTCAAAAAACTAAGGACATGTATTATTATGAAGTTTGACAAAATAAGCAAAATACCAAAATTATGAATTCAAAAATGTGAATGTTAATATAAAAAGGAAACATTTGTGTTCTGAAAACTTTAAATAATAATATTTTTTGTTAAACATAAATAAATTATCAATATAATCCATGGATGGAATTTCAATTACCACTCAAACATTTAATGATAATTGGGAGAATATCCATCTAGACACTTGGAAAATTGGTGGCAGCTATTGTTGAGATATCCAGAACATATTTTCCTATTTAGATCGTACAAACAAAGCATTGGGAAGGATATTATTTAAAAAGATATTTTTAATTTTTTTACAACTTCATCAGTCATCAGTGGAAAATAGAATGTTTTCGATTATATCCTTTGGTCTATTTTCGATGCAAGTCTTGTATTGGAATGATATTTATATAGCAGTCTATTTTAAACACTTTTCAAATATTGTATATACATATGTATTTATAGTAAGAAACAAGTTTAAAATAGAATGAGTTGTCCCTTTAAGAGCGTTCTTCTTTATTTCATAAACAAAATCACCTTTTGAAATTCATAACTTCAAACTTTCAAACAGTGCAAAAAAAGTTTGACACTACGTAATCATTTCATAAACACTCTCATGGTAACCATTTTAAAAGCTTTGAAAAAGTTGTTTGTATGTCAGAAATCTATGGTGCGATTTTTCTCTTATGCAAAAAGGCGGTTATATTCATTTTTCTTTTAAAATTAATTTTGATAGTTAATTTCTCTTTGAATTTGTTTTAGGTTTTTACAATGTTTGATTGCATTTTATAAAATAAATAATTTAATTTTTATTTACGGAATGAATCAAACCTATGAATTATTTCTAAAATATTTTAAAAAACATTTTTCAACTTTTATTTTACAATTTTCAATTTCTACGTCAGCTAAAATTATATAACTGATCAAAATTGTATTGGTGTTTGTGACAGCATGGTAAATCTTTTGAAAATATGTATGTATGTGTATAGATCTGAACATTTGATTGAAAATTAAAAATAAGTTTATTGACATATATTGAAAATATTGGAATTTTTAACTGATTTATGAAAACAAATAGTTTTGTTTCAGCAATAAAACAATACTTTTCGTTTCATTATTATTATCATTATTATTATTATTATTATTATTATTATTATTATTAGTATTATTATTATTATTTTTATTTTTATTATTATTATTATCGAGTTGGTTCACTTTCTCAGCTTTCTCGGTTTAGAGCTGGAAAACTTTTATCGACCCCTTAGGGTTTGGCTAAAGGTCATGAGGGGGGAATTCACCCGAGCTCATAATTCGTCGCGATTTGGCAATTGCCTTTACTGTGTAAATTTAGGTTGACTGTTGCAGGAATCTTCTAACTATATTACATGTCCCTTGCACGACTGCCTTTTGAATTTCTTCTCTCAGATTTTCCATTTGAAGCAGTTTGAGGTGTTTCATCAGCGTTTTCGGGACAACGGCTTTCGCCGATATTACGATCTGTGTAATCGTTACTTTATTCGCATGATAAAGCTCCTTTATTTCGTGTGCCAGCTCGGCGTACTTGTTGATCTTGTTTGCGTAAGCTGTTCTTAGATTTTGAGTTAGAGGGACGGTTATGTCAAATATATCGATTGTTTTTTTTTTTTTTTTTTGTCAAATAGAACTATATCTGGTTTGTTGGCGAGCACGGTGCGGTCTGTCCTGATGGATCTATCCCAGTACAATATAACATTTTCGTTTTCTAGTACGGGTGGTTCATATTTATAATATGGTACGTACTGGTTTATTAATCCGTGCCTTAAAGCAAGTTGCAAGTATATGAGCTTGCCCACCTTGTCGTGCTTGCTGAGGTAGTCTCTTTTAGATAGCACGGAACACCCGCATATGATGCGTTCGATCGTTTCGTTTGCGATGTTGCATCTTCGACAGTAGTCTGTCGGAATTTTGTCGCGTAGTATATATTCGACATAGTTTCTTGTGTGGATGACTCGGTCCTGTATGGCTATCATGAAACCTTTAATTTCAGAGTAGAGTTTTCCTTTCATGAGCCTTAGGTTTGAGTGGGTTCAGTCTATATCGTCTTTCAAGAGTTCCTTTATATGTGTTCCATGGTGTTCTTTAATCCTCCTTCAATAAGTTCCGCGTTCGTTTTGACGTTGTCGGGCTTTCCAAATTCGGTGGAAGATGGGTTGAGTGGCATGTAGTTTTTATCTGACTCAACTATGGTCTTTATGATTGCGCAGTCCTATTGGTCTCGGAAGTACGATCTTAGATTACAGATTTGCCTATGATGAAGGTCAGCTAGATCCGTGATTCCTTGTCCTCCTTCTCCGCGAGGGGGAACGATTCTTGCAATATTGTCGATGTCAGTCTCAATCCACTTGATCACCCCGAACGAGTAGTTGTATATGGGCACCGCCCATTGCTTATTTTTCCGCGAACAAGGTGAGCTACCTTACATTTGTCGACTCCAAATGTCATACTGATGCTGGCGCTAAACTCATGGGCCATGGGCAGTTTGTCCGTGTTGGATGCGTACAGTTTAATACCGTCGATGTACATGAGGTGATTCAGGTATTTGCTTCCTTGCTCCAATTTGATTTCGTACCCAATGTTGCTTGCTAGTTTCCCTAGCTGCTTGCTCAGAACGTTCATACCTAGTCAGAACCAAAGAGGTCTGAAGGCGTTGCCTTGAAATATTCCGTTCTTGATGAATACTGGGTGGCTTACTTCAGGTCCCATGCACAGCTTTATGTTCCATTTTGTCATTGCATATGCCATATACTTAATTATTTGGTTATCTATTTTGTATAATTTTCAGACTAGTAGTAGGTACTTATGTGGTATAGAGTCAAAGGCTTTCTTATAATCTATGTACGCCATACACAAATTCCGCCTATTAGCAATAGCTTGGTGCACTATCACTGAGTCAATCGTTAACCGTTCCTTGCAACCTTGTGAGTCTTTTTTGCACCCCTTTTTTCCATTGGCATCATGTTGTTTTCGTCACAGTGCTTACATACACGGTTTGTAATAATTTTTGTGAAGAGCTTGTAGACTACTGACAAACACGTAATGGGGCGGTAGCAAGATGGATCACTGGCGTTCGGTGTTTTAGGCAATAAATATGTGCTGCCCGTCATCATAAACTATGGTGTTGCGTGAGGGTTTTCCATTATTGCTGTGAAACATCTCGTTAGAGGGCTGTGGTAAGATCGTAAGCTTTTTTAGTTAGATGCTGTGGATTTTGTCCGGTCCTGTACCCTTCCAGTTTTGTGCGTCCTTAATGGCTTCCTTAATACTTTCGGCTGTTATTTCAGCGGGTTGCATTGGTATGATGTGTTCCGTATCAACCTCTTCTTCCTGAATCCAAGGCGTTCTTTCTTCACATGGTTTCGGAGTACTCCATATGCCCGCCCAGTAGTTCGTCATGTCGCCCATTGTTGGTGAAGCGGTGGGTGCGTTATTCTCTTCATTCAGTAGTCTATAGAAACCTTTCTCATTTCTGCTGAAGATTTTATTCTAAAGTTTTCTATCTCTACTGTCCCTGTATCGAGCTAATCGCTTCGCGAAGACTGCAAATAGTTGTCTCCTGGCTTCTTTTATGTTCGTGAGCTCTTGCTTCTAGCTGCAAAGGCCTACCGGTCTATAATTCATTTTATACTTTATATAATTGTTTAAATTTCTAAGAGAATATCATTGATCTTATTTATATTTGACAAACTTGGGTATCTAAGCGTTTGGATAATGTCGTTTCCATTTAGAATTTTTTCTATGATACATAGACTTAGGTTTGTTACATTTGGAGCAGATCTTAAAGGTCGGATATAGTTTTGCAGGTAGGGCAATTGGGATTAGGTTCTTTTTTGAGGAGGTGGAGGTGGTTGGCAGAGGTATGGCGAATTCGGAGTCGGATAAAGTTTTTTAGTTTTGATTTTTCGCTGTTTGTAGAGTATTTAGGTATTGGGTTAGTTGGTTTCACCCCTACATAATGGTGATTGTATCTTCTCTATTCGTTATCTTGGGTACTGATCAGTTTTTTTGTGAGGTCCTTCACAAGGTCATTCTTAGCGTAAATATTATAGAGGTAGGTTGGTGACTTGCTTGCGAGGCTGGCGGCTTTATCTGCGAGATCATTGCCACGGATGCCAAAGTGTCCAGGGGTCCACATTAGTTTTATGTGCTGGTTTGAATTAACCAAAAAGGAGCGGATGTTGTTGATGAGGTTGGTGGAGTTGTTGTTGGTATTTTTGATAGCTTTGATCTTAAAGAGACTGTCTGTACATATAATCTGCTTATTTCCTTCTTTAAAGCCTCTTGAATGGCAGTAAAAATGGCAAAGGCTTCAGCAGTAAAAATGGATGCGGTTTGTGGAAGTAATCCAAAATGTATCGTGCTACCGTCTTCATTTGTGATTGCAAAGTTTTATTCTCTGAGGTTTCGGACATATCCGTAAAAGTGAATTTCCAGTTTTTGGACTTGAGCTCAGATGAAATCCTTATACAAATCTTCCGATATATCTCAACGTTTGTTTGGGTTTTCCTTTGAGATGCGAGGTTCATAATAAAGAAATTGGAGTCGATAAGCCAAGAAGGTTCCAGTAGAGTAGAATTTTTTTTGTTTTTAACAACTCTTGTTTTGGAAATTCAGAGTTACCAGATTGAAAGATGGTGAAAATGGCTCTCATTTCATGTTTAAGTTAAAATTCATACTTTTATATACTTTTACTAATATTATAAAGCTGAAGAGTTTGTTTTTTTGATTACACTCGCTAATCTCAAGAACTACTGGTCCGATTTAAAAAATTCTTTCAGTGTTATATTAAATTTCTGCTAAAATAGTGTAGGTGACAGAATTGTCACTCTTTAAAAGTTCAACAAAAATCATGTCTTTTTATGCTAACCAAATTTGTTCAAAAATAAAGCATGCAATCAATGCCGCAGAGCGCAGCTAGTCGGTTGATATGATGAAAAGAAAATACATACAAAATCATAAATGACAACAATGCTGTTTTCTTTTTTTTTTCTTCATCGAATAACAGCATTTTGAAGCCCAGAATTTTTAAAACAAAATATTTTTTTGAAAACAAGGTATTGTAAAATGTACCATACTTTTGCACAAATATTTTATAAGCAGTAACACGAATTTGTTTTTAATTTTAAAACACTAGTTCGTTTTTAAGTGTTAGGGAGCTTTATTTTTTTAAATGACGAATACTTAAAAACTAAGATGAAAAAATATGTTTTTAAAAACAAAAAACTGCGTCTTGATATAAAGAATTTAGAGATAAGGCACTTGTTTTGAAATACAGAATTTAGGACATAGGTGCAGCATTTAAACCAATTTAAGGAAAAGCTGCAGTAAAGGAAGACAGCTAATGGCATACAGGATCGATAAATTTCTGGGAAACAAACTTCTACATTTTCCTTATAGGCCAAATCAAGCCAATCCTAGACAAAAAGTTCAGTTTCAAATTATTTTGTTTACATAATTGCAAACCCCTTTTTGAGCACCCTTAAGTTAATGATGTTATTATCAAAAATCATTTTAAAAACTCTTGCTGGAGCACCAACGTGTTTTATGGAAAAAGAGAACATTTCTTTGCAATGCATAGTCGCAGAAAACTCAAACATCTTGTGGCCATTTTGGTGACATCACGGCAAGAAGTGGTTAGTGATGCACATAGGGAAAATATCAGGATGTTGAGTTTCATTGATCCAAGTGTCACCCATAGATAATGGGAAGTCGGGGGTATCAAGCTTTAACGATACAAAACAGCATTAGGTTTTAAAAGCACTAGGTTCGACTCGGGGTCTTATTTCTCATTGTACATTGCTGGGTAGGTCGAAGCATATTTTGTCGTTGTAGTCCCACATCCGTCCTTGGGTTAAATCCCTGACTGTGCCAACTAAAGTCTTTTTTCACAGAAATGTACTGCCTCCTTGTCAAAAAAAAGTGCTTTCTCAAATTAGCCGTTTGGATTCAATAGTTGTTTTCTATGAACTGTGGCGTCACCTAATTTATTTTATTTAGTTCCATATCTGACGAAGCGGAATGTGAGGCTGAAAACGAATATGAAAAGCTAGGAGCACTTTCATTTCGTCAGCGATACAATTAATTGGAGATCAATAATTATAAAAATAATGTAGAGGGTTGGAGACAAAACTTAGCCCTGGGGCACACCAGCATTTATATTGCGGGTTTTAGACTTGAATCCGCCCACGGCTCGAAAGAAAAAGTCTAATCCAAAGAGAAAGGTATTCAACAAAACCAAAGATACGCATTTTCGATAGGAGGGTCCGAATCCAAAACCTATTAAATGCTTTCGAAATATCAAGCGCAATAATCTTACTATCTCCAAAACAATGTAAAATATGCAAACATTTTACAATGTAGATGTTAGATTAATTTGTATAAAAGAAATTCAAAATAATTCAAAAAATAAACTCCATTCTTTATTGGTTGGGGTCATTGGCTTCGTCAGGACTTTACTTTTAAAATGAAAATCATAGAGTTCCAACTATGTACGTACATATTTGCATCTAACGTTCAACTCCTTAACACCTTGACCCAAATTCCTAGCACCAAAACTTACTAGACAGTCTGATGATGGCAATACATCCATAATAATAATACAAAAAAGTCACGAAACCAACACCCACCCCCTTCCAAATACTCCCTTTCACCCTTCCTTCTCTAAAAATTCAACCATCTGTCTTTATAGTAATGGAAAAAAATTGGAGGCAAAACTTGGACTCGAAACTTTTGCTGAAAATAAAGAAAGACACACCATAAAAAAAAGTAAAATTCTTTCACCAAGTTCCCGGCCATAACTTATTGTATGTTTGTAAGTAGCTCGTAACAGGAAGAAAGAAAATATACACATAAATACGTACATATACTTACATAGGTATACATATGTACTTAAAATCAACATCATTACAAAAAAAGGCTCGTCTCACTTCGAAATATAAAAGAACAGCAACCCGCCTGTACCGCCATCACCACTTCACCCATAGCCCTGTCCTGACGAGAATGATTGATTGCAAGGGAAACTTTTTCAAGGGTAAGACTGCTACTGCGTTGTATACCTACAACATTATACAGTTCCCATTTTGTTCAGAATCCATCCTGAATACCGATATCCTAGCATAGTGGCATCTAAGGCCGACCGACAACTCCAACGCCAACGCCAGCGCCAAAGTGGACGTGCTATAGCGAGTGTGATACTGCTGGTGGTTGATTTAAGTCCTATGACTGTTATGCAGGATAATACCCGGTGCGGTGTGTAGAAAACATTATTATTTTGATATACACTTACACTCCGTTTCAATTAAATATGCACACATATTTTCTAAGTTGTTTTGTCCATTTTTTACCATCTTTGAGCATTAATTTATCATTAGATTTTATTTTCGTCAACTGAATAGACTTAAGGGGGTTATTTATACTCGTCGTTTTCCTTTTTAAGCTCGGAAGAGGTTTCTCAACAAAGTCGATCATATCCAGAATTCTCTGACCATCCTCTTAACGAAGAATGTTCTGAGCGCAACACACACACATCTGAACACTTCGCTGACACTTTTTGACATTTGTCAATTTATCTTTCATGTTCTTCTTTAGAAATAAGATTCATAACATAAATTAACGTTCAGAGATAAAAAACAAACACAATTTTTAGTCTGACAGTTCAGGCCCTGCAGTAAGTTAAAAACGATTATGATTTTGAGGTGATTCACACATTTGGCCAGTTTATATTTCTAAGATCTCACAGATTTTTGGGGTCTTTGAAGTATCAACATTTTTCATGTAAATATCTAACTTTTGTCAGCAATCTGAGAACATAACTTTTATATATGTATGTAATTCGATTTTTCCAAGCATTCTCTATCGCACAATTCTTTTTTTAAGCTCACAGTCCTCTGCTCAAAGCTTAAATCCATAAATATGTATTTCCTTTGTACGTATCGACCTCAAAAACCCATTTGTTTACATTGTTGTATTTGTAATGTCGATGAAGAAAATTAAAGAAAGATAATTAGATCAAAAATTTCAAATAGTGTTGAGAGATCCTAAAGTTTTTAAAAGAACAAGGACTAACATGGCATATTAAAATCTATTCCAACTGAAAAAAATACTAAAGAAGGACACGAAATCAGTAGATCAAAAAAGCAATTTTCAAATCTGTTTCAAGATCTTCGGACCCGAAGGCCAAAATGAAACACATAGTCGGTGTAGTGGAAACATTTTAATAGTTCTCCAGAACTTCAGAAGAAATCATCAAAGCGAGGAACGAAACAGCACGCGTTTAAAATAAATTAGGGGTGTCATGTGTTTTTTTTCTTTTGAGGAAAAGTTCAATCCATTCCTGATATGATAGTTTGTATTATTACCCGTGTTTTTTGGCATTCTCCAGAAGTAACTTCAGCAAAAAAAAACTATAAAATTTACAATTTTGAAGAAGAAATGGTAAGAACACATCTGGAAATTGAGATTCCATTAAAAAATATCATTTAACAATTGCAGCTTTGACATAAAATAAAAACTTCAAGAAGGGGGTTTGTTCGTAAACTACAACTTGAAGCTCGCATCGATTGTTTATATACCTGAATCGAGTTGAAATGATCTTGATTCGACTCGATTCCAGGCGGGGATCGAAATCGAGTCAAAATTTGTTAAGAAAAACTTGTGAGTAAGTAGCATATTCTTATATAATGCTGAACGATTCAGTTCTTCATTGTTTAACACGTATCAAACTATCTCACTTGCACTTAAGAAACATCGAAACACTATTTGCATTTTAGAAAGTGCTATCAAACTTAATCATTTTTAAATCTTCTTGTTCGGTGGAAACACCAAGAAGATTTATTTAATCTAAATTGAGATAAAGCTTTGGTGGAAACATAGCAAAACATAACTATACAGTTAGTCCATTTTCATTAACAAAACTAAAAATAATATCAACAGTACCAAATTGATTTTTTCCCCAATGGAAAACACATGTTTCAAAATGCACAACTACTCAACACAGCCATCGAGATACAAATGCAATATCAATCGTACCAACATTTGAGAACAAAATCACATAAGATCCATTCGAGACTCGTATAAATGACGATTACCCAACCGTAGTATTCATACTGCGGATACTGTTTTTGTTATTCGTGTAAAATCCTACTATACTATTGATAGATTTTCCAACAAAACACGGGCTTTATTTCGATTTTCACGTAGTGAGAAAAAAACAAACTTTATTAATTTGGGACCGCTAAGAGTTCTAAATTCTCTAATTATTTGCTAGGGAACCTTTGAAAGAATTTTTCTCCTCCTAACTTGAACTTGATTGAAAATGTATGGGGTTAGTCTGGCCGTGTCTTCTGAAGACGCGGAATCCCTTAACCCATTAATTAATTTAATAGGCTTTAAGATCCCATGCCAGATCGAATTTGTCAAGTCATTATTCATAAAAGCCGTGACGTGATGGTCATTCCAGAGGTCTTCTTATCAATACCAACATTAATTTTATTTGAGTCATTTTCGGATTGTTGGATTGCTACATTGTTGAAAGCTTAAATGATTCAAACATATTAACCGTAATTTGGCTCGGCTGAGCTATTAAGTCTGTCAAAGTTAGAAATCTTAAAAGCCAGACTCTTAACCTGATAGAGTTATTTCTTCAAATTTTTGACAGCATACCGAACGCTGCTTTTGCTTTGCCGATGCAGCAGATGACGTCTTTTTCGGTTCCGCCTTCGATAGAGACAATGCTTCTAAGGTATTAAAAGCTCTCTACTTTTTCCAATGGTTGCGAGGAAATAATTATTTGAGAGGATGGTCGGGTTCCGAGGCTGATCATTTTTGTTTTGCTGGAATTCATTTTCAGCCAAACAACTTCTGCTTCTCTCTCCACACTTGTTGTTATTTGATGGAGATCCATGATCCTATGAGAGAGTAAGCAAATATCGTCCGCGTAACCCAAGTGCTTTAAATAGGATGTCAAAGTCCAAAGGAGATCCATGATCCTATGAGAGAGTAAGCAAATATCGTCCGCGTAACCCAAGTGCTTTAAATAGGATGTCAAAGTCCATTGGATCCTCCGCTACCTGACAAAGCTGTGCGCAGTACATCGCTTATCACCAACAAAAACAATATTGGCGACAGAATACAGCCCTGTCTGACTCCACTATGGATTTCAATGTGTGTTAATATGATCAATACAGGAGAATCCAGCTCGGCATCGAATGTGGCCTCTGATGCGTTCCAATATGTCTTTTGCTACTATTTTGGCAACGGCAGGTAGAACGCATATTCCTCTCCAATCTTCGCACTTTTTTTGACGATAATTCCCTTCTTCCACTCATCGGAGAAGCTTTTGGTGGTCCAGGCTTTGTTTATAAGCGGATGAAGCAGTTTGCTTGATGAAGTTGAGGCTGCTTGTAAAAGTTCTGCGGGAATTCCACCAAGTCCTACCGTTTTGCAGTTTTTAATTTCTTTAATTGCGACAACAATCTCATCTTTACTGGAAGGTGCGATGCGGATTCGGGGATTAGTTTGTTTAGGCGCTTCAGAAGCTTCGGCTGGAGGTTGTTTGCAAACCTCGGTTTAAAACCGAGGAAAAGTGTTCTTTCCGCCTTCTGTCTTGCTCATTCACCGAACTTATCACAGTACCCTCTACTTTTTTCACCAGATGTTTCTTTGAGCATTGAAAACATGATGGAAATGATTAATTATTTTGAAATGTATTAAAACACTTTCGAATTGTGAAAAGAGTTTTTAAATTTTATTTAAATTTCTTAACTATATATTAAACCAGGATTGTACAACGGACCCTTTGGTCTGTTCTTTTTAAACAATTGTTAACTATTATTGTTTTTTCCAAAAAACTATTTTTAAGTATCATAATTACAAATTGTTGGAATATGTCAAAGTCATTAAGGAACGACAGTTCTTAAAAATAGTTGATCTGTCAATACCAATATTAAAATTGAAAACAAATATTTGTATAACTTTAAATTGTAATATTATAAATAATAAAACAATTCCTAAATCAAATATTTAGTTTTTCAACAAAAAGATGAAAAGCAAAGAGAGGAATCAAAGAAAAACATCGATTTATTGTATAATGAAGTTTTTTGATTTGATTTAAATGACGAATAACTTTTAAATTAATAGTTTTCTCCGAAGTCAAAAGACACAATGGTTCCGTTCAATCCCGTATTGGATAGGGTATCTTGGAAAGGAGGATTTTTAGATAATTTGTTGAACGAGTTAGATAGCTTTAATAAACATTTAAACCTCAAAATCAAAATTGTGGTAAGATAAAACATTTAATGGATAATTCAACTAATTCGTCGACGTTTTTTTGTTATTGTCTATGATAATGTTGTGGCGCTTTTTTATATTTTTTTATTTTATTTCTAATTCCTTCTCATCAAAAATTGACCCAAGAGTTTTTGTAATTTCTTGAAAAATTGTTCTTCGCCGAGTTGCCCTTACTCTTTCTGCACTCCTCCAAGAAGAACAGAATGGATTTATGTTCCCAACCTTAAAAAAAAGGGAATAGATTGGTTCTTCTTTAGGGTTTTGAATCATCTGAAAGAATAACTTACCTTTACTTTCAGCGACCTTATTTTCTTGTAGCTCCACAAGCTGTTCGCCTCTGTCTGCTTTTATACATAAAAACAAAAAAGCTAGATTTATTTCTTTCCAAAAGATTAGTATATATTTCCCTGTATTTTGTTCTACCTCTGGAACAGGATGAGGTTCTTCAACTTCAGAATGCTGGACACTAGACTGAAAGTAAGACCTAGCAAATTAGTCATATACAAAACGAGAACAAAATAATCTAAAATTCGGAGGCAAATAGCTTCTTCATCTTCTATTATGTACAGAACATCCTCGAATACATCTTAACTAACATTTGCTATCTTTATTTTTACCAACAAAATACAAAAAGCTGAAAGCAGTTTTTAAGTTTCTTGAAATTCAGCCATGAGTTGAATCAGCTGTTCTGTCAGATACCTACATACCCCAGAAATTCTTGGATACCTTTGGATTCCTTTTTTGACATCTCAACTGTTTTTTATCAGCTTTTATTTAACACGTAAAACGGTAAAAAAAGGTATCGCAATACCTTATCTGTCTGAGATTGAACGCAGCCAATTACTTGTCTGTAAAGAAATGTCACTTTGACAGTTCAACACTTTCAATTCAGCTTCCAAGCTGAGTTGTGGATTGCTTCAAATCATAACTATTTGACACTTTAACGATAAGTCACATTGTTACAAATTGCAACAATTAGGAAGGTCAACAGTAAACGATTGTTCACAACAGTTAAGAAGTGAACAGACCTCTCAATTTTTCTCTTTGCAATCCTCGAGTCGAAAGCAAACAAGTTACTATATGGTCATTTGTATCGCCAGGAAAAGACGTTGTAGTTAAAAAATCAAAAGACTTTAAATACAAGGGTAATCAAGTGATTCGAAGAGTAGAGTAGTAGTACGAAACGAACCTGGCATAAAAAAAATCATATTCGCAAGGGACATCATTTTCTTTTTGTTGTGCGTTTCCCTATGGGTTGTTTAGAAGTCGCTCGCAAAGGCCAACAAAACAAGGTAGCAAATTCTAGCCTACGCAGAGCAGATGGATTGCAATTCGAATTGGAAAAGCTGTCAGCGATCACAGTTTAAGTTGGAGGGTGTTTTTTTTGGTTTGGTTTTGTTTTATTTTTCCTTTCAAAAAGGCATCCATTTAGCTTAAGCCCTTTTGGTCAAGACCGTTTCAGCATCAAGACCTACACCAGCATTAAAGATTCCATTGAATCGTTATATTGTGAAAAGTGACAATAAATGTTTATTGGGTTCCGCATTCATTTTGTTAGACTTGCTGGGTGCACAGCACATTGTACAACCCTTAAAAAAACATGACCATAACCCAAAACCATAACCCACACCTGGACAAGAAGGCAGGTGCTATATAGATCTTTATGGCATTCAGGATTCAGGCAAGGCAGGCAGGCAGGCAGCTTTCTATGTTATGTTGGTGTGGTTATAAATTTGTTCAGTCGCTTTTCCTTTATTGAGCACTTGTAGCTCATTTTATCTCCTACTTCTCCATCTCTGCTCTTCTCTGATGGACAATAATTTCTCTTCTCTCTTTCTCTCCAGGGAGATGACCCAGAATATGGACGGCTGTCATAGTCCATGGCTCAATGTACATGTACATACATAAAGACATACATACATACATACATATCAATCCAAAAAAGCGATGGAAGTTTCGGGATATAGGGTATATGCATGTATGTACCTATATGTATATGTGTGTACATTTGTACAATACAATTGTTTGTATTATGCTGGATAAACTGACATGGTTACGGAAGAGGGGAGGCGGTGCAAAAAAGGGGGCGTAATGTGCAATGTGTATACGAGTATGTATGATGGATTGTCTGTCTGTGCCGGGCCGGGCCGGTGAATTAAATTGGTCAAAATGAAACATCGGGTAGGAGAAGTAGGATCATTGAATGGCATTTATGAGGAGTCAGTGCGGCGAGAAGGGTTTTTTTGGGGTGGGTTTAGGGTGGTTTTTAGTTCATTTGGATGGAATATTGAAGTGAGGACCGAGGAATGAGCTTAAACACAAAATGTGTAGCAGTGTGTTTAAATTTTGCAGCTATAGGCCCGGTTGATTGGAGTGCATATTTTGATTGAAATGATTTTTAAGCTTTAATATTAAAGGCTTGAATTTTACCCTATATACATACATACATATGTATCTCTACGAAATTTAAATATTTTGTTGTTTTTGTATTTCATTTACATGAAAAATGATTTATTTTCAGTATGTATGTATGTATGTAGATGTTTTATAATAATTATGAACATATATTTTTAAATTTCCAGAGAATCAATTATTGTTTCAAAGGGATTATGGGTTAGAGCGATGGTATACTCCTTCCATTTACATCATTTGGTCTAAAGAAGCTTCAATCAATTTAATGTTAACGTTTTATTCTGTAGGCAGGTATAACCTATTCACTGTTTGAAATTGCATGCTTAACTTGAATCTGTGTACATAATTTATTTTAATTTCGTGAGTTGTGTTAAAATCTTGAAAGTTAAACTCAAAAATTAAGGTCCAGGCAAATCAATGCTAAAGGGTCTTTTCTTGTGATTAATTGAACAAGTTGTGAAGACATTGTTGCAGTTCTATAAATGGAAAAGTTAACGCGTGTCTGTAATAATATGGGGTTATCCAATTCTATGACTGCTCAATTCAGCTGGTCTTTAGGAGCATACACTAAGACTCAAGTTATTAGCTTAGTAAGAACAAAAGTAGTTAGAAAAAGTACATCTAGAGCGAAAGATAGGGTCATTCATTTCGTGGTTTCAAGTGAAATACTTTGGCACTTAAATAGTCGTTTTAGTTAAATGTTTGATATTTGCAATATTTAATTGATAGCAATCGAAAGATAACACTGGTCAACAGTACTTTCTTGAAGGATTAAATTGTCCTCAATTCGAACAAAGCCTTAAAAATGTTCAAACACTTAAAATTTTTAGAATATACAACTTTTAAAATGCAACAAAAAATGGGTTTTTTAAGGCTAAGTTAAAGCAGATGTCCCTTAATAGTAAATTGTATGTTCTTTGTGATCTAGATACTGTTGAAATCATTTAAGTATCTTACTTATAGTTCCTGGAAATTCACATTAGTTATTGGTATTCATTTGCCTCAATATAAAATGCTGAATAAATCTTGAAAAATACGTTTGGATTATATTAGCTTTGGGCTAATTGTGAATCAAAACCCATTGCAAAAGTGCGATTTGATTGTCAGCTACAAAGCCTTTGCGATCATTGTGATAGGACACTCGGATCATGCGATTTAACCAGTTAGTTTGTTTCTGTGGGGCAACGCAAAAGGCCATATCATCAAAAACCAACATTAATTAAGTGTTGGCCGAGATATGAAAATTTGTATGTCGCCGTGTATGTTTTATTTAGGTTTAAATAAAAATTGAAATAAATGAGGTGGTGCAACAGCTCTTAGACAACTAGGGCCTTGCGATTAACGAGTCTTTACCATACCTGTGTACGAGTAGTGTCAGTGTCAGAAATGGAGAGGATCTACAGTTCGAACCATCACTACACGGGTTCTACAATTAAGCTTTACTTTCATAAATTTACAAACTAAAGTGAAGTATTTTTCCTCCATTTCGATTCGTCTTTCAATTACTTACTTACTTAAGGTGGCGCTACAGTCCGGGTGGACCTGGGCCTCAACCAACATGTGTCCCCAGCCAGCTCGGTCCCTAGCTAGCTGTCTCCAGTTTCACACGCTAAGTTGGTTGAGGTATTCACCCACCTGCGTGCGCCACCTCGGGATTGGATTCGAAGGCCTTCCGAGCGTTGATGTCCATTCGCTCTACATGACCTAGCCATCTAAGCCGTTGGACTTTAATTCTGCTAACTAGGTCAGTATCGCTGTACAGCTCGTACAGTTCGTCGTTATACCTTCTCCTCCATTCTCCATCTATGCGTACGGGACTGAAAATCACCCGAAGAATTTTTCTCTTGAAGCGTCCTAAGACGCTCTCATCTTTCTTTGACAGGGTGGAGGCCTCGGCGGCGCCATAAATGAGATGATGAGTGTCTTACAGATGGTGATTTTAGATGCTCCAGAGAAAACTTTACTTCTCAATCTAAGTCCAAAGAAGCGATTTGCAAGAGTTATTCTTCGTTTGATTTCAGCGCTGGTGTCGTTGTCTGTGTTTATAGCGGTGCCTAGGTATAAAAAGTCCTTAACTACCTTGAAGTTATAGCTGTCCATATACGTAGTCGTTGAGTGTCCTTTTTTGATGACAGCATATACTTGGTCTTGCCTTCATTGACCACTAAACCCATCTTCTTCGCTTCCGTGGCAATGCTCAAAAACGCTCCACTGACATTACGTTTTGATCTTCCAATTATGTCAATACCATCGGCGTATCTGAGTAATTGAATGGACCTTTGGAAGATTGTGCCTCTAGTGTTGACGGTTGAGTTTTGCACAATTCTTTCCAGAACGATATTGAAGAATCGCCTTGTCTAAAACCTTTTTTGGTATGAAATGCATCGGTGAGATCTTTTCCGACCCTGATAGAGCAGCGTGCATTCTTCATCGTCATTCTGCACAAACGGATAAGTTTGACAGGGATGCCAAAACTAGACATTGCTCTGTAGAGCTCCTCCCTATAGATGCTGCCATACGCGTCTTTAAAATCGATAAATAGATAGGGTATCGATTTGAAGCTCCTGGGTCTTTTCCAAGATCTGCCGTAGTGTGAAAGTTTGGTCGATGGTGGACTTTCCTGGTCTGAAGCCACACTGATAAGGACCTATCAGGTTGTGGAGTTACGGCTTCAGACGTTCACATAATACGGCAGAGAGGATCTTATATACAATATTAAGGAGGCTGATGCCTCCCTCTGTAGTTGGTGTAATTTAGAGGGTCTCCTTTTCTAAGTATCGGGCAAACTATACTTAGATTCCACTCATCGGGCATGCTTTCTTTTGCCCATATTTTGCATCGCCTGCTGCTTTAAATAGTTCGGCAGCGATTCCGTCAGCTCCAGCAGCTTTGTTTGACTTCAGTTTAGATGTAGCTATCTTCTTTTCGTCGATGTCGGGTATAGGCGGAATTGTTGGTCTGCGTCGCCGAGGTTGAGTGGTTCTATCTCCCTTACATCGGAATTCGGATCGTCATCGCCGTCTTTCAATTCCTTAATGTTTAAAATATCACAAATATTCAACCACATTGAAAATTTTTTAAATAATTTGGTTTTTGATCAGTCCAGAAGCTCCAGGCATCGTGGCCCTCGCAATCTTTTTACTTAAACATAGACTCTTCAAACTGATTTTTTTCACTCTTGAGTTTCATAGATGACTTATACCGAGCAGAGTTGTTGTGAGCTCTTTTATGTTAAATTCAAAAAATCTGCAGTTAGAGGAGATTGGATATTTTAGATAAGTTTCAGGATTTAAAAAGCTCATTTTTTTAATACCATTTCGAGGTAACCGGTTTGCAAAATTTTTTTCCGATCGGAAGATTGTTTCTGTTCTTGTATCGAATTTTGTAAAGACTAATAGTAAAATGAACGGATAGTGTTAAAATAATTGAGAAGCAGAAAGAAAAAAAAAAAAATATATCAGATATAATGCAGCTCTCACATACAGAGCAAGTTGCAATAAAACCATTCATGTATCCCACAATACATACTTCCAAAAATACCTTTGTAGCCGTTTATTTTATTTTTAAGCAATGATTAATTTTAATATGTTTTGGATTTTTCTGCGCAAAAATTAACATCATGTTGTAAGTTTTTTTGATTATAGGTCCAATTCACGTGGCATTCAAAAATCGATCTTTCCAATGTTTTTGAAAAAAATATTAAATATTCTCGAGGAAAGAAATAAATCTTGTGCTCTAACGGCTAAAGGCTCTTCAAAAGGCATGTCAGGGCAAACACAATCAAGAGTAAAAAAAGGGACAAAATTCTGGCAATGTACGACTTATAATACATTCCACAAATTTTTCAAATTGCCCTTGATTTCACTCGAATTCATTTTCCCCAAAACACAATTTAAGATGAAATAAAACAGACTCTAAATCAAGATCCATTTTCAAATTTGCATGTCGAAGTAGTTTGAGAAATGCTTTGTTGTCGAAGAGAACGGAAAATAAATTTTAAAAAGGCACTGTCACGCTTAAAAAATTCTCTCAGACTGGTTACCTCGATATGTAAAGTATAAGCTTTTGAATGCTTTGGTATTGAACAAATTCGCAAATAAACTAAACCATGCATGGAGTCTAAAATATATTGTTTACATAATCTATTAATTGAACTAAAAATATGTGTTTTCCACTTTTATTCAGAATAAATAAATTCATACTTATTGCAGTGAGCTTAGAAATTATTCTTTAATCACACTGGCCGACAAGGGGTTCTAAATACGATTTGAAAAATACTCTAATGTTTAAGGTTTTTGAGATAATGCTAATTCCGTAGTTACTTTTTTTGTCAATAAAATTAGTGATGGTTTTTTAAATCTATAACCTATTGCTTCCATATTCAGTTGAAATATTAATAGTTTTCACAAAAATGTTCATAAGTTGCAATACTTCGACAGTCTTACAACAATTGAAAGAAATGCTAAACTATTTGAGGTTAAACGGTCTGAAACATTAAAAGCCAAAATGGGTTAAAAGCAAGTTTTGTTCTTGTTACGAATTTGTCTAAACAATGCAAGCAAGTTTTTGAAATTTATTTAAAAATATAAAATATTGTGATATTTTTAAAGTTTGAGCAAATAGTTAAAATCGAAAGTCAAATGCAATCAGCACATTTGAATTTGAAAATCAACTCCGAAACGTATTTTTCAAAACTATGAAACAATAAATGTTCACTAAACATTTTATATGGAGTCGAATAAAGAATTATAACTTTTAGAAACCAAGTAATATACTAAAGTAATTTAAACTGTATTCAAAAGACAAAGAATTGTTCGAAATTACGAATCATCTTGCAACTTATTGGAAAAGAATATGTTGTGTTTCAACTCAGCCTCAAATCCTTGTTTTTGGTTGTCTCTTTAGCTAAATGCTAATGTCAAAAGGATGTTTTTCGCAAATACCAATGTGTTCAATACGATTCAGTCGATTTTTGCTTTTCGAAAACGCACCTGACGCCCGCTAGCCTGGGTCTAGCAAAAAGTTTTTCCCAATAAACCGATAAAGTGAACAATATAATCCTTCAGAATGTTTTTGGTTCGATACCTAAAATTCTTAGATCTTTTTAGAAAAAACAGTTCAAAAATGTTGTTGTCAAAAAGTATCTTTCACTAAAAACAAGTTTTCATTCTTAAACATCGTTAAACACAAATTCTTACAAAGGTCAAATCATTTAAGGCTTAAATAATGATAAATAAAAACGATTTAAAAATCAATTAATAATTAAAAACTGGATATGCTTTGGGACTAATTTTTCCAGTTGTGTATTTTATTTTTTATTTTTGATCGAAGGAAATCTTTTCAGAAGAATATTCACAGTAAAAAAAAAAAAAAAAAAAAAAAAAAAAACAGAAAAAAAAAACAATTTTAAAATTTTAAAATGCTCCTTAAATGGTGTGCATCATAACATAAGAGTTTGGTTAAGAGAAGGAGAGCCTCTTAAGCAAATGTTTTTAGCTGTTGGTTTTTGATACTAAATTTTCTTCCTTCTAGTGTCAAATAACTATTTCTGCTATTTTCCTTCTGAGTAATTTAACTGTAATGCAATTTAAAATACTTAAACAATTATACTACATATACAGATATTTATTTAGTAACTAATCAAAAATTATCATTAGAATTACAATTAAAAATTTGAAAGCATATGATTAGAAATGTTGACGACTAAAAATGTCCTCCGAACAATTTTTCTCAATTTTTGGAGTTTTAAATTCTTTATGTCTTAGCTGATAAATCTGATTTTTTTTGGTGTGCTTTATGGGTTGATAAAAAATACTTTAAAAACAATGATCAACCGTAGCAATAATTCATTTTCAACTATGAAATTTTTCCTTTATTGTACAATTGATCCACGTACGTTGGTTAGTTCTATATTACGTAATCATTTTTATAGATTTAGCTTTTAAGAACTAGGTAGACCAGGTCCTTTATATTGTTGCCCATTCTCCTTTCATGCCAATTAAAACAACAACAGAAAAAGAGGCTGGGATGCGCCCACACTGATAATTTTCCATCCTGTCTAACGATTTGTCTTGCTTTAAAGTTTTGTAGGTTTTCGTGTTTTGTTAAAAAAGTTGTCAATTGAATTATTCTAAAAAATTTTAAAATTAATCACAATATTTTGCATATGATGAAATAGTTTGATTTCAAAATCTATTTTTGTTAACGAGATTTTTTAGTCGTAAACCAATTTTTACCAATTTTAGTAGCATTTCTTAAAAGCTTTTATTTCTTATACAAATACAAATTGGATGAACGAAATATTTTAAGTCAATACCTTCTATTGTTCATCTGATATCGAGAACCGAACATCATTTTTACCAAATGTTCGTACTGTTTTTTGTAGATTTAATTTTTTCTGAAAAAACGGACCGTTGGATTTTTATCAAAAATTCACTGAATGTTGAAAACAATATTTTTTGTGAGATAAAATAAGTCTCAAACCAGTATTTTTAATTTTTAAAAAGACATTTAAGTCGAAAATAAATTTTTACCAACTTTGAGTAATGTTTTTTATGTTTTTAATTTTTATAAAAAAAAAACTGTAAATTCGATTTTTCTCAAAATTTTACCAGATGTTAAGAACGTTTTTTTTTTCGCTGCACAAAATTGTCTTGCAGATAAAATCATTTTTTATTCGTAAAATTTTCGAGATGACAATTTTTTTCAGTTTTATTGATTTATAAAAAAAACCGTTAATTGGATTTTTTTCCAAAAATATATTTGTTTGGTATCACGTTAAAATATATTATATAAAATTTAATTTAAATCTCTAACGTTATTGGTTCGCGAGATATTTAGGGCTAACCAAAATGTTCACCTTTTTTTAAACTGTTATGGTAAAAAAACACGCACGCAATTTTCTTGAAAGCCCTTTCAGAATCTTTCTGCATTATTATCTGTATAAAAAAAATCAATTGAAGTCGATATCTCTTTCCTTTTTCTTGGGCTATGGACGACAAAAAAATGTCGCGAACGTACGGACACACGCACGCACAGACATCTCTCTAAAAATCTCTTATTTCGATTCTAGGGACCTTGAAACTTCAAAATTTTCAATTTGACAAATCGGACCCATTACAATAACTTCCTATGGGAAGTTAAAAATCCCGAGAAAAAAAAACATACTTTAGTTTAGATTAAAAACTATGAAATTTTTGTATTAAATATCTATATCTGTGGGTCATATTCGCTCTATATTTTGGGTTAGATGTCGAAAATGTGACAACCTGCTTACCATTATTTACCATTTCAAGCTGCTATTTAAAAAGCTCAAGATGTCTTCTATAAAAAATCATTAATTTTTTTAGCAATTATTCATTCGTTTCTGTATGTACATGTGTATGTAGATCTGCATAAATGCACATTTAAAGAAAAGTGGATAGTTAGTTTATACATACATATATAAGTCCAATATTCGAAACCTCAACCATATTTCCATGTGTTATAGCTTTAAGAACACACTTTTGTTCGCTAAATTGGTACTACTTCTAAAATAGAAAGAGCTCGAAATAACAATAACCTTAATCGTTCCTTCGAAGGGTTATTTAAGACTACCTAGAATTTTGCCAAATTTAGTTCTAAGCTTCACCAGAAAAATAAATGTAAGTAATGCAATTATTTGCATTTCTTTCCACAAGATGATAATTTCACCATTTTCAATCAATATTCTAGGTTAGACGATGAAAACGCTAAGAATTGTCCTAACTTCAGATATCTGAATCTTTTTAAATGTGTTGCTCCTATAAATTCTATTTCTATAAACCTTCTCATGGGGATTGTAAATTGATCTATATATACTTAAAAAAAAAAGTACCAATCTTACGAAGATGAATACTACTTATTCTGTCATAACGAATCTCAATCACTAAAAACACATTGAGCCTTTAACAGACGTCCTCATTGACTTTAATTAAGTATGGGATGAAACTGCAAAGGATATTTGAAAAAACATACATATATGGTCGAAAACGAAGCAGTTTCTAACCCGAACATAACATAACATAATAAGATTTCTTTTGAAAAAGAAGGCGAGCACCTAACATGTCGGTCTTCAAAATATCGCATACTTAAACTGGTGTTGTATTTAAAGATTACGCTCTCATCATGATCATGATTCCTCGAAAACTTGAAATAAAAACAATTTCTATTTTAATTTGAAAAATAATAAATTGGATTTATTTTCTTTTGTTGTTGATTTTTGCTTGTATTTTTTTTCTCAACTATTTTTTTTTGTTTTTTTTTGTAATATCAAATAAATATTTTTATTTTTTAATATAAAACTAGGTTTTGTTTTTGTTTATAAATAAAATACTAATTTTCACTTATAATTTGATTTTCTTTTATTATAACGTATCTCTCAATATAATGTCTTTAAATATAATATATCCTTTTTATTTAATATTAATATATTTATAATTAATATTTACAATTAAAAATTTAGCTATATCATCTTAATGGGCTTTAAGTTTGTTCTATTTACAATGCATTTGCTTTAATTGTGTGTTTATTTTAATTTAATTTTTTTTTTTCATATATAATACATTTATGAAGTTAAAAGTTTTACATATTTAATTGAAATTTGTTTTTGTTTAAATTTTAATTTTTGTTTTTTCATGTTTAGCATTTGAGTTTTGTTTACAATTTAATTACAAAAAGGGAGACAAAGTGCAATGAAGTGCGTCAATTTTGAAATTTAAATTAAAACTTAAAACAACTTAAATATTATATTGCTGTCGCATTTTTACGAACAAAATTGTTATTTTCCTTGAAACAATGTTAAATAGATAATACTCTTTACTCAATAATAGATTTTTATTAATACTTAAACTTCATTGCAATATTTTGTTGTTATTTCTTTAAAATATTCCAATCAAAAGCAGAAAAAGGACAATGCTAAACAGAAAACACCAATGCGAAGTTAAACTTCGTTAAAATCGAAGTTAACATTACTTTTTATAAGTTTTCACAACCTGAGCAATATTACAATTTTTTGTATTGATTGAACAATAGTTTATCGGTTTTGTTTGTTTGTTTTTGACAAATAGAATGATAGCAGTATCTGCTATATGTTTAAGAACTTAATCAATTCAGAAGGACGCTTGTAAGGTCACTGCAATGATGTCAGCAGTACCCTATTTTGTTGTTGTTGCTGTAGAAACCATTTAGAGGACTGACTTGACAGAGTTCAAGAAACAGAACTTATTGTTCATTGTTTGAACTTACGCAGGGCGGGCATGTTCGCTTGGTAACTTAAAAGTTCAGTCTTACAACTGATACTAACTGCCAACCATTATGTGAGCCGGATGTTCTAGCTCGTTCTCGTGGACGGACGAATATCTCGAAGCACTTAACGCCGATACTGGTGAAACGCTTTTGAATAAATCGTCTGAGGACAGTTTACATGAGGGCACTAGTTCGGTGAATTCAGAGCCCAGGCCGAAGTCCATGTCTAGGAATCCATATTCCCAAGTTGATGCAGCTGCAGCCGCCGCGAATGATGACGCTGAGGATGACGTTAAGGAGTACGTTGACGATGATATCGTTGACAGCGTGGTGAAAGTTGTGGGCGTGCCACTAGATAATGGACTAGTCAAGGAGGACGATGTGGACACAGAACTGCTATTGTTATTACTTTGCACTGAAGAGGCCGTAAATGTGCCACTGATTGAAACCGTCGATGAGTTAAGAGAGACGGGCGTTGCCGCTGGCGGACTTGTTGATGATGTGGCAGGCGGCAGGATTGTAAATAAGTCATTATTGTTCAAGGGATCTAGTGCTGACTGAGAGGATAAGCTCAAGACAGAACTCCAGTTGATGGAACGATTCGAGTCGTCCTCGCCATATCCTGAGTCATTATCACTAGATGTCGTTGTGTTTGAAACTGGCGTCACTGGAGTAGGTGTAACCGGGCTGGGTATGGCAGGAAAAGGTGTTGCTCTGCCAGATTGCGATTCCCGGAATGGGTAGTGATCGTACGGATGCAGCGATTCACTGCTGTTGCAGTGCGTATTTTGCAGATGTTGATGGTGTTGCTGCTGCGGGTGCTGTTGATGGGGATGTTGTTGTTGCTGGTTGTTGAAAATGCTAGATTTAGGCATGGCGTTCATGTAAGGTGACTGTTGCGTACAATCACCGTTGCGGCTATCAGCCGGCTGTTGTTGACTATGGAACTGGTTGTGTTGTTGTTGCTGTTGATGTTGTTGTTGCTGTTGCAATTGATGGTAGTCGAGGCTGGTTACCCTCGCACAACCCATTACTGGAGAATAATCTCCATTCACATTGTTGGACTGCTGTTGATGCTGCAAGCTTTGCTGATGTTGCAGATGCTGTTGTTGCTGCTGCTGCTGATGATGGTGATGGTGACTATTGTGGTGATGATGGTGATGGTTGCTTCCATGGTGAGGTACATGGTGGTGCAGATGACTTTGATGCGGATGGTGCGGATGGTTAAGATGATGTTGCTGCTGCTGTTGGTGCATTTCTTTCGCTTCGGACTCAATTTCCCTATCGATGTATTTTAATGTATTGCAAATAAGCACCGAACGGTATAAGGACTGCTCAGAAACTTGACGGAAGCGGGACAATTTGAACATAGACAGGTTTCGTATCTTCAGTCGAACATCCTTATAGCAATTCTTATTTGTATTGCACCATGTGCCAGCACGACCATCACAGCATCGTTTCATGGGATGCCTAGCATCCATTCCATTGTTATTTCCACCCACCATTCCTGCAACATTACTTTGATTTGCCAAACTGCTGAAGCTTGAAGGACTGCATCCAAGCTCTAGATACGATTTGCCGTTTTCCGCACAACGAATCGTCTGTTGTGGAGGTGGATATGCCGCCTCTGGTGGTACATAGAATCCATTTTGTCCCGCTGAGTTTCCCCATTGTGGTGCAAATCCTGAGTTGGGCGCCATTCTTAGGTGTTGATTGCCCGTTCGAGAACAATTTTGCTGAGGGAAGGGTTCCGAATAGTAGTTTGGTCGGGTATTATATCCATTGGCAGGAGAATAATTGCGTTGCAAAGCAGCTGGATTGCCACCCGCTCCAGGATTACCTGCAGCAGCGCCGTTAGCAGTTCCGCTATTAGCGGGCGGACACGGATGATATCTTAATGGACAATAAGTCGGAATGATACTTTCTTCTTCTTCGTAATCATCTTCAAAATCATCATCATCGTCGTCCATTTCATCCGTACTCAAAAGTGTCGTTGCCAATGTTGAACGCGTCGAAATACTACCCCATGGATCACTAGGAACCGCAACCGCTTGGAGCTTCGATATACAATCTACCGGCTCTGAGGTATGCCACGGCTCACATGGTACCGCTGCTACAACTTCTAGTTTAGCAATACTATCTTCACTTGACGCTGTTGATGTTGTCCCGCCGTTTGTTGTTGCTATAGTAACCGGATTACCGTTGCTCGTTGCTGTTGCTGTTGATGCTGGCATCAGCGCTGTTGGAGCGCTATTAAAAACTTTATTCTCATCACATGTAGCTGAGTTTTTGATCAAATTTCCACCTGATTGTGCTGCTGCTGTTGCTGCTCCAACTGCCATTATTGGTGCAGAGCTATTCGTTGAAGAGGAATTTCCCATAATAATTGTTGGTGTTACTGTTGATGCTGTTTCATTGTTGTTGTAATTATTGCTACTAGTGTTGTTATTATTATTGTTAATAGTTTGTGTTGTGGTCGTCGTCGACCATCTGCTAGTCTTCACTGGTGGCGGACAATTAGTATAAGCATTAGCATCTTTACTATCAAATGTTATCTCATGTTTCCGCTTAGTAGCGGCTGTTGCTTGAAGACCCATTGCTGAATTAATCTGCAAGAAAAGAAAAGAAAAACGATTTTTAAAAAATTTGAATTTAAATAAACGCAGAAACAAAATAACGGCTAAAAAAGTCATGCCAAATTGCGCCAAAAAAAGAACTAAATAAAAATAAATGCAAATTGAAAAAAAGCTCTCGCTCACTTTCACTACCATTTCACAAATAAATTATCAAGGGTGACATGCTACATGATATATTTATTGATCCTCGTCCTGAACACACACATACACTCAAAATCACTCCCACACTAATATTTAGGAGTGCGAAATATGTCTCGGTATAATATTTTGCTGTTGTTTTTGTTGTTGCTGTTCCTATTGCTGTTGGTGTGTAAGATTTAATACATCTAATAAAAATAAATGAAGCAAGAATTTCCCGCCAGGCTTTTTTGCCACCACAGACAATTCGTTTGGGAAAACGAAAATTGGAAGAAGGGCTATAACGTCTTCAGTCCCAACTCCAGCTCCAGCTCCTCTACGTTACGTCGTCGTCGTCGTTCTTTAGATATACAATTTGATCCACAAGAGAGAAAAAAAAAACTGAATGTTATCAACGAAATGGATAAGACTACAACGTCGACGACGATGACGACCAAAGCAGGCAGTGGGAGCATTGGCAGCTTCAGCACCAACCAACAAGAATATAAACGAGGCAACGAATATATATATAAAAAAAATAATAATATCGAAGGAGACTCCAATCCTACCCTCCACCTCTGAGTGAAAACGAAAATACGCAAAGGACAAGGTACTATATTCTTCGTATAGGTATAAAGATTCAGAGTTGAAGAATAAGGAGGGTGGCAAGCAGCAATGTGGGGATGAAACAAAATAAAATAAAATAAAAAAAAAACAGAAAATAAAGTAAGTTCCCTCTTCCTATCCCCATTTTTCTTATACTTTATATTCTTGTTTTTTTTTTTTTTGTTGCTGCTGTGTCCTCGTTGAGGAAATTTCTTTCTTTAATATCGCCATCGTCTCTCTGATATTCTGATATTCTACCTACTAAAGTACAAGTCGACTCAAAGCCTGAAGAGGCAGGGGACGTCGAACCCATAATACCATACAGAAGAGTAGAAAATAAGAAGACAGAAAATAACTCCCTTCAAAAACAACCCCATCCCACATTTATTCTACATCTACGAGTAGGTATATACCACGAGCAATTCCGTCCTAAATCCAACAAAACACCATCATCCTACACGATGGCTGTGTCGTTGTCGTCCTATAGTCATCGTCGTCTTCGTCGTCGTCATCGTCGAAGTCGACGTTTTTCCAACCCTCCATCTAGATTCGGTGAAAGGATCTACACCGAGGTCGTATTCTATCCACACAGCACACAAATGTTCATTCCGAAATGGAAAAAGAACAAAACAGGAGGGTGAGGCTGACACAAATCCCCCTTCCTAAACCCAGTTGCCCGTCTATCTAATGCCTTAGCATTTTATAAGAACGACAGTCATAGTCATATACCGTCAGAATCTAGAATATAGAGTGTGTACCCATGTGTCTCTCTATAGGGTAAAACAACCATCTTAGTCGTCGACTGACGATAAGGATGAGAACGACAACGACGACCAGGCATCGCATGTTATACCGATCCCAACCAACATCCACCACTGAAGGGAAGGTTCAACAGAATGGAATAGGGCGCCGAGCTGCGAAATACATTTACTAAATTGAAAGAGGGTTGGCAGCAATGGTATAACAAACACAGGGCGAGAATATAAAATACAAACACACACACACACACATACATCAACATAAAATGGGACTAAAAGAAAAAGAAAAACAAACCAAGAACGACGACGAGGACAATGATGATGACGGTGTAGAGGACTTCGACTATACAACGACGACGACGGCTACGTCGTTTTATATTCACAGTACGGTTCTCGTTGCCAATAAGGGTGAGTTTTTCTTTCTACTTCAATCCCATCTCCAGTTCCATCCAACAGGATGAAAAACTGAAGGCAACTCACTAAAAGTAAAAAAATAAAAAAACAAAAAATGGAAACACATTTCCCAACGCTATAGATATAATAAATACACACAGCTACGGGTGGGCTATGCTTGATAGGTTTAGGTAGAGAGATACACAAGGACTCTTTCTACGGCTGCCTTTCTTCCTTTAATACCACTCCGGATTTTAAGGGAAAAAGGCAAAAAATCCATACCTAGATAAAAATACGGTAGGGAAGGTTTTTTTTTCTTTTTTCATGCTTTTTTCCTTCGTTGTCATCGTTAGTCGTTCGAGTCGAGTCCTTCTCTGGTAGTTTTTGCCTTCGAGAAGAGAGAAAAATTGAAAATCCTTCTTCAGTTGGAGTGATTTTCTATAGAAACGACAATTCGTAGAATATTTTCCTTTTTTTTTTGTTAATCTTAAGAAAAAAGAAAAGAAATATGAGACAGGAATAGGATTGGGCTTCGGCTTGTGCTTGTACTTCGAGTTCGAGCATTAAGTCCCGTCATCATTTTCGAGCAAAGGTTGTTCTTTTTTTTTATTTTGGCACATTTTCTGTTTTCTTATTTTTTTCTGAATTCCAAGATCTTCAACCCCATTCTACTCTAGAAGCTAAGTGTACTGGCTTTTCTTTGTTGACTGGAAAAATGTTCATTCCATATCATATATAGATACATGTATCTAAACTATAAGTATAACGAAAAACGACATCGACCATGGTTCATGTAAGATATTTTTGTAGGAACGTTGTTTTATTTTCATTTTATATGCTGGGTGGGTGTTATTTTTGTGTTCGAAGTGTGTGTATTCGAAGAGTAGAAAGTTCAGAAGAATCCATCCATTCATTTTTGGGTGCCGACATTTTGGGGCCGTTTTTCGACTTGGATATCTTTTTGGTAAACTTATTCTTTCTTCTTTTTTTTTCTACTTCTCCATTCTTTATTTATATTTTTTCTCATACTTTTTCCTTTCACCCTAAATTGTATGTCAAATTTATTTTCGTTTCTTATACATTTTCCCATAGCTTCGAAATATCAAACACAGAAGAAAAGAAACTCCAATTATTTTAATGCGACCCACGATCTATTTTTGTCTCCTCGCAATATTCCTCCAGTCCTATATTATTTTTTTTCTTTCTTGTAATTTTCGAAGATTAGAAGAAACATCGGAAGAATTAATTTTTGATTTTATTTTTAGAAATACAAAATATTCGTTATTTAAATAATATTCTCAAGATGCAACAATACTTTTGTTGCAGGCATAGGAACTCAACTCGCATCTTAATAGACGAATCTTTAAATATTGACTATTTCATATTTTATTTTCTTGAATGACTCACGTGAGCTATCATAACATTGATAGTCGTACGCTACGCAGTCATGCAATAAAAATTCTCTTCACTTGGATGAAAGTTTTGTGTTGTATAGTAGATGACACGAGTTGCTATAAGTGGAGTGTTTTTGTTCTTGATATTTTTTTCGAATGAGTAAGACAGTTTGTTGAATGAGGGGGGTTTTGTTGTGCTTTCGTTCACAGGAATGTGAGTTGTTTAAAAAATAAAGATTAATTGATGGAAGACCTTTAAATTTGTTGATTTTCATATTTTTTTATCTATTAATTCAAGTTTTGTTTTAAAGTTACTTAAATGGCGCCCAACTAAACCTTACATTTGGTAAAAGCCTTCTTAGATGAATAATTTGTTAAAATTAACAATTCAAGATTTCTTTTTAAGGTAAGGCGCCTAACTAAAGTTTACTTCTATGATAAAATCAGGAAATGGCGCCCAATGTGGGGTCAGTTAGTGGTCATTTAAATGACTTTCTGTTGTCTATCACGATGAATTTCTTAGCTTAATTTACATGAACGACCATAATAGGCCCACCTTATCTTGTATTCAAGTATTTGGTGACATAAGTAATCTTCGATGATAAAATCAAGAAATGGCGCCCAACTTGAGATTAGTTTTGTGCTGATTTTAATTACTTTCTAAGGAGCAATTTCTTAACTGACTTGCTGAATAATGAAGTATATACGAATATGATAAAAGTGGATTCATCTTCTTCCAAACGCAAACAAACCAAACAACAACAAAAAAAACACCCACAGACAAGCAATTAACCTTGAACTCAAAAACCTTCATTATATTACCATATTCACTTCATAAATCACGCGCCTTGCTCTACTTAACTTCAAAGAGCTCATTAAAAAAAAAACCACTTGTGGCATAAACTCACTGAACTTACATCAAATAGACGACACACAAAAACATTTTACTGCTATACCTCCACTCTCTACACATTCTCCATTAATTAGCCATTAAAATCATTCCAATTGACATAACACATAGACCAAAAAATAAAACGTCATCTAACTCAAAACTCTAAATGTCAAACTCTCTTTGGTGGTACAATGTTTTCTTTTAAGTCCTATCTAAACGTCACAAGAGCACGAGAGCTAACTCAACTTAGAAATGACCAAATTCATCCCCTCAAAATCAATTCAATGGAAAATTTGCAAAAAAAAAAATAAGGGATACGAGTACAAGTACAAGCCAGGTCCATAGGTTTTTATGGGAGGTATATCATCAACTTAACTAATGAAAGCGCGACTAACAGCAGTCGCACCACCAACACTACCACCTATCACCGTCCATTTATTTATCCCCAAAGCAGCGATGACAGCGATGTGACAGAAGGCCATCTTACGACGACACGGCGACCAAATGAACCTTCAGCAGAAGAAGTATCCATTATCTTCAGCATCATTAGAAGTGAGCTGAAGTGAGCGGAAATTCTGCACGAGCACAATAATCGCGTCTGGACAAAATTTTAAACGTTTTTTTCTTTTTGTGTGTTGCTTTGCTTGCTACGCTTTGTGTTTATGTTTTAATTGGGTTAAAAATAGAAACTTTGAAAGTTGTTCTTTTTTTTTTATTATTTTTGGTAACGATGGGGTAAGAGATACTACACTTTTCGGCGAATGATGTTTAAAAAGAACAAATGTAAACAGAGAGCAAAGTTAAAGAGTGTATGAGGAACAGTTTTTATTTTATTTTTGGAGGAATGGGGGAATTTGCAACCAAAAATAAATTCAGGCAGAACACAGAGAGTAGAAACAGGATGCGGGCGGCTTAGTACAGAGCACCAGCGAGCCAACAAGCCCCAGCAAGCAACACAACAGAGCTACAGCAGTGTAGGTAGTATACGAGTAGAGTATAATAAGTTTTGAACTGTTTCGTGAGTCATTCTGCAGAATGCAGCCGTCGGCGCGGCGGCGGTGGCGGCGGGTGCACAACGCTACTCTTTCGCATCGCACGTGGTAAACAATGTTGTGAGGGTGGCTTCTCCAAATAGAGGCAGCGAAAGGGTTTTTAGTCGTCTCGGATGGTGTGTTTTTTTAAAGGTTTTCCCCTTAGCTCGTTTGGGATATGAAAAGAAGAAGTGGTAAAGAGATGAAAGAGTTGGCTGGGCTTGAAGTAAATGCACACACTAGTTGTGTTGTCGTAGCGCGTTCGCAACGAAATTCAATAATTTTCAAGGGTAAAATTCGTCGAGAGAGGGATGATGTTCGCATGGAAAAAAAAGTGGTTTCCCTTTTGAAGGGTGAATGAATTTCCATGAACATACAAAACACCATGTAAACCGAGTACATACTACCTACCTACATGATTCCAGATCCAAAGGGACCAAAGGAATGGATAGATGAGGAGGCTAGGAGGATGTGAAGTTAAGGCGTTTGCGTTTATGCATTTGCAATAGGGTAGCGGTGGCCAATATACGCGTTCTGAATGAATGGAGGTATTATCCATATGGGCTTTCAGAATAATTGAAGAACTGCTCTCTCTCTATTTCTTTTTTGTGTTGATATATGTATGTTTTGTTGAAGGACGACGATTTAGCCCTTTTTGTAGGTATTTCCTCAATCCGCAGTCCTTAGTGCTTTCTCTCTTTTATTCACGTTTTCCGTATATCGACAAAGTAGAATAACCTTCAGTTCATGAAGAATGAAGACGGTACAACCTCTCGACGAAGGAAAGGGTAAAACAGCAATGAATTATTTATATTTAAGCAAGCACAACGAGGGCACGGCGGCGGCTCAGGCTCAGGTTCAGCCGCCGCCACGAGGAGCAAAGACTTATTATACCACCTAAATGGATAGATGGAGAAGGGGAGCTGCTTGCGGCACGACGACGACGACGAAGTCCAAACGACTATAATATGAGTGGGAATATCCACAATATGGTGGTACATACCACCGAACGCCACACAAAACTGGACAATCAAACTTTTGAAGGTCGTTTATAGTCGTGGGTGCTTGGTGGATGTGATGCCGTCGTTTATTGTGGTTGTTGTTGATGTCGTTATTGTTGTTGCAAGTTCCACGGTGCTTATATTATTACGTTTTTCATGAAGGAACAAAAAAAAAGAGAAATTTGGGTCGACGGTGGCAGTGGATCTTATTTTAATTTATTAGCGTATGGTAACCAGCCAGAGAGTAGAGTATATGAATAATGTCGATGAACTGCGTTTGTGACGTAATGGGGGCTTACATTTTTTTTTAAACAAAACAGAAAGGGACGAACAATAAAATAAATAAAACTAGGACACTTGTTGTGTAGCACTTGTGAAGTTGTCCTTGGTTTGTTTTTATTTTTATTTTGTTTGATTTATTTATAACCCAAAGAGCTTCAATTGAATTTAAATTTTGGTGATCTACATTGTTAATATGTATTGTCCGTGATTTTAAGAGAAAGTATTAATTGTTCCATGATTCTTGGCAAAAATCAGATAGATTATCATTGAAAGTGAAATTTGAATCTAAATGGTACAGAAGTGCAAACTAAAAACAATGGTACTACTTGACAATTGATAAAACAAGAACTGCTTGAATGTTCAATTCGAAGATGCAGGTAAATCTTCTGCACCTTTTTTGATCATCTCATAAAGTGTCTTCATATAAATTGCAACATATCAAACCATAATCCTCTCGACTGGCGCCCAACGCGAGACACATTCATTTTGAAATTACTTCTGTCAACGCAATCTAATTTAAACTTAATCAGCTAGAAAGGAAAAATTACAAGTATCTAGGTTCGTTAAGAGCCTTCTAACCTCTTTTGAGCTCAAAATCAACTCCAACTTCTGATCCATCTTGTTCATTCTAAATAAATCACCTAAATTCTCAAGAAACAATAACATAAATCTATGCAGTCTTTTTTGTTCTTTAAAAAAACAGAAAATAATAAAATTTAGGAGAAAAAATTCCAAAAGATTTTTATTTTTTTCGAACTCTTCCTTGTATTTTTGTTTTTCTGTTTCGTAAGTTTATTTGTCTCTCATAAAAGAAGGCTATAGCCATATCTATGACGCCGATAAAACTTTTGTTGTTGTTGTGTTTTAAATATTTTTCTCCGACTGTATAAAACAAAATAAAGTATGTATATAAAAAAAAGCTGCGCTGCTGGTAACTAAACGAAATATCAAATGAAGAAACCAGCCAAGCAACTAGTCACAAGTGAACTGTGAGTTTTGTTGCTGCTACGGGCTAAAAAGTTGAATAAAAGGCTACAAAAATATATTTATACTCGTATTCACAAAAATAAAAAAAACTCAAATGATTGAATAAAATGAACAACAACGATGACGATGGACGGACTGGCCTGGCCTGGCACGGCCGTTGCCTCCATCTCTCTGCCGCCATAACCTCCGTCGTCGTCGGTCGTAGTTGCCTTCATCATAATCAGCGACGCCGCGCCGCGCTGCCGCCGCCTCATCACCACCATCACCGTCTGCGTCGCCATTGCCATCGTCCAAGTAGCTTTCGTCTCAGCTCAGGTTTTAGATCGTTGAATCGCTTGCTTGCTTTCTTGGTTGGCTGGTTGGTTGGCTGATTTTATTCGGTCGTTTGGATGGTTGCTCGGTTTGCGCCTGGTGCACGCGCGATCGTTCGAAATGGGCTCGTTGTCATCAAAGTTGATGATGTTGACTTTATACTATATATATATATGACTATATACTGTGAGAGCTGAGAGGTGCTCGACAACGACGACTGAACGGTGTTACGCGACTCTACAACAACAAAATCAACTTTTATATTACCAGGCATATTTTACGGTTGGCTTTTTCAAAGCCAACAACCAACCAGCTACGGCAACAACAATAAAATACGATATTAAAGCACCAAGGTAACCATGAGAGAGCTGGAAGTGGCTACTACTTGGCGGCGGCGTTGGCGATTGTTGGCAGCACAGCATTTTATTTCTGTTTATTTTTAATTTTTGTTTTTATCTTTTTATTTTTTATGAAATATAGCAGAGCCGCTTGGAAACCTGCTGTTGCGCCTTTGCGTCGTCGTCGTTGTCGTTGTTGTCGTATACGACAACAGCAAAGCTACGACGACAACGTTGGACGGGTACGATGCGTCTTATTACTTTCTTTGGATATTTTTGTATTTTCTGGAAGTTTTGTTTAATGCCAGTTTGACTTCTTCTTCTTCTTCAAAAAAAAAAGATACCTCATCGAAAAGAAATCCCCTTACAACCTACCTACACAAACAGCAAAGCTACCAAAGGAACAACGACTTGAATGTTTCATTCTTTTTGTGGCCCGTTTTTTTTTTTGTATGCAAGAACGTTTTTGAGAAGACTCTTTCCCTACAGCAACGATATATTTATGGGAGTATGTTTATAACTCATCTTCCCACATATCAGGGTTTCTCTATAGTACATCCATGGAATAGGAATCTCTAAAAGAATTTACGTCTTCGTTGCCAAGCTGTTGCTTCTTGTTCCCCTTAAATAATAAAAAAAAACGGCGACGTCGCGACTTACGATACAAAATAAATAAATAAAAATAAAGACTTGCTTCGTAAGGCACAATCAACTTTTCTGTGTCAAATCGATTTTTGATTTGAATTTCGAATGTGCATAGAAACTCAGTTTGTACAAAAAGACGGATAGACAGATTTGAATTTGTATGAATGAAACCCACATGTCTTCAAGTTTGCATCAACGGCATGGCACGTAAAGGCATATCTGGAAAGAAAAGCTCTCGGTCTTCAACTTGTAAACATTTGCCTAATTTTATTGGTTCCTTGCTTCCGAAAAGCGACACCCCAAAGGAAAAAGTGTTTATAGCGGTTGATTGACCATAACAGCAAATATCAGAGCTTTGTGTCATAACGTGTGTAAGAGTATAGTAGTTTTCCAAAATGAGGGTGGTGTAGGTAGGGAAGGCATCATAAGTTGTTTTTCCCATAGTCTCATACGGAAACTATGTGTTAGAAGGAATAAGATATTTTCTTTTCCTTCTTATTTTTTTTTCTTTTTGTTTGCGGAAAAGCTCAACATACGCATGGCGAACATGGGACATGCAAAATTCACCAGACGACAATGATGATGACAGGAGGATGAAAATAGCGGTAAATGGCGTTGGGTGTCGGTGGCGGCACAGGGCACACTTCATGACACTAAAAACAAAACACACACAAAACTTACTAAGTTCAGTTCCTCTTCTTTTCTATCGGGTTTGTTTTGATTATATTTTTGAAAATTATAGGGGTCGTAGAAGCAGCAGTAGCAGGTAGAGTAGAGTGTAGTGTAGTACAGAAAAAGCATATACGGATACGCGTGCTATGCTACGTGCCATGAGAAATAATGATAATAAAATATATAAAGAACACACAAAAAAATGTAAACAACCATTTAGAATGGGGTTAAGGAAAATAAAAAAGAGAAATATGAATTGAGACGATGGCGATGACGATGATGGCGAAACAAACGAACGAACGGACGACTTTATAAATACATCAGTGCTCGGCTCGCTCAGCTGATGGCAGCACAAGGCAGAACAGTTTATGCATTGTTTTCGGGTTGAATTACTCTTGCTTGTACCTACTATATAATACTCTCCCATTATGTCGATTTATGAATGAAATCGAATCGAGAAACGAGATGATGATGATGTCGATTTCGATGAAGATGGGCAAAGGAGGCGGCATGTCTGGGATTTTGATTTGTTGCGTCAAGTGGATTTGATTTGGTTTTGTTATTGTTTTTGTATGTCAAGAGAGTAGTATGAAATTATGATTCATTATAAAGTGGGTTATCTGTGCAGTTATTTTGTTTTGTTTACTTTATGTGAATAATTAACGTTTGTTTTGTGTGTTCCCTGAGCGATCCCATTTAAAGTCAAGGTCGCTTGGTAAGTGAAATGATCTACTGCCGTTTATTAAGTCATATAAAGATGTAAATCACTCAATATAAAACTTACTTCGAATTACTACAAAGGAAACAAAACATTGAATGGCGCCCAACGTGAAACCAATATACCTATTCTGTTATTTATAATGTTTTAATAGGGTTTTTCATTCATACATATTACATAGCAGTAAAATGATATTCATTAAACACCTTAAATACCTAATGTTTTAAATTTAAAATTTATTCATTTGTGAGAAATAAATCAAAGCATCTGCTTTTTTATTTCATTACAATTTGATAGTGTGTTGGGTGCGATTGCTGATTAAAAACTTATTTGCAAGTATTAAAAAAAATAATATCATTAAATGGCGCCCAACTCAAGATCAATGCAAATCAAAGAAAACAGATGAAACTTTAAGTGAACTCTCCTATTTTCTTTCTAAAAATAAACGTTCGCAAAAACCAACTTTTGCCCTCCATCCATCAACACTATATACAAATTTTGTCTTAAGAGCTTTAAACGGTTCATAAAAAAAAGAAGAAAAAGTCTATAGGTACTTATACTAAAAATAAAGTCAATAGCCTAAAAAGGGTATAGTATACCTGGAAACTTAAACATATTCTTTTAAAGAATTTCCGGCACATTTCATATCGTTTTCAAGAGACCTTGACAACGGTTTATTTTTTTTTTTTTCAATTTTAACCACCCCAACTTCAACACGACCTTCAAAAAAAGCTTCTTAAATCATAAAATATAATTCGGGAAAGGATAGAGCCTGACTTCATTTTACACACAAGTTTCAAAAGATAAAAGGAAAACTTCAAAGTCACCACACCAAAGATGCAAAAGGCTATAACGACGTGGACAATATTATTTCGAATAGTTTATAGCGATAGAGGAATATACACCAGGCCGGGTATATATTATATAAAATAAGTATATCAGTAAATTTCTGCCTGGTGAAGTAAGTCTGACAAGCCAACAAACCCGATGGTCCTATACAAACGTCAGAAGAAAATACAATATTATACGGGCGACGTTTTTGGTATTTTTTTTCCTTGGTTTTTATTTTCGTATCTATAATGAAGGAAGGCAAAGGCAAAACCTTCTTCATCTTAACTAAACTACCATCAGGGTTTCTTATGCATTTGCTGCTGCTAGCTGGCAGCTCTCGCCCTTCTCGGTTGTAATTTTTCGTTTCCTTTTCAATTTTTATTGATGGCCTTTCGGATGCGATAATTTTTTTTTTTATTTTTCGTCTTCTTCTTTCTTGCTTGCCTTCGTCGTCGTCTTGTGCTCCCTTCACCTTTTTCAATTCAATTTTAGGTAGACAGTTGGGTATGTTTGGGATTTTCTTAGGCCTCATCTATGCTAAGTTAACAACAGAAAAACTACAAACTGTGTCGGCGGAAATTTTGTTGATGGAAAACGAAAACCAAAAAAAGAAATATAATAATAATCCAAAGAAAGACCGAGGGGTCAGGGTTGTATTTTTGAATTTGCCTAAATGAGATTCTTTTATGTAGAATTTTCCACAGACCGATTTTAGGTGATTTGGGTATTTAAAGAAGAGGTCATTGCAATAATAACAACAACAACAAGGGCATATAAAAATAGAGGCTCGCCAGGTAGAAATTTAACATTTATGGTACCTAACATCGTTTCATTGCTTTGCTATAATAACTCATAGGAAATGATGTATTGATAGGTCTGTCTTTGGCGAAGTTTACTATTTTTATATGGAATTTAACAAGGATTGCAATTCGTGTCAATTTTAATGGAAAAAAAGGATTTGACTTGTTTTGAGAACGAATAGACGAGACGTGATGAAGAAGACAGGATTTGAATTAGTTTTCGGTCAACCTGAGATCAAGATTGAGCAGGTATCTCATTTGAATGGAAAGCTTGATGATAGTTGATTTGTAACTTGTTGCAAACTATGAAATAATTTTCGTTTCTTAAACACTTGACTCTAGATTTTGTAAAAAAAAATCCTGGAAACCAATTGGATAAAGGAAGATCTAGGAGGTTTTACTAACATAGAGTTATTATTTGAACTATGCCGAGTAATTTGTATCTTAAACTTGTCTAAAATGTGAATTCTACAACTCAAAATATTATATATAAAACTAATAAAATAATTACATTCAAATATAGAATACAAAAGCAAACTTTCGTCCTTACATATCACTATCATACTTTAAAGAACAAATCGAAACAATTGATTGATACATTCTAGTTGTTACATATCAGCGAGTCGGTATTCAATGTACCCAAAACATCGAAGAGAAAGTACAAGTATCTGACCTTAAGTTCAAGGTTTAAAATCACCTATATTTGAAACTCAATAAAACATTGTGTGGTACTTTCCCAGCATCTCGACAACATCCGAATACATCAATTGAATACAATTTGCCCTAGTTCCACCATATCATCTCGATAAATTCCACCACAAGTTTTTTGCATCCTATAAGACAGAGTAGGTACCTACAGACAAGCAAACTTCCTCCAACTTGGAGGAAAGAACATTTGGTTCCCCAAACTTTTTCCACCACACTCGGCGAAGTTTTAACATAACTATACCATAGGTATACCTACATATAACAACTTGCTACGGTATCCAATAGAACGTGACTTAAAGACTTAAATATAAACTCTCGAGTTATACAACTCGCACTGCAAGCTTCTATTCCATCCTCCAACATTTTTATTTTGTTCTCAAAAAAGAAAAACCCTAACAATCTACCTACCCTACCGACCGACCGACGCGACACAACAACGCGACCTAAGCATTTACTGCATGCATCGTCATGAAGCATCAGACATAAAAGAGGCCAATAATTTGCGTATTTGGGTCCTTTCTTTCTTTCCCAACTCGAAACATTTTGTAGGAATTAATTTCTTCAATCAAAAGCAGAACTCTGATAACATTGTCATTGACAAAAACAAATACTGCGAATCAGTCCAGGAGCGAATCACAAAAAAAGAACCTTGAAGGAGCAGCGAAATTTCTTATCAAATACGTTTAATCAGAATAAAAATAAAAGCAAAAATAACAGGAACTGATAACTCAACACGACTACGTCGATAAAGAAGTATGAAACACCTACATGTAGTGAGTAATCAATGACTGAATCATTGCCATACATACTCGATTTGATAACACCTACAATATTAGAAGAAATGACATAAAAATACATGAAACAATGAACGTCAAATATGAGTATTTTTCCATGGTAATTGAGGTTTCAGAAGTGGAATACTTTCAGGAATTTTTTTGTAAAGTCTTGGGGTAGAAGGAAATTAAGGTTAACAAAAAATGAATAAAATACATGCGCAAAGTTTATTTTGTTCAGAAATTTAGAAATTCAGAACAACTTCATTGCGACGAAAACATAAAACAGCATATCTTCTAGATGCTGTCGAGTCGAGCGATACGTTGTTATTTTGAGACGCAACTACTAGAAGCGAAGCAAGATTATGCTTATGCACTAAGAGCAAGCAAAACCAAGCCGGTTGTAGGTTATATGGTAGAGGAGCTCAGTTGAGTTGAGTATGGCTATCAAATTATTATTACATTTTTGTCTTGACTCTCTATACGCGCAGCAGCATAATAAAAGTTGACGACGCAGAGGTAAAATCGCAATCAAGAAAATAGCACACAAAGGCTGGAAACACCGCCAAATTAGCACCAGTCGTCATTCTCATCCCCATCATCATCATCAACATCATCATTGCCATCATCATCAACATCCACAACAACAAATACAACAGCATTATCATCGTCAACTTCAACATCTCGACTGTTCAGTGCTCGTCGTTGTTGCTGCTGCTGTGCTGCTTCTGGCTTCTGGCTAGCTGCTCTCGGTTCGTATTATTGTCCGACCGAGATGTACGTACTGTACTTTACCAACCAACCAACGACAACGACAACGAGAACACCGTACGCCGTACCGAGCGAATAATGTCGACGACGACGGCAACGGCAACGACGACGACGACAACAACGATGACGACGAAAGGCATTTCGGTATTTTTGTTCCCAAGTATAAAACCCACCACTGATGCCAGTATACCATTGCCATCTAGGAAGTGCGATAGAGACACCACTCATCGACCGAAAGAGAGGCCAATAGCACACATAGTGTATCACTTCGTTCGTTCGTTTACCAAAGTATTTCCACATAAAATCTACAAACACTGGAAATCGACCAGACTCGATCCGAACTCAAACGAACACAAATTCGTGTCGATTCGTTGTGGAAACGAAGTTGATTCGGCAACGATTTCCGATTCATTCGGTAGCCCAGGTCGAATTCCTCGTAGATGAAATTCCACCGACAGCGCAATTTAGAGAGAACAGACGCAAGCAAGCGAAAAGCAAGGGAACAACAACCACACATTCAAGATTATATTCATAAAGAAACTAATACAATTTCGATATACACAGAACAGAGTGTAGAGTAGAGAATATACAGCGCAGCAGAAGAAGAGAGAGTCAGAGGCAGGCAGTGTGGCAGCAGCAGAGTAGTAGACTTTAGAGTAGAGTAGAACAGTGGAGGCAAAAACAAAAACAACAGAACAACAACAACACCAACAACTGCTACAACAAAATCGTATGGGTTCGGGTCGATGTCGAAGTAGAAGCTGTATTGCTGGCTGGCTTGGCTGGCTGGCTGGCTGGTTCGTCGAACGAACGAACGAACGAACGAGGTACAGAAACAGCACATCATCATCATCATTGTAAGAGTGCTCCAATGTGGATGGAAACAGCAGCGGCAGCAGTAAAGACAAAGTGATGGCAATGGCGGCAGTGGCGGCGGCGACGGTGGTGGTGGTGGTGGCGGCGTCACTCGAAACACCACTGTGTCGTTTCGTTCATTCGTTCGTTCGTTGTGCTTCGTTGTTAGGTCTTTTTTTGTTGTTTTTTCCTGCTTTTGATATTCTCCTTGCAATTGCTTTGCTGGTGTTCCTTGGTACCGAGACCGACCGAAACCGATGAAGGTAGATTTTCGAGCGCTGGAACCGAGCGCTAGCTTCTAGCACTGCACTGGTGGTGGATGAATAGCTTTTCGATGGCTGGTTTAGTTGGATAGTTGTTGTTGTTGTTATTATTATAGAGTAAAGATTAAAATTATGTGAAAATGCAATTTGAGGAAAATTTCTTTTTCTATTCCACCACACATCGAGTGACTTTTATGTTGGGGCTAGTTGTTGTTTCTGTTGCTTTTTTCTGTTTCTGTTGCTGTTGCAGTTGCAGTTGTTTGTGCCGCAACTTTCTGCTGAATATTTTTGTGCATAGACTTTCAGCAGCAAAGTTGGTAGGTAAGGTATGGTATCTCTACTAAGAGGTTTTTGCCTGGGATTCTTCTCATCGTCAACATCAACATTATAGGCAGCTCACAAACTACCCAATAGCGACCAACTACACTCGTATATGCTTTGCATTGTATGTTGTTCTCGTTTTGTATGTCGCTGCTGACTCAAAAGATGACGTGATTTGTACAGTATGTTCGATAAATAAGCGGATGAGGGTTGAGCAGTTGTATCTGGTAGAAGGTGGATATATTTTGTTGTTGTTGTCGTAAATGATGGAGAATAAAGATGCAATACGATGCAGGATGTAGAAATAAAAATATGATCAGGTTGTGACCTGATGCTGAATATACTAAGATCTTTCTTATTTCTTTTTTATTACTAAAGTAATTTATAATTTATTCTGTTTGGTGTTGGGAGGATCAGTTGGTTGTGGTTTAATGTTGATCATTTTAGTTTATGTTAGACTAGATGTTTCGATAATGCAAAATTTAAACATATAGAGAAGAATTAAAGAGATTTATAATTGGCGCCCAACGTGAGTCTTATTTTTAAGGTGTTAAATCTTAATAGTAGAACGAATATTACACAAGCTTTTTGTTAAAGGCTTTAAAATGAGATTGGAATTATGATTCGTCTAAATTTAATTTGTATGGAGATGCCATCGTTTTTTTTTTAGCGAGGACGAATTACAAATATTACTTTCAATAGTTTTACTGATCTTTATGTTTGATCAAATAATGTTGAACATTTAAAGATATTTTAATGAGAGAAGAATTAAAGAGATTTATAGTTGGCGCCCAACTATTTTTAGCAGTTAAATCTTAAAAGTAGAACGAATATGAAAGAAGCTTTTTGTTTAATTCTTTTTTTGAATGAGATCGGAATGTTGATTCGTCTAAATTTGATTTGTATGAAGATGCCATCGTTTTTTTTTTTTAACTGGCGCCCAATGAGAGGACCAATTACAAATATTACTTTCAATAGTGTTACTGATCTTTATGATTGATCAAATAATGTTGAACATTAAAAGATATTTCAGTGAGAGGAGAATCAAAGAGATTTAAAATTGGCGCCCAACGTGAGTCTTATTTTTTTAGCAGTTAAATCTTAAAAGAAGAACGAATATGAAAGAAGGTTTTTGTTAGAGGCTTTAGAATCAGATTGAAATGTTGATTCGTCTAAATTTAATTTATATGAAGATGCCATGGTTTTTTTCTTTGAATGGCACCCAATGAGAGGACCAATTACATGTTACTGATCTTTATGTTTGATTAAATAATGTTGAACGTTTAAAGATATTTTTAAATTTAAATAGGAAATCAAGGTTTCCGAGTGTAAATGTTAATCTTTGGATACTTATTAAATCGGATGAAATTAATATTGTTATGATATGACGAGGGAGTCTCAAGTTCTTTAAGAACGGAATTGATTTGATCTGAGCTTTTATAAAAAGCCGCTTGTATATGTGCCTCTTTGCATCTAAATGTCTGACTTGATAGATAGAGTCGTGGTTAAGATTGAAGAATTAAGAGAAAAACTGGAACGCAGCTTATTGAATTAGCCTCAAAAATGTTGTCACCCTCTAAACTTTGACAGTGAAACTTGAAGATTATCAACCTTACATAATCGAAGAAGATCGACGGATTCGTTGTGTCGATCAACAAACAATTTTGTAAGCAAAAAACTGACGAGACTTCTACTGCCATATAAACAACAATAACATACACCAAGTCCCTCCATCATCAGAATAATCAAACTCTTGGCGCTATCCCATTATCATCGACATCTCCATCTCCATCATGCAACATTCAACCAGCCAGCATTGCTGCGCACATTATTTGCCTATCTTTTGAAGTGATTCAAGCTTATGCTGTGCGTTTCCATCGTCATCTCGAGCTAAGATCTCACTCTACCTCCACTCCATCCCTCCCTCTGTCTCTGTCGACATATTCCTTACACTCTGATGCATCAATCATTTTATAACGTTTGTAGTGAACTTTCCCAAGGTAGCGCAGCAGTCGAGATGATAATGATGGTTGCTTGAATGTATTTATGTCGAAAGCCGAAGCCGGTTGACCGACTCTCACAAATCCAATTTTTTTGTTGTTGTTGTTATTGTTGTTGTTTCATCTGTTTCTCCATTTCTATAGTTACTTTTTCTTTTGTATCTATATAAAATATATACATTTATTTTCTACTTTGTATTATTGTTTTGTTTGGATTACATTGTTGTACCTACCGATGATGATCAGATTCACAGGTGAAATAAGCTCCCACAGATATATCTACTTCTACTTCTCTTCTCTTGCAACAACAACTTAAATCCCACTGGCTTTTCCTCCAACAAGCAAACGAACAAACAAACAAACAAATGACGAAAAATTTTACCCAAAATTTAATATTAAAGAACATCAACATGAGAATGTATAAAGGACGACTTTAAGGACCTGATCTCTCTTCAAAAGTTAAAGCTTATTTCAATTTATATTATGGATGAATTGATATTGAAGAACAAGGGACCAGGACGAGGACGAGGACAACAGATAGATATAATAATATGAGTGAGTTGGTATGGTTAGGTAGATTGGTCCACATTGCTTTTATCGAAATATGTAGCAGATACATAATATATACCTATCTATACTTTGTACATATATATAGAAAAACGAAATGAAAACAATTGAGTGAACGTGAAAAGCAGAAGGTTGAGGAGTTGAGAATTCAGTTTACAGTGGTGAATTAAAAAAGTGGGTGTACAAAATTGTGGGCAGATTGTGGTATTTACACTCGTAGAACAGATATGCCTATACCTAGGTACTTACATTCAAAATACAAAATTTTATCCCGAACGAAAATAATGAAATCAAACTTTGAGGGACAGCAGTGTATGAATGTTTATGTCAGTGAGTGTGCCTGTGTGTAGGTGGTTTGTTGTAGAGCCAGAAAAAGCATCAGAATAATCATTTCAGGATAATGATTTTGTTGCTCTATACTATACCTACCTATATTGCCTGCCTACCCTACATTTAAGGTCTATCTCTTTTGCTCTTCCAATGTTTGTATGATGTGTGTGTCGTGTTGTGTTGTGTTGTGTTAGCCTGAGCTGTCAGTCAGGTATAAATGTATTCCACCCCTTCATTTCGCCTGTTCGTTTGTTGGTGGTGCTTTTTTGATGGCAAAGCAGCTTTACTATACTCTCTGATGGTTCTATAAGTAAGGGTGGTGTATATTGCATGATTGTAGTTATGTATATCCCAATGATAAAATGATAGCTATCCATGTAGTATATGTGTGTGTGTGTGAGTGTTTTTGTATGAGAGTGTATAAGGCTTAATGGTTGTCATGGATACAAGCCACCAACCAACAACACTGACATTCAACCACCCACCAACCTACCAACCCACCTACCCAACTCAACAAAATCACCCCACATTATATTCTACCACCCTATTCCTGTTAACGATAGAATAAAAGCTTTCTTTCCCTGGCACTGCCATGCACCCTAAATGGTAGATATCTATGTATGTACGACAACGAGTGAGTATACTGTAATAATAATTATTATTTTATATATCTAGGTTGACTGTTATACGGTTTTATAAAATGACGAGAGCTTGGGGTGATGGGGATGATGATACTGCTAGTGCTGATGGAGTTTTCTAGAAAAAGGTTGCTCTATAGCATAATGGTAAGGATAAATTTACCACCCCATGGCTCTGGCTCTGGCTCTTGCTCTGACTCTGGCTTTATGTTATATTCGTATTGCTTGTGCCTGCGTAGGTGTTCATAGTGAGAATGATTATTTTATACACACACACACACACACACAGGTACATCAAAGATACACACAAAAACAGACAGGAAAACACTAAAGGAGCCTGCTGCTGGATAAGGGAATGGATTGTAGGAGCCATCATAGTTGTTGTTGTTGTCGTCGTCATGACGTACAAAAGGCTGGGGATATAATAGAAACGAGCGCAGGGTTATAAACTAACCACATCAGGCGAAGAATTTGCCGAGCGAGGACGTATACGAGAAATGAAAATGGAAAACGAAGGGAATTAGGGTTGGATGGTTATAGGATGGGGGTATAAACTGAACTGAATGTGGGAAGAAGGACATAGCAGAAGCAGCAGCATCAGAAACAGAAACGGGCAGACAAGTATGATCGAGGGAAGGAAAATGCTGCTTAAAATAGTGTATCGGGAGGAAGTGGGCTGATGATGTGGCACAGTTAAGTTCAGTATGGTTCAGGTGGTCTTGGGTCGGTTGATCTGTGGGTGGTATACCAGGACTTGTCTCTTCTTTATGTATGTGTGTATCTATATTATAACTGAGTTTTTGTGCTGTGCTATACGTAATATCATTGCAGAGATATTAAAATTGGATATACATTTCTCTCTTTCTCTTTTGCTCTCCCTATAGATACACTAACAACAACATCAAGAACCGAGTGTATAGCAGTTTCCTCTAGAACCGAACCAAACTGAACCTACTAAATGGATGAATTGCGCGTAGGATTGTGTTCGTTTTTCGTTATGTTTCGTTTATAGGTAGATATGTGTATGTGTATGTGTATGTTTGTGGCTTTTGTTTTACCTGTTATGCGTTCATTACATAACCTCCCTCACACTTTGTATATTTAAATACAAAATATAAAACCTTGTTTCAAAACTTAGTTGTCGGTCTGGTTGAAAATTCTCTTTAATGAAATAAAAAAAAAATAGGTATATCTAGGTCCTTTTTTTGTGTTTGTTGTTTAATGGAAAATTGTGATCCTACACTTTTTGTTTTTATCATCAACATGATGAAAAAGTGTAAGCTCCTTTGAGGATGATCAAGTTTTTTTGTTCGTATTTTTTAAAAAAAGTTTAAATATATTATAATCTCATAGAATGACATTTGTAGATAGAAGGACTTTGTGTAGCTGTCAAACGTTTTTTTTGTTTTGTTTGAAGATTGCTAAGGCATTTATACTAAACCTGCATCTACAGTATACACCTCGTAACTTACCATGGTGATTATAATAATTAGATTTAATTCACCACTCTATTGTTTCTACTGCGCTAGCAGTTAGCTAGCCTTATTCAGGTTAGCTAAATGTACGAGTAGAACAGAAAAGAGTACCTATTAAGAGTTTTAAGCGTTTTTGTTTGGGTTGCGAAAGTGTGTTATCAGGTGATGACTGTGGTAGCCATTAGATATGGTTAAAGGGTTGATAATGGGTTATGCGTTGGTTGATGGTTGGTTATTGTCGAATCTACGTGTTCTATTCCACCCACTAAAAAGTCATCAATGCCGAATGTGCTTGTTCATTGACCATCGAACAATATTGGGTGACGTAACCGCATAATCTAAAATAGGCAAACAAAACAACAACAGAAACAGAAAAAAAACTATTACGCGCGGTATTCTATGGTGCTTGCTAGCTTGAAGCTATGTAGGATGAAACCCGTTATCAATGTGAGTGAACTACGTAGGTGCAAGAGTTAGTATTGAATTCAATTGAATGTGCATCATCGTTGCCGGGGCATCGTCATCGACAACGTCGGCATCATCATCATCATCATACTTGTATAGTTGCAGTCATGCATCTTTTATTGCAATGGTTCTATTTTGTTTAGGTTATAGATGCCGGCGATTCGATGGTTTAGGTTGTGCTATGCTCCTCTGTTAGAAAACGGTGGTGTTAGTAATCACCGGCGATTTGACTTAAGGTAGTTTAGTGGTTTTTGTGAACGTATAGGTTTTTTGCTTGGTTTTTGTTTGTTTTTGGGGGATTTTCATAAATGATAAGTTTGTTATTTTAGAATTTCTCGAGTATTTTGACATAACAGTATGTGATACAAGTTGCTTTCTAGAACAAGTAAGTTTCAGTCTTCGGTTAAGTGTTTTGTTTAAGAATTGGCAAGATTTTTTTTTCATTAAAATGATCGGTTCATTAGTTCTAAGAATTTAAAAATGTCTTTTATCAAAAAGCTTATAAAGATTTACCCTTAAACAAGCAGTAATATGTCGAATTAAATTAAGCTTTTCTGACATTTTAAAAACTGAGTGTCAAAGCACACTAAGTGCCACAGTCATTGTCATTTTGATTAATCGTTTTTTTTTTTCTTCTCAAGTTTTATTCGTTCACACTATGAAACAAATACAAATGTCAGATCAAAGAAGACAACGAAAATGAAAAACAAAAAAATAACACCGATCTCTCTAGCCTCATTTCGCAGCCTGACAACGTTCCGTCGAAAACTTTAAATCATCATCATTCAAGCACAAGCACAAGGGGAGCCAACAAAAATGTTTCTTTGCTGTGTTGCTGTTGCTGTTGTGCTTGGTTATGCGTTCGTGACTTCAGTCAATTACTCATGCGCGCATTTTATCGATGTTGCTTCGACTTCGACTCTGGCAATATAAACTCGAATCTCTCTTCTTGTTTTATATATATTTTTTTTTTCATCTTTTACTTTGTACTCACACGAATGGAATTCCATTCTGTCTGACTGTCTCAACGTCCGTCGATCGGTCGTTGTTTTCTTTGTATTTTATTTTAATATCTCATATAAGACTGTGCGACTATCGCTGTCCCAAACGAATGACTTACATCGGAAGGTCTCTTGGTTTTGCCTCGAGTTTTAAAAAAGTTGAAATTGTTTCTTAGTCAGGTTTCTTTTCTCCATTTATGTTAAGTTTTTTTTTAACTTTATATTTTTCATCTTTGTTTCTTCTTCTCATGTGATTTCTGATTCATACATTTATCACACTCCAGAGTGGATACAAAAATAAAGAGTGAAGCAATTTATTTAAGGTCAATTGGAATATACATAGTATAGAGTATAATACACATTGTCCATTTGTTTGACGAGCCGAAATGTCAGTCAGAGCAACAATCGGCGAACCATTACACACACAACATAATAATTAATCAAAATCAACAAGTTATCGATGAGCCACAATCAGCTGTTTGATATTTAAATCGTTTTTTCATTAAGTGGCGCCCAACACATAATCATACAAATCTTATACTTCGGCACAATGAAGCACGTCATACAACCCTCGCCTCGCTCGATTCTATTTATTATTATATACAGAATTATTTGCCTTTTGTTTGCGCCAGTCATGGTGATTTGGTCTTTTCCACTCTTTAAGAAGAACTTACAAAAGCCTCAAAAATTCTCTCACCCTTTTCTCGAATTTTGTTTTGTTTTCCTTTTTTTATTGTATTTTGCTCTGAATAAAATATCCAGAGCATTATTTCAACCCGAAAAATATAGGATAACGAATTCCTCCCCCACATAAAGGACATTAATTCACCACCAAACCAACAAAAAAGGGTTAAGCTCCAACCTTGACGTTTCAGCATGTATAATATTTTGGCCATTGAATCGTACCGGGACTTTTGGGTCCTATGTAGAATGTAGCAGAGCAAGCCCCATATTCCTACTTAAACAAGATGAGTGCGACCAATTAATTGAATTGTCATTGCCCTACAAAATCGAAGAGAAATAAAATAACACAAGAGAACTATAGACAAAAAAAAACCAAAACAAAAAGGGAAATATAAAAATAGACAAAATAAAACAAAAGAAAAAGAAACAATAAATACAAAATAACATAAAACAAACTGAAATAGAACGAATAAAAGAATATAATTGTGTGTAATTGTTAGGAATGCACTCACAGAGATAGCAGCGCTCTCAAAAGTTGATAGTGCAATGCAGCAATAAGCTAACATGCAATCTACAGCCAGCAACTGGTTGAGTTTAATAAAATAATAATAACACAAAAAATAACGGTGGCGAGGTGGCGCTGGCTGTAGCGGTGGCGACAAGCGACGAGCGACGACGGCGAAGAAGAAGAAAATTTAAGAAAATACTAAGGAGGAGGATTTTCAAAGAGAGCGAAAAAGAGAAAATTGCATTTCAATTCAAAGTAACCACCACGTGCTCGGGGATGTATAATTTATTTACCTTGTTTATTTTTTCTTTTTATTTTTCGTACATATTTATATTCTTCTTTTGTTGCCTTCTTATCATCATTTTTTTTGTGTACGAATATGTCAAAATGAAGATATGAGTTATATGACATTTGAATGTAAGACGTCAAACTCGATAAAATGGCAACATTAAAAGGGTGGTTAGTGGTTAGAAAGAAATATGTACGTCATCATTTTAATGTAATAACCCAAAAAAAAAAGTGTATGACGAATGAAGAAGCATGGAGCAATAATTGAGAAACTGATAAGGTGGATGATTGTACGAATAATTTTACTCATTCTTGAGAATATCCTACCCTTTCGCGATGAATGACGATGCTAAAGTCAACAAAATAAACTGGGGTTCTTCTAGATAAACCCAAATTGAAAAATGAATTAATCGAACGATTTCTTGGAAACTCGGAATGACCCAGACAAATTCTTCACTGAGCTCTGCTAACAGATGAAAAATTATTTCTAAAGGTTTAGTCGACTTATGCTTTAACGATAAGTGCATTGGTTTTAATTTCAATTCTGTTAAGAGTGAAAATTTTTCTATGAAATGTGTTAGTGTAGAGTATTTTCAAACCCGATCAAAAATTTGTAAGCTAATTTTTTGTCCAATCCTCAAACGAATCACAAATTCCATCGTGATTATGCTTCGATAGGAGTTCTGGCATTATTCCAGTGACTCTAAAAAAATTCACTGATGATTCAGGCCAAACCTAACGAATCTAAAGTGAAATATCAAATGTGTTTCGTACAGAATCGAGTGTTGCCAACTAAGCAGTTTAAAGAAATACAAAATATAAATAAATTCCAATTAAAAAATTAACATTTATACAATCAGCTGAAAATTTGGATTTTAATGTAGCAAAAGAATTTATGTTGAAGAGCAACATGTTGAGCAATTGCTATTGTGTACCGCTAGAACACAAATTTTTTGACTCCGATAATTCTGCCTCCTCCTCCTTCAAAAAAGCCTTTAAAATATATATAAAACATACAAAACAAAACGAATGTGATATTCTTAAGAGAATCAAGAGAAAACGTCAAAAGTGAAAAATGAACAACACAAGAAGACAAACAGACGAAAAAAAACTAAACTTTAAAAAGTTGTGAATAGGTATCTATAGGGTGTTTATGAAATGACTCTTGTTCATTGCTACAAATAGCTGCAGTCTTCTAAGCAAATGACACAGGAAGAGCTTGCGATGACACATTCGAGTACTCCTCATATTGAGCTAAACCATCCTAAGCATCGAAACGTATACGATATACTTGTACTCGCCACCAATTCAATGAACCACGCCAAGGCACTACCAAGAACTACGATGATGATGGTACGTACGATCTTTGGGTTGGTCGTTCGGTCTGTCGGGTTAAGGCGAATGGCGCTGGGATAAGAGAGAATGGATAAGGGTGGGTGGGTTGTTAGATGGTGTGGCAGTGAGGACGAGCGAGGGGTTTAGTTTTCATTCCGTTTTGCTATTTTGTGCGCACTTAATGTGTATAGAGTGGATTGGAATGATGAGATGGTAGATGGCTTTAGCGAAACCATGTGTAGGGTGAGTGCGGGAGGCTGCTTATCCAACAACCTAGTTGGAGCCCGTCCGACCAACAACAAACTATATATGAGTGGCAAAAGTGTTGGTCGATGAGGCAACCAACATGGCAGAGCAATTGAAAAGGGTAAAGAGAAGTGATAGGTATATTTGGCAGAGAGTTGGGGGTGATTATGTAGGTGTTGTTGTTTTTTCTTGTTAGTTTATGGAGAGAATCGAGTTTTCATAGAGTGTACATGCTTTGCGCCAGCAAAAAGGTCATTCATACTTGTTTTGCTTTTTATTTTGTTTTTTTTCTTTCCGTTTTTTTTTTTTCAATTTGCATGTGCGGCGATGACATTTGCTGCTACTAGTGAAGAAATAATTTTTGATAACAGGGTGCTTGCAAATTGCTGATGAGCAAATGCACTTTTATATTTTGAAAGATGAAATTGATAACAGATAATTTTTTCCCAAAACTATTTTTTCACGTTACACCTACTTTATACTCATGAAAGTAAAATGATAGGCAACGTATCAATCACCAAACGACCGAAAATACTTGCTCTGGCTTAAAATAGATTTATATTTTCCTAACTAACTAATTCTTAGCAATGAATAATAGTTACCAGGAGAAAACAAAGAAAGCTCCTCGTTACTGATTCAAAAATGTTTATGTTCTCAGATGAGCTATGGTAAAAAATCATCCAAATTGCAAGTGTCAACTATCAATTGATAGTTTATAGTCAATGTTAAATATTCAAATAACTAATTGATAACATTTTGGATAGTTGAGAATGGTTCAGTCTATTTGGAATGTCACTACAGTTTTGTAATGACTTATTTAAAGCGGGTTAGTTTCTTAATAAATGAAGTTTTAAAATAATACATTTTAATATTTATCAACTGTCAATTGATAGTTGATACTCGCAATGAGCTTGAATTTCAAATTTTGATTAAAAAAATGTTTATGAAATACTTTAGTTCAAAAATGAAAAAAAGATCTTATTTAATATTCTCAAAACATCCTAGAATTGAGAACAAGAAAAATATAACATAAGCTGTATGAATACTATAAAATAAGTAGTATACCTCCTTAATCTTCGATACCTTACACTTAAAACTGAGTTTTACAGAACTTATGAAATTCAAATATAGTAACTCATAACGTTAGCAAGAAGGTGATGATCTTCTAATGAAACTTCACGAAGAAGAATTGTGTTATAGGCATTTAGATTCAATTACCTGCATAGCCTTGGTATGAAAGAAGGATCATAGTATTAACTTACTTATCTAACAATAAAAGTTACTATCTTTAAACTTATACGTTAAATTCGTTTAAAACTTGACACTTTGAAGAACTATTTAAAATTAACTTCCTTTCTTAAATTACCTTAGTTAATCTAAAACAAATCTATAAAACACTTAAAAGCAACGATCATGATCTTAGAATAAAACTGATCAGAATTCAATGGCTAACTGAATATCATGGTTTCCGATCACAAAAAGAATAATCGAACTGACAAACTGCTTAAACAAAAAAGAAACCACAAATATTTAAAATGAAAAACGAAAAAACAGCAAAAGATCAGTTCAACGATCTTGAAGTTCAGAGGAATCAAAAAGAAAATACTCATCAAAGATTTTTATAACATTCACCAAAACTATGAAACAAAATTGAATCTATATTTTTATGAAATTTACTCAAAATATCACTTTTGTTTAATAGATAAACAAATTAAAAAATTATAAAACAAATTTGACATCTCAACTCACCTCAGTGCACATTTTATAATAACAGCAATAACAGCTCTTTTTAGATTTAAGTTACACTTAAAACTTATTATTTTGTAACAAATAAAACGTATCACAAAATTGTAAACAAATTTGGCATTTTCTTTCAAAACACATGAAAAGCCAAATAATAATCACAAAATTAGAGAAACAAAAATAAAAATCCAACTGTCACTTCTCAACAAATGTCAAAATATAAAGTGTGTGTGTGTCTGTTGTTGTGCTGATTGAATATGAATATCACTTGCTTCCAATTTGATTTCCCGCTTATAATATTTTGTTTTTTATCAATGACACTCTCTTACGATTTCATCGCAAAAGTTTCGAAAATCAACGAAAAATATAATATGAGCGGCAGAAACACACAGTAACGACGCACCACGTCGATGTCCAATGCGATAATAAGAAGTGAGATTCGATGTGCACACAAGAGGTAGAAAATAAAATTTCCCAAAACAAAATCGTGTACGATGAACGCAAAACCTTAACCGAAGCACCCTGTCAGTGAGAGAGAGAGAAAGAGAGAACAATACACAAAGCAAGATACAACAAATAAAAAACATCCGCAACGCTTACATAAGGCAATATTCTATGGGACGGTATAAATATATCGCTATATGCACATACATCCATGTACATGAAATTCGAAGAGTTGGGTTATTTTTGTTTGTTGGTAGTTGTGTAGGTCGGTATGTGTGTGTATGTGTGTGTGTGTATCAATGTACTTTGCGATATTGCTGGGTGGGTTTTCAGAATATTGTTGGTAAAAGCATATACAACTCAGAGGTATAAATGTTTTATTTAGTACAGTTGCGTTAAATGTTAACGTATGGTAAATTCGAACGGTTTTTAAATTAGAATTGTACCTGTGTCGTGACGGAACTGTTATCCTTAGAGGAATTTTGTATTAGGCATCTTGCACATGAGCTACGAACTGTGGATGTTTGCATATTTTGACGTTTCTTTCGCATGAGCTTTATTTCTATCGCAGACAGCGACGAATTGTCAATTTATAATTACCCTTTTCAACAAACAACACAAGAGTGGTATAAATTTGAGGTTAAGTTGACCACGAACAATTTATTCGTTGCAGTGTGGATGGTATGTGGAAGGCGAATAGAGTTTGACAGTTCGTAGCAACCACACTGCAATTCGTTACTACCAAATTGTTTTTACAAAATTGTCTTGTTTTAGAAACAAAATGCAAATTTTATTATCCTAACATAAGTATCAATTGGTTTCTTATAATTTAAATGTGTTTTCGTTTGAAATTGACTTTTTGAAATGTGTAAAATCACGTTTGTTCGTCCATTCGTTGTTGTTCATGTGCAAGGCACTTTAGCAATGCGAAAATTATCGTAGTTTTCTCATTACAATTTGTCAAAACAGACGTTATTTGAAGTGTCAAAATAACAGTAAGAGGAATGTGCTATTCTCCTTACGAAATATCGCATTGTTTTCTCACTGTTCAAACGTTATTTGATGTGTCGATATAACAGTACTAAGAGAATAACGTATTTTTCATACGAAAATGATCGCATAGTTTTCTCATTGTTCAATTAAAACGTTATTTGATGTTTAAAAATGACAGTAGGAGGAATGTGGTATTCTCCATACAAAAATTAACGCATAGTCTACTCATTGCTCAAACGCTTTTTGATGTGTCAAATTGACGCTGTATCACAGAAAATATTAGTTATAGATGTCGTATCGCAATATTCTAAGAAGTGAAAGGGAAGTACCCTTAGCGTGATGTTTAGTGCGTTAGACTGTCTTGGGTTCAATTGACCCAACATTCAACATGAATTCCAAAATTAGCATATAATCTTTCAATTTTATATAAATATTTCACTATGAACTGCGTTCTTCTCAGGTGACAGGTCTTTTCACAAACGTCAAACAAACAATTTTGCTTTTACATTCTACAAAAGAATTTAAGAAGAATACAACTTTTAGACGTGACTGTTTTCTGGTTCAGGTACATGAATATTGCCTTCACTTCTACACTGTGGTATTACTCAGCTATTTCGAAGCTTCAAATCGAACATAACATAGAATGAATCAAGAGGGAAAGGAAGAGCAGAGGGAAGAGGACGAAGAAGAAGAAGGCAGGAAAGCAGCAACATTTTCGCTTCTAAAATTCAAACTCAAACTCTCTGCTTCCATCAGAGCTCTATAATACCCGACCCGAACACATGGTGGTGGTATAGAGATACATATCTATTCAACACATACACACACACAAGCATACACATTCAAACACTGTGGGATTCCATCCACAATCCATCTGCATTTTCATTTATATCCCAAGAGCATATAATATAAACTACAAAAACAGGGAAGGGAATAACGACGACGGAAACAGGGTATTAAAGAGAAGGAGAAAAGAGTGGTATTATCATTCTATTTTTTTTTCTTTCAACTTTATTTCTTCCTGAATATTTTTGTGTTTTATAATATAAAGCTGTATTATATAGATACGTTTCTTTCTTCTTTTTTGTTGTTGTGTTGTTAAATTTTTGCCGTCAATGCGCTCCCTGACTGTAGGGAAAGACTCATCGTCCAAAGCAGCACCCATCGCCATCAAGCTGGCACAGCACAAAATTATGCTTTGAAAGAGAATCGTTTAAGTTTTAGAAGTTTTGTAGCAGTCGACTCGGCTATCGACTTCGACTCTACTGCTGACTACCCTGTCCTACCCTGCCCATGCCTAACCCTGCTCTGTTGGTTCATTTCTGTTCTGCTGATGTTCTGACTAGAACTGCAACTGAGTGTGTATGCGAAGCGAAGGGTTTCTCCTGTCGGTCGTTCTATGCAGTATGCTGGTGGAATTCTTTTCGATTCAAGGCAATGAAATGTTCCTACTTCGTGTTTTATAAGGGGGATCAAATTTTCTGCCCAGCTCTAGAGAAAGATTATTTCAAATCAAAGGGAGTGTGTTTTTCTGTTGTTTGAGTTTTATTTTTTCGTACGTAGGAACGTACCCGGTTAAATACCGTATGGTACTGGTATTGAACTGAGACCAAGAAACTGAGAGCGCACAAAAAACTGGTAAACTTGCCAAAGGATTCGAGTATTCGAGTAAAATTCCATGCAACGGTAATGTTGATTTGTCAATTAGGAGATAAATCTGTATAGAGTTCTTTAAAGCTAGATGGCGATGGTGATGGTAAAGGCGAAGGCGATTCCTGAATAGAGAGCCGTGTGTTGCGTGATGATGATGATGTTGGTGGGTAGTGGTAGTGGTGCTTAACAGAGTCAGTGGTAGAATGATGATGAATTGTCGTCCTTTGGAGTTAGATACGGTACTTCTAAGAGGAAACAAGCATACACTTGTTGGGGTTGAATTATAATTTGCCTTTGTCCTGTTTTCCGATTGAAATATTAGTTAGGTTGTGAATTGTAGGTCAGAGGTTGTTTTGAAAAATAAAAATAACTTTCTTAGAATGGGTTCTCTTCTTTATTAGTGTTTCAAATTGAAAGTAGAAATGATAGAAACTGTAACTGATATCGCGAACTCTAAGTTGTTCAGTCTCAAATTCAGAGAATTGTCAAATTTTATAGTTTGTTGTGACATTTCAGAGATTAAATTTATTAAATAGCCTGTTTGTCATTTTCTAATCAACTTGAATTTTTTGACTTAGGCACTTGGTTTACAAAAATTGACATTTAATTAGGGAAATTCCGACCTTTTATTTCGTGTCGAATTTGAATAAGTTATGAGAAGCTGGCTTTAAATAAAAACCTCAAGTTCAAATATAAGAATTTGAAGATTCTTTTCGAAGATTCCCATTTGATGATGGGAAATATGAACGAAAACAGACCTTTAAATCTAAAGTTTTACACCTTTCTAAGAGCGAAAAAACAGTGGACTGAGAATAGTTTTCTAGGTAGGCAACATTCATAACCTATTAAACCTTTGTATATTTGTTAAATAAGAAGACAAGTTTGAATAAAGCCTCAACTATAATAGAGTTAACCGAGCTTAAGCCAGGTTAAGGGAACAAACCAATACGCAGCCTTAAAGCCCAACTATAATAAGCTAGCATATGAGCACATAAGTAAACGTGAGAATACAAAGAACCTCAATCCGGGTGAACATAATGGAGTTTAGCTTCGTTTCGTTCAATTTTTCTCAGTTTCGTTAACTTAAGCAAGAGCGATCCCAGTCGCTCGCCGCATAAGTAGGATCTGACATGTTGATACGTGAGCAAAATTGCATTATGGCTATCCGCAGTAATTTCACAAACCTAAGTGAATTTTCGTTGGGTTTTCGACATAAGCTTATGTTTGCTTATGCCTATTATAGTTGGGCCTTTATATGTCACTAACTATAAGAGAAGTTCTGCTCAGTTTCCTTAAATTTAGCTTTCTTTCGCGCAATTACGCAAGGGTCATTTAAATGGCTCGAGCTTAAGTAAATGTCAAATTTGAAACGCATTCCGTTTGACATTTGCTTAAATTACTTGAATCCATTATGGGTACTTTTTGTTTTGACGATAACTTCTGATAACTTTTCGTTCGGTTTTGACATTAGCTTGCTTTCGGTTAAGTCTATTATAGTTTGTGCTTAAGTTCTTTGTGAGAATGACTTTCTTAAATCTGTAAGCATAACGCATGCTTGTTAATTGAAAATTTTAAGTAGGTTTTCTATTTTAACTTCATAATTTTATGAAACCTTGGATTTTTGCAAAAAATCAAGTGATATCTAATTTTATTTATATGAAATCTTATTGTCACTGGTTTGCTTATATTTAGTGTTTGACAAGTCTTTGAAAAACTATATGCTGCTAACCTATTCACGTAATGTCTTTTTTTTAAATTTTTTAAAGGCTTTATTCTATTTTTTTTTTTTCAATTCAATTCCATTTGAAGCAAATTTATAATAGAATATGTTTGATTTTCCCAAATTTAAAAGCTAGCACTACTCAAATCACAATTTTTAGTAAAAATATAAAGATTTTTCAGATGATAACTCGATAATAACTCAATAATGATTTTCCAAGCTTTGTACAAAGTTTATCTAAAATAAAATGAACACCTTTAAATAAATGAATAAGGTGGCCCAACAGTTCGTAGAGAACCAGGGTCTAAGGACATACAACTGTCACTGAAAAACTATTTCTGTTTGCGAGTAATTTCAGGAATCGAATTTTGTTTTATTGAACATAATACATATATACAATTGGGATCTTAAATAATATGATACTTATGATTAATTTACATTTGTTGGCATATAAGGGGCCTAACGTTATACAGTGGCTTAAGTTTAAAAAATTATAAAAATTTAATTACATGTCAAAAAAAAATGTAAGTCAGCTGATTCATCATTCTCAGGGTGTTCATTCCTGGTTGTCAATGTTCCTTTTTAATTTCAGGAAAGGGGCTGACATACAGTTCTTATGCCAAGAGGTTAACTGTGGCGCCTAAATTTGTGTCTAGTTTTAAGAAGAGTATAGGCATTGGTACATTGATACCAGGTTTTAACCATTTTCAATTTCTTCAATGTTAAGTTTAATTTTGACGTTTGATTTAAGTACATTTTTAGAAATTATCCAAACTTAACATTTTTTAAAAAGACTTAAAATAGAGCAAGTTATTTAAACCAAAGGAATTTCTTTTTTCTGGAATTTGGTTGACACTTTCCTACAAAGTGGAATGGTTTCTTTTTTATTCTAGTATCGAGTTTATTTTGAACACAGCTACAAGGCTTTTATTAGGGTGTCATACCCAGTTCACCACCTTGCTGAGGCCATCTCCATTCAGCAATCAGCATTTACCCACCCACTAGAAACAGCAACAACAAATACGCAAACAAAAAATCCTAAGCCAGACAGACAATACATCAGATCCTAGTCTGGATATATGACCACTTTTTGAATGGCATGCATTTGTTGCTGCTTCTTCGCATGTCGTTAGATACTACTGCTCAAATAACGACCACCAACACCACAGAGCAGAGCAGAGCAATATAAACGATTGCGTTTCGGCTATTTCGTATTTCGTTTCGTTTTCGAGTTTTCGATCATAACTCGATGTTGCATGCATAAATAACAAAGAAATAAAAAATAGACTATGCTGGCTCAGGCTCTTCTGGCTGGCTGTTGCTTATTGCAGCAGTAGCAGCAGCAACATTGCAATGAAATAACTTTTTGACGTTTGATTAGAATGCGAGAATCGAGGGAAGAGATGCCTGTGCCGCCAGTGGTGCTGGTGCTGGTGGTGGTGCTTGGTACTTGGTGCTTAGCGCTTAGTGCTTGACTCTGTGCGCTGGCTGTGCTAGGCGGCAATGTGGGGGTTGGAGGTCGATTGTCTGGCTCTTCTCGTAGTATTCTCTATTACTCTTTGCTTCTCTTGCGATTTTGAGTTCATTCGGTGGTGGTGTACTCGTACTTTATTTAGTTTTCTTTTGGCCGAAAGAATATGGAAGTGGATGGAAGTTAGGCCGTTTTATGTTGTGCTGTACTCAGTGCTGTGTGTGTTATGACTTTGTTGCTTTTATATTATTGGAAAAAGGGAGAATAGGGGTTTCGTGTGTTTTCTTTTCTTTTATTTTATTTTAGTCTTCTTATTTCCTTTTTACCCCAAAAGCAATGCAGGAATTGCACGTGATTTTAGCACTTTACTGAGATTTTATTCCTTTTTGCGTTAGTACTTCTTCTCTGTTTACGTTTTACTACACTACAAGTCGTTTCAGTTTTGGTTTCTCCTTTATTGCTTTTGTTGTTGTTGTTGTTGTTTTCTTTCTTTCATTTTTGTATGCTTTTTTTTTGGCATAAACGGGTGATGGATTGAAAACTTCGGTCGATAAGCGCATTTGCCAATTTTTTTTATTTTTGTGTATTTCCTTTAATTTTTTATTTTTGTAAGGAACTTTTTAAGAGAGAGAGAGATTTTCACAACGAACATGGAATGTAGGTTACTATGGTATCGTGGGCCGTTTGAATTGAGTGCAAAATTTCGGTACGCATTCACGAACTATATAGAGTTCTACTTGTTTTTTGTTTTACTGAATTAATAAGACTTTTTTAAGGTGACAGTTTCTGATGCAAGTAAGGTACATCATTTTATTTTTATAGTTCCAAGGACATTTTAAATGTCAGGAGCTTGCTAGAATTACTGTTTCCATAAAAAGCTCGAGGAAAGTTACAGAAAGTTTAGTTGGTGTTTAATCTCAACAATTAAAGAACACCTGATGGTATTGAAATTGTATTGCTAAGTCGTAAAGGTTCACTGCCTTTTTAAATTAATTTTTCAAGCACAACCAGAAGGAAGGCTAAGCTCAGCAACTGTAAATTAAGCTGAATGACTGAAGCTACATATATCGACTGTGAGAGCTTAAATTTAAACGAGACATTAATGTAAGTCCATAAAAGTTCTAGATGTCTGAAAATCCTAGATTCTATGTTTGAAGAAGCATACAAAGTAATTGGTCAACGTTTCAAGTAGAAACAAAAACTCGTCATCAAACTAGTTTCATCCAACCGATTTCTTTACTATCGAAATGAATAAATAAATTTCGATTTTGATTATTTGAAAAAGCTTCCTTTTGTATTTTTAAGCTTTCTTCTGAAATTTCAATAAGCCAAAAGCTAATCTATTTTATTTCTGCCATTATTTCATTTAAAACATTGTTTCTTTTCGATTCAAATTTATTCATTTAAAGTTTCTGCCTTGAAATAAAAAAAATATTTCTAGTTTCAACTTGTAGTTTAATAGAGTGGCATTACCAAAGGTTAAAAATAAAACAATGCAAGTTAACTTTGCATCGAATGATGAAGTCAAGAGTTTACGTTTCTCCGTAATTATCTACACTACCTTTTTTTGCCCGACCTTATGCATATCATATACCTCTATCTTTATAAGCTTGTAAAAAAGCACTCAACTAATGAGAGAATGTTGAGTTTAAGTTTATAAGATACCAACGACATCCAATAATACTTTTGACCTCGATCTTTTTTCTACCTTACTCTCATCTTCTAAACAGATCCAAATGTGTCTTAATACCTAACAAAAACTAGGAAGATCTCCAAAAGCAAAATTAAAAATCAATTCTTGTCTGCTCAAAAAATAGACTATCCAAGGACATAATCTTAATCATAATACCTATCACTGCTAGAGAGAAGAACGAACTGCAAATGGCTTGAAGCTCTAAACAACAAAATTAAGTTGATTTTTTGTATTGTATTTTAGCTATTCTTTAACTGAGATAAAGATAGCTACTAATACGCAACAGCAATATACTATGCCACACAGCCTGATCCATCTCAAGGTAACCAAACCGCTAAGAAGAATTACGTCTATGGCTAAAAACACAAGAAAAATCTGATTGTGCGCATTGAAATTAATTTTTGACTGTTTTGAGAAATCAAAATTTAAAAACGGAACAAAAATAAAAGAGCGAAAAAAGAAATTCCAACTAAATAATGAACGATATAGCCAACTGGGAGCTTTTTATTCGAATTACCTCTTATTCCATTGAGATATATCTAACTAGGTATAAGATGGTTCAAAGCGAAACCTTCAAGAGCCCGCAACCAGACGACAAATCTAAATCTTGAATAGGTATCGAGCCAAGCAATGAAATTTAATTGCAGGCCAAGCACACAGAGGCAAGTTTTCTTTCATTTGCAGTGTAGGTACTCGTACTCGTTTTATTTCGTTTCTTTTCTTGCGTCTTAATAGTTCAAGATTTAAGAAGGAAATCCAAAAGAATTTTCTCTTCCGCTAGTGCTCTCTCTCATAAAATACAAAAAAAATATATGCCTTAGCATCTTTAGCTGTACTCTAGCTGTGTTTTTCATAATCATCATAATCATTCTCATCTCATCCACGACAGTGCTGGCGCTGCTGAACGCTGGACAAATCTGCCTGTGCGATACACTCGCAACTCACAACTAGCAAGTGTTTCTCTTCAATTAAGCAAAAATAATGAAAATTTGATAAAAACAAGAATTTAATTATCTACTGCAACCACGGTGACGACGAGTGTTCGCTTCGGTTTGCCTCGCATCGACAGGGCCAACGAAACGAATACTTTTTCATATAGAAAAGTTGTTTCGAAGCACACAGCAAATTCACCGTGTGACATAAAACAGAGAAGTGAAAATCACCCATACACACTCATCAAAATGCACACACACTATCGCACTAACTCGACATATAACACAATACATACACGTATACTCATTTGACATTCCACAAAACGTTATGTGAACCTAACAAACTATAGATACATCTTTATACACAGATACATAACCTATATACATACACTTGACAAGGGTACACACAGCTACATACATAACGACAAAAGAGAAAGAGACCTGTGGGATGAAAGCCGAACCTGAATACACAGCAAAAAAAAAAAATTACGAGCAGCAAAAAAAAATACTGAATCTGATGCTTGGTTATATACATTCGAAAAATCCAAATACGAAACGAACCGAACAAAGAGGAGTGTGCAAAGAGAAACAGAAAAGCAACACAAAAAAAAAACTTGAGGAAAAAAAAACAAAAACACAAAAAAAAAATGTTGAAATATTTTATTTTTAGTTTCTTTTTCGGTCGATGATTCGGTTTTTGTGCCGTGTGCGGTGTTAAAGATTGCTCTATGCTGGAGCCAAGTAGATGTACACTGTACAGTACATACATATACATACATACATAATATATGTATTTTTCGTTTCAATTTTATTTTTTGTTATTTCTGTGTCGCTACGTTATACCGAGCGATGGAGTTCAGCGAATTTTTGTGTTCGAATATGAAACTGCTTTGCAGGTCTTTCTTCATATTCAGTTTTTGTTTTTTTTTCTGTTATTTCTTATCTAGGGTTACCAGGGTTTTGTCGGGAATGAGAATTGTGAGCTTCATTAAGAGCAATTAAACGAACTTCATAGAATACTGCTAACGTTTTCTTTTCGAATTAGGTTTCTATGTGGTTCGCATTTGAAATGGCGCCCAACTAGAAGCCTCAATTTATTTGTATTTATTACTGCACAAACAGAAAATAGTTTGGTATCAAAAAGCACTTTTTTCCGACAAGTACATACATACATAAGTGCCACCTAATACAAATATTATTATCTTATATTCGGCAATAGCTCCTAGAGAAACCATTCTAGTGTTCGAGTAATGTTTGAGTACTGTCAGACATAAATGGGACCTACAGTTTTTGTGCGAATTCGAATGGTTGTGAAAAGCTTTTATTACTATTGGAGTGTTTGTCCCTTCCTCATGAGGGGCAGTACCAGTGAAAAAGCTTAAGGTGGCACAGGCACAGGGATTGAACTCAAGACATCAAGCATGATAATTCATTTTTATTGATTCATTTTCAAGACTATCTTGAATCTAGGTTTAAATTCGTAGAACCAGCTTACTTTACCATAACTTACAACTAACTCACTGGCCTCATACGGACACAATAAGTTAAACTATAATTCTTAATACTCCTGATTGATTGTTGATACTTTTCGAAGAAAAGTTAAATGGCGCCCAACACAAGATTATTAAGGTTTAATTTAGATAACATAAATTAGCATTATGTTACTTGTTGGCATATAAAACTTAAAGTTTCAAAGAAATCAGAGAAATAGAACGCACCAGTCTTAAGCCAAGGTAAGACAAAATTAATAAAATATTTTAAATGGCGGCCGAAAATATTTTAACCTAGAAAACAGGCCTTTTTAAACATACAACACCTTAAAGTGAGTTGGCTCTTTAAATCAACTTCCTATAAAATAAACAAAACTAAATATTTCTTAACGTAGTACCCGTGGCATGATGGTACGTGCGTTGGACTGTCATGCAAGGGGTCTTGGGATTCGGCCTAAAATTGTAGGTCCCTTCCATTCCTGACAACAGTACTCGCACACAGGAATGGTTGAAAGTTGTAAGTCACTAGGCCCTGGTTCACAACGGACTGTTGTGCCACCCCATTTGATTTGAAATATTTCTTAAATGGCGCCCAACACAAGATTGTTAAGGTTTGATTTAGACAACATATATAACTTGTTGGCATACATTACTTTTCAAACAAACAACATTTTTTAAAGTGAGCTGGTCCTTTAAATCAAACTAACTTCCTATTAATTAAATAAAACTAAATATTTCTTAAATGGCGCCCAACATAAAAAAAATAAATATTCAAACCAACATTTTTGCTGAACTTTTTTCACAAGAAAGTAATAACTTAAAAAGTGAGTTATCTTGCTTTTTGTTTAAGCATAAACTTGATATTTAATTCATCAAAAATAAATATTTAATATACTGTCGATTGGTACTTGCTTAATGCGGTAACCCTATTACATATTGGAAAAAATAATTTCTCGAGGTTAAAAGAAGTTGTTTGGTGCCTGCTTGCCAACCTACCTTTTAGCTTAAACGAACGACTTTACCAACAGCAGCAACAGCAACAACAGTACCCATCAATGTTTGAGTGTCCCTCAATTCTAGAACACAAAATAAAAATAAAATTTTGTTGTCGTATTCTCGTTGCTGTTGGCTATAATATGACTTGACTGCTATGATGTATCTATAGCAACCCAAGTCTAAGGCAACGGTTCTCAAATGTTATATCGTTGGCTTTCTAGAGATATTTTTTCTTGTTGTTGTTTTTGCTTTTGCTTCGAATATCTAGAAAAATAAAGGTATCGAACGAATGGACGGACGTACTATACGAATGCATGCATTGCCAGTGCCACAGCACAGCACAGCCACTTGGATTCTATGTGTTACGAACAACGACTACGATGACTATTGGGGTCTAGTTGTGCTGCCTATTTATACTTTTAGTGTCTCTGGGATACAAAATAACCATAAAATACAAAATTGTAGGCAAATAGAGATATGAGGGGATGTATGTTGTTGGCGTTGTCCCCTTCGCCATCGGGTTTCGTTTATAACACTGGGAGGACAGAGAATGAAATGCAATTGGATTGCAACATGACTTAGATGGTTGAGATGACGACTCGACTGACTCTAGCTTAAGCTGTTCTCGATCTCGAGGCGCAGAAATTTTATTCATTACTGTGTAGAGATTTTACGTATTACGTTTGTTTCTTTATTTTCATTTACCTTACCTGCCCACAGTTTTTATTATTATTATTTTTAAGCTTTTTTTTCATAATGGACTTTGAAAGTTCCTGTTTGGATCTTATTTTCTCTTGAGTATTTTATTTTCTTCTTTTATTTGTTTTTGCGTAGGTAGGCTTTTTATTTGTGTTGTTTTTATTTTGTACTCTTTAGCTTGTGATAGATATGAATGTGCTTGTGCACTGTGCAGACTTTTAAATAGGCTGCAATTTTCTCTTTAAAATCCAAAACATTAACCAATAAAACCAACCAAATGATTAGGAAACTAATAACATAAAGGAAACGAATAAAAATACGAAATCACATTTAATGAGAAAACGAGCTAAAACGATAAGAACTTGTGTATAGGTTTTGACAGTTGTTGCTAGTGGTGCTGGTGCACCACTGCCACGCCGTACAGCTGCAGCAAGCAACGAAAGGATGACATTTCTTCTTAAGAGATTTCTTCTCTTCGAAGTTTTTTGGAACATTTATTATTGGTAGGTACCTTATCACAGCAGTTTTAGGTTAAAAGACTAAAACAACACAACAAAAATAATGAAGAAACATTAAATTATGTGACATACGATGGGGTTACTCTTGAATTGAATGTAGGTATGTAGTGAGGCAAAGTGATGTGTGGAAAGCAGCAAAATATAAAAACAGAAATTAATGAAGAAGAAAGAACCAATAAGAGTTAGCGCCATCATGGACACATGTTTTGACATTTATGTACATTTTATATAGATATAGATACAGATGGGATGAGATGAGAAGTTTAAAGGTTTGTTTACCTTTTGGGTGTCATTATTATTTCACTCTGCCCTCAGTTTTGTTTTCATTATATTTTTTTTTTGTTTTATTGCCATCCATATTTTTGTTTACATTTTACGCAATGCTAGAAATTATGTAGGTATTTATGTTTCTTTTTATTTTTATCAATTTCCCTATTCTGCTAATTCGTTGGGTGATTTTTGTTTTTCATTGTTGTACCTATCTCTGAGTTATTAGAAATTTAAGGTAAAAAGCATTGAATGTGAGTGAGACTTATCTTTCAGGGGTTGTTGATAAGCTTGTTAAAGAGAGGAAATAAGGCAAAATCATACAACAACCACTTAAGTTAGAGAATAATTCGTATTTATCAATAGAAACGCCGAGAATGACGAGCGACGATACCACGGAGCACTAGGCGAAGCGAGGAGGGTTAGTGAGTGAGGTATTTTATCTTATCCTTTTGCGGATGTGTTCACACTTGTTGAATAGACCTACCCGCTTTTGGAAGTTGTGTAATTAGCTTAAAAGTTAGTTGTGGTATGAAGAGATGTTGAAGCATGAGTTTGAAATATGTTTTTCTGTTTAATCGAGTAATGCCGATCACGCTATCATATCTATTACAGTTTTATCAGTAAACAATTCTGACAAATGATGACAGGCGAAATTATTTGTTGCTTTATGTGTGATCAGAAACTGAGTCTGAAGAGTTATAAAGTACCCTTAGTTCAGACTATATCCTTGTATCGGTCTTAATGAATAGGCTACAGCCAACATAGTTGGTGGAACAATATCTTAATTTTTAGGCTCAGTATTTAGTCTTTATAAGATAAACACGTCATATAACTATAAAAAATCATTTTTATCTACTCCTCACAATTTAAGTATAATTATGATTCTATGATTTATCAAAAGCGATTCTAACAATATCTGCATAAGCTTTTTTGACAACATGGAAATAACAAATATTTGTCCTGTTTTATTTCCATCTCTGTCAATAATTATTTAAATTGTCTACATGTTCTTATATAAAAAGTGTATTTTTTTTATTTTCTAATTACATCACTTTTGTTCTAGTTTTTGGTAATATGTATTTGTTGTTTTATTATTATTAATAATGATAGTTGATATTCCGTCGGAAAAACTAAATTGATTGATAATTCAACACAACAATTGTACAACAGAATACCTTCATGCTATTTGAAATTGAAGATGCTTACATTTTGGGTAAAAATAAAAACTCAGATATTTAAGATAAGTCATTGAAATTTTAAGGAACTTGGAAATAGATCTCTTAATATGTTGAAAATACACTTTTCATAGTCCGAAAATCGATCACAAAAGTGAGGTATGAAATACCAAGGCACTCAAAATTAGCATACGCAGAATATCACATTTTTACCAACTTAATGCTTATTGTTGGTATCATAAAATAATATTTTTATTTATATTTTTTAGATGATCAATGTTTGCGTATATTGATTTGAATTGCCTCACTGCATCTACAACTTATTTTGAGACCGAAAAAGGCTACATAAAGTTTGAATCTTTGCTGGAGGCTTTGGTATTTTGGATCAACTTAAAATAGGATCATTAAGAAATATGCATCATTGTCGTGCTAAGATACACTAATACAGTTATTTGGGTAAGTTGTATGCTAATTGTATTTATTTCAAAAGATTAAGACAATTTAAAAAAAAGCTGTGGTTAAAGATTGGCTAAAGTTGGACATAATTTGGATAAGATTTATTAATGAAAAATAAATACATAAACAATATAATTTGATTTTAAGAAGTTTCTCCTGGGCGCCATTTTATACAAAACTCATCTTTATCAAAATCAGTTATTTAAGAACGTCCTGATTAAATTTACATAATATTAACTAATTAATTGAGTTTAAACTGGGTTCAGGTATTGAATAACAGTTACAACAAAAATATAAGTGTCAAAGAGTGAATGATTGTTTGTGTAACTCCTTATAAATTATTATAAATGAACAAAAAATTTAGGTTTTCTTCATAAAATTGTTTAAGATGTAGACTATTCAGTATACTTCAGTTAAATTAACTGAATTAAATGTGAGTTCGTTGTTTTTCTTTTAAACCAAGTTTAAGTTTATTTCAGTACAAGATTAAAGTAATGGGATCATTTTTGAAATTGTAAAATTTGCCGATAAGGCTTTTTTTATATTGGCATTGGGTTATCTGACAAAGAATTTCATCATAAAACTTAAGTATGGCGAAACGAAAATAATATTTTCACAAAGGATAATAACTTTTTCCACAAAAAAAAATTTAAATAAATTCCTGTATTTTAACAAAAATTCATAAAAAAAAAAACAACATCCTTTAGAAAAACCACCTGAAGCTCTATTCATTTGCCTTTATTTTGTCTTGAGAATTAATTACTATGGATGACAACTTTTGCTAGCTAGCTATACAGCCTGAACTTAAGTTAACTTTCCCTACAGCTTTTTAGTCAGTTCACAGAACTAAAAAACACTGCCTTAACTTAAATTGAAAAATACATTGTTACCCTTCAAAAAAGCAAGTATATGGGACAAAAATCCTTCACACCAACAAGCATCCATCCCTTTTTTAAAATCCATCAATTCACATACGTACATTCCTACGTCTAGTCAAATTCTAAATAAACCCTCTCACAGTTCAAAAATAAATAAATAAAAAAGAACATCGACTATAAATATTGGAGAATAAACAAGAACATAGGCAGAGGCAGGCGATAAAGAAAGAAATACCTGTTCGGCATTTGTCAAATTTGACATTTGCCCCACACAGCATAGATAGTCAATTCATAAAGTCGGTTCGGTACTCTTGCTACCCTCATGCGACACTTGTTTCTCGCAAAAACCAACAATAACAGAATTTAAACTTACATATGCATGTATGAACCTACCCTGTTTGCAGTTGCATCTAACTCTAACACTGCTGCCACAATAAAACTCAAAATATATTCTAAACAGCTATTTATTTGACTCATTTAAGTTTGTTTCCTCTCGATATTTCCTATGATGCATCATCATCAGTCACCATCATCACCAAAGGCGACTCGATACTGAATTACTGATAAATACAAGATTCCAATTCAAGCGAATTACGTTAAAAAACACTTAATACAAAAATAATAACATGCCGCAGCTAAAAGCTAACGCGCAAAAGAGAACAAACGATACTTATGGCATTGTGCTGCAAAAACAAAATAACCGACATAATATGCAAAGGTCTGTCATAATTGCTTCTAAGAAAGAAGAAACAGAGATATAAAATTAATATGACAAGTGCACGGAGAACAAGAGACCACACAAAAACAGAAAAACAAGAAAATAACAATCATATCAATAACAAATTTATTTTTATTGGTTGGTATGTAAGTTGGCGGTAACTCCAAAGACACAACACTAGCCGGTTCAAAGCTTCTGTCAAAAGCAAATGTCAAAATGTTTGTTTAAAAGAAAATAAAAATAACAAAACACTGTCATTTCGATAATAAAGCAATAAACTAATTAATAATCTGCTGAAGTAGTAGAAAACAGAAACAAAAAAGAAATAATCGACTTCAAAACAAAACTGCCGAACAGGCAAATGTCACTTAGGTATATTAGAAAAGAAAATTGCGCGCCTAAATTGGCACTGCAATCAGAAAAGATCGAACCCAATTGGATTGATGATGAAGATGAAGCAAGGAACAGTTAAAATAAAAATGTAAACAAACATTTCGGCACGGCATAACTTTTCGGGTGGTTTATTTTAAAGATTTCACAGTTTAAAAAAAGGCATATTATATTTTTGTTTTTAAATAATTCTACTTACATTAGGATCTGTCCACATTTTCAAATATATTATTCACACTTCTATCCAGATGACAGTTACAGCTGTCATTGTGTGGAATTCAAAAGAAATAAACTTTAAAAAATCTTCTCCACCAAACTCACAGAAGAAAATTAAACTCAGTGTTTTTTTTTAATTAATATTTTTATACTTAAGTCACTATTATTTTTAAAATTTTCAATATGTGTCTCAAAAATTATATTTAGCAACTGTGAAAATGTTGCATATGCCACTTCTACAGCACCAAACTAATGTTTCTGTTTCAAGTTTAAAATTTAAAAATTTGTTTATATTTTTGAATAAAGTTAATACATGTAATTGTTTGTCAATATTTTAATGTGTCACAGAATTTTAACTTTATTTATTGCAATTTCACAAATAATTTCATTGAAAAATCGTACGATTTTTACGTATTTCTAGTTTAAACTCTTTATTTTTGCTTTGCTTTATATTGCTGCTATCAATCTACGAAATAATTTGTATTTTCTTAGTTCAAATTCAAAATTTGAAGAGACGAACTTCCGCACGCCAACCTATTTCATGAAGTGCACAGGCCATACTAGTTTTGTCGTATTCCACCATTCCGATTCGATTCGGATGTTTTTCTTTTTGTATTTTGTGTTTTTGCTGGTGCGCACATTTACACTGTACCACTGTACGGCAAACGGCAGGTCGACTTGACGTCGACATCAAAACTCGGCACTCGGCAGAAGCAGAAAAGCAGCGCAATACAGAGGCAACCTACAACAATGTATACGAGTGTATCTACAACGGCGAAGCGAAACACCATTGAAATTAGTTACAATCTTCCTCCAATAGAGGTCGCTAGCTGGCAGTTCTCTGTTGGCAGAAATACAAAAAACCTAAAAAACTAAGATATTTCGATTCAGCAATGACTACGACGACGACTCAGTTCAGTCGCCATCGCTAGCTGGCAGTCGGATACAATTTTGCTGCGAAATATTCCCGTGCATGGTTGGAAATGCTCTGCTGTGTGTTGTTTGAAAATAAAATGTTCGATATTTCAGATTCATATATACCTACATGCGAGTTCAGTTTGTGTGTATGTGTGTAGATTTGATGTTAAGTGTGTGTGTATGTGTGTATCCATTATAAAACCAGAACAGAGCTGTGGTAGACTGGCGACGAATGAAGGACGCAAAGGGGAGTAGAAAATGATAAAAAAAGAACAAGATCCAGCAACAACGTATAACTGCTCTATAGACTTATACCTAGGGTTATGTAGAGGTTGTTTATTATGAAGGCGATTGTGGACCCGAATAATGTTGTGTGTTTGCTAGAGTATTTGTGTTTATGTGTGTGTGTGTGTTTGTGTAATGTATTCATATACGTAACGTTGTGGGTTATATACAAATGAAGAATATTTAATGCTGTTCCCTCGAAACTTGAATCTGGTTGAAAAGATAGATATGCGGTAAGGCAGTGGCGTTCGTTTAAGCTTAAAGTTCAACTTTAATGAAGGTGTTGTGAAAAACCTTTGTATTTTTAATGCAGAATTTTTAAAAAGTTAGTTTTAAAAGTAAAGATTTTAGGATAGGAATTTAAGGTCTTGAGATAGATCACTTGAATGAAAATACTGAAGTGAATGTTTGATTTTTAAAATTAAAAAAAAACTGTTGAAACCTGGAATTTCAAGTATAAATACCGCTATCCGTTCCTTGATAAATTGAAGCTTAGTCTATGCAATAACTAAGTATGAGTATGTGTTAAGTAGTTTAGGCACAAACTAGTAGGTGGCACAGAATAATACAAACAAAATTTGGACAGAAATATCATATGGGGCCTGTAACACAAAAGTTCAAGTGTACAAGTCAAGAGTCATTTGTAGAATTATATTAATCTTACAAGTTCAGATTAATCCTTAATCAAATATAAACTTTACAGTTGTTACAAACACAAATTTGCTTATATGTATTCAACTTAATAGCGTTTACTTAAAAAAGAGATGGAAACGCGATTATAAATTTAAGTTCTATTAGTTAAAGATCACTTTAATTTTTAAAATAAGAATAACATCATGTAAACTTTTATTGAAGGGCTTTTTGGTATTTGAATAGAAGAACATGATTGATGTGATGTTATCTGTACACAATTCAAAATACATTCTCTTCAAACCTTTTAGGTTATTGTTTAAAATGTTAGTTTTATTATTTTATGTTTAAATTAACGTAGGAAATAAATAGTTAGGTTAGGTTAAAGTGGCTGCTGATTCGGAATCCACACACTTAGGCCAAAAAAAGCCCATTGTGATACCACATGAATCTAGAGTATTACTTCTTACTAGTCGAACCATTTTGAGCTTTTTATAAAGCGAAGAAGATATTTGATATTCTTTTTAGCTGGTTCACTTGGATTATCAAAAAAGTAGTCTTCCAGATGAAGTTTGTTTCTTAGTGAAAGAGCAGGGCAAGTGCAGAGAAGGTGAGAGATTGTTTCCTCTTTTTCCTCGTCCATACAGCTCCTGCAGATGTCATTTGAGGCTACTCTAATTCGTATTGCGTGTCTGCTTATAAGACAGTGTTCCGTAAGGACACCTATTAGGGAGCTAATATGAAGTGCTTTGAGATAACAAGGCCATATGAGTTTTGTGGCGGCGTTTGTTGGCAAATTGGTCCACATAGAGTTTGCTATCGCAAAAGCTGTTTCTTTTAGCAGAAGTTTACATGCAGCTCTCGGTATACCTATCTTCTCCCTTTCAGTTGAAATAGGCATGACGGTTCCATTTTTAGCGAATTCATCGGTTCTACAATTTCCCGTGATGTCTCATTGGCCCGGCACCCATCATAGGTGAATGTTAAATTACTGCACTATCTCCATAAGAGAGGATCGACAATTGAGGTCCGTTAGAGATTTGGTTGAAACACCGTCAAGGGATTTGATAACAGTCTGACTGTCAGAGAAGATGCGGATATCAGAAGTTGATAACACGTTTTCTCTTAGCCAGGAGAGAACTACTATGATCGCTAAAATTTCGGCTTGGAAGACGCTACAATGATTAGGGAGGCGGAATGAGATGTTTAGATTAAGCTTTTCTGAGTACACACCACTACCAACTCCCTCATTTGTCTTGGATCCATCTCTATAAAAATGAATGCTTTTGTTATCCAGGAGTTTTTTGTCTTCCCATTCATCTCTAGATGGAATGGATACCTGGAAGTTTTTTTTCCAAATTGGGGTTTAGGAATAGTGTAGTCTATGTACTTTGGTAAAGAATCACATTGTTGTTTATCCATTGAGATGAGGTGTTGAGATGAAGCGTTGAGTCTTATTTGTCAGGTGGAGGAGAGTGTCTTACGCTGCTGAGGGTGTGGTTTTCAAAATAGATAGTTAAAAATGCAAGATTTTGTAGTAGCTATTTGCTGAAGATGTCGAGGGGTGTCAGATGGAGGAGAGTGTCTTACGCTGCTGAGGGTGTGGTTTTCAAAATAAATAGTTAAAAATGCAAGATTTTGTAGTTACTTAATTAACCCAAATTGTTTTTTTTCAGTATATTGTGTGTTAATTAAATTATTATTATTTTTTTTAATTAAAAATCTTACAGATTCCTACACTATATTATTTTTGGACCAATTATTAATTTATTGAATAAGAATTACAAACTTATAAGATTTTGATATTTTTAACATTGACGTACTGTCTTTTACTAATTTGAACATATAAAATTATTAATCTCGAGTACATCGTTGCAATCGAAATATTATAAAAAAAAATCTATGCTTCAAGTTATTGAATATTTAATTTTATGTTGTAAAATATGAACATTTGAATTTTAGTCATATAAACAGTTGGTTTGTGGTACCCGTGGCATGATGGTTAGTGCGTTGGACTGTCATGCTAGAGGTCTTGGGTTCGATCCCTGCCTATGCCATCTAAAGTCTTTTCACGGGTACTGCCTCTTGCGAGGAATTGACAAATTCTCCAAGAGTAACTATTGTCATGAAAAAGTGCTTTCTCAAAAATTAGCCGTTCGGAGTCGGCATATAAACTGTAGGTCCCCTCCATTCCTGACAACATTACTCGCACACAGGAATGGTTGAGAGTTGTAAGTCACTAGGCCTTGGTTCTCAACGGACTGTCGCGCCACCCAATTTATTTTATTTTTTAATTTTTGAACAGTTGGTTCAAAACACCAACATAAAAAAGAACATAAATTATAGAAATTTTGATTGATTTAAAAGGAGTATTTTTTAGATACATCTTCTGTATCTTACAATGCTTGAATCGCCTGCAAGATCTTATCGTTTATTTTTCAAATTAGTTGTGTTACAACAAAATGTAAATTATATAATTTTCTAGTTGTAATGTACCGTCCATTACACTTGTAGAAGAGCCAGTAAACTTGTAACCTTTGTGCTACAGGCATTTGTTACCATTCCCATGATTCACTTGGATTACAATACAAGTACTTATAGTTTTGTGTTACAGGCCCCAGGAGCTCAGAAAATTAATTGAGTGTATACTTAAGTCTATATTTTCATTTTTGGGGTACTTTAATTCTTAAAAAGACATAGCTAAAAGGTGTGCAATATGTTTAATATTTTTAACAGCAAAACATAACTTTACGTTTTTACTAGTTTATGATGTGTTAGAAAACTTTTTATTAAAGATCCGGGATATGTATCACGCTTAGGTCTTCTCAGCTGTTACGATGTATGAACGAAGTTCTATGGATGAGTATTCTATTTATTCTACGAAATACATTATTTCAATTTTGGAAAAGTTCTTAAAAGTATATTTATATCTTTTATCAGGTTTTTAGAAGATAACATTTCGAAATCGAATGTGCTTTGTTTTTGGTAGTACGTTGATTTAAAATAGATTCGTATTGAGTTCAATAATTTGTCGATTCTAAAACTATAATCAAGATTGTTGAAAAATTATAAATTTTAGGAATAAGCCAAACTCTTTCTACAACATGTTTTCAAATACATAGTATTTACCAAAAAATGACTCAATTTCATGTATTGAATTGATTTCGCAAAAATTTATTTAAAAAAACATCTTTTGCGTGGCCACCATGTAATAAAATATATAGTAATCGTAAAGAGAAGATGTTATCTGGGGAGTATTTCGAAAAGAGCTATATTTTAAAGCGAATGGACAAAGCTTCCCCGAGAACAATCTTCCAGTCGAACTCTCGGACATTATAGTAGACACATACAAAGCCTCTAAATAAAATAACTAGGAAATAACTTAAAGCGACCTGTACAAACCAGACTGCAATATTTTATACTGGTTGAAATTGTTATTATTTTATAATCATTTCGACAAAGCGCCTAACTAACAACCAGCTGTCATAACTGGTCAAAACGCATGGGACTAAAATTTAAAAATATTATAAAGTCTATGGAAATATGAAATTAAAAATAAAAGAAGAAACATATAAACAAGGTACGATTGGGAACCATGATACCCCATTTAACCTACCACTACGGTCACCCATGCCAAACACAAAATATCTATTTATTCAAATCCAAAAAAAAGAAAGAAAAACTATTTTTTCTCTTCGTTCATTCTTGTTTTTCAGTAGGATTTTGTTGTTGTTGCCTTAGTATACTACTATAGCTGTATATTGGTTCACTCAGTTCCATTTTCATCCAACTACCATTAATTTCTCGTCCTCTACTTCGTCGTTGTTGTCCGTCTATATCTGCACTCTAGTGTAGTGTGTGCGGATGCGGAGTCAGTACTGCTGTAAACGTCAAATCCGAACATTTTAATATTTTCTCTTCGCTGTTGGCTCGTTGGGTTGGCTGTTCTTCGCCATCGCCAGAGATCTCTCGGTTCGTTGTTATTGTGGATGTAGTAGCTTCAGTTCAGCCATGGAGCTTCTCTACCGTCCCAACACCACTCCCCTTATTCGTAGCATAGCACAGCACTACCTAGCGTTCTGTAATAAGGCTGAATCAGGGTTTGATATTTTTGTTGCGATATAATGACAACGGAGATACGACACACAGCACCGAAAGAGATACTCTTATGGAAAAGCACCGAGCTTCGTCATCGTCATTCTGACGTTAAGGCGACCGTCAGTTGTACACGTCGGCACAGCAGTGCCTGTCTGTCGGTTCAGTCGACCGACGACGACGACTATACGTAAGGTTTGGGATTTTGTATGACACAAAACGAAACTGCTGCCTTAGCTTGGTATACTGTTGGTGTTGTCGCTTGATGGATCCCATGGATCCAACGTTTATGTACGGGTTTTGGGTCGATGGTATATATATGTAGCTGTAGGTATACATAATTAGGCTCTAGGTGGCTCCCTATGTGCTATGTGGATGAGCTGTGCGATGAAATGATGTTGCTGGCAAGTGTATAACTGTATATATGTACTTTATATTGGTATAGATAAAGCTATAGCCAGTATTTCGCGTTCTTGTTGGTTTTTGTTGTTGGTAGATTTTACTGCCTGCCTGCACGTACGTCGATTTCGTAGTCGTTGTCGTTGTCTTCGTCGCCGGACGAGAAGCTCAGATTTTATATGAAGGTTGGATGTTGGTTTTCGGATTGTTCAATGTGCACTGCGTTTTATTTTTACAAATGCAGCAGCTCCTCTGGCGGATAGATCCGATAGATGAATGTACTACCTATGTGTACGAATGACGAAAGTTGAAATTTCAATATCTCTTCTGGTTGCCATCGCTGTTGCCGACTTGCCGTTGCCATTGCTATTGTCTGCTGGCATGTTGCTCATCTGAACGTTCGCAACAGCATTAAAGACTTCTCTAATGGCAGTTATTTCGAAAAGAAATGAAAAACAACAATTTTTGAATTTAAAACGCTTGAATCGTCATCACCAACCATTGCAAAATGGAATAGAAGAAGAAAGTTTATTTTATTATTTCTTTCGTTATGTTGGATGCCACGTCGCCATCGTCTTCGCGAGGCGTAGGTACTCTCAAATTCGAGTGTGTGGCAGCGAAATCCTTAAGAATGCAGTTGATAGTGGTTATTGTTGTTGTAGAAAGCTTTCAAAATGAGCACGCAGCATTACCTACCTACCTATCTAATGAAATGTACGATGCGCGGAAAGTTTAAAAGTACGAGTACACTACCCCATGATGGCCAGACAAGGTTGTTGTCATTGATAATTTTGTTTGTTTTTGTTGTTGTTTTAAATTTTATGTTTTCATTGATTGTGGGGGATGGAATTTCGTTGACTCATTGATTTAATGATGCATTATTTTGGGAGGTAGGTATTGGTCTGGTAATAGTCAAATTAATAGTAGAATAATTGATTATACGCAAACAAAGCATACATATATTAAATAAAACATACAATAAATGGGCCGTGCGGATTTGCAACATGAGTTAATGTAGGACATGGATTTCAAATTCCTTTAGGTAGTATACCTTGATACTTTAAAATTGTGTTGTATGAAATTGGTTTTAATGTAATCAATTTCAGTAAGTTTAAAATTTGAATTCAGTTCAACTGCTTTGTATATCAAAACCCTTACAAGCTGGTATATTCTAGGTACAAAGATACATATATCAAAATTCTTGTTTTCACAAGAAGTAAATAACGAATAGTAAATTTTCGTTTTAAGAGTTCAAAAATTTTAAAATCATATTTAATTAAATTGTTAGTTTTATACAAGAATTTTAAAAATAACTGCCAGGCATTATACATATGTAGGTATGTAAAAGAATCAAAAACATAGAAGTCACCGTCGTCGTCGGATGTGAACCCAGCAATGACAATGACTTTTCTCAATTCAAAATCCTATTTTTATAATTTTTTCCAGAAGTACCTATTTCTCTTCGATTACAGAAGTCCTCAATAAGATTAAGCAAAAGAATTGAGCTTTCATTATGCAAAATTAAAAGTATCAATTAATAACGTTTTAAGAAGGACTAACAAAAACCTTAAAAAATTTTTTTTTAATTGTTAAATAGTTAGTTACCCCAAAAACATTATCCGCTTTGAACATTTTTCTGACGACAATAAAAACGTGTGTTATTTCTTGTTTAGAGAAAATAAAAACATGAAGAATCAGTTGAAATTTGGCTAAGTGTGAACCATTTTAAAAAAGGATTTAATGACTCATGAAGATCTTTACAAAGAAAGCGGAAACAACAAAATTACCTTATAAGTTTTTCGGGTTAAAATAACTTAACTCTTTTGGCGAGGACTGTGAGACACCTGCGCAAAGCTCAAAACCTATAATATACTTTTTCAATAATGACTAGCGCCTAAGCTATCTACAATTATAGTTTTATATATGTAGATGCATTTCACTGATTTCAACGTCTACCTCTGAGTTTTATAAAACTGGGGTAAATGGTACTTATGATGTCTACAAATCGGAGATTGTCTACTTTATGAACATCAAGGGGCAATCAAGAGTTAAAAACCAGACGACAATCAATATCACCTGAAAAACGTTAGCCTTATTACCAAATTTACTATATTTCAACCCAAACTTACAGCTTAGTCTGAAATAACTAAAGTTTGAAACTCAAATAACCAAAATTTTCCAAGCTACTAATAAAAGGAATCAATGGATTAAACAAACATAAAAACACCTAAAATTTACTAGAACTCGAGAAAAAAAACTGTCTTGACAGTCTGTACCATCTTCGATTTTCAACAATGGAAAATCTTTGATAAAAATAAACAAAAACATTTTTAGAACTTGAGAATTCAATTTTTCACTGTAGCAAGTTAGCCCACAACGCGACGTACTGTAGCTGTGGACAAACGTCGATACAATTCCCAACTAACAACATAATCACGCTTCAACTATTTCATAGAATACCCTGATGATAGCAAAAGGTTAACTGAATTTTAAAGGCTAGGTTTCAAGTTCAAAGTTTATATCCAGCTAAAGCAACAAACAAATAATCTAATATTTTAAGGAATTTATATATTTTGGTGGGCTTCAGGTAAAAAAGTTTTTTTTTTTGTATGTTCGCTACGATTCGTTCATAGCTATGGACATCTTCAGACGGAATCGAAATCTACTAGTTACATTTATATAAAACTTACAAACAAATTTTTTTTCAACTTGACACTTTGAAGTGTGACTGTCAAGTCAAAAAAGGATTTGTTAATATGCAACAATTTAGCCAAAAAGAGACTTACCCTATTGCATAATCTTCCAGCGAGTAGTAAGTGAAGTAAGTTCTCTTTTATTAAGTTGGCAATTGCTTGAAGCCTACGAATATCCTCTGACACAAATAAGCCTTTGGCATTTTATTAGCCTACAATAATTAAAAAAAAGATTTAAAGTTATTCTATGTTAAGATTCAAAGCCATACTTACCTTTGTCTGGATTTATTGACTTCACTTTTTTGTTTTAAATTCTCTAAAAATGCACTCGTATTTTGAAAATTATAACTTACCTAGGACTAGACAAAAATTCATAAAAGATGTGATGGTAATGTAGCTCTTGAAGCAATGACAAAGGTGAAAGCCTTGAGGAAATTATTCAATATAAATTGTAGCTAAAAATAAATGGTTTAAAATTATGCCACAAAAATATAATTGTTCAATACTATTTCAGATCAATTTCAATGACATTGATTTTGATCCTGTTTCTAACTTACGCTTGTTTTTTAATAATTGAAAAAAAAAACCTTGTTATATCTGCTTTGTTATTGAGAATATTACCATTTGACCATTATGCATTTAGTTGAAAATCCTATGAAATCTAGGCTAAAAGTTTGCTGCCCTTTTGCTAGTCAATCCTTGTCAAAGTACAAATATGAGGTTAAACCTTATGTAATTTCCCTTTAAATGGGCAGTTCTTATTTGTTTCTGGAACTTTATTTTATACAGCTGTTGGTCGGATTATGGAACTGTTGCTATCTCAAGCAGCACGTCCGAAATTGAGTGCATTGGCATTCTTATAAAAGCGAGGCCTCACTCACTTAATCTTTGGTATGCACTTGGAATGGAACTCGGAAATAAAGCAGGAGGCTTGAATTTACTAAAATATAGCAAACAATACAAAAAATATAAATACAATTAAAAATAAAACAAATAATAATAATTAATTAAATAATAAATTAATATTTTGGTGGATGAGTTTTCACAAATAGTCATATTCTTTTTTGCAGTTTTCCTGTGGGATATATATATTTATCCCTTTTTTGGTGCTGGAATTAATCTACTCATTTTTCAAGACCCTTAACTCAAATGAGATGTATTTTTCAATTTTTGAATGCTTAGATAAAGGTTTTTTTTTTAAACTCCCAAGATATTTTCATTTGAGTTCGACAATTTTTAGATACAAACGCCTGTTTCCTACCATATAAGTCTATAAATCTTCCTAGAGTAAAGTTCAAGTGCAACAACAAGCCACTGGTTGAACTCTTTTCAAATGTGGCTCATAAATATGTACATTCATAAACATATACATATTTAAAATAATGCAGATATTCATAGCATAGGTTAGGTTTTTTTTGGGACAAGTGTTAAGTTTTCTAATTTGTTGGTATTTTTTTGTCAGAGTGACAATTTTTTACCTCAATAACCTATGAAACTCGTTACTTAAAACCTTACATTATCAAAACATCTAAAAGATAAAAATAAAAATTAACAAAAAAGTCAACTGTCCTATGGAAGGAATCGGAAACTGGGCACTCGTTGATATGTTTTTATTTTTCATTTGAAAGCAGCTCAGCCAACAACGACATTGACTAAGACCAATTTCTACTCAACGTTAGCAAAAGCCAACTCAACTTAAAATAAAAATACACAAAAAAAGTTCTAGAAGCAAAAAGCAATACCAGTAAAAGAAATTCTTAGAACGACAGCAACAACAACAACAAAAAACACCAGCTACGAAAATCATTAAATATCTACTGGAGTGAGGTCCTTCGTTCCTTCGTTGCTTTTGTGTATAGAGTACTACGACGACGACGACGATGATGATGATGCTGCTTCTGCTACCACCGATGCTTGTTCTTATCCTGCTTCAAGGATATCCTCCCACCCTTAAAGGATACACTCACACACAACTTTTGTATGTTGTACGGTTGGTTGATGCTTGAGCAATCTTCTCATCCCTTTTTTGTTCTTGTATTTTGCTGTTATATTTCTCTCCCACTACAATTTCTCGTAGGAACAATGCTCCGAGACACAATGCTTGTATCTATATCTCTTTACACCTACCTTTTTGGTGTGTATCCTATATTAAGACTTATTTTCAAGTACATTCTAAGAACAGGGCGTTTCTTAAACTTTTTGTGTGCAATTAAGTTGGTCTTTTTGAAGGTTTTTAAAGGACTTAATTTGAGATAGACAGTAGCTTTTACATAGGTTTAAGCAAAGGATTCAATTTTCAAATTTATTAAAAAAAAATAATTTTTCTATTAGTTACTGAACAATAATTAATAAATAAATTATTCACTATAGCTAAACATAATATTTATCACAATTTCAAATGCACTATTACAGGTTGGGCTTAACCGTTTTGCTTAAAAAAAAAAGTTTAGGCTATTTAAACAATATTGATAAGGACAAATTAAGTAAGACGCTATAACGACAATAAACAGCATTTAGTTTTAGACGGATTTATTTATAAAAATGCATTAATGTCAATAAACCAAAAAATGTTCTCTCGGAACTTTAAACTTTAGTTTTTCAAACCTGTCTATTAAAAACAATTTTTTGGATTCTCTTTATCATGAGAAAGTTTTACTCATGCAACAGTTGCAAGTGGCAGCTGTAGGTCCACTTGTTCTTTCCCACTTAAGGGACACACTTTTAATTGAAATTTTTTTTAAACAAATTACGGAAGAGCAGGCAATAGAGTTAACATTGAAGCTGCTACAGATCTTTAATCAATTTTAATTTTTTGGAACCTTGTTACTTAAATTATAGTTGACAACCTGTAAAAAGTCTTCCTAGTGGGGCCAAAAACATTAAATCCAAACCTGTAGCACCCATCAGCCTTCTTTTTACAGGCACCGCAATTTATAAAAAATTATAAAAAATACTCTAAGAATAACTTTTGTCATAGTTTCATGGTTCGAATCTGGCTTAAAACCACAAGTCCCCTTTGTTGTTTTCGTATTAATCGTTAAATTTTATAAATTACTACACTAGGCATTGCCGTTTTTGAAAGTGTTGAAATAACTCAATAACTCATTTTCACCAACATTTTATAAAATTGTGCAAATCAATGAACAAAATAATTACTTAGGTGATCGGAGTTATTACGTCTGTGAAGTTCCTCCTCTACACGCCATCGTGTATTTCTGGAAATATATTTCAAGTCTCTCCAACTCTTCCACAGTTGTGCTGATTTCTGCTCGACCGCTCTTTTCCAATTACTTCTAGGGGGTCTACTTGTCTACCTTGTTGTGTTAGCGGATTCCATTGCATCGCTTGTCCCACAATCCACTGCCACTTTGGTCTTAGATTGATAAAAGTCTATGGGTTCCTGACCCGTTTTTGCATAAAGCTCAGTATTTGAGGTACCGATGGGCCAGAAAATCAAGATGTTGCAACGACGGGTGTATTCATAAACGCAGAAAATCTGCGCTAGTACAATCGCATTTCTTTTCTGATGTATTCGTGAACGCACTCCCAAAGCAGAATGTCTGCAGTAAACAAAAGGGTCTGACATAGTTTGATTTGTATGTAAACAGAGTTCATAAACGTCACAGAAAAATTGCTGCCAAAGAGATTTTGTTGAACTTGATTGTTGATTTCCTTACCGAAAAAGAAAAGAAAATTATAATTGGCACAAATATCTTCCAAGGAAAAATAGAAAGAAAATTATAACGAAACAATTTTTAAGTTTAATGTGGTTAGTTGTCCACACAGTACCTACAGTAATTTCATCATCCCTTTAAAAACAATAATTTAAATTATTTCTATCAAAAAATTAACAAAATATTTGCATTACTCACATTCTTTACGAGTCAGTGCCGCTTCGTCCTTCTTGTTGTTGTACAAATTATTTTAATAATTCCCGCTGCACAATCTGCCCGACGCTGACGACATACGGTCTGAAGTCTATAAACGGTAGGTACTGCAATTCGACTAGGTTAGTTCGATCGAAAATCTGACCTCATGAGTGCAGTTAACGCAGTTATTAGTTAGGCTGACGTTTATGAATACACGCGACATCTATTAATGAGGAAACAAAGTTATTACGAAAACATAACATTTAATGTTGTATTTATTTATTATGAAAAACTAAAATTGTATACATGTGACTTTTCTTTTTATGTCTCAAAGCACAAAACATAAACTATCTTCCAAATTAATACAACTTCTATTGAATAGAAAGAAGTTTATAACTATTGCCTTAAAAATATTTAAACAAATCGAATCTTTTTGTTCATATTCTACTTTGACAGATAAAAAAGGGGATCCAATGAGGCTCTATCATACTTGCTAGAGATGTGGAGGGATAAGACAGTAAAGAGTCGAAAAAGTTTCACAGAATACACATTGACATTACCATAGATTTTCAAAGTGTATTACTATTTTTTGTCATGAAGCACGATAAGAACAGAATTAAACAGAAAAAAGAGAAAAAAAGCATCTTGTTCTTTATTTTAAAAAAACTACAGGATAAAATAATCGTTTATATAGTCTTTTAAATATTCCATGACATTGATTTTACAACGAATTATTTGGGGAAAAATTCTGCAGCGTACAGTGCACAGTCTACCTACAGACTACAATCTACAGTCTAATAAAGTTATTAATTTTTAAAGATAATTTTTGTTACACCCTATAACTAACTCATCTAGTTTAACAAAGTACCACAAGAAGGTTAAGGAAGGCAACAGCCCCCAACAACAGGACCAAAAACAACAACAACAGCAACAGCACAAGCCACTGCTACCACTATACCTTCGCTTACGACCAAAATAATATAGGATGCTAACCTCTTTTTCAGGGTACAAATGTACGAATACAAACTGAACCGAACAGAACCGTACTGAATTGAACAGAACAGCAACGCACTATGTAGGTATCTAGATACGTATAAAACAGAAGCTATGATGCAAAATTCTGATTAAATTTCTCCCAAAATTCGTCCGTTGGATCCCGATCCCAATCTCAATCCCAACCAACATCACCCCCCCTTTTTTCTAATCCAACAACACCTCTAATAAACACAAGATTCACCCTCTTAAACATGGAAATTTTCAATTCTCTGTGTTTTTTGGGCAAAACTTCGTCTTCTGGCTATGGGGGTAGTTTTTTGGATGTTTGCTTTCATTTTTTTCAAGTTAAAGAATTGCAGCTAGAGAGGACGCAACTAATGCGCTTATTCTCAAAAACTTACGACGAAATCTCAAAAATAATAAAAGAAATGAAAAAAAATACATACAGATACTCTTCTACTTAACCATGTGCTTTGGGGCACTTTCTTTCGTTCAATCTGTCTCCCCTAGCTATCTTTCTTTCCACAGAGGCAACAAGTTACCATTAATCAAAAACGATGAACGGAATAGAGAAGCAAAGCTAAGCAAATGGAAATGTACGTTCATATGACGTAGTGTGTGGTGTACGAGTATCATCGCATCGCATCGCCCAGAAAGCAGAAAGTAAAACGGCAATCTTTCCTTCCATATGCAATGCACACGTGTGCGTGCGTGCTTAGCCCGTCTCACCGCCCGCCCCTAGCCTTAGCCCTAGCCCTTTCTCCGACCCCGACCCCAGTTCTCTGTCTATTTCTATTTATTTGGATATCTCAAATCTCGATATTTTGGGTAAAGCGTAGAGCATAACGCGTCTTTGGATTTGGAATTGAATTCGAGAAACTCTCTGAATTGAAAGTTTACCCATTCATTTTTCATTCATTCATTCTGGAGCGTAGACCGTAGAATGGTTTCGCATCGCTTTGCCTTCGACGTCGACATTGCCTTTGCAACTTCTGTAGGATGGACGATTTTATGCCGCTATATTGCCTACTCTAACGTGAGAGGGCGACTTGCGACTATCACGAGGTTGATGTTGATTACCAACACGTATAGTCGGTACGGTAGTTGTTCGTCAGTTTAGTCAGGGCGATCTGTGTTGTATCTTGTATTATGCAGCAGCAGAGAGAGAGAGAGGGTGGTTGATGCATTTTTGGCATGGGCGCTGATGGAATAAGCCAGGACCATGAGGGGACCTTTCCCTTTTCATACGGTCCTTCTTCTTCTTCATCTCCTATCCCCTGACGACATCGACGGCAGTGGAGGATTATCATTTCAACAATGACATTTTAGAACTCGCGCTCTCGTATTGCACACTTGAGTCCGTTAGTGAGGGCTTTAGTCTAGGACTTTCCCTTTATTTTATTTTTTTTCCTTGGCAAATGTACTATATGGAGGAGGGTTGTAAATCAAATTGTCTGGCGGGCTGATGGCCGGATGATTTAGATGCAACTTGTAGCATTTTGTTTAGCGAATAGAATGTCGATGTGTGAAGTTTTACAATTGTATTGTTAGATTTTTGTCCATCAATTGTATACAGTTTGAATTTCAGCGGGAAAAGTGGGTAACTTTTAGTGGAGTGAATGAAAAAGTTTTTCCTTGTTGAATTCTTTTCTTACATTTGTTCACTTTTTTGAGGTTAAGTTATTAAATCATACTAACTAAAAATGAAATCGTGGAATGTAAGGCTTTCTTAAAAAACTCAGTAAACAGATATTATGTAGATACGGAAATGTTACAGCTTCAAAGAAACATAGCAGTCAATAAAGAATTTTACTTAAATTAAATTTGTTGGCCTAAAACGAAATTTATTAAAATTTAATATTGTTTCAGAAAAGCTTCTAGAATCTAAAAAAAAATTAAGAAACCTGTAATTTCTTGATAAACGGAAGGTTCTACCGTAAGATACTTTTTCGGTTAGATACTTCATATCAATAGGTAGTGCTTCTGAAAATAAAAACATTATAAGTTGTATCCAACTTAATTTTTAAATTTGAGATGTTAAATCAGAAACTACAATATTTTTAAAAATATTTCATAGAATGAAAGAATGGATGTGGAACGAATTTAGTGGAAAAGTTGAAACAATTCGGGAATCTTTAAGAAATGTTTGTTTCCTGCGCAAAATTTTGTTTGTTACCGTGAATTCCAAAAGTTAAACCCCAATAGTGTGAGACCTTCAAATTCATATCTATGTACTTATCTCAAAAACACTAACAAAGAAATTTCGGAGGAAAGGGTCATTTAAGTTATTAGTGATCAAGGTTCGAGGGAGAAAAACATCTATTGCTTATGATTTGCGATCAATCATCGAAAATGTCGTGGTCCATTCGTTTGTGACTTGTGAAGATAATATGTAATGTTAAAAACCTAGCAAAATTATTCAATCGATCAATGCGTTTTCATTCTAGGGTCGTATTTTTCTTTATATGCGATGAATTTAAAAATTGACAATTTTGTGGCAAATTCCTCTTTAACAGCTTAATATTTATATTTCATGTGGTTTTCCAACTGTGAAAAATAACAATACTTTCTTATAAAAGTCTTTTAACATTTCGATGGATTCAGACTTGTTATTTAAAAAACAAGTTCTTTTTACGCCTACTGCGATGAATCGACAAATCTTATAAAATTAGTTCTGGGCATAAAAAGTATTTCTCAAAGCAGCATTTTTAGAATCCTCATAATGGCTGAATCACGAACACGCTTCAGCTTCGGCTTAGTCTGCGTTACGGTTGGCCTGCTTCGAGGTTGCTTTGAATGTCGTTTCTATTATTTCATCCTTCCAAAGAGCAAATATTTTTTTTTGACATTTTTAACAGCTGTTGAGCTGTCAGTTCTTTACGAGCTGAACCGTCGTTAGTTAAGCTGGCTCAACAGTCTGGGGCGGACTTGGTCCAGCACGGTCCCTAGCTAGCTGTCTCCAGTTTCGCCCGCAAAGTTGGTTGAGGTCTTCTCCCACTTGAGTTACAGTCTTCCTCTGCTGCGCCGTCCCTCGGGAGTAGATTCGAAGACCTTCTGCGATGGAACGTTGATGTCGCACATTTTGTCGTTGTATCTTCTTCTCCACTCTCCATCTATGCGCACGGGACCAAAAATTACCCGAATAATTTTTCTCTCAAAGTATCTTAAGACGCTCTCGTCTTTCTTAAAATGGGTCCAGGCCTCAGCGCCATGAATGATGAAAAGTGTTGGTGATTTTAGATGGTCGAGAGAGGACTATTACTCAATTTCCTTCTAATTCAGAAAAAATAGCGACTTGCAAGAGTTATTTTTCGTTATATTTCAGCGCTGGAGTTATTGCCTGAGTTTGAAGCGTTGCTTAGGTATGTAGACAAAGTCCTTAACTACCTCAAAACTATAGCTGTCCATAGTGACTTTTTTGTTGAATTTAGAAGGTTTCTGTTTAAAGGTCGATCTACTCCTTTTGGTGTTCAAGAACAACTGACAGCTGTTAGTTTTAAATTAAATTTTTGTTTCCAATTATTGATTGCTTTTGACAGTATGTATTATAAAGTTTAATTATATATCCCTCTTACTTGTGGTTAAAAAGAGCAAATTAAAATTAAAAGTCAAAATGGGAGCAAGATAAAGTAATGAAAATTCCAAATGTGTCACCTCTGTGGAGCCCAATGAGAACACATTTTAACACAATTTTCAAGAACAAATGTCCACTTTTTTCCACAATGACTTACTGACTACTATCTTAAGATTTCTTTGTGTATTTTTAAAAAGCAAGAACTCTAATGTAATAATAACAACGTTCGATATCATTTTAAATTTAAGCCAACAAAATGTGTAATAGAAATAAATATGTCTTAAGGTGTTTTCGAACTAAGTAGTGTTATAATCCTAACTTGAAGTCCTGTGTGAACCTTAACTAACTTCTCCATCCAGCTAGGTCAATATTTAGATGTCTCCAGTTGTGCAGTCCAATGTGGCTGAGGTCACCTTCTACTAATATGTCTCAGCTGATCCACGAACTTCTCCTACTGCTCTGTCCGGTGGGCGTGAAGTCGACGACTTTCGGGCCGGAATATTGGTGTCAATCGTTGGACTTTAATCGTTATACGACTGAAAAATCGGAGCTGGGCTCCACCCCCCACATGTTTCGCCTTAAATTGAAAAGCATTAAGATCGTTTTTGTCTTGCCAGCTTGACAGAAAAAGAATGAAACTGAAAACAAATTGGTAGACATTTAAAGTTAGAAACTGAATGTTCAATAGGTATGTGTGTTTTCCGCTTCTATCTCTAGCATTCCTGAAACATGCCTTTATCATTTGCAATGCACTGATATCGTATCTTTTTAAAAGGTGTTTTATGTAGGTACTGTGAAAGGTTTAAAATGTCAACCCCCTTTTTATCGTACCCTGAAAATTCATAGTACATGCATACGTTATATGAAATCAATCCTATTGCAATCATTTCACTCTTTTCGTGATCAATTCTTTTCAAGAAGACTTAAGAATTTAATTTCAAGAAAACAAAATGTAAAATTCAGAAACGAAGTTTAAATATGGTTTGATAATTCAATTTGAATAAACCCTTAACACAAGAACCTTACCCAGGGTGCTATTACCCTTTTGTAAGAAGTGCAAAACACCCTTCTGTAAAGACCAAAGTTGTGTGCTATTGTATTTTAATATTAATACAAACTAATATGAAAAATGTAAAGATTTTTATATAACAAAATATATTTGTGATAAAAACCAGGGTATGGAAAGTCCACTCTAAATATGGATAGTTTTTAGGGTGAGTAATCAATGGGACGAACCACTTTGTTTTTGACCTTGATGGAATAATTTCATGATCAGTAACTTTCTTACAAATTTGACTGCTTAACAGTTTTTGTGATACCTACCAGCAAATATTATTTGTGTTAAACCAATAAAAAATACCTCATATTAAATTGAAATCTGATCCTTCTCTTTCAATATTTCATCATAATTTATAAATTCACCAAAAAGAAAATATCTAACAATTTAACTTTGACGTTGCATGCAACACCTACAAAATTCCTATCTGAAAGATCGAATAAACACAACAATCCTCATCTATTTCTACGACTACTATAAATGACGCATTTGTGTTTCTCCCTCAACACACATTATGCACATCAAAAGCCACCCACTCATTGTAGTATCTACCTATACTGTACCTGTGCCAGTCAAAAGCCCATCTAAGCTAACATCTAGCGACTGCGACGATGAAAATGAAAATGACGACGACGACAAAAGCACCAACAACAACGACAAACGACAAGGGTTGCCGTTGGTTTTGCTTGCTTACTTGCTTTGCTAGCCATAAACGACGACAACGACAAGCAAAACTACCCTCAAGTTTGTCCATCACAACTTACCTAACTGCTCTCTTGACTATACGGCCAGTACGACGCCTTCAATAATGTTCCTTTGTGTCTGTAAGTGTATGTCCCGTGCCGTGTTCTCTGCTGTTAATACTTTAACAGACACACCGTTTGTAGTCTTCAACCCCAAATCTACTCTTCTGCCAACACAATATACACCAACAACATTACATACTACACATTTTGTAGATCCAAAGTCCCACAACAAACAGCAAAGTTGATGCAATCAACTTGCTATTTGCCCGAAGAAAAAAACAACAACAAAATAAAAAATAAGCTATATAAAGTGGAGAGAAGAGGAGGAGAAGGGCGATGGATTGAGTTGAGTTGGGTTGGATTGGGTAAAGACGGGAGGTAGGTTGAAGAAAATAAAAGCTAAGACCCAAAGTCACTTGCGACAGAACGCATGCCATCCCTGCACCCTGCGGACAGCACACAACATACAACACACGGCACAACTGCCTGTCAACTTTTCTTCTTTGGATCAATTTGTTGTGCCGCGTCGCGCCGCGGCAACGACGACGAAACAACAACTAAGATTGCGACGACAACGACGACGATGATGATGACGGTTTCGGTGTCGGTGTCGGCGACCACCTTTTCCCATCTCGTCCATAATGAATCCGCATGACATGGAACCCTGAGGATGGAGTGCTACAAAAAAAAAAACTCACGGCTTTTGCTGTAGTAGAAATCAAATAACAGCGCTAGTGCAAAGTGAACACAGGCCATAAGCATTAGTAACAAAGCCAGCAAAGTAAAGACGCACAAACATCAAACAAAAATAGAAATAGAAATAGAAAACAACCTTCGATCATGAGTGAGACGAAAATGTATTATTTGCTCACATCATTTGTATAAATGTGAACTTAAGCTACAGCTTAAGAGCTTTTTGGCATTTTTAAAGACTAAGTTCAGTAAGTTTTAAAGCTGCTGCTGATGATGATGATGATATGGCGCAAGCGCAGCAAGACTTAGTACTTAAGTTTTAATGGTTGCTTTTGTAAAATTTGTTTTTGATGTTAAGGGATCACTTAAACATGAAAGCTCACTTTAATAAATTTAAACGATCTGCAATGGCGACCGCAAAAAATAAAATGAATGACCACAGATCGCTTCGGTTTACCCAAAAATTAACTTAACATTGTGCTAAGTTCAGTTTCTAAACATTTATCTCTTTTACTAGAGACTCCAAAATTTTAAACCTTTGTTTTCATTTTGCTTAATAGTAAATTGATAATTCAATCAATGACAGTTCATAAAAATAACTAAGCAAACAAACTTAAACGGACCTATTAATTAGCATTCCCAATTATAAACTGGGCCATTCCGTTTCATGCTCTTTTAAGATTAATTGTGCATATGTAGGGACAACCTCGTGTTCCATTTGGAAGTTTACTTAACAGCATTAACATAAAACATATTTCAATACACAAAATAAATTTAAGAATTGTAATTCCAAGGTAACTAAGCCTTCAATTTGTATATCAGTCCTAGCTGCTTAGGTTTTTAGCCAAGAACCGAACTATTACATTGTAAGGCCCATGTCTAGAGTGAAATTTTCTATCATTTAGCTACAGTCTTCGAAGGAAGAGTCTTCAAACATTTCAAAATCTTCTGCCGAAAATATTTTCTTAAAAAAACAAACAAATCAACTCATTTAAGTAAAATTGGCTAGACATTATCTCTAAGTTAGGTTTACTTAGGTAAATGGGCTGGCGAATGATTTAGTTATCGCCACACTTAAGATCAATGTAGATCCCTTGTGATACCCTGAAAATTATATAACTTTCCTGAAAACTGAGTGTATAACCTATTGCTCTATCTGTTGTCATTTTTCACCCGCTTAAAGACTTTGATAAAACCTTAAAAGCTGTTTTCGGCAAAGTATACGAGTTCTTTAAGACTACCAAAGAACTATTTTCCTAATGACAGATGTCATAGGGAATAAGAAAATTGGTAAAAGTTAAAGTAGCCATTCCTTGATGTTAACTTTGGCCAAATTTTATAATCGTTTAAAATTAACTTAATCATGTTTTTAGCTTAGTAAATTGCTAGAATGACTTTAACATTAAACTTATTGGTTTTGAATGTTCAACTATTATATCCACTATAACTATGCAATAAAAACTGATCTGAACTTTCTTCAAGCAGTGCACTATATTTAATCGACTATATAACAGTTTGTTAAGCATATCTTATAAAAACATTAACCCTGAATAACCTTTCTAGACCATTCAAACCTTTTTTTTCTATTATTCTCCTTTTTTTTAATCTATCTATTCTTTCTAATCTATTTTTTAAACATCTATTATCACGATCAGAATAAAGTCAATTTTGCTAACTGTCGCTAGAAGTCTGGTGTGAAATAGAGGAGTCATGTTTCGTTAGTTTTGTCATATCGACCGAGAAATTTGGGTTTATTATGATAGAACAACTCCAAACTTTGCAAGCCTTAAAAAGAAAAAGTTTTACCTAAAAATCAAGATTCAATTTTGAAGTACTTTACGACCATCGCATTTAAGCTATAAAAACTTGTTCTATTTAAATATCGGTGTTGTAACTGAGCAGAAGCTATGAGACCAATGTAAGTTCCGTCTACATATACAACTATCCCTGGTAAGCCTGCTCTTTGAAAAAAATAGTTTCTCGCTATTCATTAGTGGACATATCTGCATTGATCCAAACTGGGCAGATTCTTGTTTCAAGCAAATAAAGAACTTCGCTTTACTTCGCGAACCTTTACTTTAAGTTCATAGTACAAAAAGTACAATCCATTGAAATTTAGGAGAATAACATCCCTGTCTTTTTTACAAAATATCAATCATCCAATTTGACCAAACTTAACATTTCTTCTAACTTTGATCTCCAAATGTAGACTTAATTGTGTGCCATGTATTTGAAGCATTTCTGAGGTCTGTAATTGTTTTTACAGTTTGTTCTTTGTTTCTTTAACAGAAAATATTAAATAAAACAAAATTGAAAAAAAAAAAACAAAAGAATTGCATATTAATTATTAAAAACTGTTTCTTATTGGTGTAGGCACAGTTTTGAGAGTTACTATACATTACAAATAAAGTTTTAAACCGTTTTTTATCTTATTAAAACGTAATTTTATAAAAATGACTATAATCTAATGGGGTAAACTTAAAATGCAGCAATAAAATTTATCAGCTTTTAATTTTTTGACCCCTCTCAAATCCGATTATATCTCTTATTTTTTTTAGCATGGTTAACTCTTTTCATGTGTAGTACCCGTGCGTTGGACTGTCATGCCGAGGTCTTGGGTTCGATCCCTAAAGTCTTTTCACGGGTACTGCCTCTTGCGAGGAATTGACAAATTCTCCAAGAGTAACTCTTGTCATGAAAAAGTGCTTTCTCAAATTAGCAGCTCCCACCGCCTCCACTTTTTCCTTCGGATCTTCAATTATATAAAAGTCATCGTCAAAGATGGCTTCTTCTGGATCTATTTGCGCTGTCCTCAGTACGTCTCTGTTCTCTTCGGTTCTTAGGAGTTTTAGACTCGGAAGATCATTGTCGTTTTTTTTCCTGAATATCTTGTTGATTTTAGGGAACATACTAGGGTCACTCGAATTAACTGACCGGATCTTGAGGTCCCAGTACATGTTAATTGATAACCTGTAGTTCTCCTGAATCAACAGATTGTCATTTTTTATTGACGACTTCAGTGTCCTAACCTCCAAGTCATGTGGATCTGTAAGTCGTCTGTACAAGTTTTTGAGTCTTGTCAGTAAGCCACTCTTGTGCCTTCGCAGTGCGTCAATAGTCGCGTTTCTGTAAGCGTCCATTTGGTTCCGTTCTTTGTACTTTGGTATTGTCCGTTCCATCGTTTGTTTTATTGTTTCGTCCATCTGTTGTAAATGTTGGTCAATTTCTGTAATTGCCAGGTTTCTGTTGTTTGGTGGGGCTATGTCACTCGAACGAAGTTCTCTAGCAAGGCGTTGGTGAAACGAGGCCAACGCATCTTACTGTAATTATAAGAATGCGTTGCAACGTATTCCTCCAAATCCACGCGTTCGTTCGGAATCTGCATTACAGCAGCCAGTCCACAGTGATCACTGTCGTATTCAACTGTCTGTAAGCAGTTTCGAGGGTGATTACCCACTTTGTCTGTTACTGTCAGTCTGGTGTCGTAGAGCAAAAGATCCAGAAAGGAGCCGCTTCTTCCACGCTGTAAGGATTCATCAAATTAAAAAGATGGTAACCTCTGTGATTACTATGTTGATTTCCCCAATCTTCATGTTTTGCGTTCAAATCACCGGCAAAGATGAAATAGTTTTCTTCCAAGCTCAGTTTCAGTTCCCTAAAAAGAATCTCGAGTTCTGAAGCAAAGTAAGTAACCTGCGGAGCTCCAGCCGCATAAGCCGCAATCATATACATCCGCTTCCCTTGAGAGAGAGAGAGAGAGAGATGCATACAACGCAAACTTCTAGCGTCTTGAGCTTTCGCAATTCATTGTTGTATATGACTTTATAATTAATGCCTTTTCGTATAAAGAGAGCGACACCGCGCCCTTGAGTGGATTCGGGCCGGTCTCTTCTTACGATATTGTAATTTTTATGAGTCAATTTGTGTTTGTGGTTTAGCTTAGTTTCACTATCCATAAACACATTGGGACTGTAGTCTGTCAACAATTGGAACATATTGGCTCTTCGTTTAATCCTAATCAGTGAATTTACATTCACAGCTAGAACTTTAAGGCGCGTCTCCGGCAGCGCGCCCATTATGGTCTAAATTGCGCCAGGCCAGGCAACAAAGAGTAGAGATGGTCTTGGGCGTGTAGCTGAAGAACTCAGCTGTGGCCTCTTTTAGTAACTCTTTCACTAGCTTGTATTCGGCCAGTGGGAAGCACTGCACCGAATACCGCTTTTCTTTTTCGTTCAAAATATTTAGTACAAAATTTCCCTTAGAGGCCGACTTACATACCTGTTTCAAGTCCTGCAGGTCAACCTGATAGGTCCTAATTGGAGGCATCTTCTCCTTTTTGGGCTGTGGTTGTTTCTGGTGTTGCTGCTGCTGCTGTTTCGGTTGTCCAACGCACTAAGCATCATGCCTCGGCTACTACTTTAATTACATTTAGAAGTAATTAAAATAACTATTTTCTTGTAACTGAAATAAAAGTTAAATTAATTATTAAAAGTTATCAACTCTGGAACTGCTTTGGACTGAGTTACCAATATGTAATACATATATGCAGAAAAAAAGAGTTAAAATAGTTTACTCTCAACAATTAACACAAAATATTTTAATTTAGTAATTAGAAACTTTATGGTTCAGTGTTTTGAAGATGAATGTTGAAACCACGAAACAAAATTATGCATAATTATAGTTGTATTGTAGTAAACTTTCCTTTGAATGTGTTTTAAAAGATATTCTAAAAGTTTTTTTAAGGATAAAGGCTTCCATTTGGACTTGAAAACTGTTGCTGACAAAAATTTAATGAAGTTTTAATGGTGATATCAAAGATATTATTGCCTTGTCGATTAAATGAAACGATTGAAAAAAAAGTAACTAATTTCTGTTAACCCTTTTCCCTTTTATCGAAATGTCAACCGTTTAATGTTTCGAACTTTCTTTTATGGCTTAAATTCACTAGCCATAAGACCGACCATCCGTATAAACGTGCCAAATGATAGCCAACTAATATTTGTTGAAAAGTTTAAATCTTCAAACCCATTTTATTTAAAATTTATATCCAAATGACAGCAAATAACAATTTTTTCTTTAAATTTTTTAAAATTAATAGATAATTATTTATTAAGAAACATTAAGCAACAAAAATGTGCAAACAAATTTTAGCACATGGTCACCCTGATTAATTTATACATTTTGAACTACTTTGATTTCTACATGTGAGCAATATGCTTCTATATTAATTTCTAAAATTTTAAAACTGCGTGGATAAAAACTAACCACGTCAAACAATAAAGCAACACTCCACAAATAATATCTCCAAAACCAATGCAATTAAATCTTGATTTTCTAACCATAAAGAATTACATACAACGAGTATAGGAAACCCGTCAAAAACAGAGAATAATTCGCAAATTTTTGACCCTTGTGTTTACAAATATCTTATTGTTAACCGTGGCGTATGCTTACCATTTGCCAAATTTAGCGGTAATTTTACGTCGACAATTATTATTAACAAACGATTCTAATTAACATATTTTTCTGTTCCAAAAAATGGAGCTGTTTGTTTTCTCTGAATTTTTCCTCAACAATACGGAAAAAAAATACATTCCCACAAAAAAAAATAAGGAAATGCTCAGAAATAGAGAAGAAACTTCGTTCCCATTTTGATAACAATGTCATGTCAGAAAATGCTTCCCTTGTCCGTTCGTTCGTTCGTTAGCTAGTTCGTATAGAGTTTGTAGTCGTCTTCTTCGTTCGTCCTTAGAATGTGGTACAAGTGTGTATGTGGTGTGCATAAACGCAAAAAAGGATCTAAAATAAAATTTCCTGCCATAATAATGCAAAAGGAAAAATTGAAAATGAAATATAAGAAAAAGAAAAACAGGAACCAGTAGTTGTAGAATTATAAAAGAGAAGAGAGAACGAAAAGCTTTTCACCATGTCCTCCAAAATAAAAATAAAAAAGTTGAACAAAATAGTAAAAAGAATAAAAAAAAACGAAAAAAAACGCGCTACAGATTAAAAAGACCTTCTGAGTCAAACCCCCCATTCTAAGTCCTCTGTGGAGGAGTCCCACCACTTCTTCATCATCATCAACATTAATAACGTCTATATAGCTGGAATATGTACCCAGAGAGAGCTCTGATGCGAGGACAAAAGCACAAAACTCTTCTTGGTTCTTCTTCGACGTCGTTGAGGCAGCAGTAGTATTCCTCCAACAGTACTCGGCTACGAACGGGCCACAACGACGACGACGACGACAACGACGATGAGTAGAGAGATGCCATTATCGCAAGCACACAACTTAAACTAGAAAGCGTTAAAGGAATTTGTATACCAAGGCGAAAAGAAACCCAACCCAACACTCCCCGTCCCCAGTCCACAGTCGACAGTCCTCATCCGTTGCTGTACAAGTATACCTACTCACTTCAGATTGGGGAGTGGGTAAGGGTTTTAGTCCATAGACCCAGTACATAGCACATCAAGCACACAACACACAGAGTCGATCCGATCCGTACGACCCATTCACCCACCAACCATCCAGCTCGTCATCCTCTTGCAGGTCGGTCGTATCTCATAAGACCACGGCGCCCCCGATACCTCGTCCTGCTTCCCGTTCCAATTCCATCCTCTGGTGCTGGGCCATGAACCATCCATTTACGAGTACGTACATACATATATTTGTATCTGTATCTATATCTATGGACTTGGCTATGGTTATATACATTCTGCGGAAGGTTGGTTGTTGGCTGCTATCGCTATGACTGTGCCATGGATTTCATTATGCTTTGTGTGGTGTTGTTGCTGCTGCCGTTGCTGCTTGCTGGGATGTGTATATGTACGGACGTGTGTCTATTATGCCGGAGTTATACGGCAGATGTGGTATAACCCGAGTAACACATAGATGTATAATCGTTTGTAGGTAGGTATACATATTGCCATTAGGTTGATGTGGCACAATCGTTCGTTGCGACGACGAAGCAAGAACCAAACACTGGGTTTGGGTTTGAGTTTGGGTTCGGTTCGGGTGGAAGGTGGAACTGTGTACTCTATACGTTTATGAGTGCATGAAATCCCATGGCTGTGCAGAGGATAAGGTGATTGTGTTGTGTGTATTCCGATTTTTAAAGTTGAGTTTACACTTTTAAAATTTTTCCAGTACATCAACTTAATATCTATTTAGAAGCTCCAAAGTTATGTAAACGAAATACCTTTAGGGGCGGCAAATAGTTCTTTACACAAAAGTGCATTTAAGCGCTTTATGCTGATATTTTGTGTGACAATACGATCAGATTCTTGAGTATTGCTTTCCAGTAGTACCGGTACGGGCAGTATAGCTTTGTTGGGCTGTTAACTGAGCATCTCGCCTGGAGAGATGTTCTATAGCATATAAAAGGTTAGGGTCAGTGTCCTTCTTTGTTGATGTAGCATGGACGCCAAAAGGAAGAGGGCCTGGAAGAGCTTCAACTATGTGTTTTGTCTATTAATTCCAATAATTGGCAAGCGAAGAGATCAGATCTCAAAGCCAAAATAGCTTGTACTTGTGATGGCACTCGTCGTAACCAAAGTTGACGAAGAATGTTATTCTGTATAGCGAAAGGACCAGCAAGATCCGATATACGGTCACCAAGTTCCTTTTCACTTTAAAGATGTCGCACTCGTTGTTCTTCTGATAAAATTTCGATAAGATTTGTTTTTAAAACAATGGCTCCAAGCTGGAATGGAGGTCATGATGCCTTCTACTTCAGCCGCTACGCGCTAGTACTCGGCTACGAACATCAACTTAATATCTATTTAGAAGCTCCAAAGTTATGTAAACGAAATACCTTTAGGGGCGGCAAATAGTTCTTTACACAAAAGTGCATTTAAGCGCTTTATGCTGATATTTTGTGTGACAATACGATCAGATTCTTGAGTATTGCTTTCCAGTAGTACCGGTACGGGCAGTATAGCTTTGTTGGGCTGTTAACTGAGCATCTCGCCTGGAGAGATGTTCTATAGCATATAAAAGGTTAGGGTCAGTGTCCTTCTTTGTTGATGTAGCATGGACGCCAAAAGGAAGAGGGCCTGGAAGAGCTTCAACTATGTGTTTTGTCTATTAATTCCAATAATTGGCAAGCGAAGAGATCAGATCTCAAAGCCAAAATAGCTTGTACTTGTGATGGCACTCGTCGTAACCAAAGTTGACGAAGAATGTTATTCTGTATAGCGAAAGGACCAGCAAGATCCGATATACGGTCACCAAGTTCCTTTTCACTTTAAAGATGTCGCACTCGTTGTTCTTCTGATAAAATTTCGATAAGATTTGTTTTTAAAACAATGGCTCCAAGCTGGAATGGAGGTCATGATGCCTTCTACTTCAGCCGCTACGCGCTAGCTGTGAACCCTCCTTTATTATGTCGAAAATTATTAAACTGTGGCTCACTCAGCTTGGGAAAACCAGAAACTATACCACTCTGTCCAAATTGGTCGTAAGTTTACTGCAACACAGTGATCGGCTTTTTGTGAGGAAATTCGAATGTTTTGTTAAATTTTGCTTCTATAAGTACTTCGCTCCTGTAGTTGGTTTTCGTGTAAATTTCGTAAAGTTTAATCATCTTGAATATAAGATATGGGATAAGTTCATTAATGTAAAAATGCAGCAGTAATGCAATATTTGCGTTCATAACTGTACATACACTCCATTACTGCAGTCGGTAACTCTGTTCAAAAAAAAGCCTGAAAGCTGAAATGCGATCAAAGCTACAGTCACTTTATTTCTGTTGGTAAAGTAGGTAAAATAATTGAATATTTATTAAATTTTTGGTAAAAAATAAAATAATTTGTTATTAATATGTTGAAATATAATATTTATACTTCATAAAAATGAATGAATTTGTTCCATTCAAAACATTTAAAATAAGTCCTAATTAAACATTTTTATTGGACATTTTGAACGAATTTATAGGCGCCTAATTTGATGATATTTATGAACTGGTTTTTGATATTGTATATCTGCTGTTGTTTTTCTGTTCATTAATGCATTGCATAAATTTTTTGGCATGGCTTGTGCAACTAGTTGCATTTTTGAACTTATACATGTTTTCTTTTGAGTCGAGGCACAACAATATATTTTAAAATAATATGTTGTTCAAGTGAATATTTAAAAAAGATTGAAATATTAGAATTCACAAAATTATAAAATACGATATCAAATATTTCTCTGATAAGAAAGCTTATAATGCCAAGTGATAATGAAACAAGTATAAATTATAGAAAGTTAATGATAAATAATAAAACAATGCCGTTTCAATCGCCACAGAAAAATGTATAAAATAAACAAAACAAAAACTACAGATTTTAATACTGCACTTTTAACTCTATAGTTCTCCGTTAAATTATAAAATCATTAAACTTAAAATAGTTTCTAATTTAAGCTTTAAATTGAAAAGAAACTAAAAAAAAAATCTTCAATGCGAACTTAGCCTTAAACATTAAAACAACCGTCCTTCCTCTTTGGCATCTGCAATAATCCAACATTCATCCGTACACACACAGAAACACACACACACATACGCATAAAATCACGAATACACACGGCAGATGTTAAAGCAGGCTCTATAGTGTTTTGTGAAGTGGAGTGGAGTAGAGGGTTTATTTTATTCTAGTCGTCGTCGTAGTCGTATAGATGTGTCAATACCTTACGTCGTATCGTATCGTACCTACCTACTCGTATATAGAAAGATACCCTCTGTTTTATCGAAAATTTTCAAAACTCAGCACAGCGCACAATCGTTTCACAGTGCTGCTGCTGCATTAACTTTTAGATGAGAGGACGGAAGAGGAGAGGGGTTAGGTAAAGAGGTTTACTACGTACAGTACAACAACCAGCACGAAGAGAGAATATAAAATTCGAAATAAAACCATTTTGTCTGCCCCCGCTTCAGCTGTGTCCGTCCCTCTGCCATGCCAAGTATCTCATTGAATCTCGTTTTTCGTTGGAAGGCATTAACCATAGCACCAACCATCCAACCAACCAGCACATTCGACCGACCGAACGAGCAACCGACTCGACTGACTGTCGGTATAAAATAAAGTGCCCTCTGCCCGATGGAAAATCCAGATGATGTTGATGGTGATGATGAAACAGCAGTACCTAGTAGTAGTGCCTGAGCCGAGTGCCGAATGCCGGGTGTTGTGCGGTGCGGTGCAGTGCGGGGGAAGAGCAAAATGCTTCAAGGTACACCGACCGAACCGAAACAAACCGAACGAATATAATAAAACTAGCAAAGCAAGCAGCAAAGGCAAAGCAAGGCAAGGCTGGTGTGATGGAAGAAATATACAGAATTTTAGAGGAAAATCGAAAATTCGGATCGAAAATAATTTTTTCTCTCCGCCCAAGTCCAATCCCTCAGCCTCATATTTAGCCCTTCTACCATCTACTATACCATCTCATCGTTTCTTGTGTCTCGTCGTAAAAAGGTTCTTCTTTGGATCTCCTCCTTTGTTTTGCATCCGTCCGAGTAACTTGAGGATGGTTTTCTAACTCTGAGGAATAAATATATTAGTACTGCCATCAAATTCTGTTCTAGAGACACCCGCACACAGGGATGAGAAGAAGGTGGAAGAGTTCCCCTTATAACCTCACAACTTTGCTTTCGTACGATTTGGTTTTGGGAGTTTTTGTTTCATTTTGATGAATGCACTTTGGTTTGCCCTTATGGTTCGTTATGTTTTCCTGGTTTTTCGTTTTCGAATTGAAAGAAATACTAATAATTTTTTGTTTCTAAAATCGAACCAAAACTCTTCGTCTGTCGAATGTTTACCATTATGTTGTTCGATTTCGTCATCCCTCTTTTAATTTCTTCTTTTTTTCTATGATCATAGTCAGAAAGTCAGATTCCAAAGCAAACTAATCGGGAACTGTTTGCTTGGATTGCGCTATGCGGAGGAGCTTTTTTAAGATCTATGACACAACAGCGGGTTTTTTGCAGTTTCGTTATTGTGGTGGTATTCGCGAAATGCGAACCGGAAGTAGGATGTGAAACTGGTTGAATGGTAGTTCTCAGTGCTTAGCTCAACTTAGCTCAGCTTGTGCTGTTGATTCATTCACCTGCCGCCCTTGTCGTTAATGTGTGTGCCGTGCCGTTTCGTGCATGCATGCAGCAATAGCATAGCAATAGTAGTCTGGTCTTTGCGTTCGCATTCGCTTTCGCAGTGCCTTAAACGTGGTGCATGTGAGCGCATTCCATTGGGGTGATGAGTTGCGATTGCGACAGGGTAAGTTAAAGTTGTGTGTCTTTTTATATTTTTTGTGTTATCAAGTTCTCAGGATAAAATATGACGTGTGTTTTGGATTCATTTTTTATTTTAAAGGAGATATGATTCAACATCGGATTCATCAAGTCAGTTTAGCAAGCGTTTAGAAAAATACGTAGGTACATAAACAACAGGAAGTGAATATAACTTCTCTTCTATTTTCACTTTCAATATTATGAAGGTGTTTACATTAAAAAAAGATCTTGTTTAACATTTTAAAGATGAAACCAATCAAATTAGTTTCACTAATCATCAACTAATTAAACAAGTAAGGAGTTAATCTTGTAAAAGATTATCGAAAATTAGTGAATATTATTATATTTTGTGTATTGCAAGGGCGTTATGTAAAAGATGATCGTTTGGATTTTTTTTGTAAACAGAGTTTACGTTTGTCAAACTTAAACCTATAGCTTACTAATAACTACTTGTAAACTATTGCTAATGCAAGATGCTATGAAGAAGGCAAATACCAGGCGGAACAACATTACCACGTGTCAGGTCACAACAAACTTTTAGACAACACTAGATTTAAAGCGATCACGGTGCTTACTATCTCTAAGCAGATCGCATATAAGCTCGATAATAGGTGCCATAACCGGACACTGTCTATTAGGAAATGACTTTTTCAGAAGCTGTATGGACGAGAAAGGGGAGGAAACAGTTCTTCACCTTATCTGTACATGAACTGCTCTAGCTCAAAAACGCAAGATCTAAATCATATTATCATAATCAGCCTGTCACGATTCGTAAGGGTAAACTGATTCCATTGAGCTTAGGAGCAAGATTCATATGATATCACAATGGGCCATAAAACCATTTAATCATGGACAGCCACTATAACCTAAGATAACCTTAACCTATGGCTTACTTTGGTGTGGTAGTTCTTAGCATTTTCCATTAAACCATAATACTTTCTATTAATTTGTAAAATCATTCTAAACAAACCGAAAAAACTTTGTCTGAAAACCAGGTGCCCACATCATAACGGTATTCCCCAGGGATCTGATTTATTATTGATCTCGATGGTATAAACGAGATTTTAACTAAGGCGTATTTGTTAGTGAGTTGTGTGTCATGCCAGAGGTGAACAACACGACATTAAAATTATTAAAACATTAATTCTAAAAAAATGGATTATATGTTTTATAAATAAAATCACTGTCTTAATTATCTTTTAAACATCATTAAACCACTCAACCACTTAGTAGCCAGAAGAAGCATAAACGGCTTTCGAACAAAAAATTTCCTAGCAGGGCTCGAAATATAAACTAAAAAATCAAATTTCATCCGCAATCACTACAATCAAGACAGAACAATCCGCCAAACCAAAAAAAAGCCTCATTGCCCGAACGTTTCAGCCCGTGATTTTAGGGCTCTCAAAATATAAAACATTGAAATCAGCACATATTGCAAATTGTAATCAAGTATCGCCTTGACTTAAAATGTGATGGATGGAGATTTGTATTCACCAATAGGTCCAAGGCTACGGGCACTACACCTTATGCGTTGACAAAGAATGTGGGTCAGCAATAAGGATTGGCATTCTCCCGGAGTTGGCCTTTACAGCAAAGGTATTTTCTATACTTCGAGCGAATAAATCAGCAGTCAATCATTCTAAAAATGCATCAAATACTCTGACATCATCTTAGTTATCAATGTAAGACCAAAAACAACAATGAAATCGTATCAGTATTAAGACTAAAATTGAAATAAACTAATGTAAATGGACAGTGCCGCAAAATCAGTCAAAAAAGCCCCTGTATTCACTTTAAACATCTTCGTTCTATCCTCAGGAAATATATCTTTTGGAAAAAGAGCCACAACTGGAGCCTATTCCACCATCGCCACAAAGATATAAACCCCTTTCTACCTACGCCGATGTACCCTTTTAACTGTTCAACACACAAAAATAGTAAATTCGCTAAACTTTAACACATCATTTCATCACACCAACGCAACGCCTCCGCAACAAAAACAATCCCAACCAGCTCAGATTGCCACAGTCTTGATTAAAACCATACTTTGGAATAATACTTAAAAAAAAAAACATTTAAAAACAACTCAATATTTGAAACCTCAAGAATCCTAGCTTTAAAAGATAAATAAATAAATAAATAACATCACTTGTTTTCTCGAAGAAGCTAAAATTCTAATTCTAAAATCAAAAAACCTTTTCAGCTGGGCTTGTTTAATTTAATATTAGTTTGTTGTTCAGGTAATTTAATTGTTATAAACTTAATTACAATATTTCTACCGATAGTCCTAAAAACTTATCAAAGAGATGTACATATGTACATATGTATCTAAACCTCGTCTAATGTTTTAACCTTTGTCATCAAATGATTCGAGGGCCGTCATATATTGCTTCATCAATTTTACACTCCGGCTCGGACAATCAGTCTAATCATCTGAATCATAGTGTGAGATGCTGTTGTTTTTGTTTATATTTATAATAACTGTTAAATAAGTCATAAGCAACCATCAAAACTAACTACACTTGTACTTCATACAAAAATGACACATGACACAGGAAAGAATCTACATAAGAAAGAATGAGATTATCATATTTATTAATTTTGAGTGTTTTTCGAAAACATGCCGCAAAGCAAAATAATGTCCACTTTAATGTTCGGGACAATTTTATTAACATGCATAAATCCGCTGGTCTGGATGGTATCCCCGCTATTGTACTGAAGAGGTGTTCTTCAACGCTAGCAAAACCACAGCTTAAACTTTTTCATCTGTTCTACTCCTCTGGTCTCATTCCGAGCGTTAGGAAAACTACAGCCTATTCCCATAAGGGCGAATCTTCTTCTCCCACAAATTATCGACCGATTGCACATACGTTCGAAGGTCATGGAAACGCTGATTAATTAGCAGCTTAAGAAATATCTTGAGGAACGGAAGCTTCTTTATGACCGCCAATACGGCTTTCTTAGCAATAGGTTCACTGGTGATATCATGTTTTTTTTTTTTTTTATTTTTTTATTTCGTGAATGCTTTATAACAGTAAGATACAATATCTTATAATTTAGTTACAAGCTAATTTTTACAAGGAGAGCAAAAAAAAAAAAAATATAACAATAAATTAATACATATCATTTAGAAAAAAAAAAGAAGAGAAACCAAACAGATATTAAATTTCAGTTGAAATCATAAAATTCACAAATTTCCTGAATAGTATTCCTTTAGATTCCTTTTAAATCTTGCTGTATTTTGTATATCTTTTATACGACGTGGTAAAGAGTTCCAAAGACGGACGGAGTTTACAAAAAATTGACGCTCACATGTTAAGAATGAACATCGAGGATGAACCAATTGATGAGATCGATGGGAGGTTGCAGTTCTAATTCTATGAAAACAGTATTGGGGTTGGTGCGTTATTAATATATTAGAGAGAAAAATTAATGTACGAAACTTCAAATAACTTTCAAAAGGCATAGACAGCACCCTACTAGCAAAGCTAGACAATCTGTCATATCTTCGTAGGCCATAAACATAACGTACTGCACTATTAAACGCAACATTGAGCTTCCGTTTGCTAACATAATTACAATTACAATAAATTTCACAACCATACATCAATATTGGCATTATTAAAGTTTTTACAAGTAATAAACGTTTTTGAACAGGTGTAAGAGAATGTGTAACCCATAGGGTACGTAGTACACCAAATACCTTGCCCACAAGTGCATTAATATGGTTATCCCAGGTCAAATTGCGATTGAAAGTAACCCCGAGATTTTTCGCACTTTCCACATATTCAATTGAACCATTGCTCAATACAATCGAAGGAAAATAGTTGAGATCAAGACTTTTCCTTGATATTACTAAGCACTTAGATTTTTTTGGATTTAAGAGGAGACCATTTAATTGAGACCACTTTTCAATTTTCTCTAGGTCTTCATTTACACAAAAAGCTGCATGCTCAATGAGCCCAAGGGGACAGCTTGGTTCACTAACCGAACAGTGGAACTGTCGTTAAAGCGTAACACACTCGTTGGATTAGAAATTTTCTTTCGAACCGTTCAATACTAGTTGTTTTAGAATACTCGTGTGCCCCAGGGCTCCGTTTTGCTCAGACCCTTTTCCTCATTTTTAAAAATGATCTCCTGCCTGCTACTTCTAGTCCAATACATTGTTTCGCTGACGATGGCACTCTGAACTTTTCATATTCGTTTCCACACTTACAACCCTCCTCTCCGGATGTGGAACTGCAACGGCAAAATGTGGCACTGTACAATGGGGAATAAGAAACCGTATGGAATTTAATGCTTTGAAAACGAAGCGAAAAATCTCGACATCCTCAGAATGTGCATCAGCACCACCTTTCGTGGAGCGATCACATACGCGATGTCGCCAAAAATTCCACAAGATGTCTAGGTTTTTTCAGACGAAATTTTTCTCTCCGTCTAAACTGGCTACAATCTTGAATATAAATCTCATCTTCGGGCTGGTGGTCAAATAACTTATTTAGGCCTCTTGGATGGTATTCAAAGAAGATCTTTTGAAATGATTGGTGACATTAGCATCATCAACTCGATAACGTCACTCGAACATCGACGCAAGGTTTCTTGTCACACCCTTTTTTTACCGTTATTTTAACGGAGTATGCTTTAGTGAAATAGCATAGCAAATAGCAGTTGCATTCCTCCCCTTAAACAATTTAACCATAATAGCCGCGCTTCTAGGAATGCCCATCACTTTACCTTTGAGCCCAACTTCGGCCGTACTATGAAGTACAGAGATTGCCACGCTTTATCTTTCCCTATCATTGCTATGTTCAGGAATTCAAAATTAATGTACACCATCACCTCCTAGCCCTTCCCTCTTTTCCTAATGCTCACACTGTGTCTTTGGCATATTTAAGGTATATAAAACCCTTTTAGTGTTCGGTAGTTATAAAAAAAAATTATATGATGGTAAGCAGCAGTCCGACAGTAAAGCGTCCCTTCTCTAGATTGTTAAACAACACAGCCCAAACTATTGCTCTTGGTAGCACTTATTTCACGAACTATTTTTACAATAATTTCAAAGAACAGTGGCAATAAGCATTACTATCCCATTTTTTAAACGACAATTAATATTTTTGTTTTGTTCGCAAAAACTCTTAATTGAGCCGAGGAAACTTTATCTAATATGCTGCTTTTTTTTCATTTCTTGTTTTTCATCAAGTTTTTGACTATTAATTTTGTTTACTATTTCAAGTTTACTAAATTAGATCGAAAATTTATATTTAAAAACAAATTATGCCTGTATTCGTCGGAATGCAAAAGGGACGTGCTATACAAATACCATCTCTCAAGAATTTTTTTCAAATATTGAGCATTTTTCTCCGAAAACTTATCAGCGAATTCTAATTATAAGACTTGAAAATATATGCATTTTTTTATGAAAACTTATTTTTGCATACTTATTAATTCAACTTATTTTAAATATGTTAATTTATTATTGTGTGTGTATGTAAATCGTGCAATATTAATATTCTCAATATTTCTTGACTAAAATCTATAAATTTAAAAAAACGGTTCCTTTTGTACATCAAGAGTGGACCAAACTAAAAAACAAAACAAAAACTTATATTTTAATAAACAAAAAATCAGCTTTTATGGAGTTGGGGAAAAGTTAAAACAAAAGAACATGATTAAGATCGAAGTGGTGGTAGCTCAAATCAAATGGGGTGGCGCAACAGTCCGTTGTGAACCAGGGCCTAGTGACTTACAACTCTCAACCATTCCTGTGTGCGAGTACTGTTGTCAGGAATGGAGGGGACCTACAATTTTAGGCCGAATCCGAACGGCTACTTTGAGAAAGCACTTTTTCATGACAAGAATTACTCTTGAAGGATTTGTCAATTCCTCGCAAGAGGTAGTACCCGCGAAAATTATTTTTTTTGTGGTGGTAGCTGCTGTATTTATTTGTCTTTTCCTATTGACCTCTTGGAGGAAGCATCTAGTAAAATCAATGCAGTTAGAAATAGCATACATGAGTGGGGACTTAGTAATTATTGAGTGTTGAACCCATCAAAATCGTAGGTGTGTTCTTAGTGCACAATTCTTTTTACTTTTTTTTTTAATGACATAGCCTCGCACTTGCTGGCGGGATCTGAGTTTGCAGGTTTGAGCATAAAAGTTCTTATTTTCAAAGATAACATCGTTTTTGCTCCCAATACACTCCAAGTTTGCAGTTGCTGCTAAACAAACTTAGTAAATATTCTAAAATGTATTAGAAAATCTTCTCTGCCGTAATATGTGAACTTTTAAATCTCATCGTCAACAACCTGATAGGTCCTGATCAGTGTGGTTTTAGATCAGGAAAGTCCACAATCGATCAAATATTCACATTACGGCAGATTCTGGAAAAACCCCAAGAACACCAAATCGACAACCACCATCTTTTCATAGATTTCAAGGGCGCATATGACAGCATCTACAGTTTTGGTATCCCTGCCAAACTCGTCCGTTTGGCCATGGAGAATTCACGCTGCTCCATAAAGTTTGAAAACAATTTAACAGAACCTTTCGATATCAAAAAAGGTTTTAGACAAAGTGATGCGTTGTTATTCGATTTTTTTAACATCTTACTTGAAAGAATACTACAGAGCTCACACCTCAACACTAGAGGCACTATCTTTCAAAAGTCTGTCCAATTGCTAGCATATGCTGATGACATTGACATAATCGGAAGAACTCAGCGTGATGTCAACGGGGCTATTGTGAGTATTGAGGCAGAGGCGGAAAAAATGGGTTTAACGGTTACTGAGAGCAACACAAAGTACATGCTGTCGTCAAGAAAGGACCAAAACACTGACGTCTCGGTCAAAACGTCACCATCGACAGACGTAACTTTGAGGTAGTCAAGGACTTCGTCTACCCAGGCTCCGCTGTAAACGCAGAAAACAACACCAGCGCTGAGATCAAACAAAGAATAACTCTTGCTAACCACCATTTTTTTGGGATAAGAAAGCAATTGAGTGGCAAAACCCTCTATCGAAGGACTAAAGTGTCGCTATATAAGACCCTCATCATCCCAAACCTGCTATACATTGCAGAAACATGGACTATGACAAAAGCGGATGGAAGCACCTTGGGTCGTTTCGAGAGAAAAGTTCTTGGTGTGATGAGGTGAAAGAATAAATAGTTTCTGTAGTGCTTTTTACGCCAAACATGGAAATGGAATGAATTTTAGAAAACAACAACTGTTCAACAACTTCAAGTTAAAAAATAATAAGAAATTTGGATATTGATCATACGAAGATGAACTGTTAAGACAAAATACAAGAGATAATAAAAAACATTTTTAAACTGGTTTACCTTTACTATTTATTTATGACTTGAAATAGCATTTTGATTATATAGTTTTCATTAAATTGAATTCCTTTATTAATAACTAAATATATATTTCAAAACGTACAATGGTCGGATGATTTCGCATTAAGAACTCAAACCTTTAACTTGGTGAAAGCTTTTGATCTGAACGGGGGGAATGAATGCACACTGCAAGCGGAATATTCCATAAATAGGGTTATATGAAGTGATCTCAAGAACAATCTAAGACAAAATAATTATGCTAAGGATGATTACAATTATGAATAGGTGTCCTTGATTTGCATAACGAAGGGAGACCCTGAACTTAAGCATAGGTCTTATAACACCGCTTATCCTTTTTGTACATTGTACAATTTTTAACAAACCTCTTAGCTAAAACAATCATGCACAAATTTAATAAGCAGCATTTATGGAGGTAGTAATACCCGTGGCATGATGGTTAGTGCGTTGGACTGTCATGCGAGAGATCTTGGGTTCGATCCCTGCCTCTGTCACCTTTAGTTTTATTCACGGGTACTGCCTCTTGCGAGGAATTTACAAATTCTCCAAGAGTAATTCTTGTCATGAAAAAGTACTTTCTCAAATAAGCCGTTCGGATTCGGCATATAAACTGTAGGTCCACTCCATCACTATCAACATTACTCGCACAGAGGAATGGTTGAGAGTTGTAAGTCACTAGTCCCTGGTTCTCTACGGACTGTTGCGCCACCTATTTTTGCATTTATTTATAGAGGTCTCAGACCTCAAACTACAAGATTGATGTTTTTCAAAACTTTTTTGGTTCCAATTATAATCTTTGGTTCCATTACATATGGTAGAGTAGATTCGATAAGCAAACGAATATTAGATGTTGCGTTTAACTCATGCGTTCATGTATCACATTTGCCTCATTGTATTTTTGGTATTTCAAATTTATGTTTACTTTGATGATTGGTAATTGCTAAATGAAACCACGTATGCAAAACATTTTGTCTTGCGTCACAGTTAAAAGAATATTTATCATATTCAATAAATAAATAACTGAATTTAGAGCAGTTCAAGTGTTGGAATTAAAACACTAATGAACTAAAATAATTGTATCAGCTCTCCCGTTTTCACTCTTTATTGGTTCAATAATTATCTCAAAATTTGTTAACCACCAGAAGTGATTAGAATATGATGTGAATTAGCAATCAATTTTAAGAAAGGTGTTAAGATCCTAAATCCAAATTAATTGTTTTTTTTTTTCAATATGGATCAATCTTAAGTGGTCGGGAAAAATAGAGCACATCTTGGTCCACCAATTTAATAAATTTATGGTTGTGGGTCTCAAGATATGTTCTTCTTAATAACAATTATAATCAACTATAATAGACACCTTTCTCAGAATGAAAATCATGCCAGCAAATGCCTACATACATGCTCAAAATAAAATATATTTGTTTGTATCACAAGCCAAACGTCCTTTTCAAAGGATTCAGTTGCTGTCAATTAGAATTTCTAAAACGGTGTTCTTAAAATTCAGATAAATAACAAAATTGTTTTTAACAATAAATTGTATTATTATTAAAATATTTTAGATCTTTTCAATATGTTACTTACTTTTCGGAGATTTTATTTGTCCTCAGTTTTCTTTCCACATACAAACCCCACGTACTAGTTAAAACAAATGAATTGGAGAGTTATCCACTACACAGCATTAATAACAAATTTTCTAGACAACGATTGTCTACCACAAAATTAAAGAAACTGTAATCATGTTTTAGGACACTTAAGTATAACTTTACCAGAAGTACAAAATGCATTAAATGAGTTAAACAAAGATAAAAACGTTGGCCCTGATGGAATTCCCACTATTCTTTTAAAGAAGTATGCTTCCGCTTGCTGCAAAATATTATTCATCTTTTTTAATAACTCACTTCATCATGGGTTGTTTCTTCCTAAATGGAAAACTTCCTATATAATACCAATCTATAAAAATGGTTCTAAACAAGACGTTTGTAAGTATCTGCCTATTAGTAAACTATGTGTGATAGCGAAGTTATTTGAAAAGATAATTTGCGGAAAATTAAAATTCGTACTAAAAGAAATAATATCTCCTTTTCAACACGGTTTTGTTTCTGGTAGATTCACTCCTACGAACTTAGCTATTTTCACTAATTATGTAGTGAATGAAATGGAGAAAGGTCAACAAGTGGATGTTATTAACACAGATTTCGCTAAGGCATTTGACAGGGTGCATCACCATATTCTATTGAACAAACTTAAAATAATCGGGTTTCATTCTAATATGCTTAACTGTTTAAAAACGTATTTAACTAATCGTTGTCAGTATGTACATATTGATTCAAATCTATGAAATCCTATAACTGTTTCATCAGGAGTTCCCCAGGGAAGCCATTTAGGTCCGATCTTTTATTATGACTCACCTAATGTACTTTAAAACTCAATGTGTCTCCTGTTTGCAGATGATCTGAACTTTTTTAGACGTATACAAGGTACAAAGCGTTTGCGATCTTTTGCAAAATGATATCAAAAGACTTTCTGACTGGTGTAAGATCAATTAATTAAATCTGAATATTCCTAAATGTCAATCACTCTCTTTCATTCGCCGCCAATTTTCAATTGACTACAATTATAACATTGGAAATCATACACTGGAAAAAGTTTTAACAAAAAAAGATCTTGGTGTTATTTTTGACCATAAATTGAACTTTCACAAAAATATCGAATTTTTAGTTAACAAACCGAATTCCATTCTTGGTTTTATTTATCGAAACTCTGTTGACTTACTAATCCGTATACGTTGAAGAGTCTTTTTATAAGTTATGTACGGTCACTTCTAGAATATTGCTGCATCATTTGGAATCCTTTTTATAAATCACACGACATATGTTTAGTAAATTAAGGAGAAACATTGAAATGCCCTCTTACATTGTAACTTTTATTCATGACATCTTATCTTACCATATGGACTGTCCTTTTTTATTAGCTCTCATAGATCTATACGCTCCTTCACGTGATTTGAAAAATCGTTTCTTATTTCGCGAAAACGCTCATAGAATGAACTATGCCTTCAACGAACCAATAACTCAAAGTGTTAGAGAAATTAATAACTTATCAAATTATATTGTCTTTAATGTTCATAGAAATACATTCAAATATATGCTCATGCTCAGTCTTTTTTTAACTTTACATTCTTAGTTTATAATATAATGTTTTAAATAAAACGTGTGCTATTCATTAGTCTATTTGAGTATAATATTAACTCTAATTGATGTTATAAGTAAGTAGATGTTTCCAACTAATTTTTAGTAGTTCCTGTGGCATGATAGTTAGTGCGTTGGACTGTCATGCCAGAAGTCTTGGGTTCGGTACCTGCCTATGCCATCTAAGTTATTTTCACGGATATTGCCTCTTGCGAGGAATTGACAAACTCTCCAAGGGTAATTCTTGTCATTGAAGATGCCAGGAATGGTATAAAAACATTTAAAATTGATTTGTTGGTTATCATTGTTAGCCTGGATTTATATAAAGCAAGCATGATTTTAAAGTACTAGCACTTTAAAATTTTAGAAAACTAGAAATTGGTTTAATTGTCGGGAATTGGTCATAAATGCGTGGTAAAAGAGAAACAAGAAAAAAGACATAAAGCAAACAACTTATCTTATTCTACGTATTGAAATCGTCTTAAAAGCCTAATAGCATACATATTCTAAAAATTCTTTAAATTCTGATTGGAACCAAGTTCAACAAAAAACTTACGGACTAGATATTTAATCTGAGTTAAAAAATTTTGTTTGTCTGTTTTTGTTATTTGAAGCATGATTTTTTCAAGGACAGTGTCTCTTTTCTTTGAATTAATTCGAATCATAAAAAGGTACATTGGCTCTTTAAACTGGCTATTCACGAAGAACCGAAATGGCTCTGCCAACCATTCTGATTTTATTGAGGCAATTGATTCAAACGATCTGGATATCTAGGATTCTAACAAGCAAAGTTAGCTTGAAGCCAAATGGCTAAGACGACTTTACACACAGTTACTTATAAATAAATATGTTTATATATTATTGTCCTCTAACTTTGGCAGGGCTAGTGGAGGATGCTTATATGGATTCCGTAAAACTATTGAATCCACATACCATCTGAAATTCTTCAATTTACATGTGTCTTCTGTCTTCTTGCAATGCAACTTTTTGGGATATATTCTTAATTTGGATCCAAACTATTTAAACTGCAATAATTGGATGCGTGATTTCGTAAAATTAAAAACATTCTTTGATGAATTTCAATCAAACCACTTTATTCTTATGGGAGATATTAACGTTAGATCAGGAGTCAAAGAAACATTCGATTGACGGATATCACAACGTATCACTGAAGTGAGAATTTCAAACGATACAGCAATATGTTTTGTGAGCTCTTGGAAGACATCGGTACATTTATTCTTAACGGGAGAGGCTTTGGCGATAAAACTGGGGAGTTTACTTAGGTGGAAACTAGAAGATCCTCAGTTAGTGACTACCGCTGCCCTTCATATAAATGATTAAAAGTTTCTCAATTGAAAGTAAAACCTTTTCGGGCACATGCCGCTAGTTTTAGGTCTTTAAGCTTTTGAAGATAGACAAAGTTCTCCCAGTTCATTGTTGCTTCCAAGACTTAAATGGTTTACCAATAGACGCGCTCAATACCTGAACAGAATTGATGAAGTTGCTGTGCCTTTGGATAGTGTTGAAACACGATGCAACTTCTTAAAAGAGTGTATCTATGCAGCATACGGGAACCCTATTAATACCAATGTGAAGTTTGAGCGAAAGAAACCCTGGTTTGATATGTATTGTTATAAAGCTCGAAAATCTTCACTTAAGCTACTTAACATTTACAGAAAATATAATCTCGATGCAAGCAAAAAAATCTATTGCTAAGCAAATAAGAAGTACAAAGCCCTACATATGTAAAGAAAAACAAAGATCGTACTACCAATGCATTTCCAGTCAACTTGCTAGTATTAACACAGCAAAAAATTGGTGGAAACTGGCTAAAGAGATACGCGGTAATCCTACGAATACTGGAACCCAAATTACAGCTTCTGAATTCATGTCATATTTCAAAAACTCCCTTAATTCAGATCGATTAAGCAGCGGAGAATATTTCTGTGAAACAAATCTAGTTGAAATAGCTTAACTTGATCACCCAATTGATTTGAATGAAGTAAAGATTGCGATTGAATCTTCAAAAGAAGATTCCATATGAGTTTTATAAAAATGCGAGTAATTCTTTTATTGGGGAGGTTCATATTTTGCTGAAAAGAATATACGAAACAGAAACAATCCTTTAAAAAATCAATTATATTTCCGCTCTTCAAAAAAGGTGACGCTAGTCTTGTATATAACTATCGTGGGCTTTCATTTTTAGATACCCTCTACAAATTGTTCACCTCAGTTCTCCTAAACCGCCTCACTACTTGGATCGAAAACAACAATGTACTCAATGAATTCCAGGCTGCATATCGAAAAGATTATAGTACCATTGATCAGATTTTCAATCTTTCATGCCTTATTCAGCTGCAACTGAGCCAGAAAAAGAAACTTTATGCTTGGTTCGTAGACTTAAAAGTTGTGTTCGACGATATTAACAGAGAATCTCTTATTCACAAACTTATTACATTGGGTATCTCGACGAAAATGGAACAAATTATCTAACTATTATACCAAGATACAGTTGCCGCCGTATGGGATGGAAGCAGTACCTCTAATTTCTTTAGAACTAGCAAAGGCGTTAAACAAGATTGCGTTTTGAGCGCTCTGTTTTTTTCTTGTTCTTAAATTACCTACATTCTAAACTCCCCATCGGAATACATGTGGAAAGAATCGGTATAAATGTTCTTTTGTATGCTGATAATATTGTAATTTTGGCTGAGAGTCCAGCTTTATTTCAAACAATTATAAACAAGTTCAGCAGCTATTGCAATAAATGGAACCTTGAAGTTAATCTTGAGAAATCTGAAATTGTTATTTTTAGGAATGGAAGCCGAAGAGCATTAAGGGAAAAATGGAATTTCAAAGGTGTAGAAGAAAAAATAACAAACCAGTATAAATATCTTGGCGTCGTCTTTACATATAATATGTCTTGATCTGAACATCTGACAAAGAGGCTTGCAACATCAAAAAATGCAATCAACGCAACCTGCTCTAAGTTCCTGAAAAATAAGTTAGTGCCACATTCAGCAAAGTTTAAAGTCCATGACTCAGCCGCCAGATCAATTATGTATTAATGTGCTCTAGTAAAGAGTACATAGAATGTGAAAAGCTCCAAAGGTTTTTCGTCATAAGATGTTTCAACCTACCAGATAATACACCAAACTACGTTATAAACATCGAAACCGGTCTTCTAAAAGCATTTCTTACTACCCTTGAAATACATTTGAAATATTTGCGAAAAGTTTTCAGTCTACCCAGCTCTAGATTACCACGAATACTTTCATCCGCAGTACTTTGCAAAAATATTGATTGGGCCCAGGAATGGTCAGGCCATTTCGGCGTGACTGGCATCGTTGTCAACTATGAAGCAACTAATTTTGATTGGAAACATGTCCACAACATGCTTTTGATTAAACTGAAAGAACAACAGTGGAAAGATTCTACTGGACGTGCTTTACAATCACAATTTCACGACGAATTCAGCAATGTATTTATTATACAAAGAGGTTCCCAACTATTTTAATGACTCAAATTCATGAGAAATGATAAGTATGATCTTAAGAATGAGGTGTGGATTACTTAACTTAAATGCTAGGGCATTTCAGCATGACACTGTTGACAATGTGTAATCCTCATGCAGCTGAGAACACCTACAACTTCGTCAGCATCTGTCTTATTTTCAATTCATGCCGAAGATTATTTCTAGGAGCTGAAGCAATAAATCGCACCGATTTTCTTCAAATACTGAATGGCAAATATGCTCTTAACTATCGTTAATTAATTGTTAATGAATATAATATTTAAAGTAAATTCAAACTAAGCAAAAATATAAATAGTATAACTTTAACCTGACAAGACAACTTTAACAAGTTATTGTCTTAACTCATTTTGAACACCAGCACCAGAAAATAAAATTTATTTATCTATTTACCTATCTATCTTATTATTGTGTTTTATTAGTTGCAATGTTGATGTTGTTTAGGGTTGTACTTACATTGTCGGTTCTTGCCAGAGACCTGGATCTATCCGTTTCCACTTTCTTTTCAACACAAAATATTTAATTCATTTGGTCTTTGATATACATATACCGGAACTCCATATTTCAACACAGTGTTTTAGGTCAAAATCCCTTTGGGCAAAAAGAAGTCACAACAAAGTACAATCTACAAGATCACCTATAACATCTAACAATTTACTTATTTTGATATCACCAAAACTTAAACTATTCATAAATATCAAATGAAAAAGGTAAAGGGAAGCCTTAATCCTTAAAGCCTAACAGACAAAATATTAACAATCAAATAAATTAACGTACTTCACTTAAAGCACCGTTAAGACAGTTCTGCCAACATTCAGGGCTATCAGGGCAGTTCAATTAAATGAGTGGTTTCCTATTACGAGTGACGACCCCTACTTCACTTAGGATTGTTCATTTTCTTGAAAATCTCTTAAGACTATCAATTTTTTTTAAACTGAATGGTTTTCTTTATTCCAACAACAAAAATTTAATAAACACTGTTTTCCTCGTTAAATTTAAAAATGCTTTCCCATTTGCTTTTAAATGGGTTGGGTACGATTGACGGCATTTCAAAGTTTCCCATTACGAAGTCTTTTATATCAAAATCTTGAAGATGCCAAATCTCGTAATGATAGCACGCAATATTAAATTCTCGCAAACTAAAATTTGCCTTATATTGCATATGCGTAATCTTTTCTTGAGAGATTTTGATACAGCGACAACTTATCACACTAGCGAGGCATTTTTCTAAAAAAGCCCGATTTTTAAATAAAAGATTTAAAAATGGGAGATTACGTTACAAAAGATTTTAGTTTGTGGTCAATCGTACCGCTGCCCTTTAAATGTGCATCAATCTGAAATTTTTCTGCAGTTATGTATGAGGTACTTAATTTATAAACTTGGATTTCAATACAAACCTTTTTAATTGTTCTTATAATTTTCCACCATACTTAATAGACTTTATTTTAAATAATTTATTTTATTTTAATTGCAAAACGTCACTTTTTAACTGTCAAGATGGGATCAAAACATACATACATATTTTCAGATTTTGGGCAACAGACAAAAACGAAAGTACTCTTGTTTTTAAAGCCAAACGGTTTGGGTTTTGACTTAAAACGTAGGAACCTTAATCGAAATTGTATTGTCTTCAATAAAATGTATGGTATAGCTTTGGTTGTGCTTTGTGCTGTAAGCTTTTACCACACATTTTATAGAAAGAAATATCATAAACTATGAACGTTTGTTAATTTATGCTGCCAAAATCAGTCACAACTTACTTAACGTGGCGTTTCAGTCTGAGCCAATAAAATTGTCTCTGCCTTGTTACTTCCAATTTTGCACACCAAGTTGTATATGAGGTCCGCTCTTATTTTCTTTCGTCCTTGTTTAGTCGGAGTCCTGGTATACTGAGGAGTCCTCCAGAATGAGTGTCATAAACTTTCCGTTGTTGTCCACAAAATAATAGTTGTCAAAAACAGCTGAATATTCTCCAATCCTCTTATTTGAAAAAAATTGTTAAAGACTTTTTATCTTCGACAGCAGCTTTAAGTCTCTTTACCATATAGAAAAACCAGGATGATGATTTAAATCTTAGTTACTCCACAGAGAACCTTACTACTTAATGATCTTCTATGAACTTAGACGCAGGAGTTGGCATGAATTATTTTTCGTTAGGTTTCGTTACAACTTTATTCAAAAAATGTTAAATGTATGCAAACATATGGGTCGCATTCACAAAGCTAGTGGCAACATAGTCAAGGAATTCTGATTGGCTAAATCAAACTACAAAACTAGTTGAAATTTTCCTTCCGACGTAGTGTACAAATTTCGGCTACAGAGTTAGTTTTGACGTTTCACAATCAGCTGCTCGGTAAGGACACAAGAATTCAAAATGAAATGAACCTTTCTGTATTTAAATACAAATATTACTACTATCAACTTTGTTATATCTTCTATTTGGTTTTATTAAATTTAAAAAGAAAAAACTATTTAAAGTTCTGAAAACACAAATGTTTCTTATTTTCTTATTTGTCATTAATATGAGAGTTCTGGATTGAGTAGCTTTGTAGTGCAATTTTGCATTCACAAAAGAAGGTGGAATTTTGACTACGTAGTCCCTAGATTTGTGAATGCGCCCATTCTTTATCAGCTGTTATCAATCACTTCACTGTAATATTTTCAAATTGTGTGTTATTTTATTTTTCGTTACTCCAATTTTAGATTTTGCTAATAGTAAAGTGGAGATCACTCTTCAATATCAAAGTTTAAAACTTTTAAGGATTTAATTTGTTTATAAATCTACATAAAACGACTCTTGCTGAGGTTAAAGCCTAGTACATACTTCCTCGTGAAGTGAACGTTCGCCAGTGGAGAAAGTGAACTTTTGACATTGCTCACTGGTACACACTTGTGAGTACACGTTGTGAACATGAACAAACCAAATGTCAAAGCTTCACCAACAGTTCCCGTACATTTTGCACGTGAATTGCCCGTGAACGAAAACTCTCCACTTTGTTCTCCACTCAGCTTCACGAGCAAGTTCACGGGTGAACCAAAAACTGAAATTTGTATGGGTTCACGAGATGGTTCACAAGTATGTACTAGGCTTAAGAAAAATTTAAACCAGGTAATAGTTTCGTTTTAGAACATCTTTTAAAAACCCCAAAGTTTTTGGAATTTGATCTTTTGAAGTGAAGAATACAAGTTTAGGGTGTTTGGCAATGATAGAAGACCACAAGTTAGGAAGTTCTTCAATCAAAGTTCTGGACAGTCATTTTGACAGCGAATGTCTCGATAATTTGCCGTTAGCTTAAATATTTTTTTTTCAAATTAAGGTTTGGATATATATTTACTAAAGTTCTGGAGTGGCCTCCTCAAAGTTCTGATATAGCCAATTTATGCGGTTTAAATAAAAAGTCAGTTGCACCCCGAAACCAATAAATAAAGGAATCACTTTAGAGAATAATCAAATATTAGTAAAGTAAAAATGTTGTTTTCAGGCTCTGAAGCAAGTAGCACTTATTGGCGGTTTACTGTATATTAAAATTACTTCATGGTCGGTAAAGTCTCAAAAAGGGACTTACACGACAAAAAATCTCTAACGAAATACAATTCTTTTTTCTTAATGATTTTATTATTTGGTAGATTTTTACGCACAAATTGCTTTTTTAATATAAAAATATGTTGAACAATTTTTAAGTTATAAATAGAAAAGTTTGGAATTTTTAAACCTCTTTGATATGGTAAAAAAACAATTTCGCTGTGAAGGGGTTTCTTTGCTCTTTGAAACTTAACCACACTTATCTTATAGTTGACAGTCCAGTACAATGCGCGACAAATGTATACTATTTGGATTTAGAATGGGCAGGTTCAGCCAACATAAGGGACTTCATTTTTTGCACGTAAATTTTGACCAAGGCAACTAGTTAGTTTATCAAGCGTCATGAATTTTAAATTCAGAACTTTACTTCCCAAATCTCTACTTTAAGTTCATAGTACAAAAAGTACCAACAAAATTAATGCTTTCAAAACACTCCTCAGGCAAGCTACAAGTTTACCACGATTTGCATTTGGTATTGTAAAGAAATATGTTATTTTTTTTTTTTCAAATTGACAAGGAACTATTTTACAGAAAGCATTAAATAAAGTTGTGCAGAAAATAAATAAATCATAGAGTAATAAAGTTCAGCTTGCAGTTGAATGAAAAAAAATTATCAACTGTCATTTTGATAGTAGACTTGACTTAAAAGTTAGGGAGATTTTTGGTGACTAACATTCCAGTCAACTTTCCATTAAAGTTGCCTTAATTGGAAATTATTTTTTTTGACAGCTGGCCAATCAAATACTAGAAACTCGCCTAACTTTCAAGTCCCTTATGTCGTCTGAGGTCTGAACCTTCATAATGTTATATGCTTTTAGCAATGAACACCAGTTAAAACATATATGTACATAACTTATATACACGACGTTAATTCAAACTTTTTGAAAAGAAATATTGAGATCTGGATAAACATTGAATTATTCAGTTTCCAAGAAATCAAAAACGTGTTCTCACAAATAAATTTAACGTTTTGAAATAGACCAAGTTTTTAGGCAACATTCATCTTCCAACAAAATCTCTTTTCAAATAAAATACATTTAGAACCAGTTGTACAACACTTGCATCCTCTAATCGACGAATGTTTGTGCAACTGGCATTTATTCGAAGTTTGTTTTTAAGTTACGACACACAATTTAATTAAAAATACTCTTTTTGTATCAACAAAACTACCATAATCTACGCATTCATACGGCCTTGAGTCCAATTTCTACTGTGAATCACTCGAACTAGAGCTATTCGAACTGTCGGTGGACATTACTTCCACGTCATCTTGTGAGGCTTCTTTGTGGGCTCGTGTCTCCAATGCAACTGAATTGCCCGACGAACCCATCGACATATGCAACTCTCCCAGATTATTCCAATTGAATTGATTTTGGAATGCATTTGGTACTTCGCCGGTGGAAGGGTTGCGTTGTATGTCGCTGATGTTGTTTTGATGCGGGATGCTTGCTCCATTTATGTTCAGTTCGGATTTGCCTAGGAATCCACTTCGCATCTCGATGTCTGTGGGATATGGACGTCGAACGTCACCCTGCATCCAAGTGAGTGGGGCGCACACAGCATTCGCCGCGCTTATTCGATGGGCGTACTTAATGAGCTCCTCAGACGAAACAGGACGCTTTTTGGCTTGTGCAATGCTTGCAAGTTTCTGTCTTGCTTGGAACAGAGCCGTCGAGAGAATTTGTTCGGCTTCTTTCAGTTGTTTTTGCAGTTTTTGTATTTCGCGATCCTTAAAAAGAAAAACGTTATGAACGTTCTTTAACATTTTCTCAAAAAGATCTCACATGAACATCAACTTTGGCTCTCAATTCATCCATTGATTGTTCGATTTTGGCCTGTTCTTCGGCCAATTCCAACATTTTCCGAAATTCATCATCTTTAGAAACTAGTAAGTCGACGAGAGCCGTATGTTCGGCACTCGATATCTTTTGTGTTTTTGGTGCGATTGTATTTTCAATGAGTTCCCTGTAAAGATAATTTATTCAGGAATATAATTATGTTATAAATTTGTATTCATTTACTTGGAAATAAGTTCAATATCGTCAACAAGGAGAAGAAGACGCTCTTTTGTACTCAAATGAAATGCCATTTTTATAAATTAAAAGCAAAACGATGCAAGTAAACCAATCAATTAGCAAGAGCAAGAAAAACAAAAGAGCTTTTATTTTGACACTTATGTCACTTGTGGAACGTATTTATGACTTGGTTCTTGCTTACGATAATTTATTTGGATATTAAGGGATTGCCTACATCTGGCTCCACAAGCAAATATTTAAAAACGTAATGGGTCATATTCATAGTTCCTTGATAAGTTTTGATTTTGTCTTTGTTAAATTAAACTTCAGTTTATGTTATTCATAGACAATTTGAACCCATTTTTAAACGATAATCTGGATACTAAAAATAAATACGACGGAACCTATGTTTAAGCTGTTTCTAAATCTATGAAAAGTCAAAAATAAACAAACTAATTGAGTAAAATAATTTACAAGACATTTTATTTGAAAGTTTAAAATCAAAAATTTAAGTGTCAAAAGACTTAAGCATATATCAATATTTTGATATTTTGCTGTATGTTGGAATGCTAACAACTAAAAAAACCGATTGGACCCCTTTGAAATAAATGAAGATGATTTGTATGTAAGGTATCGATTCGAGAAAAAAAAAACTATCAAGTTTATGATTGACTTTCTAAATATTATAGATCGAAATTTAATGAAATGTTTGTTAATATCAGCATGCTTCCAAGTCTTCAAACCACCAGCCCGACTTCTTAACTTATAGCAAACAAAACAGTTTAAGGAGTTTCAAAGATTTTGGCTCTCCAGCTAAGCAATTTATGTTGTTACCCTCTACAAGCCATTTTGTATAAACCTGTTTCTAACTGAACAGAGTGTAATACGGGGCTAACATAATAACATAACGTATAATTTTAAAGTACTTTCCTAAACTTCTTTACCAAAAATAGCTTTTTGAAGAAAAGAAAAAGCAGATGGCTTTGAAAAATAATTATAATTTTTGTTTTGTATGAGAATATGTATAAACTACCAGTCCATATCTAGTTCAATGTGATGGTGTTTGGTTGGCTGTCCGCTAACCTTTCTGAGATACTTAAGTATGAAATATGTTTGTGAACGACCAGAATTGGATAGGTAATATTATTTGTCAACGGAGAGGTTAGAACACCGGATAGAAAGAAAAGGTAAAACAAAAATCTAAGAAACAAACTTTAACAACCTTATTTATTGAATTTACTAAACACCTCTAAGCAGCTCTAAAAGGGGAACCTAATAAACCGGGAACTCGGGGAACCAAGGAACTCTAGGAACACTAGGAGCCCGTTAAACATTATAACGTGGGGAACCTAGGAACCCTATTAAATCTAGTAACCCGGGGAACCTCAAAAACCCTATGATTACTAGGAACCCGGAGAACCAAATTACCTGGGAGAAAATTACAACCCTAGAAACCCTAGCATACCGGGGAACCCAATAACTCAAAGAATCTCAGGAACCCTAGGATTACAAGAAACTCGTGAAACCTAATATGTCAGGGAACCTAAGAAATCCCTAGGAGCACTAGATCCCATGAAAAGTTAAAAGTGCATCTGCATAATACTCGCTCTAATGCTCTTCTAGCCTTCTTATACATACTGCATAAACAAAGATTCTGTTGCTGCTCCCATCTTAATACTTCGTTTTGGCCCCACTAATAAATTCAACTAAATTCTTTCCTGGTGAGTAACATCTATGTATATGTTCTGCCATTGAAGCATAAGAGACTGCATTGTATCCAAAGCAATACACGCTAAAAAGTTCCAATCGTTTTTAGTTACATGTTTGATTCTTGTCCTTTAACTATAGTATATGTATTTTCTGACTTAGATGTTGTCTTAGATCCTTAACTAACAATGAACATATTAACTTCATAGTTAGAAAAGCAAATAGAGTTCTGGGTTTTATTAAGAGATTTGGCCGTGATTTCCATGATCCATATGTTTTAAAATTACTTTTTGTTTCATTTGTGAAACCAGTCCTGAAAAATGTTTGTATAGTATGGCCACCTTACTACGCCGTACACTTCACAAGACTCGAAGCCATTCAGAAAAGATTTTTGTGTTTTTTTTCTACGATCCCTTGCGTTGTTTCATGGTATTCATACATTACCGCCTTATTCACAGAGACTTTCTCTCATAAATCTTCCTTCTTTGACAAATTAAAGGAAATACTTGCAGGTTTGTTTTATTGTTGGAATAATAAACGGACAAATTTTATCACCATCAGTTCTTGGTAGTTTAAACTTTAGTTTTAGTCGTTGAAGTATAAGACTCCAGAAACCATTGAATACTTATTTTAGCAGTTTTTAGATTTAAAGTATATATTAAGAATTGTTAACGTTAGTATTTAACGAATTATAAATAAATAAATAAAATCATAATAGCAAGTCACAGCATTAAGCAACAAGTGAAAATGATATCGTCCTTCTGAGTCGTTCTTCCAAATCGACTATTCAACGTTTGGTGGCCAAAAACGCAAGATCTGCCGAAAACTTAGCCACTGTTTGTCGCTCACTACAACTTGGCCAATTGCAGATCACAACGTGGCTGATTTCGCGTCGTCTTGATACGTCCTGCACCCACCCATACAAGTTGAAAACAAATAATCATACGTAGCTTCGTATGTTCGTTAATGGAAATTGGAGGCAGTTGGAAGTTGGTCAAAATTTTGTTCAAAAAATCATCTTTAGAGATGATGCCCAATTTGTATTGAATGTGAGAAAGAATGAATTTGAGACCTTATCAATCCACGCTAGATTCACGAGGTGCCAAAACATCCAAATAAAGTTATCGTTATCGGTTCTTCCTTCATTGAAAATGATGCAGGCCATGCCATCACCGTTAACGAAGATCGCTATAGGTTGATCATCACCAACTTATGGCAGCAATAGCAAAAGCAACAGCATAACCAGCTTTGGCTACAGCAATAGTGATACCGACTAAATTGTGTTTGTTTTTTTTTACTTTTTGAATCATATAGAATCTTTTGCTTTGAAAAAATGCATTGTAGAAGTGTCATAAAGAATGAAAATAAAAGAACAGCACGAACCTTAATGTCAAAAGTATTCAATGGGAAGCTAGTTTCAAAATCACAAACTCACTTACTTCAAGACAAGGTGTAATGGTCATCTTTTGATGAGCCCAACCATTACATAGGGGCGAAACGATTATATGAACACCATGCTGGTTTATTTTTATATTCATTTTCATGATTTTCAATCATATTTATTAAATTAAACGGTGTTCAGGAAAAACCAATTCGACTGTTAACAGTCAAACATTTCATCTTCAAAAGTTCAACACTTACCTCTAAATCAACTATAACTAAAAATGCCGAAACTACAACTCCAATCAAAGCTTTTTCAAACGGTTATTTTTCAACACACCCAAAATGCATTTTATTTTCCTTCACTTCAACAACATCACACGTTAAGATAACCATAACATAACTTCACTTTCCGAACACTTCCCAATTGTAAATAAAAACATTAAATCCATATACAAACATTTTTCTATGTGTTTATGAAATTCCCTACAAGTGTTGGTTTTATAAACGTCAAAACAAAATAAAAAGCTCAAAAATTTGACATTTCAGCAAAAGAAATAAAAAAAGCTTTTTTATACACCAACACAGAATTCAGTAGAGGTGTATTTTCATTTCCAGTTTCTTTCTAAACACAGTGACATTCCATCGCTCGGGCTCGGCGAACTAGCAGGTTAGTTTTAGCACCATATTTTTGCGCAACCATTTTATTCCCACTGTTTCGTGACCGTGGTGTTTCCGTCTTTCGTCTAGTCTCGCAGTGATCACATAGATTCGGAATTCAAATAAAAATAAACTAAAAGCAATCAGACTCCGCCGGATTTTTGATCCAGACCGAGACAGAGGCCGGACTGAAGAAAGATAAAACAAAAATATTATATTTTCGATTGTTTTGTCTGTACGCTCGCTCCCCTCTTTCGTAAGTAAGTAAATCGTCGCTTCGACTTAAATTAAAACTACCGTCGTCGTGGAACAAATACTGCATCTACAAGCCAAGCAGTCTATCTCTGTGTAACTCAAACTCAACAACAACGATACGAATACGATATCAACATCAAGTAAACGGGTTTGTTCACTTTTGTCTCCTCCTACTCCTCTTCCTCTTGTATCTTGTTGTTGATGAATAAAGTCAAAGTGTGTTCATTTTATTTTGTTTCTTAAATTAATTACGATCAATTAAAACCCGTCCAGCCAGCAGCGCCCAGTGTCCAGCGTCCACCTATCACTTCCGTCCGTCCGCCCGTCCGCCTGTTTGCCATCTTATTCGTCCTCATTTCAAATTCATCGACGACGACGTGCGTTTTTTTCACATCTCGATCTCACTCCCCCAACAACACCAAAGTTAAACGTTAAGCCTCCCATATTTATATTCCTTCTTCCTATTTCAATTCATTTTCAGGTGTAATTGAATTAATTTTTACTGATTTATTATTTCTGCCCCCACTCGCTTGGATGTCGGCTCCGTCGATGTCGATTGTGAGTTTTTCCCTCATCCATTTACTTTTCGCATGAATTTTTCTTCTTCTTAATTTGATTTTTGGGTCAAGTGGTGTTACGACGACGACGACGAGCGACGACGTTACAACGGTAGTGAATACTCTGAATAGTGATGTGATGTTGTGATGCGGGGATACCACTTCTGAAAGCCCTGAACACAGGTCACAGCCTCTCGAATATTCAAGTGTTATGTGTGGTTTTGTCGTGCCGTGTCGTGTCGATGTCGGTTTAAAAGAATACCTATACCAACCTTTGACGACTTGCTAAAACGGGCGCGCTCGGTGGGGCATCGACAAAGACAACTACGACTACGTCAACAAAATAAAAATCATATTTTTCTCTTATTTGTTTTTGTTTTGTTGTGTGTTCCACAGAAAGAAAAAAAAAAGTGTCGTCAATCGTTTGTGGTGGGAAAATGTGTTTGAAGTAGAATACAAAAAAAAGAAAAATAAAAGAAAACGAAGAGAGGTGTTTCATTGAAATTATATATTGTTGTTGCTTGAGCTTTGATATACCTACCTTCCTGCTAAACGTTACAAGCATATTGGACAGAAGACCACATCAAAAAGGAAGAAGTTCATAGTCGGAGAAAACATCTGGATACATGGAAATTGTGATGTCTTATTGAGAAACATCTAAAGAAGCAGCACATAATAAAGGTAAGTCGTATCGTAATCTCTTTTGCTTGCGGGTTGTTGGTTGTGGTATATGGGTTGCGTTGCGGGTTTTAGGTTGTAGATTTATCTTTTATAACACTATCTGAGTGCTGTACTGTGGACCATTCAACAGAACAGTAAAGAAAAGTAATAACACTGATGATTTTCCGGGGTATACTTTAGAAACTTACATATCTTTTATTTAGTTTGAAAACAGTTGTACCCAGTTGACCACTTTATTTCTGGGCAAACTATTAACAATTCTATTATCAGACACAATGAGAATTGCCAAATTAATGAAAATCTTATAAGAGATATTCTTTTTTAATGAGCTTTTAAGTCCCAATTCAATTTTATGTAATTGGATGATTTGAATTTTGAATATCTCAACATCTCACATTCTTTTTAAAAAGTCTTTTATTTCTTTTATTTGAATCAATGATATTCGATTGACTTATTAAAACTTGAGACTGAGACCGACGAGGATGACCTTGTGATGATGATGAGTTATTTGGTCATTAAAGCGGAGATTTTTTTTCTTTGTCTTCTTCAACCTGTTCTTAGCTAAAGTAATGTTGTCCACTTGCCCGGTTTAAACGAGCCAATGTAATACCCATCTTTAGAAACTTTCGGAAGACATTTGAACCTTTGAATGAGAATACGTAGCTATATTTTCAACATGACTTCCTTTTTGTCATTATAGTCCCCCTACTCAGCAGCCTTTAGCGCGTTCGAATGTTTTAACCGATTGCAGGATCTACATCAATGTGCCATTCGCGGGCCTTAAGTTTATTACGAGTTAGACTGTCTTTTTAACTACTTTTTTATAAATAGGAATGCGGGTGTCATATATTTTTTGTTTGTTGATAGAAGGTATTTGGTTACTCCAATGTCCACTTTTTTCACATTGTTCTCTGCAATCGCCCTGAAAGATCCTATGACATCAGCAAATATACCGATATAAAGAAGATAGTGTCTTCCGTTTTAACGATTGATCCAGAACAATGTTGAAGAAGTTACAATTTTTGCTGAAACCCTGAGCATGTTTGGACAAATTTGGAAAAGCTACTTCCTAACTAAAGTTTAGTTCTTGACAATGAATGCCATTATAATTATGTGGGCTTAAAGTCGATAAAAGATGATAGGACTTGTTCAGGATTTTCTGCCGTTTAAGCAGGAAGTCAATATCATATTAATGTACACATAGACCAAAAGTCTCCATTCAGGAGATAATTTTTGTTTTATAACTGCAAAGCAAATAGTAATGTCCAATAATAAGGCTAAAGTGTTAGCATTGATGCTAGCACATGTATTCTGACTTTTAAACAACATAAAAAAAAATGTATATGAACAAAGGATACCGTTATGAATCTTATAATGCAAAAGAACAACTGCAAGAATGTTTCCTTGCAGATCTTTCAAATTCCCCTTGGCCATAAAACAAATCATAATTGACTTGAAAAATGAGGGAACGTCTTTGGGTCAAATTTCTAAAATACTCAAAAGACCACCGTCTTCAATCCAGTATGTATTGGACAATTATAAAAAAACGAAAACTATTGCAAAACAACCAAGATCAGGCCGCCCGAAAAAGATTGATCCTCGTACGGAGAGAAGATTGTTGAGGAGCAAAGTGCCCCAGTTTTAGCAGGAAAGTTAAAAACTAGTGATGGAATTGATGTCTCACCCCAAACAATTAGAAACCTTTTAATCAGAAATGGTTTTAATGGTGTAGTGTGCCGGAAGAAGCCATTCATTCGAAAGGCTAATACAAAAGCTAGGCTGGAGTATGCGGTTTCACACCTTGGGGAAGAAAATATGTTTTGGGACCAGGTTATATTTACTGACGAAAGGTAATTCAACATCTTTGGTTCAAATGGACGCCGTATTTAATATCTACTCTCAAGCACGGCGGTGGCAATGTAATGGTGTGGGGTGTATGGCATCTTCCGGCGTTGGAAACCTCGTTTTCATAGAAAATACAATGGATACTCTTGAGGAAAACCTATATTAATTTGCCCAAAAATTGGGTCTTGGTAGCAACTTTACTTTTCAACAGGACAATGTTCCTAAACATACGGCCAAGGTGGCTAAAGAAATGGTTGCTGTAAAATATTAGTACGCAAGTGAAACACCCAGCTCAGTCTCCAGATCTCAATTCTATTAAGCACCTGTAGAAACTTAGAAAAAAAGATTCGTCAGCACACAATCGCCAAGAAGAATGACCTCAAAACGATCCTACTTGACAAATGGAATAACATTTCTCCAGATACGACCGTTAAATTTGTCTATTCCATGAGAAACAGATTGGAGGAAGTTATCAAGAACAAAAGAGGTACTACTAAATGTTAAACTACTTTTTTCCTTAAGTCAAGTGATTTTTGTTAAGTTGTTTTTCAACGAAATGTAATCAAAAAATGAATCTACGGAGACTTATTTGTTCCTTATTTTATCTTTTTGTGGATTTTTGTTATTTTAAGTTTTTAAAATAAAAAATTATTTGTTGATATAATTTTTTCATTCCTGATACTTTACAAAAAAATTTGGTATCTTAAATTCGATATTCGAGACTTTTTGGACTATGTGTATATTTAATTTTTTTTTATTTAATATTTTGTTCTATATAGAAAATATAAAAAGGGGCTGGGTGCTACCCACACCCAACAGTTCCCGTCTGTCGATTTTTCTAAAACTTTAACGAAATATTAATAACCATATTTTAAGGGAGATAAAAAATTTAAGCCAATATCTTCCTTTATTTCATAATATTTGAATCGAAAACCATTTCTTATCATTTTTTGTTTTGTTTTTGAAAATTTTCGTGTTTTGTAAAGAAAAATGTATCCTTTTAGTTTTTATTAAAACATTAACTAAATGTTAGCAACAATATTTTCCATATCATAAAATATGTTTGATTTTAATATTTTCTTTTGTTCCCTACATTTTAAATTGCAATTCATACAATAAATTAATTTTGAAATCAATACCTTCATCTGTTCCCTAAATATTGGAATCGAACACCAGTTTCTACTTTTTTTGCGTAGTTTCTTATTGTATAAGGTAAAAATTGTTTGAAGCCAATATCTTACATTTTTAAATAAACTTTTGTGTCGTATATCAATTTGTAAGAACTTTTATAGAGATTTTTAGGTTTTTGTGTTTTGTAAAAAACCTTTTCTCAATTTTTCTCAAAACTTCACCAGATGTAAAAAATGTTATTCTTCGTTGCATAGATGCATTCCAGAGGTTATACCATTTTTGATCCTTAAAACATTTGGGGCGATGATATTTTTGTCAGCGTTTTTGATTTAAAAAAACCCGTTAGTTGATTTTTTTCCAGAATTATACATATTTGGTTATTTATATGTTAGAAAATTTAATTCAAGTCTTTAGCGTTATTGGTTGGTGCAATATTTGGAATCAACCAAAATGTTCTTGGATATCAAAGTAAAAAGAAATATTTTGTAGAGCCATTATCAAAGCCTATAACCGCCACGACATTGGTTCATATGCAAAAAGGTGAGTTCAAGCTCCTTACTCACTTTTCTGAGAAGGAGAAAATTACAGAGACCGAGATCGATCTCAACCTGTGGGTTCGAACTCAAAGTGTTGAGGTCGATCTCTCGACGAAAGCTCTATGTGAGAAAGTTCTAGTTTTGATATGCAAAAAGATGAGCAAACGCTCGATTGCGTGAGATCGATCTCACAAATTATTGAGGATGGGTTTTCCTTTACTCAGTTAAAAGACAAATATCAAAATGGCCGAGTTTCTGAATAATTTTTTTACAAATCGTGTTTATAAAAAAAGAAGATGTCCGATTGGTGAACATTTTTTAAAATTGTGTAGATTTAGTGAAACAGGTGCGCAATTATGGAGAGATTCGTTTTTTGACCCAATGCTGGATACACGCGATGGTGCTTTGACTCATCAAGAAAAAATGAGGATATGTCTGCGTTATGTAGGAGATCTTGAATATCAAAGCGGTGTTGGTTAAGATATTGGTGTCAATCAATCAACCCTATCTAACGTGGTTCAGGAAGTCGCAACAAAAATTGCAAGCCATGCAACTGATTGGATCATATTCCCACACTCTACTGAAGAAATACAAGAAGCGCAAAGGCTATGGAGCAGTAAGTATAAGTTTCCTAACGCCATTGGTGCTCTGGATTGTACACATGGAAACCACTCTGCCACCGCAAAGGATACTACTCAATAAATGTACAGGCTACGTGCAACGCGAATGAAAAATTTACAAGCATTAAAGTTTGCTGGCCAGGATCAGTCCACGACTCCCGTATTTTGAAAAATAGTTTCTTATTTAATCATATAAATAATAATTCTTCAGCAATATTAATGGGTGATGAAGGGTATGGCCTTGGTTAATGATACCATTTTCCTTCTTGACTCGACTGTTTAACCTAGTGCAAGTGCATATAAAGAATTAAAGAGCTTTGAGATCGTTCTCATATCAATAAGTCAGAACTGTAGAGAGAGAACTCGTTGTTTTGCATATGAAACTGAGTCCGAGTGCGAGTCTGCTCGATCGATCTCACATGCGAGTTCAAGCTCTTCAGCTCTGGCTCTGAGAACTTTCTTATCTTGACCTACAGTTTTAAGTCGAATCCGAACGTCTAATTTGGGAAAGCAATATTCATGACAGGAATTTCTTTTGGAGGATTTGTCAATTCCTCGAAAGAGGCAGTACCCGTGAAAAAAAAACTTTAGATGGCACAGGCAGGGATTGAACCCAAGACCTCTGGCATTTTTATTAATTTAATCTTAAATCTATCTTAAAGCTAGACAAAAATTAAAAAAACTAGCCTAATTAACCATGACTTACAACTAACTTACTGGTCCCATACGGACACTCCAAGTTAAAATATAACACTTAATACTAATACCTTTCGGCCCTAAGATCTATGTTACTAATACTTACTTACTTAAAAAAATGAATTATTTTTTGTTTATTACAAATAAAAAAAAATAATAAAAACTCAAACTAACTTAAACTAACTATTCTACCTATAAACTACTTAAAAGTAGAACCACAGCAGCAAATCTAACTATCTAACATTTTTTTAAAATTTTTTTCTTTATATCATGTTTTTTGTTGTAAATATTTTGTTTATTGTTTTTTTTGTAATTATTTTTTGTTGTTCCACCATGACTATTCTACTTAAAGTTAAAGCCTAAAACTATAAAACAAGTATGTAAGCTGGCCAAGTCTTAAAATCCCATCCCGATTACCCACTGTTAAGTGCCGATTGCAGCCACCAAAACTGGTTCTCCTGCTTCACCCTATTAGTTTGGCCCCGTTCGCACACAGTTCTACTGAACCGAAGGATCTCTGCTCCGTTTTGTGCTTTAACGTCCCGATTGTACAGGAGTAGCCTATCCACGGTTCGTGGTCTGACGTGGTAGATTAACGCCCCAAAAATTAAATTGTTGGTCGAAGACATAGCTCTTGCAATGTGACCTGAGTTTTATCAAAAAATTGTCAATTCTGTTGATTCGATCCCATTGTATAGGACCTCGTTGGAATAGTAATGCAGGAAACTGCGAAAAAGCTTATCCCAGAATCATTTTGTAAGTGTTTGCCGTAATTTTTCGAGCTTTGAAAATCGAGTTCCATGGTCCCTTAATAGGTGATAGCTTCCCATACCATTACACTATCTACTTTTTCTGAAATAAGAAATAGCAGCTATATCCATGAGCCCAAATTAGCTGGGCTTGATTCCACCTGATGTTATTTGTTGCAAAATCAAGGCTCATGCGTGCAGCATTCAACGATGGTTTCTTCTTAATTTGTTGGTGAACTTCTTTTAATTTTGCTGGCTATAAAACGGATTGATCCCGGTAAGCTTGAATTAAGCCTATTTCCTCCTTGGTAAGACCCTTACCTCTATCCATACTTCTTGATTCTATCAAATTAGTACTAAGCTCCAAAACAATCAGAGTATCCTTTAATCTGATTTAAAACCGGCTAATAGGTAGATTTAGATCTTGTTCCTGTAACATAAAAAAAGCAAGTACTTTTTATGACTTTCTTCGGAAAAACCGCCCTAAAACTTGTATTTATCAACTTAATCCAATATATTTTTAAAATACATACTTAATACAAACCTCTTTGATTCCATATTTGGGTTTTTCCAAAAAACATAAGGGTTTGAAAAATATCGTCAAATCAAAAATAAAAAAAGCTTGTCCCTATCCATATGACACGAAACGTATGTATGTAAACATCTACTGGTTTGAAAATGGTGATGACATGATTATAAGAATCTTGGGTGGTATTGGCTAAGGTGATAATTATTGCCTACTTTTCGTTTATGCAAGATTCAAATCAATTTAATTCGACTGATCGATTAAGCAACAAGAATTTTCAAAATAATGGTAGCCATGGTTGAATTTCTAAAGTGGCTTTAATCGTTGCTCTTTCTGTTGGAAATTCTTCTCAGAATTCAAACTTTTGTTTAAGTGAAAAAAAAAACAACTGAGAATGTATTGAAGCATTTTTTAATGCAAGTGTAAACTCGATTATTATTTGCTATAAAAACGTCAAAGTAATTATTATCAAGTCCAAACCAGTATAGCCACAAAAAAACCCTCACCCTAAAAATCAATGCATTTGGCAATGGCATGTCATGACATCCTATATAACCAAACCCTAATGGCTTAAAACCCACAACCACTTGGAAATTCTAATTCCAATTATTTTTAAACTTCTTTATTTGAACTTGTAATGAAAACTGGACACATTTACTTAATTTAATTATATATGTGGTATGTAACTATCTTCTTGAATTTACGCATATACCTACTACGTAGTGAAGTTGAAATTCTTGTTCTTACTCATTCTATACATAGAGTTATTAACAAAAGAAAAAGGAAAACCACTTATCCCCTTCAACAGCTCGATTTCAAAATGAATACTAAGCTTTACCACAAAAATATGCTGTAGTATCATTGTTCCTAAAATCAACATTGAATACACTCGGGCGAATACGTGCTATTTTATTTAGACCCACTGCAGGTATCAGATATTTAAATAAGAGTTTGAGAATTTTTTTTAAATTTTTTAAACTCCCTATCGCCAAAAACAAAACTTTTACCAATAAAGAATGTCCTGAAAAGAAGTTCAGCTTATATGCATTTTTGTTTTATTCAATTTTTGTAAAAATGTTTCTTAATTTTTTTTGGAATATATTCCTTTATTTTTTTGTAATGGCTAAGTAGAACAAATGAAGAAGTACTTGACGTCTGCTGCACCTCCTAGCACATATGTATGAGTTCAGTTAGTCGCTCCTTGCTCCGCCAAATTAATAGGCGTGTTCAGCAAAAGATCTTAGAGATTTGAATTCATCGAAGGGGGCGATTCAACTTTTCAGTAGGGATTGGGTCGAGGTTTCAAATTGGTTTCCAACGACTGCAAGGATGTATCCCAAGAATGTATCCTCAGCCCAATCTTGTTTGCCCCCTCATTGATGATATTTCAGTTAATTTATCCGGTGGAGTAGGTTTTTCTTATATTCGTATAAAAGTGCTTCTTTACGCGGATGACTTGGTTATGCTAGCGGATAACGTATCTTTTCTCCAGCTACAAATCAATAGGGTCTAAACATACTGCAATGTCTGGGACCTTAAAATAAACTCAGAGAAAACAAAGATAATGGTATTTGAGGCATGGACCTGTAGAAGGTTGAGAGAAGAAGGGTGGTTTCTTAACAACCAACCTTTTGAAATAGTACAGGAATTCAAATTTCTAGGAGTGTTGATGTCTGCTAACTTTAGCTTCCATAAACATGTTCAGAGTAAGAGCAAAGAAGCTTAAGTTGCTCTCAACATAATGTGACCTACTTTTTTCTCAAACAAAAACATAGACTTAGGATCTAAATACCGAGTTTTCCAAGCAACCATTAACACTTGCTTGTCTTACGGTATTCAAGTGTTTGGTCACACCTATTTTGAAGAATTTGAGTTGATACAACGCCTCTTTTTCAAAGGATTATTTCGGTTACCTAATTTGACTCCAACCTATGCAATTCATGTTGAGTCTGGAATTTCGTCGATTTATATTAAAAATTAGAAATTGTATGCAGATTTTCTAACAAGAGTAATGAGTAAACCAAGTTCAAATCTTCACACATCTATCATGAAGGTTCTTTTGCGAACAGAAGCATCGCCATTTGAGGAATTGACTCAATTTGCCCGATTGCATAATGTGTATTTTGATTTTCAAATTGTAAAATAAATGTTTTTTAATGAAACAAAGGAATAATAATAATAATACTCTTGGAGAATTTGTCAATTTCTCTCCAGAGGCAGTACCCGTGAAAAAAACTTTTGATGGTACAGGCAAGGAATCCAAGACGTTTTGTATGACAGTCCTACACACTAACCATCATGCCACGGGTTTTACGGTCCCCATTGACACTGAACTTAAAAATACCATATATGTAAATATAAAAACAGTTACAGCTTCTTAAAGTGTAATCAATTTTTGTTTGAGAACCCTATCAACATAACATCGCTGGGTGGCGAGCATTCTAAAGGTCAAGCAATAAGAAGTTGGTGACGATGATAAAGCCTCTAGTAACTTTATTTGGATGCATTGTCACCTCATGAATCTAGAGTGGATTGATATCGTCTCAAATCCGGAAATTTCGTTTATTCACGTTCCAATTCATTAAAAAGTGGGCATCATCGCTCAAAATGATTTTTCGAATAAAATTTAGACCAACTTCCAATTGCTCAAGAGTCCAATTAGCGAACACACGAAGCTGCGTATGATCGTTTGGTTTCAGCTCCTGGATGAGTTAAATTTTGTATGGGTGCAACGTGCAAGACGTATCAGGACAACGCGAAATTTGCCATGTTGCGATAGGCCAGTTCTAGTAAGCGACGAACATCGGCGATGTTTTCGACAGATCTTGCGTTTTTGGCCACCAAAAGTTGAATAGTCGATTTGGAAGAACGACTTAGAAGGACGAGTATTTACCCAATAAATAGGGCGCATTAGATAATACCCGATCTGGTAGTAAAGTTCTATCATTTGAACTTTTTGCTCGATACTGTGACTTGCTATGATACCTTAGATACTTTTTTCAACAATTCGGATACCTAATTTGCTATAGCTCGCAAAAAATCAAACAACATCCAACTGATCAAAAAAAAAAGACAAAACATTTAGATTTCGAGATCCAAAATTATTGTAAAACAAAATTTTTAATATCAATTTCATGTTCTTTCAAAATCAACAATATGTTGAATCTGGGTAGGAATAGCGATAGTTGGCTGTCACTGTTTTGATAGTCAATTTTGATTATCAACTCTTTTTTGTTCTGCGTAAGGTGATCACTGAAAGTTTATGATTGCTTGGTAGCACATTCATATTATTATTGGTATGTTTAGTCACATGAAACTTTGTGCTTTTTTTCAAAATTTAAATAGTATAAATTTAATATTTGTCAAAAAAATATTCTCTTTTTTTCAAAAATAACCTCGGGGCTTATTTCAGCTATAGTACTTTGGCACATCGGTTCAGCTCAATCAGCCCCAACCTGTCGTTGATAACCACTACCTTCAAAAAGATTGCAGCCAGTTGAAGGATGGGTGGAATATGTGTTGATTTTATTTCTGATGGTACGTTTCTTTACACAATCAAAACTTTTTCAAGAATCTGAAATAAATAATTTATATGTACTAGGTACATGCATTATGTTGTAAATAACTTATATTTATAAATATTTATAGAAAGTTTCATAGTTACATTGGATTAGGCACTACCAAACTATTTGCTTTATTCCTTAAGTTGATTCTCAGCAATTTACCTTTTTTCTAGTGATTTCTCGTTCTGGTGCTCTGATAGAAAATGTGCATTGAAGTATACATTACTGTTCACTTATTTATATTTTAACTTTTATATCTTCCCACTTTCTCCACTAAATTTTAAATTTATAGTGGAGCTGAAGTTCTAACAAAAGGTTAATAAAAATATATGAAAGTGACACTTAATTAGCTGTCACTTACGTGGAGCAAAATCATCCATTTTGATGATCAACAATACGCTTACGCTATTCCACCCCTGCTGTTCTGTCAGATACCAGAAATTCTTGGATACCTTTGGATTGATTCGTTATTTGACATCCTAACTGTTTTGGATTAGCTGTTCTTTTACAAGTAAAAAGATTGTACACGTAAAACACTAACAAACAAATTTCCGGATACTCTATCTGGGATTGACGCAGCCATTTAAAGAAGACATTTTAACTGAAAGTAAAAGAAATAATATGGCCACCACGAGCTGTCAAACTCAACTCATACCTATTTATAAAGCCCCTAAGATTTGCTTACAATATTAACTTCTTAAAGCTTATACTACACTACTGTTGATAGCTGCGGAAGAACATACAAAAATGTGAATATTGCTACACTTATTTCCACCCTGTTCTAACCAACCGAACCCTTAGATATTTTGTTTTAAACCACGACTGCATAGTTCTTTTAACACAGTAATCATTGTCATGGAAATGTCTGAGCCGCATTGCAAATAAAAATATATATATAAATACAGTATACACCTTCTCGTAAATCTCTTTTCAAGCGTCAAACAATAATTTCTTGCAGCATCGCTTAACCTTGTGTCGTATCAGGAGAGCCAGCATCACATAAACCAAGATCTCAAAGCATCTTTGGTAATGGTGTAAAATATGTAAAAAATGCAGAGAAAACTTCGTATTCATGGCAACACTAAATATGAACACACTAATAGTTCGAGGTTAAAGAAGGTGTTTCTTTTCTGGTTTCAATGTTTTTTTTTTTTAATTTGAATTTTTAAACCTGTACTGCTCCTTTTCTAAATGTTGAAGCCATGCTATATTCATAGACAGTCATCAACATCATAGTCATAGTCTGGCAGACCAGGCAGGCCGTCTGTCCGTCGTCATTGTGGCCTTAGTAGCTTTTGCCAACAAGACATTTTTATTTCCTCTATTCCTCATCTCGGTTGTTGGTTCTTGAGTCTTTGGGTTTCATTTTCATACGCTATCTCCTCTATCTCTGTCGCTCTGGGATTTTGGAACGTTTTTCTTTTGGGATTTTAGTGCTTCCAGCGCCAGTAGCAGTAGCAGCATCAGCAATAGCAACAGCACAACCAGCTTCAGCTACAGCTACAAAGATAGTGATACCCACAAAATTGTGTGTGCTTTTTGGGTGTTTTTGAGGAATTTAAAGTTTTTTTTTTTGATTTTTCGATTTGGAAGAATGTAAACATCTCAAATGGGGTTTTCTGGTTCAGTGCTCTGGCAGTGGCAATGCAGAAGCAGAATCTTCTAGGAAAATGTCTCTTCTGTTTGTCTGCCTTATAAACCTCCTTCTTTTGTTTGTGTCGATTCGATGGCGTTTTTTGTTGTTGTGTCGTCGTCGTTTGTCGTTATTTTATTTTTGAGCTTAGGTAGTATCAACCAGCAGCAGCAAAACCAGCAGCAGCTGATAGCTGAGTCGAGTCAAGTCGAGACCGAGAGTCGCAGCCGACCTTCGAACGAAATACTATACAAAGCACAAACAAAGAGCTTGACTTCGTTTTAATGGTGTTTTCTGTGTTTTTTGTTTTAACTAGTTTTTTGTATTATTTTATTTTTATTTTTTGTTCTCCATTCTCCATTCTTCTTTATTCTCTTCTTCTTGGAATGGGGAATCAAACCGGTTACAGATTTTTTTTTATTTTAGCGTGGATTTTTATTTTATTTTGCAAATCGTAAGCGTTTTTTTAGCGCTTTTTCTTACATTGTTGTTGGGATAGGGATATTTTCTGCTGCTGAAAGAGATGAAGTGTATGCAAATAAGAGAGACAAAAAAGAAAACAATATGAGTCAGTAAGTGGAGAGTTATATAACGGTTTATATGTCTTAAGATAAATTTACCTCAACCAATGCTAAGGCACGGGTTGGTATTGGTTTGGAACTTTTTATTCAGTAGATCGATTTAAACGAATACAAAATAAAACTTGTTAACTATAATATTTGTTTGTTGATTTTGGCAACTAAATATTTAAAAAATATATAAACGAAATGGACAAAAGTAATAAACGGTTTGTGGTTCTCTGTAAGATAGTAAATCTACGATGGTTCTCATATGAAGATACCTACAAAAATTATTAAGATCTCGGGTCATTGTAACATAAAATCTTGGGAATTAATTAGTACCTAATTTGTTGAATAATAAATGGTTGCAAAATATAGACCAAACTTTCAGATAACTGTGCCGAAAGTTAAATTTAAATGTTTGTGTTCTCATCTTACTCGTTAAGGTATGTGACTACATCAGAAGTCCTTGAAAAACCAAGGAGGTTCCGCAAAATTACCTAATTTTATCTTCGGTTTGTTTAAAGTTTTGCATAACATTATTGTTTTTTCGAAAGACAATGATTTCATCTTTATATTTGTTTTTTATTGAAGTTTTAAGATTCATTCAATTGTCTATTAATGCATACATTCTAGAGGTTAGGAAGATAAACGCATGTTCTTTAAAAACATTGTTAAAGCTTTAATCAACCACAAAGCATTTTGAAGGGTCACCTTCTCTGGATTTTTTAATCAACCACTTTAACCACTGGAGCTTTAATCAACCACAAAGCATTTTGAAGGGTCACCTGTGCTGGATTTTTATAAAATGAATACATACGAGGTGTGTTCAAAAAGTACCCGGAATTTTCGTTTTTTCAAAAAAATATTTATTCGTTTACATCAATGTGGTCCCCTTAGATATGGCAGCGTTTTTTTTTTAAACTTTGAAACACTGTTGATATTTACTTTTTGATATCTCCTAAAGCATTCTAAGCGATTCGGCCTTTATTTCTTCAATCGAGGATAAACTCCGTCCTTTCATTAATATGGATGTTGGTGCATGACGACGGTATTTTTGGCCAAAAAATTACGAACAAGGAACGACGATTGAGCAGGTGCGTTATCGTGGTGCAAAAGCCATGCATTGTTTTTCAATAATTTTGAGGGTTTCAAGGTAATACTACTTATTAACCGGTAGACCTTGTGGTAAGAACTCTTGGTGCACTATGCCATTATAATTAAAGAAAACAATAAGCAAAAAACTCACATTTGATCGAACTTGACGGGCTTTTTTCGCTCTTGGTGACGTTGGATGCTTCCAGGTGGACGATTTTTCTTTGGTTTCGACATCATAACCGTACACTCATGTTTCATCACGAGTTATGAGCCTTTCAAGCAAACTTGGATTGTCGTTGACGTCATTTAACAGCTCCTGAGAGATGTTCATGCGATTGTTTTTTTTGTTAAAATTCAGCAAAAAAGCAAAAATCGCCGAGCTCATAAAAACATGTCATCATACTTTAGGAGCATGAATACCATTACAACAAAACAATTTTAAACTTCGGACTTTCCAGATCCAGACCCGCGAAATTTAAAAATCCCGGGTACTTTTTGAACACAACTCGTATAATGATTCTTGAGCTGAACATATTTTTACTATCAACTTGAACGTCAAGAAAACTCTGGTTTACGTTTCTACCTACAGTGAGCCTAAAAACTTGTGCACTCGATTTTCTTACGTTTAAATGTGTGGTTGATACTGAATTAAGAAACCTTTAACACGCGATTACTTCCCAGACTCAACTAGAATCCGGGCACATAGACAACAACTTCATATAAAACTTCAATTACAGCAAAATATAGAGTTCCCTATGTTAAAACAAATTTTAAAGTCTCTTACCCCCAACAACAGTGTAGTGGAAAAAGGAGCGAATGTTGTAAGGAGGTTTGATGAGGGATGTCAAATAGGAATTTTTGGAAGCTAGCGTGGGAATTGAATGGCAATCAATTCGCAGTGCATAAGAAACTCATTTAAAAGAATTATTGAATTCAGCCAGCTTAAAAACAAATCGGTACTATGCGATATCTGGATTCAAAAACGAAGTCCTAATTACGGAAATAAACCTACAAGAAGTGGAATTAACTCTAGGATTTCTTAAAGATGGAAAATCGGCGGATCCAAATGGTATTTCTGTTGAGTTCTATAAATACGGAACAGTGATGCTAAAAGAAGGTCTGGTAACATATTTTAAGGGAGTATTTGGGAGGGATATTTATGCAAGTAAATTTCAAGATGCTATAATCTTCCCGATACATAAAAAACGATCCTTGTTGGATGCAACAAACTATCGTTGAATTTCTTTTCTTAATTCGTCGCATAAGATTTGTACTTGTACATCGCTGTTGCAGAAGCGTCTCACAACGCGGATTGCAGATCAAAACATGTTGAAAGAGAATCAAGAGGGCCTTAGATCAGGTACTCTATAATAGATGACATTTTCAGCTTAATTAAGCAGGGGAGAAAATTGTATGTATTCTTTATTGACTTTAAGGTAGCATTCGACTCAGAAAACCGAGGTGCTTTATTCTACAAGCTATATGGTCGCGTTCTTGAAGAGCTGTATAGAGGAACACAGGCTGCAGTGTAGAACGGAGCTGATCGGTTGACAACCACATCAGCAGTTAGACAGGGCTTCACGTTAAGTCCCATCTTGTTTTCTCTCTTCATAATTGACCTTGTAGATTACCTTTTCTTATTGAAGCATTGATGTTTGCTGATGATATAGTCATTTTTGCGTATTTCCCAGAATCGTTACAACTTATGATACGTTAATAGAGAATACCAGTACTGCAGCCTGTGGAACCTAATATTCAAAAAGAAATGCATCGAAGAAATGCTGTACAAGACCAAAATCACTGGTACCGTGGGTGGTCAAGACTCACAGAAGGATGCAATTTAAATATAATTTTAAATACCGAAAATATATCGCACAGTAAAGCTCTTATGTGCAATGTTATAGCAGCGGTAGATAAGAAGTGTAGAGCAGAATGTTCAGAACAACTTACAGTAGGCTTAACCATAATCTCGCAGAAAGGAATTACTTCCAATATGCAAATAATGCAAACTTCATTGCTATAATGGTCAACTTAAGAAGCGAACTACTCAACCTGAAATTCCTACCTCATTTGAAAAATTCATTTAAAAAAGTTTCAATTTTGCAATGCAGCAGTTTAAAAAATAAAAAAAAAATTGGGTGGCGCGGCAGTGACTTACAACTCTCAATCATTTCTGTGTGCGAGCATTGTTGTCAGGGATGGAGGGGACCTACAGTTTATATGCCGAATCCGAACGGCTAGTTTGAGAAAACACTTTTTTCATGACAAGAACTACTCTTGGAGAATGTGTCAATTCCACATCAATTAGATGACATAGGCAGGGATCGAACCCAAGACCTCTGGCATGACAGTCCATGGCACTTTTTTTTTTTCAAATTCATTTTTATTTATTCAATCTTAAACCTATCTTAAAGCTAGACAAAAATTCATAAAACTAGTTAGGTCCTTAAATAAAACTTAAAACTAACTTAAACTACCTATTCTACCTATAAACTACTTAAAACTAGAACAACCACAGCATCAAATCTAACATTTTTTGTTTTTATATTTTATTGTCTTTTTGTACGTTTTTTAATTTTTGTTTTGTTTTTTATATTCCATGTTTTTTTTTTAATTTCTTTAGTTTTTTTTTTTTATTTTTTTATTTTTTCTTGTATTTTTTTTTTTTGTGCCACCATGCCTATTCTACTTAAAACTAAACCCTAAAACTATAAAACATGTATGTAAGCCGGCCAAAGCTTAAACCCCATCCCGACTACCCACTATCAAGTGCCGATTGAAGCCACCAAAACTGGTTCTCCTGCTTCACCCTATCAGTTCGGTTCCGCTCGGACACAGCCCTACTGAACCGAAGGAGCTCTGCTCCGCCTTGTGCCATGACGTCCCGATTGTACAGGAGTCGCCTATCCACGGTTCTTCGTCTGACGTGGTAGATTAACGGAACTGCCAATCTATCCTGTATCAGACCGCATCTATCTAAAAAGAGGAATGCCTCTGGGGGAATGAAGCCGCTCAAGCGTGCACTCTCAAAATACTCGTCGTTCGGATAGAACGCCCCGAAAATTAAATTGTTGTTCGAAGACATAGCTCTTGCAATGTGACCTCGAACGAGTTTTATCACGAAATTGTCAATTCTGTTGATTCGAGCCCCGTTGTATAGGACCTCGTTGGAATAGTAATGCACATAAGAAGATTCGGCTGTTCGATATAAGCCGGTACAGCGTCGTAAACACTGCCGCTCGAACACCCGAAACTTCTCCATCTGGGAAGGGGCAACGTTGAACCACACAGGACAACCATAAACGATCATTGGCCGTATGAGGGCCATGTAGCAAATTACCTTCACTACCGTCCATGGCACTAACCATCATGCCACGGATGCAGCAGTTTGCAAATTATTTTTTAACTGCAAAGTACATTCTTCTGGTTACACGTTGTATACTCCTTTTTTTGAAAAACAAAACGTCGGCCATCCGATCCAAAAATGTCGGTAAAAATAACACAATTTCAAAGCTCTATAGTTACAACTTGCAACTTGACGAAACGTTTTTTTTATATCAGACAAATCCTACCAAATCCTAACAAAATTTTCTGATTGAAATGAAGCATTTGAGGTTAGAGTTGGTTTTGTGAATACAAAGAAAATCACTTGAAATGATTTTTTGACGTTAAGTTTTTTGTTTGTTGGTCTTTTGACATAGAACTATTACTATTACCTAAGAATGTACTTTGTTGAAGTTGATTTTCCCTAAAATTTAACCACCTCAGTATATTTTTTCTCATTCATTTTGTCTGTTTCTAGTTAAAAACACATCATATTAATTAGTGATTATTTAAACTCAATTAATTATTTCAGACAAGATAACTTGTTCAATTTTAATTTGTCAACTGAGAGTGTAAACCAGCTATTATTTGTAATATTAGCTATTTTCTATTTCGAAATTGTTTCCTTAACTGACTTTTTGTCAGCAAATAAAATTTTCCTGCTGTAGTTAACATCTTAAAAAGAAAACAATGCTGACTCAGGAGAAGTTGTTATGGATTTTCAAGAAGATAGTGTAATGATGGTAAATTGTTTAGGTTTGCAAAGAGATTTAAATTGTTTTTTTTTTATTTGTTTAACTTTTCTTCTTTTTAATTAAAGTACAATAAATATTTAAGACTTGGGGAACTTTTACAAAACTAAGACAATATGCTCACTTAAATACTCCAAGTTAGTTTATTTTTACGAGACGTTTAATGCAATGGTTTCCTTTTTGGTAAAGGTAAGAGAGTTAAGTTCATCAGAGGAAGATGTCAGTTATTGGGATGTAACTTTTTGCCAATTTTAAAAGCTTTTAGCGTTCGTTAAATTTTTCAACATAAAACTTAAATTAAAATGAATTTTGCGCTAAAGTCAACACATTTCACCTTCAAACTGTTGTGCATCTACAAAAACTTTATTTATAGATAATTCAATCATTCTTGGTTGATGTAAAGTTTAAGTTCAAGGCGTTAAAATGTGTTCAATGTTAAGGTTGAAGCATTTTTATGTTATCATAATAATTATCAGAATGAAAACTGAAATATTTAATATGAGTTAACAAGTATATAGTTTTTTTTCCTAGTTAAGAAACTAAAAACGGATTTGTCTTGTATTGCACCAATTCGTTTTATTATTTTTTTATTTGAGTAAATTTGTTAATAAAAATTGATATGAAATCTTTTAGCCCATATTTTCAATTAACATTAAACCTCTTTATAGAATACTGTTTTCAAAATTTGTTGGTATCAAATCGTCTGCATTCAAAATTGATTCTTAAAGCTCGGAAACACTGATAAATTTTGTATTATGGGCGTAAACTCGGAGAGTCTAAATTCTCCAAAGGTTTTCAACTGAGTTAAACGCTTTCATTTTCTGGATTGAACATTTGGTGTTGGAAGAATTTTGTCTCTAATCGCTTAGCGCACTAATTTAAAAGGTTTAGTAAACTTTAAACCCACATTTACCAATTTACTTAGCTTTGTTCATTTGGCATTCATATCAAAACTCGACCCTTCAACTAATGCTCCTGACATTAAGAATTATATTCAAAAAAAGTTTGGTTTCTCGACTACTATAAAAGTAGACAAATGGATCAACCGCAACTATTCGAAATATGCATCTTTCAAACTAAGAATGCCCGACTCTATCTTTGGACTTCTCAACTCCGTTTCTATGTGGCCTATAGGTGTAATAGTCCACAAATTTTAAAATAAGCAAATCAGCACGACAATATCATCTTCTAACCATCTTCGCAATATCCAGACAATGCCACATCATCAAAGAAGCAGCTTCAAAAAATTTGAATCTATTATCAAAATGTCAACGGACCACGGACAAAGATCAATAAGGTCTACTTTAAATTAACCATTCTACCACACGACATAATCATTATGGCTGAAACTTGGGGAAACAATACATTCTTGGATACGGAACTCTTCGATTCGAATTATCAAGTGTACAGACGAGATAGACACTGCTTAAATGACATCAGCACTGTACGAGCTGGACTTTTGCTTGTCGTACAAAATTGCTTGATATGCACTTTGGATGACGACTTTAATCAATCTGATGTAGAAATGATTTGCATAAAAGTTAAAACTGCGACAGGACTGCTATACATTATCGTCACATATATACCCAGAGCTCTCCTAACAACGTTTATGAAAACTTAATTGATTCCATAGATAAACTAAACGATCAAATTGAGCCACAAGACGAGTTACTAGTCTTAGGAGATTTCAATCTTCCAAACTTGATCTGGACTAAACAGATCATGAGAACTATCTATCTCATATTAACATGTCCCCTACTAAGGAATTCTTGACAATTGACGGTCTTTCCTCACACTGACTAAGCCAATTTATGGGATTGCCAACAATTTTAACAAAATATTGGACTTCTTCTTCTTCTCGGACAAACTCAATGCTGAGATTGCTGTAAATTCAGCAAATACCCTACTTGTCGAAGAAGACCGACATCACCCAGCATTAGACCTATGTTTTAATTTAAATGTATGTAATTTTCCTAATTTCTCCAAAGAAAATCTTGAATTTAACTTTAAAAAATGCAGACTTAATGAACTTTTCAATCTGTTATGTAATGTTAACTGGGATCATTTGTTTGAGAACTGTGACATTAATGCTATAGCCTATAAATTCTACTGTGTTCTCTTTAACTTTTTGAATGAGAAAACACCATTGCGAAAACCCCGCAATATTTCTAAATCTCCTCCATGGTTTGAGTCTGGTCTAAAAAACTTAAAAAATAAAAGAAACAAGGCCTGGATTAAATATAATAAAACAAAAGCTGATAATGACTTGGTAATATACAATGAGCTAAGAAATATGTTTATTGACTATTCAGATATTCTTTATAATGACTTTATTTTAAATACTGAAACCGACATACATAAAAAACAACCCAAAAAACTTTTGGAGCTATGTTATGCATGTCTCTCAACAACGAACTTAGACTCTGAAAAAATTTCAAATATTATGTTGGCAATTTTTTCAAAGATGCTTTCGAAGTAGCGAACTCTTGTCAAACGCCCTTCAGTTGAATTCAATAGGTCTTTGGATCTCTGAAGTTGAAATCGTTCGCAAAGCTTCAGAACTTGACGTTTGTTATAGTCCTGGTCTAGATGGTGTACCTTCTTCTATTTTGACAAAAATGGGCATCCTACTTATCATATCCTCTTCGTATATTTTTTAATGAGTCGCACAAATCTTCAATTTTTCCTGAAATTTGGAAGAGAACATTGATACATCAAAGGGGTAGTACAAATAAAATACAAAATTATCGTCCCATTGCAAAACTGTCCGTCATCCCTAAGTTATTTGAGTCCATTATTTGTAAAGTCATATCGTTTAATTGTGACAGTCAACATGGTTTTGTTAAAAATAAGTCAACAGTTACTAACCTCTTTCAGTTCTTTTTGTTTAGATTCGTTTAAAAACGGAAACAAGTTGACTGTTGCTTCACAGACTTCAGTAAGGCATTTAATAAATTGTGCCATAAAACATTAACTTCCATACTTTAATCCCAAGGCTTTAACTAAAAATTTGTTAGTTGGGTTTCGTCGTACTTATATAATAGATCATACAGCGTAGTTTTTAGGAATGGGCGGTAATCATATTTTTATACCAACTCTGGCGCACCACAAGGTAGCCACTTAGGACCTTTACTATTTATTTTGTACGTTAACGACTTTCCTTCAATTATAAATCACTCATCTGTTTTAATTTACGCTGATGACATTAAAATTTTCAAACGTATTGACTCACTTGACGATTGTTTCATCATTTGTAAGACCAATTTTGGAATATGGGCTCCCTTTTATTCAGTCCATATAAACAGAATAGATGGAGCACAAAAAAGATTAATGCGCTTCTGCCTTCGTTTCTTCCCATGGTCCAAAATGCTCGAACCTCCACCGTACAATCAAAGGCCCACGTTCATAAATCTGCCATCGCTTTCTAAACAAAGAGAGTACATTCAGCTGTGCTTTAATAATTAATGGATCAGTCATATCACCATCAATTTTGGAACAATTAAACTTTATTCATAGCCGTTCAAGTATTAAAAGACAAGTTCCTTTGCGATCTATATCAAGCAGATCGAACTATGGTAAAAACAGTCCCCTCAACAAATTGATTTCAGTTTACAACAAGTATTACTTTTCAAAATATATTTTTTCAATACTACAGTTTAGCTTTTTTTGCAAATTGCTTAAAGCACTGTAAATCTATAAATCTAAAAATAAATGTAATATTAGTCTTAAGTTCTCACGTTAGTTTTTTTAACGAATTCAATAAATCAAATCAAAGTTAATTGGTGCGTTTTCGTGAGCTATTATTCTTGTTTTGTTTTAAATTAAAAACATATTTTACGGAAGACGAGGATTTCTAAATTTTGAAGACTTGGCTTTATACAGAACATTGCGATGTTTTAAGTCCCCAGAAAATAATTTTGAAGTGCTGAACGATGAAGAATTTTACTCTAGATATAGATTTGACAACGAAACAATTTGGTTCTTAGTTGAGAACCTAAACACATAAAACCGAATTACAAATCGAAGGCTTAGAGACTCTAACTATGTACAATTAATCTCATAGGAGAAATGGATGGAATGCTCCAGTCTTCAGTTGGGAACTCAAATTAATAAGTCCGTTTAAGTTTGTTCGCTGTGTTTATTTTAACGAATTGTCAATGTTTAGGCAAATAGTTAGCAAAACGGAAACAAATATTCACAATTCTGGAGTCGCTAGTAAACTGCTAAATATTTAGAAAATTGCTGCTTAGTAAAATGGTAAACCCTTAATAAATAGGTTGTTTAAAATTTTGACGAATTAGGTCCGGTGACGAAAAGAAGTTTATACTTAATGATTTTCAGAGGTTTCAGTGGTTTTCCATTTCTCTAAATTGAAAAACGTAAATGTTGACAAAAAGTTGTCTGGCTTAACATAGTCGCCCTAAAAATACATCTCTTACGTTCAGATATTCAAATTGCTGTATATTTTATTCTCGGAATAGAGCATGTTTCTGCAATAGAAGCACATCCCTGAAAATTCTTAAGCTGACTAATTGGCCACAAGTTGTATTATATTTGACTGTGATGTTTCACGCAATTGTATTGTAACTTGAAAGTATAAGCATATTATTATTTCAATTATTTCCTACACAAGCCAAAATTCAATCTTCTCTTTAAAAACCCATGTTTGTTAATTTGTGATAATACACAATCCATAAAATACATGTGGTATAAATCCAACAGATTGTACATGAGTAAAGTATATGTAATGTACTCAACTGAAAATATAGGAATCGTGGTTCGTTGATGTGAATCTTAACGAAAACCCGAACATACGGGATCAAAATATAGTTAGCGAAGACTTGGCGAATTTGTGTGCAAACTATAACAACCACAAATTGGGTATCAAAACCAAAAGTCGGAAGTGTAATAAATCCTTGCAAGTATTCTGCATTTCTATGTATAAATTCGTTCATAACAACCCTGCCGCCGCCGGCCGCCTCCCCATCGAATTAAGTTGTATGGAAGTGGGAGTTCTCGATTTGCTATAGAACTAAATATATTCGTCGCCACCGCCGTTAGTACAAACCGAACTACTGTGATTTCAAGGAGCTCGCTAAATGTATCCAATCCACTATATACTATCAGAATGTTCGTAACTACTACTATACCTAGGTACCTAAAGAAATACAAGACCAACCTACTTTTGGTTTGAATAAGTGCAAAAGTCCTTCGAAACAAAAGCACACAAAAGTAAAAGAAAACATATAAGAATATATTCGTACATAGTTTAGCTTGAATTCAATGTGTGAATGCTGAATCATTTAGTAATAATTTATCAAAAAATAGAGAAAAAGAAAATAATGATAAGAAGAAGAAAATTTCAAGTCACAAAAAAGGATATTTTATGAAAAAGTATTTGAAGGAAATACGATGTGTAAAATCGTGCTATATTTTCCATTTATTATGCGCTTTGCCACTGTCAGTATAGTCGGTTATATATTCGTTTATTTTTTAGATCCCTTTTTCACTAAAGGTGTCATAATAGGGTCAAGGAATGATGAAAAAATATGTGTGTCCTGCATCATCCAGCATCGATTTTCTTCATCTTCATGCAACTTTTTCTTGGATCGAAATTAATTTAAGGAGACAGTGGAGATTTCGATAAAATTAGTTTTTGGCGAAAATAGTTTTTTTTTTGGCGAAATGTTGACCAAATTTGACAAATTGTTAGAATTTTCAGCTAGTAAACATCTTTCTTGGTTTGCTATTTAGAATTTTCATTATCAAAGCAATTTTTTTTTATTTTGTATTTTTTAATTTTAACGCTTTGTTCACGAAGGTGTCAATTACATTCCGCACTTATAGATTGGCTTTTTGTCATGAAACCTCTAGTTACATATCAGAAAAGTATCAATTTTTTGTTGTTGTGATTTCACTGTGAAACAGAGGGTTAAGTAAGTTGCAGGATCACCAGCCTGGAAATAAGAATTATATTCAAGCTTTGGACGTATTAGTATTAGTTTCATAAATAACAGCCAGATCCGAAAGGAAGGAAAACTTGCATCGCCTTAGAAAACCCAAAAAATTTACGACATTTTCAACCGATGTGATCCTTCCACGTTGAAGATCCACATTTGAAAGGGAGGGTTTTAAAAACGAATTTGAAAAGCTGATTGTATGCTGTCGTCAGCGAAGCAGATAAGTAAATTAGAAGTTTCCGACAGGGGATCATAAAGAAAAATGAGAAAGAGTGTGGGAGACAAAACATAACCCTAAGGCACCCAGCAATTATTTAGTGTTTCTCAGACTTGAAGCAATACAACGAATCTTTAATTCAACGGTCCGAGTAGAAATTTCTAATCTAACGAAGGAGGGATTTGTCAAAACCGATTCCTTATTTTTTTTACGAATGAAAAATTTTGACTACCTTTGAGACGTTTTATGAATTTTGAATTAAGATAAGACAGCTATAAATTACATCACTCTTTATGTTCTAAATTATTAATTTTGATGACGTGTTACCAGACTTTTTGCTGAATGAAAGATAATGTACGAGTAAATAGTTTTGGAAGGAAGGGAGAAGAATTATTTTTACTAAATTTTCACAAACAACTAATAACTAATTTTAAAACTTTTTTTGATAGTTTTAAGATGCGACTCTCTTTTAAACGTGTTTTTTGGGTTTTTTTTGGATTACAAAGATAAGTTCTTGGATAAACAAACGAATCCAACGCGATGCTCTAAGTGATTTTTCGTAGATTGTGGGGATGTTCCTATAAGAAAGAAATGTTTTGTCTAGAGAACCCTCTAGGTAAGGCAACCTTAGTCATCAATTGTAGAATGTAGGTGGCTTTTTTAATCTAGAAACCTTGCCATAATTTCGAAGCTGCTGCTGTACGGGACAATGGTTTTACTAGTACTCACATATGGATCCAAAACCTGCTTAGTAAAAGGCATTCCGACTTCTTAACCGAGTTCAATAGGTAGGTTTTGCAGAAAATTGTTGGCGCCTTATGTGAAATGTATGCAATATACCTCGAAGCAGATATTGTGATACATAAACTCAGGGTTGGCTGGACACTCAGCTCATATAAGCGAAGAGGAACCAGCTTGGAAAGTCCTTTTTAGTATATTCTATGGTAGATTGAGTAGAGCAGGACGCCCGAAGCCTTGGGGTGCACATCCGATTGGTGTCGGCTTGCGATCGGAAAGAGACTTGTTGCATGAGGCTCGGACCGTATCCCGGTTATCGAGCCGACGATGATGATAAGGTGACTTTTATAGTCTTGGATTCGGCAAAAAATTTGTTTTCAGTATTTGTTTTTGTACCTACTTAAAGATTGTACTAATTTCAGCACCCTTTTCGTATGATTTTAAAATAATTTTGCCAAAATATGCTCATGGAATCGTAGAAACACTCTTTTTTGTTGTATGGGGAGGAAAGTTTTCATTTAGCACTAAAAAATATGATTTCGAAAAAAAAACTTTAAGTTCCGATAAGAATATATTCCACATATTAACATTCACCTTGCAAGTTTCTTTTTTTTTAACAGAGAACATTGTAGCACTATTTCGTGTTTAAAATACATAAAAATTAGAGGAGCCTGAGTATACTTTTAAATTAATTAATTTAAAATGCAATTTAACATTTGTTGAACTTATTAGAAAATAAACTTCGTTTAATATTTCAATTAGTTTAGAGGGATACGATCGCCATAGTTTGAACTGCTAAAGATTTGATTAAGGGGCTTTGTGAGTCGTATGGTAGATCGACTAAAAGTGATGTTTAAACCAATGGTGATCAATTTATTATTGCTGCCGTAAAACAAAATTGAAAATATTTTCTATGGTTTTTTAAAGAAGGGCAGTTAATGAAAGGAAACTTTTGATAATTAGAGAGCAGAAAGAACCTTTGAACAGAATTAACAATTATTACATATACTACACGTATATTGTCTTTTTTAAGTATCATGTAGAAAAATTTAAGAATTTGTCGTTAAAGCTTTGAACAAGCAATCCACTTGGTTTAGTTTCTCAAAACCATCTAAACAAAAGAACGTAAAATTGAACAAGATTATTAAGAGTGCTTATCCAAAAACAAGATAAACTCAAAACAGTTTAACAATCACAGATAGTTTAGCAATAGGTCACAAGTTCATGATTTCATTTGTAGGACCTTTCTCATGAAATGGAGTTATAAAAAAGATTTTTCCAATCTTTGGAATAAACGAACTTTTTAATACAACACTGTTGCACTTTGTAATTATGCAACAGTATGTAGATTCATTTCGACATTTATATCATTTAAATGTTGAAAAAATGAAAAATCTGGCTAAGAAGAGTCTACTGCATTTGATTCATCAACCGCTTCCGTAAAATAGCTTGCGAAAATGTGTTAACTTATCAATAAGAATATGTTTCTTTTTATTCTTAGCGAGATTTACGTTAGACAAACAATAAATAAGTTATTTCAATTTTATTTTCAAGAAATTATAAAATACAAATTCACATTTCAAGACTGAACATTTTTATAATTGTTTTAATAGTTTGCACTCGTTATTAATACACCATGTCTAAGCACAATGAGGGTGTTTGGAAAACTTTAAGAATTTTAAATATACAATTTATGAGGGAAACACAGGGTAAGTAAAGTATTCTACATTCTCGATGTGTTGTTAAAGACGAATCTCTATACATTATAGAAAATACAATTTTTTGCACCTGTTTAAATTTCCTATTTCAAGGCGTTTTGTGCGTATGGGTTCACGCATAGACCATATACATAACTTCAAAAAACCCCAAAGAAAAAAGTGAATTGGCGATATATCTGGATGGATAATTCTGATAGCAGAAAATAACTCAAGCAATAAATGAATAGTTATTTACATTCATAGCTCGTAAAATAGATTATAGATTTATCGTGAATTCATTCGTTTCTCAACAATTACTCTTGGGTTTTCTAAATCCAGATGCGATAATTTTGACGATTAATAAAGCCATCAAGACGAAATGAAAATTCATCACTGGCAACAAATTGTATCAAAAAATCACCTAAAATGTGCTGCAGATTCCACAAGAATAAAATTTCTTGTAAAATCAATTTTTAAAAAACGTATTCATTTCAAATTGAAGATTTTATCCATTGAATTCACTTTGAGACTTGGATACTAAAATGTTTTTAATAACCAATGTTTTTATATTAAAAAATTGTAATTTGTTTTTTGTTCACAAGTATGTGACTTATTATTTAATCGCGGTCTTTTTCATAACGTTCGCTAAAAATGTTTGCAATCTCTGATTACACCTAAATGAATCTTCAAAAGATTGTATTCCCTTAAAAAAATGAGTTTAAGCATGAAGAATAAAGTTTTTGACCAAAGTAAATATGTATAGTCATGTTTCTTCACGGAAGGAGAGACAGTACGATGGAAACTAGGTTATAATACATTTTGGCGTTTTAAGCATTTTGAAAAGTCTCACATTTTCTCATGTTGTCGTCATCGCTAAAGCTTAAAGTATGGTAATACCTGTTATTAACATAGTCAAACATAAGATTTAATACAGTTTTTGCTTTTGACATTGTTTGACAAGTGTGACCAAATGGTGGCTTCGAATTGCCGACTGCGACGACATGCGATTTAAGAACAAAAACATGAAACCCATTTGAATCCTTTGAATATTTAAATTTTTATATATGAATAACTTATCCTTCAAAAACTTCAATTTTGAATTTATGATTATTCAAGTCATCGTTAAGTTGGTTTATTTTTGTGTTATTTTTTTCTTCTTCGTTTTCCCTCTTTTCTCTTGTGTGATGCTTCCTTTTCTAACAGAAAGGGTTATTATTTATGTATTTTGTCACATACCTAGTTTGTGGTTTATAACGTCGTTTACCTACATAGGTGAAAGGCATCTTAACCTTAATAAATGATATTCATACATTTCATTTTCCTTTCATATACATACATATAAGTATACTCGTTTAAGGAAAATTCTTGTTTTAGTACATACATATGTATGTTTGTATGAAGGTGAACTTGTGTATTAGACTGATTCAAAAAAAAAACTAAAATATCTTCGATTTATTTCAACGTAACTTGCTTTTTGGTTAAAACTAAAATATAAGCTTTTGAAATTGATGTTTAGAGGTCGCTCCTCGCGTTTTTCTATTTTCCATTAACATTTTATGTGAGTTGTTTTGCTAATACGTTACATAACATATAAGAACTTCCTGTATTCAAATCATGAGTGCGAACTTTTCTTAAAAAAATTTGAAAGGTTTTTAACATGGTTTCTAAATTCTGCACTACTTTTAATATTGTTAGCTTTTAGTTTAATTTAAATTCATGGCTTTATTTAGAAATCGAGACATTTAATAGTTTTTTTTTGAATCAGTCTAGTGTGTGTTGTGTCTCACGTGTGTTTGTAATGTCTTATTTTTATGATGAGGGAAATTCCTTTTTTAAAAAATAGGAAGAAAAAGTAAAAAAAATAAAACATTTTGGTGTACATATGTACGTACGTATAAAAGAATAATGACGACTTAATGAAGAACAAAAAAAGAAAAGAATTGAAATGTGAATTGTAGGCAACAACATTAACTTGGCTTTAAAATCACAAAACACTTTGAAAACATAAAAACGTGTGATTTTATGTGTCACTATAGCTTAAGGACACACTTGCATTATATGTTTTTTTTTTCTTATTATATGTACATATAACACTTACAAGGATATTCACCCATGTAAATGATGGATGTCATCTGTCATTTACGACAGCTTTCGTTTTCTTTGTCGTGCTAAGTGAATACAGTCATCATACAAAATAAAAACAAAAATGTACCTGAATTTTAGTTTGAATGTTTCTTTTAAACAAAAATAGTCGTCGTAAATGTTTATGGTATAATAACAAAAGAGAATATTTTTAGAGAACAAGAAAATTCATAAATTGAAATAGGTAATTTGATGGGGATTTTGTAGTTTGAACTTAGGCCTCACAAAGCCATTAAGATACCTGTTTTGAGAAGGAAAAAAGTTGTACCTTAAGTATCTGTCAAGATAAAATCCTGAATGGCATGAAGGAAGAAAATAAGTTTTGGCTATCAAACAAAAAATAAGATTTAGCTTCTTAAAAAATAAGCCTCAGCGTTGAATCTAAATCAAACTCAAATTTTCCAAGAAAATACACATTTTATTTTGAATGTATTAAAAAATAATAGATGCAAAAAAATCTGTACTGGAATCACAAATTCAAATGTTGACCGCAGATAAACGTCATACATTTTGATACACTTAATAGCTCTTGTGTATCTCAAAAGCATGTTCGTAAAGCGTGATAAGGAATTTAGAATTAGAATTTTACCTTTTGTTACACATTTTGAAATTTTATGTTTTATCTGCAACCAAAATAACGCCACAGACAGCATTTTTAAAAGAAAAAAAGCTGTATTTTGTGTGGTGTTGGTGTAATAAAAAGCTGTTCAATCTCTCCGAAGTCCTAAGCCACCAAGTTTTTGAAGCCTCAACATAAGGTTTTTTAGCTGACTTATTTTACCCACACTAATGCGACAAAAAAGCATGTTGTCAAATTTTTGTGGAGGCTCTGCAGTTTGTATCAACTTTAGTATGACGAAGATAAAGATAAGAAAATTTGTAAGTCTTATTTCTCACTTTGGTTTTCAACGTTAAAAAAAATTAGGTGGTGCAACAGTCCGTTGACAATTAGCATTACATTAATCTTTGCGCGTCGTAAAAATAAATAAAATTATAGTTTCGTTTTTGTAAGCTGGCTGGACTTAGTTGTTTAATTACACGGAAAGAGGCATAAGCTTTAATATTTGTTTGTTAATTTGCTAAAAGTATGTACAGGAGAATATAACGCCATCTGTTGCTCGCGAAGATCTAGTACACATAGTAAGACCATAATCTATGAACGAACAATAACTATGGTTACTTAGTGGGTTTATACCACGATCATCTAATTACTTGAGCCTAATATAAAAAGTTTCGTGGGTGCGGTTTTAGAATATTTAAGGGAAAAAGGTTACAAGAAAGTTTCAAGTGATCAATAAACACTTATATTGCAAATATAATACAGATATTAAGTTAGAAACACCACACAGACTTTTAAAAGATTCAATTTTGTATTGACTTAAAAAGTTTTTTTTTTTTCAAGTTTGGTCTACATTTTCTTATTTTTTTCTTTCAAACTTAAATTACCCATTATTTATAGTAAAACTATAACTTAAAATATTTTTAATTCATAAATGTAAAAAAGGAACAAACATCGTGGACATTAAAAAAGATACACAGATAAAAAAAAAATAAATTGAATAAAGGTATTTTGTTAGCCGGGATGGGCACTCCAAAACGCAGATTTTTTGGTCTTTAAAATACTTTTGAGCAGATTTGGATGTGTGCTTAGGTTCGTGGTCATGCAGTAGAACACATTTGAGATGCATGATCTCGTCCGCATAAGGCAGCATCGTATCTTTCATGATATTTACCTTCATATTTTGATCATTTTATCCTTAATCAAATATATTTGGCCAACGCCATACCAAGAAAATTAACCCGAAGTATGATACTGCCTCCACCATTCTTCCCCCTTTTCTAAACAAATTTATGTTTGTTTAGTCCATCCACAAAACATTCCTCCACATTTGCCTCGTTTTGGCAGACGCCAATCCAAATGATCGTAGGCGAATTTAAACCTCTTTGTTATATTTTTGTTTCCATTCTTGCAATCCTTCTGAGCAAATTCAACAATTCATCTACGAATAATTCTAGAAGATATTAGAACATGTAGTTTGTTTTACAAACTTACAAAAGACTTGTAAGGATCATTTTTTTGCGGTGCAAGTGATTCTTCAGTCTTCTCTTGGGGTTCTTTTTCTTGGATTTCCAAGCCGTATTTTGGTTTACGCCGGTCAAATTGCTTTTGCAAATAACTTGAGAGATCTGCTCATTATTTTGGCTATTGCTCTCAAAGATTTTCCCTCACTTCGTAAAATTAAAATGTCAGCTTTCTCTTCTAGGAAACAATGCTTACCGTGACCCATGTTTTCTTTAGAATTAGCATTATTAATATAATTTAAATTTACTCCCTAAAGTGATTTTTAATATTGTTGATACTAGTTAGATATTAATTTCTGTTTTCTAATGTGTTTCTATTTTAATGTCCACCAAAAACACAGTTTTACCTAAGAAACGGTTCATTTCCAAACAATCAACAAGCAAAAAAAAACATGTTATTTTGCATAAGAGAGTCTAAATATTTTTTTATATAACTGTTAAAACTACTTCCATTGCATGTTGTTGTTTTAATTTGGTTTTACTCTAAAGAAATATGTAAGTTTTAACAAATTTTATACGATAATTAAACGAAATTAGTTATATTGACGAGCTTTTTGTTTGTTATTTTATAAAGGACGCAGTCTCATTCTAATTGGTGCAATAGGGAGCAAAAAGAAGTCCTGATAAGGTTGATGGAGGAGAATCCGGAGGTAGCAAAGGGTTTCCTGTAAACCGTGTAGATGCTAACCGGTTTTGGAGAGATGCTGCCGTGGAGCTCAATAGCGTGAATAGCAAAAGCATGAGAATTAAAAAACAAAACTAATGCCATTGTTTACGTTGTCAAAATAAGAAAAACTACACCGATTTGAAGTTTATGAATTTTGATTGTTTTCATTTCAATTGAAAGTGTGATCATGTGTGACAAATGTATATACATAACATTTTAAACGGTATAAACACAACATGAAAATTTAAACCAACATGGTTACGAATGTTTAATTTCATGTCTTGAACGTTTTTCTTTATCACTTTATTAACTTCCCTTAATTTTTCAATTCAGATACTGTCTGTGACAAACTATGAATTAAAAGTAAGATTCTTCGAAAATTTAGTGCAGTCACACAAAATCAAATCATTTAGAACAGCTGATCTCCAAAATAAGGTTCATTTCGGTATATTTTCTGTAATGAATATTTTTCATTCGAATCTCAAAATAAACAAAATTTATTTGAACGATAGATCTAGTCACTCGAATCAACGTTTTTTGTTTTTCGTTCGAATCTCAAAATAATCATGTTTATTTGACAAAATACATATACCGTGGAAATATAGTGAAGATTTCTTATAAGTTGTTTAAGCCAAATGAGCCATTATTCTTAAAATGAAAAATAAACTACAAAAAAGCAAGTTTTTTCTTTTTAAATATTTCTGATTCTGATAAAGCGATAAAGCACGTGTGAATATAAAATGCATTGGTATGTTAAATTAAAAAAAACTTTTATTTTGCTTATTTTTACTTTTCTTTTTCTACAAAGTAACATATTTTGTTTACAGGAAAATATATTAATTAAAATTGCGTACTTAACATGACCTTTGATGTTGTGAAAAATGTGCAGTTCTTTTTTTAATTTCTTAAGGTAGATCAGTTTTTTTTACTATTCTGTAAGCTTTAAATAGTTCTGTTTTATCGTGTTTAGGTAATTGTTATGCATTACGAGTATGCTTTTGGGAAGTTTCTTTTAATGATTTCAATATGAAATATCATCAAAACTTTAATAATTAACTAAAAACTGATCCAGACTTTTTATCAAGAGGGGTAACACACTTAGATGAGTTTTTTAATCTTCGTTTCAAAATGTTCTTTAATGTTTTTGTAAAGGAGGCAAACAAAATTTAAATAACATATTGTGGATCTTATCCTCACATTTTAATTGCTAAAGTGGCAACTTAAGTTATTAAAATATAGAACACTGTTGTCCAACAATGTATGGTCTATCTCTTTAATTTGGGTGACTCCCTACAAATAAAAGCATTCCAAAATTACAACAGTTTTTTTAAATATGCCATATTTAAGAGCTAAAACACAATAGTTTCATGCAGAAATGTAAGAAATTATTTTGAAATGTAGCTTTTTTTCAAGAAATAATATATTCTTTTCTTGTTCCATTTCTATTAAAGCGAAGAACGCTACAAAAATTCAAGAGAGACGATCTGATGTGAAGAACTGTCGAGCTTTTTTTTGACGTAGTTTTTTCGGACTCAATTTGCGGGAGTCTATTATTACTATCGCTATCAGTCTGCTTACTCGTATTTTGACCTTAAAGGCGTCAACAAAACTTTAAAATTATAGAGAGATAAATGCTTTCTTCTTGAATTTAAGGATAAAGGTGTATTTAAGTACATAATTTCTCCAAAAAAATAAATTGAAACAAATTAAGGTAAACAAATAAGTTGGAAACAAATGTTTGTGTGGCACTCACAAATTACACGTTTCAGAATCTCTTTTCAATTCAAATCTCAAGAGATTCAAAGCTTTTATATCAATAAATATAAAACGTTTATATGTTTTTCAATTAGTCATTAGTTAAACAAAAGTGCCACTTTTGGGACATTTATATTCTTGAAATTGGTGTTAAAATCTCAGTTCTAGAGCATCCAAATCACATTCACTTCAAAAGTAGATTTATTTAATTTTTTAAGATATTTGGTATTCAACAGAAAATCAATTTTGAAATTAATAAAATACACCACAGTCGCTAGAACATGCGAAAAAGTCTGTTTAAAAATATTTCCTATATTTTAAGATTTAAAAATGCGACTTATTTTTTTTCGAAAATCATTTTAAATTTTGTTTAATATAACAATATGTTTGGTAAGCACTTAATAAAGTGCTTATAGATATAAATTTTATAATATATAAATTTTCGTTATCGAGTTTTGTAAACAAAATTAATGTTTTTTTAAAAATAAAAAAAAACTTTTTTGATCATCAAAAATCATCATCAACTTGATCGTTTGATTATCGACAAGAGCTTGCACAGAAAATGAAGATTTATGAAATCGGTACATTAGTTCTTGAAAAACCTAAAAAAAAATGAAGGTTTTATGAGGTATAGGCTTCTAGAGCAATACCAAAATACAATGTGTTTCTTGTAGAAAGAAGTTAAATTAAGAACACACAATTTAAAAAAAATCACATATTTTCAAATTGATGATTTCTTATTCAAAGTTTCTTCTTCAGAACCTGAACATTTGCTCTTTTTCTTAGAAACAAATTGTATGAAAATAATTTAAAGCATGACTAAAGTTTTTGTCAAATTCTAAATTGAGTGAAAACAAAAATTTGATTTGTTTTTGACAGCCAACAGCTTTTTGGTAAATGTGGTTAAATTACTAACAAAACCTTACTTATATAAAACGTGACTGTATAAGGCTTATGGCCCATATGACCCCCTCCTGGATCGTCCATTGGTCAAAAGTTAATGAATTTGTGCTGTTTTTGGAATAGGGCTGAATATCCGATTCATATAATGTTCTTGGTCCAGTCTTCAGTTAAAAGTAGTACTTTTAGCAATAAAGTTTAAGGAAGTAAGATACAAATTTTGTTTTCATATAAAAAATTAATAATTCAAAATATAATGGGGGTCCCTTAATGCAATACGATTAGTTTTGAATTAAAAGGAATTCCTTCAAAAATAACAAACAAATTATCTCCCGGGGGTCATGACCCCTACGACCCCTCTGGATCCGCCATTGAATTAATTTCATCTATTCATAAGACTTAAAACAAACGACCCAGTCATTTACATTTATTCGTTTTATTATAATGGGCTTTAGTTTATTCACATTTATTTGAATACTACCAAAGCAACAAATAAAGAATTAGTTCATTTAAGGCTACTGTGAAGTCCTGCAGGTATACCCATTATACTTTTGAATAATGAAAACATCATTTAAAAATAATAATTTAGCTCGAAAAATATTTAAAATACACACACTTCTAAATTTAAAGGATCCAGCCCAATGCATAGAAAATAATATTTCAATACTCTAGCTTTTCTATTCATCATCATAATAATTTATACAAATCACTTCCATATGGTTAAGATCTTATATATTTTTATTTAGTTTTTGTTCCTTTTATTTTATTTTATTTTATTTTATTTTATTTTATTTTATTTTATTTTATTAAATTTAATGTTGAAGTTTATGATAGTGAAAGTTTATGAATAAATTGAATTACCTATTCAGTGAATGGCTGAAAAGTGAATTTTGATAAACTTTCAACCAAATCCCCTATATATTCAAGCATAAGAGGGAAAGGGTCCTTTATAATCTAATACCTTGCCGCCAGCAGCAGCAGTAGTGGCAACATAGGACATACTTATGTTCGTACTACATAGAACAATTTTTGTTTTGAATTTTAAGTTTTCTATGGTTTAAGGAATTTTTGTTAGGTAGATATTTTGTGAAATTTAGAGCTTTCAGAGATTTATGAATGGAAGGAGCTGACACTAGAGCTGGAGCTGAAGCTGAAGCTAGAGCTGATGTAGTCAAGAACATGCACATCATCAGAATTTTTGGTGATATTTTATTAATTTTTTTGTTTTGTTTTGTGTGCTTTTGTGTCGGTTATGGAAAGGGGAGAAAATAATCAACATGTCGACATCAAGATTATGAAAAGAACACATCAACCCTTAGGAGAAAATGTTTATCTTTTGTCTGAAATTGAGAATGGAGAATAAGGAAAATTGTTTCCATATCTTTTGTTCATCATTCTGAAGTCTGAAGATATGTTAAGTTATCCTTCCACTTGCCACCCACCTACGACGACGACCGAACAATCAAAACCATGTTTTTGGTATGTTTAAAAGTTTACAAAAGTTAAATGATTTTTTTCTATTTAATATTTCATTAAAGGATTTCAATAATTTCATCTTATGTAAAATAAAAAATTAACACGTTTCACTATTTTTTTTCTTTTTGTTATAAACTTTACTGATAAAAGCATACGACCACATGACGAAACGAAGAGCTGAAGGCGGTTTGAAAAATGTTTGCAACTGAGGAGAATGAATTGAGGTGTTTTGTTGTAGGAAAAATAAAATATAATAAACTTCTATGAAATGAAACATTGCTGAATATTTTACATGAATTTGAGAATTTTATGTTGCCTTTGTTCTATTACAAAATTAGTGTGTGGGTAGGTACCTATTGTTTTAAAGGGCGGTGCGGCGGCGGCGCGCGTCGAAACTGCGCTGCGGATGTTTTAAAGTGTTTCCTCAAATTTAAAATTATTCAGAATTTGTGGTAGAACAACTTCTGCCAAATGTTACTATAAATTTAGTTTAGATTTCTATTTATACTAAGACCATATCGTTGGAAGTAATGAATAACTATCTATGCTCATATAACATAGGTCACTGGTATAATTTGTATATGAATTTCATAAAAGGGAATTTTAGGGAAGAAAAAGCACTTCACTGTTTCCTTGTAACCTTGTGGGTTTAACAATTTCTTTAATATTAAAAATGTTGAGGATTGTTACAGGTCAGTAAGCAGAAATTAAGTTTTCCATCTAAATTATTCTTCAATTTCTTTGAAAAACAACAAGATGTCAACTAAATAGTGTAAGTAAGTAAGTAAGTTATTCATTTATTAACAGTTAAATACAATAGTTTGTTACAAAATTTGAATCTTAAAGCTATGGCTTAGCCGTCAGCCTGATTGGCAAATTTATATTTTAAATTTAATTAATGACTATAAATAAAATAAATTTTCAATAAATTCAAAATGGCAGGTATTTAAATGTATTCAGATATTAACAATTTTCTGTATTTGTAAACTGTTTTCAAGAAATTGCTAAGAGTTTTCCATTCACATTCGTTTAAAAGTTGTACAGATTCTTGTAATGTTAAAGTGGGTTTACCAAAATGCATAATTCTTTGTGGTCTGAATATAGGGCATATACTAACTAAATAGTGTATTTTATAAGTGCTGTTTCTGGCTGCTTTTCTTTGATTATTTTTTGTTATTTTTCTAGTTTAATACCAGAGCAGGTTACAGAAGTAAAGTGAGCCACACAAAGTTATATGGAAACTGGAATTACTTATGCAGGTACTTCATGATCGGGGTTTTTGGAAGCAGTATAGAACTTTGAATTTAGAAGGGTCGAAATTGACAGATTTGAATAGGAATATTCATAATATCTACACAGTATCAAAGAATCAACTGGTACTACAACAAGCAGTCGTAATGATTTTTTTGAGTAGATGCATAAGCAATCGAATTTGGGCCATCATTTCCTGGCCGAGGCTTGGGTTCCAAAACATTTTCATCTTTTATTGGTTTCTTGGAGTATCTTGCTACCAAAATGTGCGTTTTAATTCAGGTAATGGAGTGACTATGGTTGGTTCAGCGGTGTACCAATCCTCAGCTCTCTCATTCCCAGGTACATCGCTGTGACCCGGTACCCAGCAGAGTCCAATGTTTTGCTGTGAGCTAAGAACCGCGAGTTCTTCGATTTGTCATGGTACTTGGCTATCATTGAAAATGGTGGAGTAAGTCACTGCCAATTCTTAAAAGACGTTGCTTACATTGAGAAGTCTGAAGAAATTTGCACGATTCAGTGTCTCATAGAAGAAACCTGCTTCTACTCCAGCATCCGTTTTCGAACCGTTTGTATACATACTCGTATATGGATATTGACGACTCATTCCTAGTGGAACATTGACTTTATTTCCTATCAGGAAAGATGGCGCTAAAGGTTTTGTGGAAGTGTAGTAAAATGTTCATGTAGTCTGTGTTTACGAGTATTTATTTATGTATTTACATCAATTAGAGATCTACAATTAGACTACAAAAGGTCGAGAAATAAATAGTCAAAAAGTAAATTGGCGTAACAATATAAAATATTAAATGTTTAATATAATAATTATTTAAACCTGGATTGATTATTTAATTCGAAAAGAACAAAAGTGTATTATTTTTTAAAGTGTATCTGTTTATGTGAAAATTAAAATCAATATGATTTGAAATGTGATTATTTTGACGCGAGGGAGCATACAAATCCATCAACGATAAAAGGAAAGGGCATTTGGTTTGAAAACATTTTCCTTCTATTTTCAGGCGATAGAGTTCTAAGAAGTTTACATCTAGTCGAGTGCGACGGGATTTTGATGTCAAAACCTAATATCTGAATTATAAACCTTATACTTTTTTTGGATCATTTCAATTCTATTTCAATAAATATTGTAGTAAGGATTCTAAAACACACCACAGTATTCTAAGTTTGATCTATCATAGAAGTTAAATAGAGATTTAAGGAAAAAAGGGCCCTTGAAGTCTTTGGAACTACGTTAAATAAAACCTAGCATTGAATTTGATTTACCTACAATATATTATGTATGCTTGCTAAAGTTTAGTTTGTAATCAAACAATACATCAAGGTGCTTTTTTTCCAAAACTTACAAGAACAAGGAACAAAACAAATTTGACATTTATTAACGTTCATAAATAATTGGTAGTTGCACACCATTCTCTCTCATTTTGCAAAAGAATAACATCATTTAAAGATGTTTTTCATCTGCAAATAAAAGTCTGCTAGAATTTTGTCCTATGTCAACCTTATTGTCATGATTAGATAATTTAGCTGTTCTTAATGGATCTAAACTAAATTTCGAATTATTTGATTCAAAATAATGGGCAAATGAATTACAAAATTTTAAAAGATCCGAAAATGTAGAACCAAAATAGTGACATTTGACATTTTTTTACCATTAATAAATGACAAAAAACATTTGGCATTAGTTTTTATGTTTTATCAATCAATAAAATGAAATTTTTATATAAAATTTTTTTAAGAACATCGAATTTTCGCGCTAGCCGAATGTAATTATTTTTTAAATCAATATTGTCTTACCAAGTGCGTATTCTTTTGTAAGCCTTGTTTTTTGTATTACTTGAGTTACAACGCCTCTTGTTTAACCAAGGATGCATATCAACATGCATATTAAATTCCGCTTTCAAATTATCAATGAAGAAATTATAAAATGCAAACAAATTCATAGCCGACAAATAAACTGGCAATGTCTGTGTAATTAGCTTGTGCGTAGTTAAATTTAAATTTATTACAATTCGTGCTTTTAAAATAATTATAAAATGAAAAATTAACATAACGTGCCAAATGGTGAAAAGAGTTGGGAAAAATAGGATAAAGTGATTTGTCAACCGATCTTTTACATATATGTAGGTCCAGCGGTCAAAGATTGAGTTTTACTCCCAATTCTGTAGTAGGAGTTGTGCTTGTTCCTCCTGCACCCTTGTAAGGGTTATTTGGTTCGCTCATGTTTGGTAAGGATTTCATTCATGGCGGTTTTTGCATTTTTGGAGTAAGCATGTTGTGTAGGAGATTAAACTTTTGGCCTAAGTCTTTTAAATGTTTTTTTGACTAAGCGATGTAAGGCTTATAGGTCTCTAGTCTTTAGAATGCATGTAGCTGGCCTGTCATCTAAGGGTGTAAAACCTATTCTGACCTCGCACTACAATTTAAAAACATATCTAGACTAGGCTAGGCTCTCCCGACATTATATTGTGTGTGTCCATTAACCTATTGGTTTTTAACAAGTGAAGTATTTAAAGATTAAGAACGGAAACAATTCCAACAGTAATTGTTGTAAAGATGAAAATTCATGATGTTTGGTGCATTTAAAGATTTCTCTTTCAGATCTTAGATTTCTGATAATTTTGACAATTACATTTTTTGTCTAAACTTTCTCTATTGATTAAATATTTAAAAAATTCCAAATCAAATTCAAACACTCCAAATTAATAATGTTTGTATTAAAACTGCTCAAATGCGGTTTTTCATTCACGAGTGAAGTTACTTCTTATCTTATTATCGTTTTGGTTGAAAGCTTTTTAAAAACAAATTTTGATGGATATAATTTTTGGTGGACATATGAACATTAATTTTGAGCAGCGTAAGCTACTTTTTTATGATGTTTCATTTAACAGACGATGTGACATAATGAATAGGTGTGGATTCTGACTTAACACAGCTAGAAATATTGTAAATATTTTATTACAAATTCTGACACTGTAAACTTGTGTAAAATTTCGCATTTTTGAAACAAAGTTTGGACCCATATGAAGTTATTGTAATCTGACCCGACTTTTTCCAATTCCAAATTTTGACATTTCTCGACAATTCAAGGTCTTCTTAGTCAAAGATTTTTAGAGAGATGCCTTTGTCTACGTTTGTACTTTTGAGATACCATTTTTTTGTCGTCCATATCTCAAGAACTGGTTGATATATTGACTTCAAATACATTCTGTTTACATATTTATAAAGATGATTTTTCGTTTAGTTGTCCAAGAAGTGAAACGGCTTCAATTGATGTGAACAGTTCATGACGAACAATAACGTTTTTGATATTTAGTAAATATTTTGTACCTTTTATTTATTATCCATACTTCCATACTCTATACTAATATTATGAATGCGAAAGTAACTCTGTTTGTCTGTCTGTTACTCAATCACGCCTAAACTACTGAACCAATTTGCATGAAATTTGGTATGGAGATATTTTGATACCCGAGGTTGTCAGTGAACCTTTGTTGGGGAAGGTTGCCCCTGTGTTGTGCGTCTCCGTTCTGTCTGTGCTCGTTCTTTTTTATTTTTATTGTTCGTAAACGTGTCGTGGAGTGGTTTTTTTTTTTGTCATCAAATAAATTTAATAACAATTAAACATATACACAAACAGTATAAACAAACAAAAATAACAATAATTCACCATAACAAAAAAATAAACATAAATTAATATTAGTGGTTCCAAAAAAAACAACAACAAAAAAAAACAATAGTGCAACCCCATAATAAAATATCATAGAAATCACGCCACTCAAAAAACAACAAAAACACACCAAAAACAAAAAAATGATAAGCCACTCAGCACAGCACTTCACAGTGAGTACCATCCCATCCTTACTTTCCCCTTCTTCCACAGTTGCACAGCCTAGTTTATGTATCAATTACAATTGGAATTGGTGCATTTGCTAATCTGTGTTTCAGCAGATTATTTGAATTGAATTTACTGTTTTGCATCACAGGGTCGGATCGGTTCTCGTCACTGTTAAGGCATAACACTAGCAGTGAAGGGTATTGATAATTATTCTGTGTTGCAATTCAGTGAATTTTATTTTTCATCTCTATCTGTATTGGTTTTAGACATTTTTTTTATTTTGCAATGACTGGACAATTCAGAGTAGATTATTGTAATATTCGTGGGCTAAGGGCAAATTTTTTGTTAGCATACCGCCATACTGTTTCATACAGGCCAGCTGTTTTGGCACTAAGTGAAACCCAAGTAGGTGAGGATTCCGATCCTGCTGAATTTTTTATTCATGGGTATAGCTTGGTGCCTTTATTCTTTTCCCACCATGGCCTCGCCATATACATTAGGAATGATGTTGCTTATCAGCTCTTACCACAATATGGTCTTTGCACCAATTCCTTTTTTAATTATATGTGGTTTAAATTCTCCGTGAATAAGCAAATCATTCACTACTGCTTCCTTTATCGAAGCCCAAATTTAGACAGAGTATCAACTTCTCGTGAATTTGATGCTTTGTCTGATTCCATCCAAAGAATTGTTTCGTCCTATCCTCGCACTGAAATCGTTGTTACGGGCGATTTCAATGTACACAATTCTTCATGGCTTCAACATTCAGGCCAGACAACACCCGATGGAGTGTGCGCAGAAATCTTCGCTGAGTTGAACCACCTAACTCAGCTTGTCAACGAGCCAACCCGAATATCGGACGTTGAAGGTCGAGCAGAAAACACTCTTGACTTGTTTCTTACTTCTGACCCTGATAAGTACACTGTTAGTGTTCTATCTCCTCTAGGCACATCTGACCATTGTGTTATATCAGCAAATTTCTCGTGCAAAAATCCAGTTAAAGAAAGAGCTCCTAAGAGAACCGTTTGGCAATACGAGAAAGCCAACTGGGACGGTCTCAATAATTACTTCAGGATCTTTAACTGGTCACTATGCTTCCTCGATAGTGACGTTGACGCCAGCGCTGATATGATCACAAGTTTGATTCTCCTGGGAATGAGAACTTTTATCCCGAATAGGGTTAAAAGCATCAGACCCAAGGGAAACGCTTGGTTTGATGCGAGCTGTAAAGAGGTTATTAGGGTCAAAGAGGTTAGTTTCCGTTGCTATAAAGCCAACCGTACTGAGGAAAGCCGGAAAAAGTTCAAACAAGCCAGGAAGGCCTGCAACGCCCATATTCGACGGACCAAATTTTTACATGACCAAAATTTACGGCAAAAAATACTGCAATGTCCCAAAGGCAGTAAAAATTTTTGGTCATTTGTAAAAAACATGAGGAATTCTTCCTCTTCTTCGGTTCCTACGCTCGTTGATAATGACACTCCTTTTGTTAGCTCTTTAGAGAAAGCTAATCTCTTTGCTAGGCAGTTCGCCGCCAATTCTACGCTGCCAGTGAGTGTTATGACTCCGCCTGTACTTGAGCGAGTTAGTGATTCTATGGGACCAATCTTTTTTCGCACTCGTACTGTGGCAAGAGTCCTAAGAGATCTAAACACACATAAATCCGCTGGTCCGGATGGTATCCCCGCTATTGTTCTGAAGAGGTGTTCTTCAACGCTGGCAAAACCACTGCGTAAGCTTTTTCATCTGTCCTACTCCTCAGGTCTCGTTCCGAGCGGATGGAAAACGGCATTTGTCCAGCCTATTCCCAAAAAAGGCGAATCTTCCTCACCCTCTAACTACCGACCGATTGCACTTACGTCCCTTCTTTCCAAGGTCATGGAAACGCTGATTAATTATCAGCTCAAGAAATATCTTGAAGATCGAAAGCTTCTTAATGACCGGCAATACGGCTTTCGTAGCAATAGGTCCACTGGTGATCTCATGGTTCATCTCACCGAACAGTGGAGCAAATCTTTACATCGTTTTGGAGAAAGTAAGATTATTGCACTTGATATTTCAAAAGCATTTGATAGGGTTTGGCATCAGGCTCTCTTATCGAAAATGCGTGCATTCGGTTTTCATGAATCCCTGCTTCATTGGATTAGTAATTACCTTTCGGATCGTTCAATACAAGTAGTATTGGATGGATTCAAGTCTGAAAACCATAAAATAAATGCTGGTGTGCCCCAGGGCTCTGTTTTATCCCCAACACTCTTTCTCATTTTTATTAATGATCTTCTGTCTGTAACATCTAATCCAATACATTGTTTCGCTGACGATAGTACTCTTAGCTTTTCATATTCGTTTTCAGACTCACATCCCTCTTCTTCGGATGTGGAACTGCAACGACAAAATATGATAAGCTCATTAAATTCCGATCTAAACAGCATTGTTCAATGGGGATTAAAAAACCGCGTGGAATTTAATGCTTCGAAAACCCAATGCTGTCTTGTATCGTTAAAGCGAGATATACCCCCATTGCCATTATCCATGAATGGCACTTGCATCAATGAGACTGAACACCTCGATATTCTCGGTATGTGTGTCACCAACCACCTCTTATGGAATGATCACATACGCGATGTCGCCAAAAATGCCGCAAGGTGTTTGGGTTTTCTTAGGCGATGCAAGAAATATTTCACACCTTCTGATCTGGCTGTTATCTACAAGACTTACATACGTCCAAAGCTTGAGTATAACTCCCATCTCTGGGCTGGTGCTCCTGCAACTTACTTAAGCCTCTTGGATAGTATTGAACGTAGAGCATTTAAATTGATAGGTGATAATATCATCATAAGTTCATTTACTTCGCTTGAACATCGTCGCAAGGTCTCTTGTCTGACCCTTTTTTACCGTTATTTTAACGGCTTATGCTCTAGTGAAATAGCCAGTTGCATTCCTCCCCTTAAACAGTTCAACCGTAATACTCGCGCTTCTAGGAATGCTCATCAGTATACCCTCGAGCCCAACTTCGGTCGTACTGTCAAATACAGAGATTCGTTCTTTAGCCGTACTACGCGAATGTGGAATGCCTTACCACACTCTGTCTTTCCTAGTCATTGCAATATTCAGGAATTCAAAACCAATGTGCACCGACATCTCCTTTTAAACCCTCTCTCCTCTTCCTAGTGCTCACACTGTGCATCTGCATAATAAGGGTAGTAATATCCCCTTGAGTGTGTGTTTATTATAAAAAAAAAAAAAAAAAAAAAAAAAAAAAAATGTATTAACCTAACCTCAAATATGACAATCACACTTAGTATGGCCTCATCCCATCTCTGCACAATTGAAACATAAGTACAAAAAAGTACAGCTCAGGTTTTTTCATACTACCATCCATAAAAACTATGTAATGCGGACGAAGCCGCGGGTAAAAGCTAGTTTATCATAAAATTATTACATTTCATGAAAAATATTTTTGTTAATATTTAGTAAAATTTGTAAAAAAAATCCAATCGAAATCATTTGCGTAAGAGCATCTGGTGGATCATATCCCAACTTCGTATCTTTTTACGCTTCCACATCACTTGGATTTTACTTAAAACGCATTTAAAACTTGCAGTCCAATCTATAGATAGTAAAATCCTGTATGCATCTTAAAGTAGGTAACAGCTTTAAAAAACGAATAAACGAAGAAAAACAAACATAAATAAAATCCTAGGAATTCTTTTCAGAAACTAGGTAGAATCACGCATATCATTCATTCAAAAGCGTCCTCCTGCCAAAGCCCGAAGGCTGCAGGCAGGGCTGCAGGGCATCAGGTATTACCTATAGGTAAGGTAAGTAAGAGATTTAAATTTCAAACGTATATAAACTGCAAAAGTACTTTATTCTTCTGAATAAATACTTTGAAAATCCAAAGAACTTTATTCTTTCAAACAAAGTTCATGCAATGCTTGTGCATAAATAACTTTATCCGAATTACTTCCACCACCACCGATGAGATCCAATCCGATCCAATGCGAAGCGATGTATTTAATCAGCCCTTTTTTGTGTGTAGCCTTTTGGTTTGTTCTCCCTTAAACCTTCAGTTTTCTGGCACTGGTTTTGCACTCAAGGAATAATCTCAAATTCATAGCACAGGTACACTCACTTGAATTAAATACACGTGTTGTACTGTGAGTACCTATGTACAACACTAGATGATGCCATTACCACCCGAATACAAATAATGAATTTTAATTCATTAAATCGGATGAAGTATTCCCTCATCGCATCTTACACATCACATCGCTTCGCATCGCATCGGTTGCCTTCATTTAAGAATTCACTAATTGATAGGCACGCCATTTAAGTGACAGCACAAAACAGATGACACTCGAGCATCTTTTTTTAATTCCCTTTCGAAGCTAACAGCACCTGAGTCCTGGTGGATCCTCGGAGCTTTGTAGCCTCAGAGTCTGGAAGCCTGGCGCATCGTTCAAAATACAAAAGAGTATAAGTGTACGGGCGCGGTGGTGTACCTACCTACTTTCCTACCCTACAGCCACAGTGTGTTCTGTTCCCTTACAAATGAACATTTAATTTAAAAAGCAAATATATACCCAAGGAACGTTTGTCTAATTAACAAAAGTGCGCACAAGAAGACGCAACAACCGTTAAGAAGTCATCATCCATCATCTCAATCAACAACATTTCTATATTTATATTTATTTTATATCAACGCATATTAGCAAAGACAAAAAATTGCCAGTATGATGAATGCTCTGAGCATCACAGATATAGATGTGGAAATAGAAATAGGTCACGAAGACACAAGAGCATGTCACCCTTATGTCATAATGAGAAAATTTAATTTATAGATACATCTTTTTAAGTTGGAGCGCAGTTTTTTCTTTCTCCGTATACACGTCCACGTATGTATATTTATATGGTTCTATATTATCTATTTATTCACACTCGACGTCATGCAATTAGGTCACTTTTTTCAACGAATGAGAGAAAATTTACCGGGATTTCTAATTATCACTTTCAAATACAGTCGATGCAGCTTAAATGATTCGATAAATATAATGGAAGTTTTTAAGAAAACATCTGAGGCAGATTTATATAAATTATAATACAGAGTACCTAATTCATTTTGTGGTTTCAAGTTGGTAGCGGTGGCATTTGACACCTGTTAAACTCAACTGTCACTAACAATCTAACAAGGCCTTTAAATTATGAAAACTTCTTATACAAAATGATGACGATTCAAATTTATATAGTCACTTTTCGACTGACTTCGGACGCAATCAGTAAGTTTGTGAAGACGTTTGAAGGGAGTGGAAGCATTGCTGATGTCGTAAGCCCTGTGCAACATAGTTACGATGTAAGTGATTATTTTAATGTATGTACATTTCTGTGAAGCTACGCAAAATTCTGTGGTTACGTGAAGAATCTACAAACCCATTAAAGCAGCGATGCTGGGATTACTTTTTATCCTTGCCTTTCGGTCGATTAGTCAAATTAATACCAATATTTTGTGTAAGCTAAACAAAATTTTGTTTTGGAGTCAATATCTCTCTTTGCTGTTCTAATACTTGATTCGAAAACCATTTCTTATTGTGTTTTGTAAAAAAAAGTTTTAACTTAAATATTCAAAAAAAAATTACTAAAAGTTAAAAACAATATTTTTTATATCATAAAATTGGTTTGATTTCAATATTTTTTTTGCTTCCGAGATTTCTCAGTCGAAAACCCGATTTTATCAATTTTAGCTGTTTTTTTAATAAATAAAAACGTTCATTTCTCATTAAAAATACCGATTGGAATTTTTTGGGAACATAATCTTCTGTTAACAACAAAAAATAGCACAGAATTTTCAAGTCAATAACTTTATTTATTTTTGTAAATTTTAATTTTTATGAATAAAATGATTTTTATAAAATTTTTACTGAATATTGAGAACCAAATTTTTTATCAGATGAAATTAGTTTCAATTTTTTACTTCTCATAGGAAGTTATTGAAAACGGTCCGATTTTTAGAATTGAATATGTTGTCTAAATAAAAGTTTTTAGAAAGATGTCTGAGCGTGTGGGTATGTGCGTTCGTATTTTTGGTTAACCCAAAGTATCTCACGCACCAATAAAGCTAGCGACTTGAATAAAGGATATAGCGTAACAAGGCATATTTTGGGGTAGATTGAAGAGCTTTTTATTAAGTTCCTATGGAATTTCTCAATTTCCTCGTACTCAGATGACCCCCAAACTTGAGAAGCATAGCAAAGAGTTGATTTAAGTACTGCATTGAATATCTTATATTTTGCAGACAAAATCATTCTTTTGTTGGAAAACACATTTTTCTATAATAGGTTAAGTAAGCTTTGAGAGCTATTGGCTTTTTCAGTTAGGTGTTTGTTGAAATTTAAAGCCGCATTTAGTTTAACTCCTCAATATATGACCTCTTTAGCTGTTTCTTGAAAATCATCATCACCATCATAAGTCTATTGCCTTTCATTGTGAACTCTTGGATATGGCGCTAACACCATCATTTTTGACTTCTCTGTATTAATTGTTGGTCCCCATCTTTTGCAGTAACACGATAAGTGATTAATCATTAATTGCATATTTTCTGGTAATTCAGTGAGTATGACAAGGCCATCTGCATATAAAAACACAATAATAGTAGAATTTGCAATTCTTACTCCTCCGGGATGATCATCTACTACGTCGTTTATAAACAGAGAAAACAACAATGCACTGAGGAGACAACCTTGTTTCACACCAGTATTTGTCTCAAACCATTCTGAATAAGATGTGCCATCCCAAAGTGCTGCTTTTTTGTTAGTGTACATTTCTTTTATCACTCTAATGAAGTTGGAAGATATGCCAAATTGTGCGAGCTTATAGAAGAGCGCATTTCTGTTAACCAGGTCGAACGCAACTTAAAGTCAAAAAAATGAGTAAACTTTTTTGTTCCTGGCATGAAACGCTTTGACAATGGACTACAGAGTAAATATCTGATCAATAGTTGCATAATTTTTTCTGAAGCCAGCTTGAAGGTCAGATAGAATATTTTTGCGTTCGACCCACTTTTCAAGTCTCTCTACAAGAACGCCACAGAATATTTTCCATATTACATTCATAAAAAAAATTCCTCTGCAATTTACCACAACGTCAAAAGGTCCTTTTTTTGTGAATAGGAAATATTACTTACTTAAGGTGGCGCTACAGTCCGGGGCGGACCTGGGCCTCAACCAACAAGCGTCTCCAGCCAGCTCGGTCCCTAGCTAGCTGTCTCCAGTTTCGCACGCCAAGTTGGTTAAGGTCCTCTCCCACCTGCGTGCGCCACCTGAGTCGCGGTCTTCCTCTACTGCGCCGTCCCTAGGGATTGGATTCGAAGATAGGAAATATTACAGACTTTTCAAAAGAAGATGGGATTTCAGCTGTGAAGAAAACTTTGTTGAACAGAATTTGAAGATTGTTAAAGAATGTAGGTGTAGAATTTTTAAAAAACTCATTTGGAATCCTGTCTTCACCTGAAGCTTTTTCATTCCTTGCATTTAGGATCACAGCTTGTAAAAGGTGATTTTTTTGAGGTTAGGATTTTCATGCATTAGTATTTGACAGATCACGCGGGATTTCAGACATGGTGTCAAAGAGAAAGATGCTCAGTATGCTTTGACATTTCATTATGAATAGACTTACTAACGAGCAACGCTTGCAAATCATTGAATTTTATTACCAAAATCAATGTTCGGTTCGAAATCTGTTTATCGACAAATTTTGTTCAGCGATGAGGCTCATTTCTGGTTGAATGGCTACGTAAATAAGCAAAATTGCCGCATTTGGAGTGAAGAGCAACCAGAAGCCGTTCAAGAACTGCCCATGCATCCCGCAAAATGCACTGTTTGGTGTGGTTTGTACGCTGGTGGAATCATTGGACCGTATTTTTTCAAAGATGCTGTTGGACGCAACGTTACGGTGAATGGCGATCGATATCGTTCAATGCTAACAAACGTTTTGTTGCCAAAAATGGAAGAACTGAACTTGGTTGACATGTGGTTTCAACAAGATGGCGCTACATGCCACACAGCTCGCGATTCTATGGCCATTTTGAGGGAAAACTTCGGAGAACAATTCATCTCAAGGAGTGGACCGGTAAGTTGGCCACCAAGATCATGCGATTTGACGCCTTTAGACTATTTTTTGTGGGGCTACGTCAAGTCTAAAGTCTACACAAATAAGCCAGCAACTATTCCAGCTTTGGAAGACAACATTTCCCAAAATTGGACTTTCCGAATGGACCACCTAAGACGCAGCCGCGGTCAACATTTAAATGAAATTATCTTCAAAAAGTAAATGTCATGGACCAATCTAACGTTTCAAATAAAGAATCGATAAGATTTTGCAAATTTTATGCGTTTTTTTTTTTTTTAAGTTCTCAAGCTCTTAAAAAATCACCGTTTATTTCCTCAATTGATATATCAGCGTCTATAATGTGTCTTCAACAGTTAATGGTTCAGCGTAGGAGAACAATAAATTAGAATTGTTCGAAGGAAGGAGCCTGAGAGATTTTCAGCAGATACGCCTACGCCTATATTATATTTCCTCCCATTGATCTCCTTCGCGATTTTGAAGAAATGCTTTGAGTTTCTAATCTTACCAGATGTCAAAAACGTTATTCTTCGTTACATACAATTATTTTTTGGTCGTAAAATATTTGTATTTCACTTTTTTGTTTTGTTTTATTAATAAACCCCTAATTTATTTATTTTTCAAAATTATACTATTTTGGGCACGTTGTTTAATACAAAATTTAATTGAAGTTGTTAGCGTCGCTGGTAAGTTAGATATTTTGGATCAACTAAAATGTATATTTTATCTTTAAAAAACCACCCACATATTTTGTTTTAAAAGTCCTTCCTGCATCTTTCTGTGACATTATCTTTGTCTTTATTTTGTAATTCTTGTGGTTTCAATCTGAAAGTACTTTTTTCGGAGTTGGTCTTGGTAGTGGCCCTTAATTTACCCTCAGTTTAGTTGGCCATTTAATAGGCTTACGATTATTGAGGTACACTTATGTTTAGTGAATTATCACGCGTCGTAGGACTGTGGTGTGGCCTGGAATAAATTCAAAAAAGGCATGGTAGCAACTTAACTAAAACATCTTTGTCTTCATAATAAAACTTAGTTCTTATGGTCATAATATTAAATTTGCGTTTTTCTTTTTGAAAACCAAATGTCTAAGAAAATTCCTAATCTCTAATACACTCTTTTTAAATGTCCCTGAAAAGAATATACATGTCTTGGCTGGATAAATTTTAATATTTTTTTTTCTTTTCATTAAGAAAAATATAAAAATCTGCCAAGCCACACCCTTTTTGTGGGAAGAAGTTGAAGCGAAAACAGTTTAAATTTTGTAGGGAACTGCACTGATCGAAATCGCCAAGGCTATACTTCAAAACTTGTACAAATGAGTCTTGAAGCGGCCTTCCTACTGTTAACTTAATGTTGGGTATAATCCTACATAGTTAATAAATTTCTGTCATCATCTTCAAACCAAACTACAAACTTATGACTGGGGGTCTGACTTTTTTTTACCTTATAGCAGTCGGGAAAGGATTTAAAAGAAAAAACCGATGCTTATTGGTTTTGAATGTCTGAAAGTTGTAATGCGTTGTAATACATAGAGCCTTATACTGATGTGTATTTCAACGTACCATTGGACAAAATTATTAGGTGTGAATTTCTCGTCAAAAATGATTATGTCTTAAATTAAATTTTAAAAAAAAAACTAAAAAAATGTGAGCCTTTATAAAAGATTTATTGTAAACGCTTCATTAAATTTTTATACAGTGATTGATTTATATCTTTTCTTGTGAGTTTCCAAACAAGATGAAAATTAAATACTCCCCTAATGTAATGAATCCTTGGACTTACTTTTAAAGCGAAATTATGGATTCGAATCCTGCCCATTTTATCTGTGGCTCTGGTTCTGCGTTAAATAAAAACAAAAATTAAAAGGTTCCTACCTTAATTTTGATGGGCCTGTAGCTTATCTGGCTCCCAACTAGCTGGCCCTCCATTAAAATTTAACAGGTTTCTTAAGGATGTTCATTTTGACACCCCCGCCCTTTTGTTTGTATAGGTATTTCCTAAGAAAGTTATGAACTTTGTAATAGCAAACAACTTCCTGCCCAACTCCAAATTCTTTTAAGTGATGAGAATTTTCTCTTCTTAAAAAATATTACACCCTTAATTCACCTCATAGCACCCTACACAAATGATTACACATTCTTCTTCCTTAACATCTCACCTTCTAGTTTTTGAATAAAGTTAGAATAAAGTTATAATTGTTTCAGTACACTCCTTAAAAAAAAAAAACGAGGAAACAAACAAGAAAGAAAAAACAAGAACTGATCCATCTTCCAAAATAATCATTTTCTTTCCCCCTACATAAATATACTATAAAGAAAAGATCGTAAATATTAACAAACAACGAAAAAAAATTATTTATGCAAATTACAAACATTAAGGAACATAAAACCTAAAATTACCTTTCCCTCTTCCTTAACAATGTCGTTGTTGTTGTTGCCGTTGCAGAACTTTCCTACAGCATCTACACCTTCATAATGTAAGTAAGAGGTAGGCTGTTTAACGCCACCAAACTCAAGACACGGCTATTGACCTTCGCACCCAACGAAGAGTGAAATTGTTAAGATGATTACCTTTGAAATTTCGTTACGAAAACAACTTCCGCTATAACGTCAATGTAAATAGACTTAAAACAGTTTTTTTTCTTTTTGTCTTGCTTGTTTGTTAATAAGATAACTTTTGCGTGTAGCTTCCTAAATTTTGAGAACACAACACAAAGCAGAGATGCTTATTCCCTACATCGGCATTTCTATATCGTCTTAGTTTATTGCAAAATCTGTCTAACAAGCATCATATTTGGTATATACGACTAACTTGGCTAAAAGTCTTCCTTTCAATTTACGTATACGAGTATATTTAAGTCAACATATTTCCCCTATTCTCTTTGCCCCCAAAAACAAAAGCAAACACACAAACTCGTATAAAACTCAACGACGACGACAATGGTAAAGCCAACGCGTGTAAGCTTCCTCGCCACGACACTGTAAACAAAATAATATTCTTAAATAGAATTTCACAAACTTAAGCGGTTGCATCAACAACAGATTCACGCATTCACTCGCTTCCATTAGCAACTTTTGTGTTGTTTGTTATTTTATTTTTTATCGTTCGTTCAGGCTTAGAAGGCGGAGGTGGGTGTGGGTGTGGGTGTGGGCGTGGCAAAAGCGGATAAAAAGGTCTATACTCTATTTACCCTAACCCCATACTAAAAAAAACTTCCCCTTTCTTTATGTCCTTGTGGGTGGGTGTTTATCTTGTTCCTTTTAACAAATTTGTTCAATTAAGGTTCCCACTGTGGGAAAGGCAGGACGAAAAAGAAAAAGTTTCAAAACCATTTATATCTTTCATTTGTCGCTTGTTTCTGGCGTTTCTTTTTTCTTGGCTTCATCTTTTCTCAAACAGATAAATGAACCATTTAAGCTCAGATACGCGCGAAAATTGACAAACAAAATACACACACTCGTGTACCTATAAATAAAAACAAACAAACAAAATCAGAAGAAATTATATAAGCAACAGTACTTTCAACAAAAACATGTTGAAAAGGACTTTATATCGTTGTTCCATCGATGAGGGGGTGTTTTTATTGTAGAAGTGTACAACAGTGCAACACATAGGAATGTTTGATCTGTAAATCTGACAAAAAGTCAATTGTTTAAATACTCGTTGATGGAAAAAGTCAAATCAAAGCCTTGATAGGTTCGTAGAGGGAATTTTAAATACTGGTAATTCAAAGAAGTCATTCATTGGGAGAAAATATACGGTTTTGTACGTAAGTAGAGCAATAATTCGGCTTCTCAACGAAATGATGGTAGAGTTTCATCAGGAGAGTGTTCAATCACTGGAACGGACTGTGAGTGAACTTAGATCGAGTGTTGTGTTCGAGTTTATTTAAAAGACTTGTTTTATCGAATTCACCTCACAGATCCTTAAAATGTCTTTGATTTTAATCGACAATTATGCTACGTATTTATGACATATTGAGTTTTATGTATTTTGAACTTATTTATTGGAAGTTATCAATTTCGCTATTTGGTCAGCTGTCACGTTTTAGATTGTCATCACTTGACATTTCACTATGCCATTATAGAAGTGTGTTTTCAATCTGGTAAAACTTTTTTCGGAGTTGGTCTTTTTGGAAGCTGTCACTTAATTTATACTCTGTTGGGTTTGTCATTTTAAGCCTGTTAAGCCCGTTGGGAACCCCTTAAGGGGCATAGGGCCTCTACTACGCATACCCGCCATCGTGTACGGTTTCCGGAGATGTGTTTCAGCTCCCTCCAATGCTTCTCAGTAGTCCAGATCTTCTTCCTTTTTGCATAAGCGGATTCCACTGCATTGCCACTTAAGCCTTCGTATTATAGACCTTGTAGGTACCTGGCCTGTCCTTCTATGAAGAACCTCATTTGATATACGGTTTGGCCAGAAAATTCTGAGGATTTTACGAAGACATCTATTCACGAAAGTTTGTAGCTTTCTTGTAGTGTTTGAAGTAATCTTCCAAGTGCTGCACCCATAAAGAAGCATAGATTCGACTTTTGTGCGAAGCAGTCGTAGCTTTGTCCTTAAGGTGATGGAGTTATTCCTCCCAATTTTCGACAGCATACCGAACGCCGCTTTTGCTTAGCCGATGCGGCAGATGACGTCTTGTTCGGTTCCGCCTTCGATGGAGACCATACTTCTATTGAAAGCTCTCCACTTTTTTCAGGAAATATTTATTTGAGAGTATGGTCGAGTTTCGAGGCTATTATTTTTGTTCTGCCGGAATTAATTTTTAGCCCCACAACTCCTGCTTCTCTCTTCACACTTGTTGTCATTTGATAGAGATCCATGATCCTATGAGAGAGCAAGCAAACATCGTCCGCATAATCCAAGTGTTTTAAATAGGATAGTAAATTCCATTGAATCCCTCCGCTACCTGACAAAGCATCGCTTATTACCAACGAAAACAATATTGGCGACAGAATACAGTCCTGTCTGACTCCGCTACGCATTTCAAAATCATCTGACAACCTACCATCGTGCAAAACGTGACACTTTGATCCATCATATGTTGCTTAGTAATAACAATTAGTTTTTCTGGGATGTCTCTCCTCCGGAAAGCTAACCAGATATACTCCCTGTTAACTCTTTCAAAGGCCTACTCGAAGTCTATGAACAGCAGGTGTAGTGGTGATCGATATTCAAAGCACTGTTCAATAATGAGCCGCAGGGTGTTGGTATGATCAATACAGGAGGATCCAGCGCGAATTCCATGCTTGTTCGGCATCGAGTGTGGCCTCAAGGTGTTCTCTAATACGTTCCACTATGACTTTTGCTACTATTTTGGCAACGGCAGGTAGAACGCAAATTCCTCCCCAGTTTTCGCACTTTGTTGGATCTCTTTTTTTGGGAGCTTGACGATAATTCCCTTCTTCCACTCATCAATGGATACGTACATAACTGCAACAGCTATGGCAGTCAAAATATTGAATACACACAAATTAAATAACACAACGCAACGCAACTGCGGACTGTGCTGCAAAGGTTCAACAATTTTGAATTTTGTCGGGCTTTTGAGTGTTTATATTGTAATTTCGTGCTTTAATTATAATAGATGATAATGACAAAAATATTTAAGCGGTTAGGTTGAAGGTTAAACCCTTAACTTTATAGTTATAAAGAAGGAGTTCTTAAAGCTTTTCAAGTTCAGTTGAGAACTTACACTTTTCGACCACCAGCAACCTTTTCGTATTTTCGCTTATTGGTCTTCATATTCAGTGATGAGGCCGATTTTCACCTCGGAGGCTACGTTAAAAAATTCAGGAATTATTGCATTTCTTCCTAAAAGTGCTTCTCAAGACAAACAGTTTTTGCACTGGAAAATGATACAATTATTGCACAATCCATTGTTAATCAATAACGATAACAGATTCAGATTGCTGCGGCCAAAACTTCATGGCAGCCAGTACGCATTGTCAAGATCCATAAAGGAACTTATAGCTCTTCAGATCAATCAAACATCAACCAGATTGCCCATATTCAGATGCACGCCACGGGGTATAGACACGTTGCCAGCATCATGTCTGGACTTTCCGAAGAGCTAACATCGACTAGCACTAATACCTTGTAGAAAAGGTAGCCCTTCGAGTTTCTACACCTTAAGCAAAAGGGAGAGATATTGGGAGAAGAAAAAGAGTCGAACGGTTACAATAGCGTAAGCGATCGCCAAACCTTCAAACCAGAAATAAAGTTCGAAAGTTTTATGAGCAGGCAAAACGGAATTTACAAGTGCATAAACCTTGAGCGGAAGTTGGATTTTTAAAGCCGCTGAACAAAATTTGTAACTGGTCGGAAGAAAACTTGTCCAATAAATAGAAACTCAGAATTGTTTTTTCGATTCTATAAAAATAAGACCACCTAAACTGCATCAACTACACAGTCAGTTTCTAGAACATCGCGCATTCAAAACCTTCTCTACCGTAATTATTGAACGTCTCAAGCCCACCGTCAACAACCTGATAGGACCTTGTCAGTTTGGCTTGAGGCTAGGAAAGTCTATAATCATTCAAATATTCTCATTATTGCAGACCCAGGGAAAAGCCTGATGACATCAAATCGACACCCATTTTTTCATACATTTTCAAGAAAAGAGATTCTTTCTCTAGCCGTCCACTCATAGTCGAATGTTGAGTGTTTCACCCCACTTTATGTCTTTCCCAGTCATTTAAATTTTCAGGAATTCAAAACCCTCTCTTATGTACTATGTATTTCCAAAGAAAGTTAAGATATCGTGTCTTGAATTAAAACGAAGGGTCCCTTAAAAGAAATATTATCAAAGTTCAAGGCTTTAACTTGCTAACTTTAATGTATTCCTTATTTGTCCGCACCATATATCATCTCTATTCCAAAACTTCTGGGCCGTCTTCGTTATACATTCAATTACAATCTTAACTAAGCCTTCCTCTCAAAGCAGAGATTGTATCTGTTCTTGAAAACGTTCCTATACTTGTTTGTTATACACCAAAGGTAAAAGATAGTTGAAAGCCTATAAAGGAAATAATTCCATGCATATTTTTGATAAAAACTACCCCATTGTTAACTTAAGCATTGTCAGATGATAATGGAAATATAAAATAAAGCATAATTTCATTATAAGACAAAGATGCATGCCAGTAATGGGACGTCAAAGAAACTGAACGACGAAGAGCCCTCCGTTGCCGTCGCGCCGTCGCTGCTTACAATGACTACGATTTAACGAAAATGCTCAATTCCCTTCTCTACCCCCATGATAACATCAACGCTAATCAAATGATAAATCCACGCAAAAGCGCACATCATTGAGATTCCCATCCGGAATTTGCAATAATAGCTAATGAATTATTCACATACTATTTGCTTAGTAGCGTAATACACACAGTTAGTTATTCGTGGCTGGCTTTTGAGAATTGGATTTGGAATTGGAATTGTGAAGGGGGTTAGAGCAGATTCAGGTTGGGGGTGGTTGTCGGCTCATAGATGGGATGGGAAAGATACGCGTAATATTCAAACATATTATTATTATACTTGAAGCCACAAATTCGAACTAGAAAATAGCTTTGGGATTTAGTTCCAACCCAACTAACCAACCAAACCAACCAGCTATACTCGTATCTCGTCATGCTAAGACCACCATATACTCGTACCTGTGCACCCATAACCTCCTACCTTTGCAGTGCTCTAGCTTTGATGGTGGAACTCGAACTCAAACCCAAACCCGAACACTAACTTTCGGTGATCTAATTTGCATAAAGCAATAAAAATTGTTTCAAGCCCTGCCTCCACCTCCTTCTGGTTTATACTCAATCTTGATAAGTATATGCGCGATGCCTTGCCTATATGAGACTTTATGTGAATTGCATAGGACTATAGATTCACAGAGAGGAATCCACTACGATGACGACGACGACGCGACGACGGTGAAAACGAAGAAAACGAATCAACAAACAGGTAGGTTAAATTGTGAGAGGCTCAGTTTAATAGTGCACATAGGGTAGAGAACTAGAGACCTATGTTGTAGATGTGGGGTTGGGCGTGTTTTTCTTAACTAGGGTACCAAGAAGAGTTTGTAAGATAAATATTTGTCGTCATCACTTTGTGACAGTTTAAGGTCATTCTGGGTAATTTGGCAAGTTGATCTTGTTTGGCGCAATCCTATCGCTGTGTTATCATAGAACTTTTCTGAGAATATTTTCCTTTTTAATATTTATTCTTGCCATCTTGGTATAGTTTTAAGTTGCAACATTGGAACACAGATGGCGATGTAATCTCGTTATTTTGAGATGGGATTTCTTTTTATATGAAAACATAGAACTCTTAACCTACTTCAGTCTTGAAATAAAAAGCCCCTTGTATACACAAAATAATGTTTTATACATTGGCATGATGCAATGCAATAGCTTTACACCAGAGATTCAGATTCCACGCATCATATTTGTGGTTTTTCATTTTGTCTAATTGGTGCATTTCAAGATTGTTGCATTCAAGGTTTGCCCTTTTTTTAAGTTGATGACAAAAACGCTAAATTTAGGCTGTTGTACGGAGAATTTTGGGACTAAGCCTATGCACACATGTAAGTCCATTTTAAAGTTTTTTTTAGAGCACTTACAAAAGGATTGTTAGTAATATTGTGACATTCTAAAAATGTATTAAAATGGAATGCATCGCTAATACTAAATTAATAAAGTTAACACAAATCGTATTTGTATTTAATTATATATATTAAATATAAATTGAATAATATAAAGGGTGATTTTTTAGCTGTTATCTTTTTGGCAACACTGGTTTAAACAGCTGACGCACGTTTCGTGTTTTGTTTCAATGTCAAACATCTTCAGTTTGGTCTATAATTTTCCATGAATCGTCTTACAAACGAAGAACGCTTGCAAATTATTGAATTTTATTATCAAATGCGTGCTCTGCTAAGAAAGTTAATCGCGCGTATCTTCCATTTTATGGTCAGTTTAATCGACCCACTAAAGCAGCTGACAAGACTGTTGGATATTAAACCACCAACACGCTTACTTAGAATGCGAACTTAAGAAAATATCGCAGCTGTATCGGGTAGTGTTAATGATGACCATCAATTATCGATTTGTCGCCGTTCGCAGCAATTGGGCCTCAATTACTCAACAACGTGAAAAATTTTGCACAAGGATTTAGGTTTTATGCCTTTCAAAATACAGCCTGTGCAAAAATTGACTCTGACACACCTACAGCAACGTAAAATTTTTGGTGAGTGGGCTCTTGAAAAGTTGGCCGAAGATCTACTTTTTTACCAAAAAATTTTTGGCTCAATATGTACGTAATAATATAAGCAGAATTGTCGATTTTGGAGTGAATATCAGCCAGAAGCATTGCAAGAGCTACTAATGCATTCAAAAAAATTAACAGTCTGGTGCGGTTTATGGGTTATGATGCCAATCATTGGACCCTACTTGAACAAAGATGATGCGAATCGTAACGTAACTGTGAGTAGTGAGTGCTACCGTGAGATGATATCCAACTTTTTTTTTTGCCCAAAAGTCATGTCATGTCATGCAAGTCAAAAAAAGTTTTTGACTTGCATGACATGTGGTTTCAACTAGATGGTGCCACATGCAACACGTGCAACAGTGGACTTATTAAAGCGAGTTCGGTGAACATTTTTATTTCACGTTCGGGACCAGTCAATTGGCCGCCTAGATCGTGCGATTTAACACCTTTAGACTATTTGTTGTGGGGCTATGTTAAAGCTCATGTCTATACAGACAAGTCCACTTCAATTGACGCATTGGAAGACAACATTTAAGCATTTATTCGTGAGATACCGGCCGAAATGTTTAAACAAAATAAAAATGTTTTTTAAAAATCACCTTTTACAAGCTGTGTCCGCGGCGTTACTCACATGCTATATTTCAGAACATATTTGGTTGGCAAAGAAATGTTAATTAGTGAGCCAAATTTAATAGATAGACATATGTAAGTTGTTGTGGACTTTTTTAGCAGAATGAAAGAGGAACAGTTTTTGAATACATTCTTTTAATAAAACGAACCGTTTCCGCATCGTACTCAATGTTAGCCCGGTATTGAAACATTATCAATTTCTCCGCTCGTAATATTTGTAGGTTGATGAATTAAAGCCTATAGCCTCTTTAAATTAATATTTATCAATTTTTCAAATTGGACCAGTAGTTCCTGAGATTAGAGCGTTCAAACAAACAAACAAACAGCTTTATAACATTAGTATCGATTGTTTTCGTTACCTTTTAAGTCTCTCGCACACAAACAATTTTATCAAATATAATTTCTAAAGAAAGAGAATTGATTGTAAACAAGTTTGTAACCAAATATAAAACACTGGGAAAATAATATTTCAAAATGTGTTTTTGAACAACCTAATCGAATTAACAAACCATTGTTTTCCATAAGTTAGTTGAGATGTTCTTGCATTAAGAGAGGTGTTAGGATGAGTGAAGCTCTAGAGATAAACTGTGTGGAATGTTTGTTGTGGGCGCACAGACTTTAAGGACACCTCGACCTCATACCAGAAACAAAAACCCATCGCTAGAAAATTCTAAAACGTGTTATCAGAAATGAATTGTTTATATCTTTTTTATTCCCGTTCGAAGTTTGGGAATTTGACCAAAAATTTAAGTAATTCTGCTAACTTTATAGAAGGCGAGAAAAACTGAGACTATCTTTAGATAGCTTGAGACACATAATCCATTTTTAACTTTGAAACAAAGCCTGACATTGACAATAATTATATAACTATCTCTAAACTGAACTGTATTTCCAAGCTTCTTAAACAAATTGTTTACAAGAATATTATGTGTAATTATTTAAAGCTTTTGACCAACTGGCAATTGAGTTTACTTTTGAATTTAGTCATCTTACGTATCAGTAATGTTCCCTTTGTGTAGGATACAGTAATATCTTAATAAATGTAGAAGATATAAAAAGCTTCAAAGCATAAAATCTCTAAACGATCATTTACTTCTCCAAGAGGATATTAATAGTTTTGTTATTTGGTGCCAAGAGAGAATAAACCTGATAAAATTCAGGCGATACTTTCTCATTGGATTGATTATAAAATATCGCAGCACTCTTTGCATTGCGTTTATAGTTTATAAGATATTAGAGTTTTTTTTATTAATTATAATCTCAATTTCATTCTATGTAACGATAACTATGTAACGAAAATTATTTTTTGACAACACCTGAATGTCTTCGACCGTTTTATGAACTGAACGGATAAAATGGTTTTCTATGCGTACCTTCAACTTTTTTAGAAAAGACTATAGTTTTTAATCAAGTCACAAAAAAGTGAAAGTAAGCCTTTAATCCCACCTCCCTAAATTTGTTTGCACATGTTAAAAATTAAGGGCCTTTAAAGTGAGCATTAACGTCGAATAAATGGAGGTCTCCACAGTCATTTATCTATGTGGAAATTTTGGTTAAGACATTTTAAATATAACAACAACAGACTTTTATGATCTAGTCCTCATCTAATACAAAAAAAGTATAGTTGTAAAGTCCACAAAGTCGATTGTATGATTCATTTTCCCCACTTTCCATCATTCACTACTTTTGATTTTGTTATTCAAACAAAATTTTGTTATTCAAAAAAAAATGTAAGTTCAATGTCAAATGCCAAGTTCAAGAGACTTTTCTCTAGACGTCAAAAAAACTGGCCAAAGGCTAATCCAAATTGAATATAACCAAATGTGTGAGATCAAATCAATATAATCTAGTTTCAAGAACGAAGCTTAATTTTTAATGACACTCAAGTGCAATGCAAGCATGACCTATTTCTGGCAATAATTCGATGTGTTGTAGAGTATGGACGGGAAAGTGTGTAATGTAAACAAACCTTAACACACAATATATGTTACATAATTCTCGTTAAAAAATGTTATGTATTTTCTTATGAAAAAGCACAGCAACTAAAGTATCATAAAATTTGAGAAAAGTGTATATACAAAAACATACATATTAGATTCTTGTGATGGTGGACTTGTGAAATATTAGAAGGAAAATATTTCAGCTTTAGGATGTCTCAATAGCATTCCTGTGAAAAAGTATTAATTCCAGTGTTTATAAAACTTTATACTCTTAGACCTTTCGATAAAACTGAACATGAAGAACTGACAGATTTCGCGAAATAAAGTTAATAAAATGCACAACTCAAGTAAAAATTCTCAAGTAGTATTTTAATAGATGCACATGCAAAAATAAAGTACTGAATATTATGTACATCAATTCATAGAGCATTCAAAATCTTAATATGTGAAATAAATTACGGTAGCCAAATTACCAAATAGCACTGGTTGAAAAAATTTTGTAACTGGCATTCAATTGATATTTTTCCCCACCTTTTTGACGGGATTAGTTCGAATTAATGTTAATGTTAATTTTGTTATTTCATTAATTATTGTGATATATACATATGTCAAATTTATGTTTTCTGTACGTTTTTTTTTAAATATTTATTATATATCTAAGTTACTATTTTTTCGTTATTTTTATTTATATTTATGTAATCTAAAAGAGAATGTTAATCTCAGATTGATTGATTAAATAAATAAACTAAACTAAACTTAATTCGGCTTTAAAATCAATCTATCTTAAGAGATATAGCCTTTTCAAATTCCAAAAAATCCTAATGTGTGAATGTCAATTATCTGACATCTTACAATATACGAAGGCATTTTAATGTCCATCCTTGTTTGTGCATTAAAAATCTTGTATTTTTTTTTTTTGAAAATTGTCCATTCTAAAAATATAAACATTTTAATAAGGGTTCCACACTGCGCAGCAATATTCAAGGACCGATCTAAAATACGCGATATAAGGGGCTTTCAGAGTGTAAGGGACCATGTGGCCAAAGGAATTACGTAAAATAAATAGGCTTGAAATCAAAAATTACTCCAAGATATTTTTTCGTAGAAACTCTATCAAGAATATGATTTTAAATATTATAATTATAAACCATAGGTAACAGTTGAGGGCTAAATGCAAATTACTAACATTTAACAATGTGGCTAATGGCTAATTGGTTTGTATTGCATCAATTGGTTAGATTTTATACACGTTAAAATTGTTTTAAATAATTCGCAATAAGACATTGAATTTGGAAGAGATTGAGTTAGAGCATTCATACATAATTGGAGCTAAATGACTCTCTTGCGGAATGCCAGAAGTTACTGAAAAAGGTCTAGACATAGTCGAATCAATACAAAAAAGTTAACTTAGTGCTGTAAAATATCCTGTTAGCCTATACCTATATTTACTCAAATTTTGTTAGCAACTTATCGAACTCCTTTGCGAAATGACCGTAGATAACCTCCACTTAAATAGAGTCTATATAAGTCGTGAAATTGGTTAGGTTAGTGGAAGTTGATCTACCCGTAAAAAAACGTGTTGGTAAGGGGAAATAGTTTCGTTTAATAAGAAATTCAATTTATTGCAAACTATTTTTTCAAATATCTTAGTTATTGGTGACAATTAACTAATTAGGCGGAAGCTTGATATTTCCTGTTTTGGCGACATTTGTGAATAGGAATAACGAAGGACGTTTTCCATTCTGATAACAATTCTACAATTTTAGAAACGAAAATTGTAGTCCTCAGCAAGACAAGATAGTGTTTTTTCCACTTCAGGAAAGTTAATGCTTAAATGACCTATGCTTAGACTATTAACGAACTGACTAAGAGAGGTGTCAGTGATATAACTGGAGTTAATGAATATAATCTAACTAACTTAAGTATTTTGTTTGAAAATTTTCAATATCTTGAAGAAATACACTTAGAAAAGCTCAAGAATGTATGTATTTAACAAATAAATGCTTAGCGGTATAACAGTAGTTTTGTTTTCCATAACGAATTCGTCGTAAAAGGTCATCACATTAAGTTTTTAAAATACATTAACTAAATTATAAAAACAATGCTGAAAACAAGTATTTTTAAATTTTAACTGATCATCGGGTGCCTAGTACCTCAACTGGAGATTGGGTTCTAACCCCAATGGAAAGTTGTTGGGGGCAGCAAACGAGAGAAGGGGAGAGAGGTATTTCCACTAAGGCATCTTATCCGGACGACAGCAAGCAGAAGAATTCTCGAGATGGTATCAACGGTGGCGTCTACAGTTCCAGTAAGGTTGAACTACTTGGTGAACACCTTATAGAGCTTCTCTGAATTATTCGGAGCCCAAGCCATTAAGGAGCGGTTTATCCGGCTCGCCGTCCTTGCAGTTATACTAAGGATCTGGCCCTCCAGGTTGGTAGTTGGTTGACTTCCTGACCACGTAAAAAATACCTTAGTTGCAAAAGTACCAACAAGCCTCGGATACGGACGGATTTACTGTTGACAACCCAAGGAAACGAAATAACGGCAACGAACTTCGGTTCTGTACGTGGAATGTTAGGTCCCTTAACAGACAACGTGCAGCCGAACAATTAGCGGAAGCCATCTAAGAAGTTCGATGGGATGGACCGGGCAGACGCAAACTAAAAGAATGCGATGTATACTAGGGGCGATTGCTACCGAAAACAAAGAACAAAGACAGCGTTTATATGCGCGTGGATTTGTTGTTAAAACTAGACTGACAAAAAGTCTTGAGTTTCAACAGTGAGCGAGCGCATCACGACAATCCGCATCAAGGCTAAATTCGCCAACATAAACCTTATATGCGTGCATGTCCCAACAGAGGAGAAAGGTGAAGGCACCAAAGACATATTCTTCGAGCTATGGCATTAAAATTGCCTAACGAGATTTTAACGCCAAGCTAGGAAGAGAAGACAATTTTGATGGCACAATCGGGAGATGCAGCCTGCACGACACCACCTCCCACAACGGATTTAGGCTGATCGATTCCGCTTCGGGCGAAACGTTCTGGTAGCTAGTACGCAGTTCACACATCTCAATATCTACAAGGGGACATGGAAATTTCCTGATCAATTAACTGTCAACCAGATTGACCACATTGCGATCGACGCACTACACTTATCCAGTATATAGGATGTCCCAACATTCCGAGGGGCCAACATTGACTCGAACCACTACCTCGTTGTAGCCAAGGTACAGCTACGGATATCCCAATCCAAAGCAAAACAAGGAAGTACTGTAAGAAGTTTTGACGTTTGACGGTTAAAATCGCAAGAGACTGCCATGTTCTTTTCCGATCGAGTCTTTAATAACCTCTTAAGAATCTCTAATAACCTCTTAAGAAGTCCTATGCTGCCTGCATTAATCATTGAAAACCAGTGGCAATATTGCCTTGCAGCTTAGTGCTAGGTTTCACATGACCACCACAGCGAAACCGCTGGCTTGACGACGCATGCTGGCAAGCGAACAGAGCTAAGTCAGGGGTCTCACAAAAGAAATTAGGTTCGTAAATTTTACCAAAAGGTTAAAAAAAAACTTCAAAGGGTACCAGCCACGAACCGAAGCCTGTAAGAACGATCAGGGGAACATCGTATTGGAACCGCAGTCCATGTCTCCAAATTATATAACGGCGATGGAGAACCGAATTCCGCTGTAATAAAGAAGACCCTCTAAATTGCGCCAACTACAGAAGTATTAGTCTCCTTAACATTGTATATAAGATCCTCTCTGCCGTATTATGTGAACGTCTGAAGCCGTTCGTCAACAACCTGATAAGTCCTTATCAGAGTGACTTCAGGAAAGTCCACTATCGACTAAATATTCACACTACGCCAGATTTTGGAAAAAACTCATGCTGGTTAAGGACCACGTCCGCCGCGGACTGTAACACCACCTTAAGTGAGTAAGTAAGCAATAAAATAAAAAACATCTAATAGATTATGAGAATTTCCGGAAATTAGGTAAACTACTAAAATGATTTAAACTGTAAACGGCAAAATCATCAACAATCATTTTACTATAACCTTTTTGAAAACACCGTATTTTGTTTTTCTTTTACATTTTTAAAGAGGAATATTCCAAAAACATGATCTAATAAAGAAATAATAAGTTGAGACTCCAATTTGGATTTGTAAAAGTTTTGTTTGGACAGTGTAATTAATGCATGAAGTTTAATGACGTAGATGGAGGCAGCGGTTATTCAAATAAGATCATTATTGTATCTCCATTTACTCGCATCCTCTTTAAGTGCGTCAGGGTGAGGACAAAAAGGCAATAGGAAGATAGCGATAAAGCAGATAGGGATTTGACTTTTGGCTCAATGGATGTGTTCGTAGAGTAGTACTCAAAATACATACGTAACAATCTATAATCATTCAGTGCTTATTTTAAATAACTTTAATTTAAAAACAATAGTAAACATGATAACAAATTAAATATTAATTACTCCTGATATTTTTTTAACATATCTTTTTTGAAACTGTACCTTTTATAAAGTTAAAATTACTTCCGTACAAATTCTGCCAATTTTTTCACAATTTTGTATCCTAAAAAAACACGGCTATTGTTGAAAAACCATAGTTCTTAAGTTAGGAAGAATCTGTGTTAGACACTCAATAATTCTGCGGGCCTTATTTATTTTTGAAATCACGATCGCTGTGCTGTGAATGTTCCAAAACCTGTGAACACTTATTTTACACTACAAACTTGGAAATTATTCTATCATCTAGGAAGGGTATAAGTGTGGTCAATAGATCGCTAATAACATAATGTTATAGTTAATAACTTATCAAGTTTGCCATTATTTTATAAAAAGATTTTGAACAAGTGGCGGCCGGCCAACTTTCGATCAATTTTAGCAGTTATCGGGGCCGATTGGAGAGTTATTGCAGCAATAACTCTCCAAATATTCTCTTCCATGTCGTTAATCGTCTCAAGCATAAGCAAGCGATACGTCGTATTAACCGAACTTTTGTTTTCTTAATAAATGTCCAAAATTATTAATCATAGTGAAATGGCTAAGCATAAATCAAGTGACAGCTGTCAAAAAGACGAACTCCTTAAAAAGTATTGCCAGATTGAAAACCACACATCTTTAAAAAAAAACATTGAAGAATTACCAGTGTGACCATTGTTTCGGAGATGAATGAATGAATTTAGTCATTTAATTTAAATTTGAAGTCACATTTTTCGCATATTTACAAATGGACGTACAAACTGAAGTCATATTTGGTGCGACAAAAGCAAATATTTTTACTATCTGTTCTAAAAATTTTAAAACCAAAAAACAATATAAATTCAATCTTCTTTTTTTGATTTAAAATAAAATCACATAAATTGAAACTATCGCAAACAGTCCTCTTATGTATAAAAGCATCTACCCATAAAAGTTTTATACTTCAACCTTAAATAGAAACAGAAACAGCTAAGCACTACTTTTGTGAACAATGCACATAAAAAATCATTTAACGAAATGAGCGTATTTTAAGTGCCGATGTTGGAACGGAACATAAAACGAAAACCCAAAACCCCACAACACGAAGAGCCAGACCTAAACGAATAAACGAATTCCGCTTGCTATACACGCCGCACCGAAGCGCTGCATCTGCAACGTGTTTTCTACTCGCGTATTATGTATGCAATCAGAATAACTATTTCCAACACCGATACCGTGCCACTTTAACGTCGAGTCGTCATCGTTTAGGGAGGCAAATTATAAAAAAACGTTGTAAGTAAAACAAAAATGTGCATTGGAGTAAAAAATTAAAACAAAAATAAACGACATTACATACAAGTTGATATCACCTCAATCAATTGTGGACGACAATTTTTATATCCTGACGAATGCACTGCAGTTGTGCACGATAAATTTAACAATTTGTTAACTCCTCTGCGTGTCACAAGCAGATTCAATGGAGATTTAGACGATCTCATGTCCGTGTGGTGTGTCCTTGTCCATGTCCAGTCCATAGCCAGGTATAAATATAACAACAACAAAACAAAAAAATCGCTGCCGTAATTAAAATGAACGCGGAACATTGCACCAAAGGCTAAATTATTTTCCAAAAAAGTCCATCTATACTCGTATGTATGAAGGCAGGTACATAGTTGTCGTTTTCGAATGAAACTCACATCGCGACATTTTTTGTTTCTGTTTTTTGACGGGACATAAAAACGGACTTTCAATTTTATGGGAAAACCCCTCAGCTCAGCTCAGACGTTTTTTTTTCCTGTTACGGCATTTCAGTGAATTGAAATATAACAAAGCGAATCTCTCTGGGTATGGCCATGGCGTGGCGTATGTGACAAATAATTGATTCCTGGATCAGATCCAATTCCTGAAATATACTTGCATTCAAAATTTATGTCACTGCATCAGGAAATGAGTACATAGCCCCAGAGCAAGAGCAAGAGTCAGAGCAAAAGCCAGAAATAGAGCCAGAGCCATCCAGTCAGATCGAGTCATTGACAATGTTTGCATTTTGATATTTTGTCAATGTCAAACGCATCACAAAATTTTCATATTCCAATTTGAGTAATTACAATTTATGTTTTTTTTTTCTTGCTTTTTAATTATCCGTCATTGTTTTAAGGGTAGGAAGAGTTGGGCCACGGTATATGGTATACGATTTAATTGCTTTAGGGTCAGTTAGTGTAAACTAACTGGACTGGGTCTTAGTTTCTCCATTAATTGGCAAATAAGTTAAAGTGCGCCTCCCAAGAACAATGTGACTTCCACCCATAAGGGAAAAACGAAGCTTTTAGTATACAATATTGGTAACATAAATAAAATTTCAATTTTGTTAGAAGATGCATTTAAATGGGCTTACTGATAAGAGTAAGTCGATGTTGACAGTTTGTGGCAACTATGTTGTTTCAATTGTGCCTGTCAAACCACATTTCAATGTTAAATAAATTCCGAAAAAATCAACCTTTCTCAAATATGTATGTATATAAAATTGAGGAGAATCATTTTACTTTGAAACCGATTAAAAAGTGATGAGTCCTTACTTAAAATTAGTGACCCCTATCCTTCCTATAGGGGTCACTAATTTTTGTTTGTTTCTCTCAGGATATTTTTGTTTGCTTACTATTTTCTGATGTCTTGAATAGCAATTTACTTGTTGGCGTGGATTCGAAAACTTCGTTTTCATGAGCTCTACGTGACCCAGTCATCTCAGTCTCTGGACAGGGTCCGCCCGAAGAGTAACTCTTGGTTTGATCTCAGTGCTGGTGTTATTTTAAACATTCAATACTCACAAAAGCCACCATAAAAACGTATATTCGAGAAATTTGACAGCATTTTAAAGATAGTGCCTCTAAAAGCTCTGAACTATTCTTTCAAGGACAATGTTTAAGAAATCAAATGATAGCGCATCACCTTGTCTAAAGGCTTTCTTGACATCAAGAGGTTCGATTAAGTTGTTTTCAAGAGCAATGCGAATTCTTCCTGGTCATTCCGAACGAACAGAAGAGTTTGACAGGAATGCCAAAACTATACATGGCTCTATAACCCTTAAGATGCTCACATATGCGGCTCTGTAATCAATAAATAGGTAGTGTGTGTCGATTTAATGTGCTTGAATTTTTCCAGGATCTGTCATAATGTCAATATTTGAACGAGTTTGAAATTTCCTGATTTAAATCTACACTTATAAAGACCTATCAGATTGCTTAAATTCAAAAATTCCACCGAGAAGATTTTGTATGAGATGTTAAGGAAACTAATTCCTGTATATTTGGTGCAGTTTTAAGATAGATAGATAGAAAGTAAAATTTACATTACACACCAAAAATGTATAAAAATGGTTTTTATAATTTTTAAACAATATAAAGTTCATGATAAATTAAAAGTAATATTTAAACACAATCAGAAATCTTCGTTCCTTATAGCAGTTCTATATCTAAGCGTAGTTTTGCACAATTCGTAAAGTTTGACAACATTTATTTCATTCAATAAACTTCCGATAAAAAGTCTTTTTTGAATAAATTCCTTCTGGTTTCTCTGAGAATGGGACATTTTCCCAAGAAGTGGACATTGTCCTCTCTTTCTGATAGGTTGCACATATTACAATCTAGGGCTAAATCAGGTCTGTGTGGAATGAAATTTAAATCTATTAGTTCACTACGTAGTCTGACCTTCAAAGAAATCACACGGACATTATTGGAATCCTTAAAATAGTAGTTCTCTGCAAGGTTATGATTTACTCTGCTGTACGTCGTTTTTTACAAGGAATTAGACGCTTCAGCAATATATTCACCTCTACATTTCTCATCAACCTTAGAAAAGACTTCATACAAGACGTTTTTAGCGGTTGTTAAATCCTCAAATCCTAAAATTAATTTGACATTTCTGAGCAAGTCTTGGCACACCCAATACCAACTATTTTGATCTTGTATCGCTTTTTTATGGCAACTCTTTTTACGGCCCGTGAATCATTCATTTTAAAAACAAGTAAGAAATCAGCTTGTAACTTCAGTGTTTTGATAAATAAAGGAGAGAGACCCGTTTGCATTATTACATACTTTGGCGTATTTTTCAGCAAATGAAATATTCTTTTTATGAAGTGCGTTAGGAGTATTTCAGCCGCATTGCACTTTATACATCCTCATACCTGCGATCCATGTAAAAATATGCTCTCAACTTATGCTTCAAATACTTTATGGCTGAAACACAAACACGCTTCGGCTTCGTCTGCATTGCGATGTTCCTGCTTCGAGGTTCCATTAAATGACATTTCTGATATGACATTTTAAAAATGACACTTCTGTCATTACCAGCTGTTATTTTTTACTCAAAAGGGCAACGGCCTAGTCACTGATAAAGCTTCGGTTCCCACCGATCATCGAAATCAAGCATCAGTGAGCGTGGTTAGTAGACAGATGGGAGACCGTCTCAAAACCTACCGCGCGCTGTTGTCGTGTGTTCTTTCTGTCTGTTATTCTTTCTCTTCTGTCCTTCTGTGAAATGTAATGTATGTAATATTTTTCTCAAAAGTTGTTTTGATTTTTCGTGCAGTTAAAGATATGTATTGGGAAATCGAACAAATAGAATTTATCGCGGAAGTAGAAGAAGAAGCGCAGACTGAAGAAGACTTTGTTGGGTCCGGGAGCTCAATCTACGGAGTTCTTAGAAGCTTATTTTCTGTTCTACAGTTATAAAAATTTTTCATGTACAAATTGTATGGTTATTTTATGTATATTTCAATACCTTACATTTTAACCTTTTCGCATAAACAATGGTTATCCCTTCAAAAGCAAATATATTTTGTTTGTTGACATTTTTTACAGCTGAGCTATCAGACAAAGCAAATGTTCAGCAAATTTGAAGTAGAGCTTCCATTTGGAGTCACGTTACGTTATTTCCTTACGATTGTCAAATGAAACGTGAGGTCAAAGCTTCATTGTGATAGCATGCATTGAATTCCTATGGCTGAACTCGTAAACGTCAGGCGAAGCGTGTTTCTGTTTAAACCATTAAACTTTCTACTGTGCTATACACTTATTCATGAAGCATTGTTTCCATGTCATATTAATAGCAGTTTTCGCATGGTGCATTTGAGAGGGTTTCCTTTTTTTATTATCGGGCAAACGAGCATCTCCCTGTTTTGCATTAGGTCTGGAAAGTGCTACCTTGGCTACAACGAGATAGTGAACCGAGTCGATGTAAGCTTTTCGGAAAGTTCGGATATGCACGATGGTGGAAGCATGTCAAACTTGTCTTGATCTGGAGAAATCGAAGCTCGTTTGTGGATAAACGTACTAGTTTTCCTGACTTTTCGCCGGGCAGCTAAATCGATGAGTCTGAATCCGTTATCAGAAGTGGCTATTTTTTTGTATTATTCCACCAAAGATGTTCTTCTTTCCTAGCTTAGCATTAAAATCTCCCAAGACAATTTTAATATCGAATCTACGACACTGTTCATATGCTTTATGCAATAGCTGGAAGAACATATTTTTGGTGCTAACATTCTTCTTTTCTGTGAGGGCGTTTACGAATATTACACGCTATAGAAACTCTAGTTAAAGTTCCTATAGCCCTAGACTTGTTGCCTTAGTCTGGCCTGGCTCCAATGACAAAGACGCATCTATCCCTACAAATCAAATTTCCTCAAACAAAAATTCAATTCAATCATAACTTCAAATCTAATATCAAATACCTTTATTTCTAGAATCGTTTGATAAAAATAGGGCAGGTCCTCAGAGTAAGTTATTGGTATATAAATCTGAACAATTGATTCCGTTGCTTTAGTTGAAATTGTTGTTTTATTCATTGCTTCCAAGAAAAAAAATAGTTTGGAGAAGACACTTCGTTATATTTATATAACCCTTACCCTATATGTCTTCCCTTTTCCCTTCACAATCTCTTTCTTTACTATATCACTTTTTTTATATAGTTATAAGAGTCCTGAAGTCCTTAAGTTAGAAGTATTTCTTTACTCTCTTTTGAACTACTGTCCCACCTGTGACAATACCAACATTCTTTTTGTACTGATGATATTTAATTTACTATACAATAGAGTTCATTTTAAAAACAACCACACACAACCATTGACAAATATATTGCAATTTGACAGCTGTAAGTAGAACCAAGGACAAATACGTGCGACCAATGCATTTAACTTTTATTACTTTAATACCAATGTCATTCGTTTTGGGAATTCATCGCACTCACACTCGCCCTCACACACAAGTGGGCCCATTTATTGAGTGGGTTTAGTTCCTGCCCTAAGGACACACAATCCACAGACGACACAACATACACAAAACTTAAATAATGAAAAAACAAAAAAAGACAACTGGAAACATAATGACCGCACATTCCCTACGGACTAGGATAGGACGACTGAGGAAATTTGAGATCCAGACTCTCGCAAAGACTCAGCACAGTCATAGTCGTCCTCGTCCTCATCCTTGCCATCAGAGATAGCAGAGAAAATAATTGTGATGGGATTGTTGACAAGAGCACAACAACACTCAAATCGAAGCATTTCATGGCCAAGAATGTGCTGACATGCTGCTGGGTGACGACGACTACGACAACGAGAGACGATGACAACGCCAACGACGACTTATGGAACAGACTGGTTAATATGGACGTGACCAAATGGCAATTGTATCAGTCCGAGATAGGAATATAATATCCCTATTTCCTGAATTAATTTTGTGTCTTTTTTTCTCTGTTAGCTTTAGTTTCTTCCTTGTCTTGACCTTTTTTTTATTCTGTTCGCCAAAAGGGAATGAGAACGAAATTGACATCATTTGTCTAGCTTATGTTTCACTAATCGATACAAGTTTTTTCCTGATTCTTCCCAAGGGTAGGTTCGATATGGTAGGAAGCTTGATAATAACTTGCATACATGTACCTTCGAGTATAGTAATTACTATAGAACTGTTATTATAAGCTTCTGTTTTGCACTGTCAATTTAAATAATTAACACAACCACCACCGATAAGTAAAGACTTTGACTTGTGTATGTCAATTGTGTCATCGCATCGCGCAAATAATGGAACCTTCAATTTATTAATGAGATGAAATTCTAGAGATTCGATGGTGATGACGATGACGACGAGTTGAATATATAGAGAGATGAGTTAAGGAATGAATACGCAAATCCAATTTCCATTTAACTGCTTTTGCATTCAAAGCCCTAATCACTGTCACTCGATGCGGATATTTGGATAATATGATTTATTTAATTTTTGAATTGATCAATTGATGAGCGATGCATGGTTGTATGCTTGTGCTTGAGATTGGGATTGTGCTTGAGGTGCTGTAGCTGTTGTGTGCTGATTGAGAGATTTTGAATAAGATTTTGATTGAGCTACGGATTTTGACAGTTGTTAAATATTCAAATGGAATTATATTCAATGTGCAATGTACACACGTATATGTCCTCAGGCGCCTATATACTAAATATTATATTTAAGCCCACAATTCTACTTCCGACGATACATTTACATATTGAATTATCGAAACAATATATTTCATTAAATCATGTATTAACATACTTGGAAGTAGGTTTTAAAGCTTCAAGGTTCAAGAAAAATTAAGAATGATTGCATTTTATTACAAGTTTCTATATAAAATGTATATTATCTCAAAACTAGTTTAAAAGAAAATAGTAAATGCTTTTGGCCGTTCATTAAAAACAAAACAAAAAACAGTGGAATTCGAAAAAATATGCAATATAAAGGAAAGGTGCTACCTATTCCGATTTGTAATTTTTTTTGCTGAATACTTTGAATCAAACTCAAGTACCATTGGTCACCAACAATCTTGTTATGGAAACGACAATCCGGTTACCGCGATCAATGTTGGAAGTTATTAGCAAGTCTAAAGTTAAAGAAGTACTTTCAAATGTTAATAATGACAATCGTTCGGGTCCCAGATGAAGTGGCTCCAATTGTCTTAAAAATGTGTGCTGCAGTAGTCTCTGAACCTTTTTTTTATATTTTTAATCTCTCTTTTTCTGAATGGAACAAATCCTTCATAATTCTTATTCATAAAGCAGGACCCAAACAGAAAATATCTAAATACCGTCCAATCTACAAATTATCCACTGTTCCAAAACTTTTTGAAATGATAATTCTTCATTTTTGCTTAAAGAAATTATAACGCCTTTTTAGCATGGCTTTGTATCGGGCAGGTCGACAACTACTAACCTTTCTATTTTCACAAACTACGTTCTCAATAAAAAATTGAGGCAGAATACCAGGTTGACCTCATCTATACTATTTTTGAAAAAGCTTTTGATACAGCCAGCCACACTATTCTACTAAACAAACTATCAAGAATTGGTTTTCATTCAAATATTTTGCAATGGTTGAAATCTTGTCAGGACGCATTTAATTTGTTTTCATTGGTAATGTTCTCTCTATTCATGTACATGTGTCATCAGGAGTCCCTCAACGTATTCAACTGGGACCCTTACTTTTTCTTATTTTTATTAATGACATTCCAGATATTTTCCATTATTTCCTTAGACTTTTATTTGCTGACGATATTGTGTTTTAGATGCATAAAACAAACTGATGATTGCCTTCGCTTGCAAGATGACCTTAACATGCTTATTGAATGGTGCACGAAAAATCAATTATCTTTAAACGTTTCAAAATGTTAATGTTTTTCATTCTATCGGTTTTACTATTCTACTATTTTCGAATATAAAATTGGCAGTAGTGTTCTTGAAAGAGTCAATGAAAAGAAAGATCTTGGTGTTGTTTTTGACCTCAAACTCAATTTTATCAAATATATTGAATATATTGCTGCCAAAGCTAACTCCATGCTTAGTTTTATTAAAAGAAATTCATCAGACTTTTCAGACCCTTATACTATTAAATCTTTTTTTTGTGCATACGTAAGATGTGTTTTAGAATATTGTTGTGTGGTTTGGAACCAATACTATAGAGTTCATTCATTTGAAATTGAAAGAGTCCAAAAGAATTTCACTAGGTTTGTTGTATGGAAACTTGGATAGAATACGGAAATTCTTTCCTTCCTCCTATCGGTTTAGAGTCACTTAAAAATGGACGAAAAATCTTCTCTGTTTTATTTATTCGTGATATTCTGTCGCACCATATTAACTGTCCAAACTGTCTATCTTCAGACGAGTTAAATAAAATTTTTTAAAATATTTAATATTTCTTCTCTTTTAAGGTTTTAAGAAAAGAATTTGAAAAGAATTATCCAAAATCAATATACGCGTCTTATCATGTTGGTAGGGCTAGTTAATAGGCCAAAAAATGTTAGAGTATTAACGAATACTTCCTTATACCTAGTTGCAGTAATTGTTGATGAAACGACCTCAACCTTAAATGTTTTCTAATAACTGACATCTTTTAATATAACAACACCTTCTTCACATTTTCGATGAAGGTTTTAAACACTTTTTATTTTACAAAATCTTGAAAATAAAAGGTTGACCCATCAAGACCATCAACATTAAATAGTGGTATAAACTGAAAATACAATTTTTTCCAGATTATTTGAAATTTGAAATTCACCGTAAGGATTTTCGCTGAAGGAAGTTCTCAAAATAGTGTTATTTTGGGATTGGCACAGCCAAAATTCAGCATCAATCTCAGGAAAATGATTACAGAATTTCTTTGCCCAATGTGGATCAAGATTGAACTCTCCGAGAAAGATAAATTGGTGTCAACAGAAAAAGATTTTTTGGTCTGAATTTCGTACTTGTAACCTTGTAAGCATAAGCCAATTATGTTTTGTATCTATCTCAAACGTGAAATTGCATGTGATCATCGAATGCGCATATTATACCCAAATGCAAGGCATTCTAAAACAAGCCATGGCTCTTTGATTTGGAACTCTAGTGAGCTAAGAGATGGTATGCAAAGGAGTTATAACGGAGCAGCAAAAAGATCCTGGCTTTTGGCTATGCCATAATAACTTGTAGTAAGAGAAAATGAAACCGTTTTTAGGCGATTCAGGGTATCCCTTTGAGCCGTTCCTCATAACTCTTTTCATATTGCCAGACTTAAGTAGGGAGCAAAGTGTTTTCAACGCTAAACACTCAAAAACTAGGAACATCATCAAAACCTCGATAGGAATGTTGAAGAATCGATTCCGCTGTCGCCTTGCTGTAAAGAAATTGCACTACTCTTCATTAATTACAAATCAGATTTTCCCAAAGACCTAATCTTGCTTTATAATCAGCATTCTCTAAGTCAAGATTCAGCTAATTTTGTTTCCAATGATGACCAAACAGCTATTCAAATGCGAAACTGAATTATGTACTGATATTAAAACACTAGCTTTACATTAATAAAATGTAATAGAATTGAAATAATATAGCAATAAGTAACAAAATTGAATTTAATTGATGCTTTTTTGTCATAGTCTTAACTTTTTTCTCCTTCAATATCCAAAAATCTTTTTTGTCATAGTCTTTACCTTTTTTCTCCTTCAATATCTAAAAATCTTTTTCAGATTTTCATATCCATCATTTTGAAATTATTTTCTTGCGTGAGTTGTTCTCATCCCGTTCCATTTGCAGTTTTAACGTCTCAAGCTGCTTCACTTTAAAAAAAAAATTTACTATGAAATGTCTCTATCTTCTCTAAAATCACATCTTCTCAAACGTCACATCCTCTCTAGGGCCCGTCTTCTCTAAGGTCCTCTTAACTTTCTTTGCGTTAGGGTGAAAGTGCAAATGCTGTGTAAACCTTGGTACCGATTTATGTAAACTTAGTTTTTCCTACATTTCACCAAGAGTTTCCGAAACCAGATCCTTTAAAGGCGTTTAAGAAGAATCACATGCCACAAAACAAAAATAATGTGATCTTCGCTGGGCCTTAATTCTCCTTTAAAGTCCTTATATTGTTATGATGTTATTATGATGAATTTACACATACTGTAATGATATTAACATTTGTATGAATTCACTTTTCTTAATCTTTGGAGCTGACACCAAAAGTTGTACTTACTTCGAGTGCGAAGCTAATAAAATTTTGTTTATTGGTGTCTAAAAAGAGGTGAATATCAAAAGGACGTTACTGCTCCTAACCTTTTATACTTAGATCTTCAATATATCGAGGTTATTTGTAGTTAGCTTCGAATTGTTAAAATTCAAAATTAAATTTATCAGTGTTTGACCTAAATTGAGCTTTTTGTTCCCTTGTAAATATGTAATCCATATATCTTCCAACCTACGTTAGGAAGATTTCCCAAGCATAAACACTGAAAAACAATCTTAAAATGAAAAACCTAACATTTCAAATAAAAAATGTCCCCAAAACTTAACGTCTGAGGCAAAGTCCCATCAGTTACGGGTTTCTATAGATATTTCTGTTAATTTAATAATTTTAACAGTCGTAACTCTATAACTTTATTCTGAAATCTTACAATATGTTTCATTGAACATTGTCTTCATAATAATACAAAAAAGGTCCACAAGATAACAAGAACAAATGTTTCCAAGCACGTGCTCTTGATATATTCTCTAAATTCCGATAATTTTCATTTCCACCCTCTTCCCTTGATTTTCCTTCATCGCTTATCTGAATCTATAGTAACTACTTTCACAATGGTGTAAATCCGCAAAGTATAAATTTTCCCCCCATCATGGCAAGGTTTTCTGACTTATGTGAGCTGATTGTATCTTTAACAAACCCAACAAACCAAAAACAAACATTTTGAAAAGTTAATTACTGACCCCTAAATCAAAAGAACAATAAGACAGCCAATAACTTCACATTCTCTTTGGTTAGAATGATAAATAGATTAAAATCTCTTAATAATTATACATAAAAATAATAGATCTAAATCTTCCTTCACTCTCCCAAGCCCAGCCCAGCCCTAAAGCAAGACCCAGGCACTCAAATTCAATTTTAAAATGGTTACTTAAAGTCTACGATATCTATAAAAGCCTGCAAAACAATAAAAACAAAATTAGAGCAAAAATACTCGTTTATAACTCCATAATCATAAAATAAAGTCTTTAAAAGCTCCTTTTAAAGTCCTTAAAAATTCCATCAAAGGAGTTGTTTTTGTTTTGCTTGCTATTCGGGAATATGTACAATTGTTAAAATAAACACTATTAACGTCTTGTGTCTATAAAAAAGGCGTCAATCTTTCTTTTTCAATTTTGTGTGTATTAAAATTCTTTCAAATGACTCTGGAATATTCAAAAAGAGAAACAAAAATAAACACAATATAAAAGAGACTTAACAATAACGAAAAACGGAAATCAAAACAAAAAAAAATTGACTAAACACAAGTCCAAAGACAACAAAAATACGAAATTCGAAAAAAAAACAGAAAAAGTCCTTCGACATCACAAAAGTTGGCCCGTTGGCGTTCACTTTGAACTTTGATTTTATTCAACTTCTACTTCTACTCCTTACTCTTGTTTTTGTTTTTATTCTGCATGTTAGAGCATCATCGTGATGAACAACATCTATTTTCTTGCATCATTTATCCATCCGTATGTAGCAAGTAGCAAACTTCCTGCTACTAGAACAAGTTCGAGGGAATGGATGCTCTTTGCTAGTTATTGGATACAAACCCTCTAACATTCAAGAGTCAGAATATCGAAAACATGCACAAACGAGACACAGGATTCGGTGAGACAGACAGGACATCGACGACGAAAAGAACAAAAAGAAAAAAGGACACTTTTACACTCACACACACATACGAGCACAATCATAAATTGCATTTGCCTTTCAACTGCAGGCAGATATAGATGGAGAAGAGTTGGAAGCGGCCGGCGAGCACTGCAATAATTTCCTCAAAAGCACACACATCCTCTATCCGTCTGGCTGATGATGCGTCCCATCATCACCACCTAACAAGATAATCACTGATTATCCTCTCAAACGCCCATGCACATGGGACATGGGGCTACAAGCTACAATCTACATGACGAAGCATGCTCTAGAGAGCTTGATGACGACGATTTAGATGCGCACATCATTTCACAATCATGGGCATCACAAGGATTCATCATCGTTAGTGTACGAGCTTGAGTTGAGTATACAAGTTAGGTATGAGTACCAGTCGAGTACGACTCTACCATCCCCTCCCACCCAAAACGCCCAAACTACAAAAAACATCAGCGCCAGGATGACTAGAACGGATTGCATATACTCGCCTCACATAAATACATGTAGAACGGAGTGCCCACTTGTAAAATTCTGCTTCTACGTCAACCTTTAAAAAGCCTCAACATCATCAGCCCAGGACCGAATTCAATGTTTATGAGCAAAATAGTTTCGCTCTAGCGAGGAAGATACAACAAATGGGCGGTGGTGAAGTTTCGGGCGTACAGGCATACACACGTATAGACGAGCGGGCGTCTCGAACTCGAAATCTGTGGTACAATCGCAAGGTCTATATTATGTACACAGCACACTGAACAATCTCAAATAAATTAAAAAAAAAACAAGTAGCAAGACAAGAGTTCACAGAAAGCAAGCAAAAAACAACAAAAATATCAAAACTCTAACCAATAGACCCGACCATTCGAATCGATCAGCCACTATACCAACCACCAGCCACCTCAGTCGTCACCACTCCGACCCAATTCGACCCTATCCAATCCAGTCCAATCCAAACCAAACCAACCCGACCCGACCCAACCGACCCACAATCGGGGCTAACAAGTGTCCCGCATCACAAATGCTCTCACTTCACTCTATGGCCTCTCCTCACTTATACTGCTGCTCCTGCTACTACTCGGGACGGGAGCAGTTGGGAGCCTGTATGTCACCAAAGTGATTTAGTGCATGCATCGACCATAAAAGAAAATGAGGATTATACTCACATTTCCCTGAGGACGAGGAGTGTGTGTGATTATGGTAGTGTATGTGTTGGTTTAACCTCATTCAACCGGATGCTGGCAGAGTTGAGTAAGAGACGAAATCGGAGCCGTGGTCGAGGAGCCTTATATAGAGTATAGGTAAACCGTTCAGTCGAGTGGCACAAAGGCAGCATTCCATATCCCAAAAAAATAAAAATAAAAATAAAACACAAGATTAGGGAGCTGGTGGCAGTATTTTTAATTTGTTAAAAGATTTAATACAAAATTATATGGATAATAAGGCGATTTTTAAACCACGTTAAGAGAAGACCCAAGCACTTTTTATTTTGGTTTATAATACCAAAACGGAACATAAAAACACTTTCAAACGTTTTATTGTCGAACTTGATTCATGTATAACAACCATATATATTTTTGACATTGAACTGTCAAAAGTGTAAACAAAGATAAATGACTGCTGAAGTGCTCTACCTTTATTACATGGGGTTCAAACGACATACATAAGGGACTTAAAGGAAAAGCCAGTTTCTTGTATCTATAGTTGGTCAGCTGCCAAAAAAATGCTTTCCGGCTAATCAAACTTTATTGGAAAGTTAACTAAAAAGTTAATCATGAAAAGTCTCTCCTACTTTCTAGTCAAGTGTACTTGGGTAGAAAACATCAGAGCTTCACTTTTTTTTTACAAAATATGAACCCATTAACTGTGTTTTTTTCGGTAACAAGAAAAGAGGATTGGTCTTTGATTATGGTTTATGGTAGGTAGGTCTTCACTTGTAACAGATGGTGCTATATATTTTTTTTTATTTTTTGTAGACTTGCCAAGACACTATTTAATTTTTATTCCTAAAGCTAGTCGTGCTACAGTTGATACGGAGTCGACTATACAAAAATTTAAAACATGCATTTTTGTCACATTAGTTTGCGAATACTAATGAAACCATGGGTTAAATTAGATAGCTAAGAGACCTTATGTGAAGACTTCAAAAACCGCGTTGGCTTAGGAGAGATTTCACAGCTTTCTATGACACCAACACGATACAGAATGCAGTGTTTTTCAGTTTGACAAATGTTGTTTGTTCTCTCGCGTTAATTTGGTTGCAGATAAAACAGGAAACTTAAAAAGCGCATCAAACAGTTAAAGGCGTGACATATCACTGGACAGTACGAAATATTTTACAAAAAACTACTTATCATACACTCCGAACATGACTTCGAGATAAAAACAAGAGTTATCAATCGAGGCTCGAGCAAACGCCAAAATTCTATCCGCAGTTGAATCCTATTTTTACTTTTATCTGCAGTGAAGAGTTTTAATAGGTGTAAAGTCTGCAATACCCGTGTTTTGTTGGAAAATCTATTAAAGAAATATCCGCAGTATGAGTACTACCGATATAAGGTTAACTAGAATCCTACTAGTGATGGGTTTTTCACATTTATACGAGTCTCGAATGTATCTTATGTGATTTCGTTTTCTATTTGGAATCATGTGTTTTCCATTGGAGGAAAAAATAAATCTGTAACAATTGATATTATTTAGTTTTGTTAATGAAAATGTGTGTTTCGATGTTTCTTATGAAGTGCAAGTGAGATAGTTCGTGTTAAACAATTGAAAACTGAATAGTTAACCATATAAGAAGTAAATTAAAACAAAACTATATTTTTTGTACACAAACATGCAAATAAACAAACCATAACGCATCTCCTCCACACAGCTTTTTCTTCACAAATTTCGACTCGACTCCGATCCCCGACCGGAATCGAGGCGAATCAAGCTCATTTCTACTCGATTCAGGTATATAAAGAATTTAGGCGAGCTTCAAGCTATCTTGAACACCACATTTTAATGTAGTAGTCTGCGAACAAACCCCTTCTTGAAGTTTGTATTTTATGTCAAATTATTTGTTAAAACTTTGAAATCTACTATCACAATACACAGACGTATTTTCTTGATTTTGATAGTCAACTATCAAAAATCAGCTTACCCGATTTCACCCCTGGTCTGAATTTCGCTATTTTTTGTTGTTGAATTTTTGATAAATTATTCTGGCAAATATTCAATTGTATCAACTTTCAAATATAAAAACCGGACTACTGCGGATCGTTTTTTAGGCCATTTCTCATTGTAAAGGGTGATTTTTTTTGAGGTTAGGATTTTCATGCATTAGTATTTGACAGATCACGCGGGATTTCAGACATGGTGTCAAAGAGAAAGATGCTCAGTATGCTTTGACATTTCATCATGAATAGACTTACTAACGAGCAACGCTTGCAAATCATTGAATTTTATTACCAAAATCAGTGTTCGGTTCGAAATGTGTTTCGCACTTTACGTCCGATTTATGGTCTACATAATCGACCAAGTGAGCAAACAATTAATGCGATTGTGACCAAGTTTCGCACTCAGTTTACTTTATTGGACATTAAACCAACCACACGAATGCGTACAGTGCGTACAGAAGAGAATATTGCGTCTGTTTCTGAGTGTTGCTGAAGACCGTGAAATGTCGATTCGTCGCCGTTCGCAGCAATTGGGTTTGTGTTATTCGACCACATGGAAGATTTTACGCAAAGATCTTGGTGTAAAACCGTATAAAATACAGCTCGTGCAAGAACTGAAGCCGAACGATCTGCCACAACGTCGAATTTTCAGTGAATGGGCCCTAGAAAAGTTGGCAGAAAATCCGCTTTTTTATCGACAAATTTTGTTCAGCGATGAGGCTCATTTCTGGTTGAATGGCTACGTAAATAAGCAAAATTGCCGAATTTGGAGTGAAGAGCAACCAGAAGCCGTTCAAGAACTGCCCATGCATCCCGAAAAATTCACTGTTTGGTGAAGTTTGTACGCTGGTGGAATCATTGGACCGTATTTTTTCAAAGATGCTGTTGGACGCAACGTTACGGTGAATGGCGATCGCTATCGTTCAATGCTAACAAACTTTTTGTTGCCAAAAATGGAAGAACTGAACTTGGTTGACATGTGGTTTCAACAAGATGGCGCTACATGCCACACAGCTCGCGATTCTATGGCTATTTTGAGGGAAAACTTCGGAGAACAATTCATCTCAAGGAATGGACCGGTAAGTTGGCCACCAAGATCATGCGATTTGACGCCTTTAGACTATTTTTTGTGTGGCTACGTCAAATCTAAAGTCTACACAAATAAGCCAGCAACTATTCCAGCTTTGGAAGACAACATTTCCGAAGAAATTCGGGCTATTCCGGCCGAAATGCTCGAAAAAGTTACCCAAAATTGGACTTTCCGAATGGACCACCTAAGACGCAGCTGCGGTCAACATTTAAATGAAATTATCTTCAAAAAGTAAATGTCATGGACCAATCTAACGTTTCAAATAAAGAATCGATGAGATTTTGCAAATTGTATGCGTTTGCGGCTAAAAATTAATTTTAATATTTCTATAAAAATATTTCTTGTCAAATTGGCCAATAATCTAGAAAGAACTAAAAGAATTCCGGTTTGCAAGATCCAAAATGTATCAAAAAAATTGGTTCTCCAATTGTTGGTTATTGATATCGGGGTTTCCAATTGGTATTTAACAGCTTTGAATTTAATTTGTGAACGCACCTTTTCACTAATCATCAAACTGTCTGTCACTGTTTATTTATTCAGTAAACTCAACGTTTTCATCATGATAAAGTAAACGAAAATGTTCTACTAAAATTCTTAATAAGTGATCACAACTTTAGGAGCCTTTTATTTAAGGTCGTAGCTTCATGAATCACCATTTTATCCACAACAAATAACTGTTTGTTGCGGTTTGAATGCGGCGTTATTAGGTCATATTTCCGATTATTTTTTGCCCAAAATGGGAGGATAATGACTTGCGTGACATGTTAATAAGATAGCGTGTTATCTTAAGAACCCAGTTCATTGGCCGCCTCGAAACAGCCTTGAACCTCTAAACTATTTTTCGTAGAGCTACGGTGAGTCGTTGGTTTACACAAGCCGAACGACGTTATAAGAGCTTAGAGACAACATTGAATGCGAAATAGCTGCCGAGCCATCGAAAACTTGGTCCGAAGAATCGACCACTGCAACCGTCGGTCATATGAATCGGTAAAAGTCGGTACTTGAAACCGATCATACAGTTTTTAAAATATTTTGTTTGCATTTTATTTAAAAACAAATGTCAAGTTCTCAAAGAAAAACCTTTTACTTGTAATATGTTGTGTAACTCTTCAATATGAAAAAAGCGTTAAGTTAGAGGAAATGAAAAGATTTTGATTTTTTCAAATCGATTCACTTGTTTTTAATATGAATTCTACATTTTTAAGAAGTTTGGCAACATACTTTTTTATTTGTTTTTCTTTTGTGGTTTGATTTTTCCCTGAAAAAATTAATAAAGTTTCCTATGTTCTATAGCTTATGCCTTGTAGAAGTTCATTTCAATCGTCAATTTTGTACCACTTTAGGCCACAAGTGTCATAACTTATGGGCTTCGCAAAATAGTTTAAAATGTTTGCAAAGTTACAAAATATAATATAAAGAAATATTTATTTCGTTACATGATTTTGTAAAATGTGTGCCACCATCACCCTAAAATTTACAACTAACAAGGCAAAAGGGGCAATTAGTTGGGTGATTTGGTTTTGTGAGCGCCATTTTGCATGCATGCCATAATATTCCAAGTGTGGAGACAAGCAGTCTACACTCTACATCCAGCTACTGCCTTGTTCTGCCCTGCCCTGCTCTGCCCTACCAGCCACCAGTGCCAACAACATCCGGCTTGACTATATAGTAAAGGAAATTTGGTGGGTTGGGTTGGATTGGAATGAAATGCCGCGGTCGAGGGACCAGAGGAAAGGTTGTGTGTTTGCTGGCACTGGGTTCAATGAGCACCAGAGATATACTTAAGTGAGATTGAACAGGTGACTGGGATTAGGATTTACCACGAACCAAATGGGAATGGAATTTTTTCCATATAACAAAGGCGGCCCGGAAAAGGTTGTGTGTGGGTCAGAAGTGGGATGACAATGACGACACGCTTGAAAGAGAATTATTCGTTTCAAGTGGAGACAACAGATTGTCTCCACCCTTGCACCAGCAACAGACCAACAGAACAGAACAGACTGACTGGAGGAAAATAAAGAAGAAGACGACGAACAGGAAAAAGCACTGAAGCAGGGCCAACTATACAGCACCAGCATCAGTGGCAGCACCAGCAGGAAGACCCTTGTTTGTGATTGGCATACAAATTAATTTGTCAATTATTTTCAGAGTTTTATAAAGGTGTTGCACTATGATCCCAGTGCTTTTTGTGTCATGAATTACAATGACTCTTGAATTTGCACCGAGTGTCGAGCATCCAGGAATTTAAATTGCAAATTTTGTCAGAACAGGACTAAGGCAAAGCAGGGCAAGGCAGTACAAGGCAGGGCAGATGCAGAACCATCGAACAGAGCATCAGACCAGGCTACTACACCATCAGACTAAACCAGACCAGAGTAGAGTTTTTCAAAAATAAATTATTGAAGGATGCACGGAACTATGAACTCGTTTACGCTGACCAGAGTTATATTCTTTTAGTCGTTGACAACTGTGGCATTTCGTTTTAATTCTGACGCTGCCTGTTCCTAGTTTTTCTGTTTTTGTTTTTAACATTCTCTTGACTCTATTACCATCATCGTCCACGTCGTTCTCGATGTCAATTATCTCTATTCTCCTTATTTTTATTGCTGCGAATCAATAGCGAATGCATTGTAATTGGAGTTGATTTTCTTTTGAAATTTTAATGACACAAAAGAGAAATACTTAATTACATAAGCAGTTTCCTCATTCCCTATCCTCCTGTCCAGTCCAGCTCAGGCTAGGCTATTGTTTTAAAGGGCGTATCTAATAAAAGAATAAAAAGAAAAGGTTCGGTTACACAAAGAATATTTTTTTATTTTTGGCAACTGATGAAGTCCTATACATCAAAGCAATTAATATTCAATTCAGGATGAATCAATTTATATAACCTTAGAGAAATGCGATTCTTTTAATGTAATTACATTTCTGTAATTTGTATAATGGACGGTTTCTAACAAAAGAATAATTGATTAAAAATAGTTTTGTGTGAACTTTCTAACTTGAAAAACATTTAAAAATAACTTGAAGGAACCAGGACACACATTTTATATGATTGTTTTCAAATTGCCTTGATGGTTCTTTATTATATATTAGTTTGTAATGAAATAACTTATTTGCAAGAAATTGTGCTTGTATTTAAAAATATTAATCTCGAATCTTTCAAATTCCTTTTCAAATTCTCAAATAATTCAATTTTCTTTTTAGTTTCTTTTATACGTAAACAAAACATTAAATACTAAAGAAATTTTTATTATGATATTTTCATAAAATTAATAAATTTATCTTTTCTAATTCTAGGTAAGTGGACTTGGCTTTATACTTTGCTTCAAAGTAAGTATACTTATACTCTGCCTACATAGATTTTTGTACTGAAAATAAACACATTTAGACTTCTTGGAATTCTAAAAATCGTGCTATATTAAAAAATAATTGTTAACGTATAGATTACAACGCACATTTTAACGAATATGCTTGTGTAGGTTTTTAGAATAATAAATTAGTTAAAATATAAAGGGTGATTATAAATTAAAAAGCTTCAAAAAAAGCACAATTAAAAAATGCATGAAATCTTTTTAGAATAATAAATTAGTTAAAATATAAAGGGTGATTATAAATTAAAAAGCTTCAAAAAAAGCACAATTAAAAAATGCATGAAATCTTTATTTGAATCGATAGTACGGTGTCTATATAATTTAATGTTTGAAAAGGGTCCATCCGCTTAGTCCAATTTTGGCATACTCTTTTCAACATTTCGGGCGGTATCTCACGAACAAATGCTTCAATGTTGTCTTTCAATGCGTCAATTGAATCGGACTTGTCTGTATAGACATGAACTTTAACATAGCATCACAAAAAATAGTCTAAAAGCGTTAAATTGCACGTTTAGGCGGCCAATTGACCGGTCCCGAACGTAGAATAAAATGTTCACTGAACTCGCCTCTTGAAAAGTTTGTTGTTGCGCGTGCTGTGTGGCATGTAGCAGCGTCTTGTTGAAACCACACTTTGGGCAAACAAATTTGGATATGATCTCCCGATAGCGCTCACTATTCACAGTTACGTTACGATTCGCATCATCTTTGAAGAAGTACGGTCCAATTATGCCACCAGCCCATAAACCGCACCAAACTGTGACTTTTTCTGGATGCATTAGTAGTCAATTCTGCTTATTTACGTACCCATTGAACCAAAAAGTGTGTCTTCGGCAAAAACTTTCCAAGAGCCCATTCACCAAAAATTTTACGTGGGTCGATTAAACGCTCGATAAACTATTTTAACAGAGTCCGCATGTTGATAATAAAACTTAATAATTTGCAAGCGTTGTTTGTTTTTAAGACGATTCATGGTTAAATTATAGACTAAACAGAAGATGTTTGACAGTAACACAAAACACGAAACGTGCGTCAGCTGTTGCCAAAAAGATAAGAGCTAAAAAATCACCCTTTATAATATAAGAAAAATTGTGCCATAGTGATCATCGTTATAGGAAAACAAGAAATCCGTTTCAGTTTTTAAATGTATTTTTATATGTATGTTTTAAATCTAGCAGGACTGACAAATATTCTTCTACTCTTTCATGTACAAAATATCCTCTAAAAAGGTGAAAGTACATGTATTGAGTATCGCAATATCATTTCAAAAGTGCGTCTACGCAAAGTTTACAGAAGTTAAAGTGGAGAATTAAGATACGCCAACAGAAACAAGCATTATAGAAATAAAGAGGGTTTTATAAAGGGGGAGTTTAATCCAACGATAGGTACAAATATTCCACATTAGTGTTTCAAATGTGCATCTTTGTACTTTAAAGTAATTTTAAAGTTGGCTTTTGTTTTGAGAGTAAATGCAGATCTACATACTTCATATATTTTTTGTTGGGTTTCTTAGTCAAGCAGTTTTGAGATATTAAGTATTAATTATTGAATATATTTGTTTAATGAAACTAGAAACGAAAATGCGAAGAATTTTGGCGCAAATACATTGCTCTTAATTTTTGAAAAAAAATTGTTAAAAATATCTTCCTGTGTATAACCCTTTAAGTAGCAAAATAGCTATTTTTAAAAACCAAAGCATGTTTTAAGTTACAGATAATAATAGTTTAATTCATTTCCCAGTTAAATATACCAGAAATCCAAAACATCACGGTTTTTAATTTGTTTAAACTTTAAGCGCCAAAAAGTTGTTTTTGAAACTTATTTCAATTCAGCACACTGAACACAGAAAAAACTGTAGTTTGAAAGCTAAAATAAGTAAATTTTTTTAACAACTACAATATTTCAATGCTTATAATTTTTCAAAAAGTAGCCTCAGGTTGACATTTATTCCTGATTTAAGTTTGAAATAATTATCGTTCGTTAAATCACAATTAGACATAAGAGCTATAGTATTTTGTGATTATTTTCACTGTGTAGTGAAATAATAGGATAACTTTGTGCTAAAAATTCATAATATTATTTTGTAGAGTAGCAAAATTCTGTTCATGTTTTATTATAGAACAATTAAAAAAAAAATGGCTAAGAATGAAAAATTAAAACAAAACAACGGCAACACTATTCAAAGGTTAACATTGGTCTGGCTCTCAAAACTGGTATGTTAACTTACTGTAAATGTTTGCACTATTTCAAACATTTTGAGTTATTTATTATTTATTATTATTGATATTTCTTGAAATTTCTTGAACAGGGGTCGGCAAGTTCTAAGTGGGGTTCAGATACGGTTGAAAACATTTTAATTAAGGTCCTGAAAAAAAGTAAAAAAGTTTTGTAGTTTTTATTTTCCTTCATTTATGTTACTGTAATAATAATTAAATTAATGAAAAAATTATATCGATGGTTTCAGTTTTTTATAATTTGGTTCAGCAAATGCGAGGAGTGTATCTTGAACGATATTTGTTCTTCAAAAAATACTACTACAGTGACTTCAAAAGGCAATTTAATTAATTGAAGTTGCTTCCCAATCTCTGCAAAATCTTGGAATCTTACAGCTTTTAAGATCGAATAGAAAGTTTGAAAACACAGCAATATCTTCTTCTTCAGAGTTCTTTTAAATCATATATTAATTTCCCATTTCCTTGTAACTGGATTTTAAGCTCATTTGAATATTTCAGAACCTTTTTAAGAAAAGCCAAAGCTCTCTTTTGTTATAAACTCCAAGTGCTTTCTTGCTTGCGTCGTATCTAAGTTTTGCAAGAAGGACATAACTTGCTCTTGCCAACGAATATTGTAGTGTTGCAGTAAGTCCGAATACGCCGTTTCACATTCACAAAGAAGCTTTTTTTTTGTAGAATTGCTGATGAGTTGTTTCGTACTGCCGTTTTTAATTGATACTTTTAACAATAGCAATAGTTTTATTGCATATTAGGCATACTGTTCAGTCCACTCGTTCAGAAACTTTCTATTTTCACTGAACGCTTTGATGGTCCATAATATTGGTACGAAACGTTTTTAAACACGAACAATTATAAAACACTCGATATCGAACGAAGGCTCCGTAATTAAATCTCACAATAGAACTGACAACCGCCGATTCGACTGTAGAGAAAATTTTACTTAAAAATAAAGCGATTGTTTTCATTTTGTATGTCAATTTTATTTATTTGTCTGTGAATACGTGCTTTAAAAATTGCGTAAAGGAGTTTTAAACGCACTTCCTTGTGTGTTGGTGAAGTATGTTTTAATTTTTTTTGAATTTAATACACATGATACTAAATTCAATTGGTAGTATAGCCAAGTTTGACCTTTCGTGGTTCCGAGGTTCGCCGTTTGACCTTTAGTTCCGCTTGCTAACCGCTAACCGCTGCTCTAGAACATAAAGAAAATGTTTTTAGGAATACTCCAAATAAACTTTGCTTTACAAATAATTACATAAAAGAGATGCAGAAAGAATTTTGGAAAAAATTAAGTGTGTTTTTGTTTACTATAACACTTAATAATAAAATAAGTGAAAAACTTGGTTCACCCTAAATATCTAAATAATATATAATTCTTTGAGGCGTCATAACAAATTTTTATAATTCGAAAAAATCAATTAATGGTTTGAAGAAAAAAATTGTCTCATCATATTTTACGAAACAAAAAAGTTAAAACCTTCACTATAATTTTAAACGACGAAGAATAACTTTTTGACATCGTTCGAAATAACGATTCTCTTATAAAAAATAAAAACCTAGAACAGCGACACGACTAAAAGTTGGTAAAAATTGATTTTCGAATAGAATAAAGATTTACTTTATTTAATTTACTTTCGAACTAATTGTATCTTATACATTGTTTTTTAAAATTTAGTTTGTGTTGAACAAAAATTCAAACTGCAGTTTTTTTTTAATTAGAAAATGTGAATCTACATCTACACATAATTGGCAAAAACTGATGTTTGATGGTAATATCTCAAGAAAAAAACGTAGGTATTGAGCTTAAAATTATTTCATTCAATAAAAAAATGTTTGTTAAAAAGTTGCACTTAAAAAATATATAGGTTGTTTCTTTCAACAGATGCTGCTAAAATCGGTAAAACCAGAATTTCGACTAACAATCTCGGTAACAAAAACAAATATTGGAATTAAACTTATTTTGTCACATAAAAAATGATGATTTTACTTTCATTTATTTTTTTTTGACAAATCCTAATTAACAAAATTTTCCACAAAACACGAAGATCTAGAAGGAAAACCAAAACCTGATAGGAAATGGTGTTAAGACTTTGTAGCTCCCCATTATTAATATTTTGTTAAACTTTTAGTAAAATTAATAGGCGGGCTCGAATTAGAACTTTTCAATGTGGGCCTCATCCCAACCTCTTTTTTCAAATTGCATCTACCCCCTAAACTGTTCGAGATCGATTCGCCCTTCCAATAGCCAAGTATGTTTATTTTTGACCTCTCTTCCAAGTAAGGCTGTCATCGTTCAATTACCGGTTATCGTTCAATTACCGGTTATCGTTCAATTACCGGTTATCGTTCAATTACCGGTTTCAACGTGAACATTTGTCTACCACAGCTTTAGCTTAAGTAACAACAATTTTCCCAAAAAGTCTTAGCTTACAATGATTGTTTAATTTGTACCTTAACTTGCAACTCCATTCCCGCTTGAGCTCTTTTATTACTTTCTCTTAACGCCCACGTGTTTTAGTAAATTTTGCAATCACACATCAAACAGTGCTTTAGCTAATAAATTGCATAACAGAAAATATGCTACCATTTTCTTTTGTGAGCAAAACATATAACTGACTTAAATTTGACACGGTTTTTTCGGGTCAACTATTATTACCCATGTATAGTGACGTAACTTTGTAAACACCTTTTATTGTGATAATATATGATTGATACTGCAATACCAATTTAGTATTTCGATTCTTTATAGTAAACAAAAAAAGATCTATTCACAAGCATATTTCACAATAATTTAAACAAATGAATATAATGCAAATAGAAAACCATAAATCGATCCATCATATTACACACAATTATTGCGTTTATCGCTTTTGAACATGAACCCAATCTCCAAAGCTTTACACACTTAAATAGTCAATTGGAAAAAATACCAATTCATCATCAGGGTTTTAATATTATTTCTATGGCAATTTACTTAACGGTTTGGGATTCTTCGTGTAAAAATAAGACACACAAACAAATAAAAAAAAAGTTTTTAAAAAGGATATACAGTGGGGTTAGAAAGATTCCAGATCTTTTGGGTAAAGTTTATTAATTATATCCAAAAATTTTCAGAAAAAAATAAGCAACACAATAACTAATATGTATTTAAATTCAGAGCTTTGTCTGTTACATTTTTAAAAATTATATTTTTTCCAGTCTTGACATCAACGAAGCATTGACACGATAAAATGTTCGATAATTGAGACAGGAATATTCATCTACTCATTCTCGTTCGTTGTCTTTTTTAAGCTTTCTTTTTAAAATTACTCACAAGTTCTCGATGAGGTTTTAATCAGGGAATTGGGACGGCCAATCTGAGACACTTTTTCAGTAGATTTGAATAATGTTTGGAATCCTACTGAAAAATCCAGTCCATAGACATTTCTTTCTCAGGGTATGGTTGCATGGCTGACTCAAAAATATCCCAATATTGAAAACGGGCCATAATTCCTGTGATTTAATGCATCATACCAACTCATGCATCGGAAAAATAACCCCATATCATCACAAAGGTGCCACCTTGCTTAACCGCAAGAAGAGCTTTTGATGGCTTTAAACGTGTCCCTCTTAAGCGCCTTACTATTCTTTCGCTACTGCAGTAAAATAAGTTGAATTTGCTTTCATCGCTGAAAAGCACACTTTTCCATTGACTTTAAACCAGTTCAGTTAATTTTTTCCAAATTAAACAATAATAAAACATTTTAATTAAGAAATTGAACGTCTTATCTTTTTCTTTTCTTCTGGTCGAAACGCACAAAGAACACTTTCCCTTAAAGTACTTCTTACTGTAGACGGCATTATCCACAAACTTAGATCCTCACGAGTGTTTTTTCGAGGACGCAAAAGGGACTTTAAGCACACAATATTCTGTATATAAATAAATAAATTAGGTGGTGCAACAGTCCGTAGAGAACCAGGGCCTAGTGACTTACAACTCTCAACCATTCCTGTAGGCGAGTAATGGAGGGGACCTACAGTTTATATGCCGAATCCGAACGGCTAATTTGAGAGAGCACTTTCTTATGACAAGAATTACTCTTGGAAAATTTGTCAATTCCTCGCAAGAGGCAGTACCCGTGAAAAAAAAAATTAGGTGGCACAGGCAGGGATGTGACCTCTCGCTCCCGCATGACAGTCCAACGCACTAAAAATCATGCCACGGGTAATACTTTATTCTGTATATACATATCCGTTTTAGCTGTTGTTTTGCGAGGTCGTCCACCACAATGTCATGCTTCTACTGACTTTTTGCTTCTAAACTTTTTGAATGATGCTATAGACCGTTCAAGTTGGAATTTTATATTTTTATGAAGAACATTTTGTTTTGTACCGGCTTGATATTTTTGTAGCACTTTCTGACGCCTTGCGTTGGTGTGACATGTTTTAACCACTCACATCCTGCTAAGTCTTTTCAATCAATTATGTCTTCCAAGAGAACAGAAAGAATAATTTGCTTACAACATTAACACCTGGCTATAAGCCTTAGCCCCTCGCATTGTATATTCGCTTAGTTTTTGAAATTAACCAAAAGGATTTACGTAAAGATTTAGTCTCTCTTATTTGGCGAAATGCTTCGAGGTTGTTCGTCTTTCTAAGCTACCAAGTCATAACAAATTCAACTCTTTGTTAACCTTTGGTACTGGGTTAGTCTATCTATATATATTGATTTTTTGAGTAATGACAAATCAGTGCCCTATGCATATAGAATAAACCTCAGCTACCACCATACTCTCACAAGGAGGCCATCCCAACATATATTCCTGGAAATCACCAGAAGGCTTCAACATATCCCGTGGTGCCACATCTTCAGTGGTATGTTAATTTAGTCTTTGATGAAGTGACATCTAGGGAAGATAACCCTAGAAGCGGTCGCCCGACATCTTGTGGGATGCAATCCTCCGAACTTTATCTACAATGTACATCATTCCTAAAAATGATTTTTAATTCTACTTTAGACTTTTTTAAACTTATATTAAATATCGATGACACTTTGTTATTGTCATTCGATTTGTATATTTACTGATACTTATTGGGTTTGTATAACGACAGTCCTGTGTTTACCATCTTTCGTAAGATTTTATCTTAGGGAGGAAGTAAACCGTAGCTTCTTGCGATCGATCACAAGTTGAGAATTTTTGTCAGTGCAGTTCTAAGCTGTGCCTTTTTGAATAGTTATGAATTGATCTGCATCATTCATCATCCAGCTGCACTGAATTCTCTAACTTGCTCCCCGGGAGCCTCCACGTGAAGGTGCAAGTAAGCGCTACTTCCTTCCAGATTGTAGACAAGCATATAGCATCCCTACGTCTACACGGAAGTCAGTTTGATTCCCCATAACCTAAACATCAAGAATTAATTTTTTTTTTAAATATCCGGCTAGTTTTGAGCAGGGATATTGTGAAATATATGTATATATTACTAGCTGACCCGTGCACGCGTTGCTGTGGCTAAAGTTTTATTTTGTCATTTTACATTGTTGTAAACTATTTAAAAGAAATGGTAGGAGAATATTACACATAATGTTTTTTTTTTGCATAAATATGCATGTATATGTTTGCAATTTGTAAAAAAAACATGGAGACCTTCATGCCTGATTTTCTACTACCGTTACCCCTCATTACAATGAAGTTCGTACAGTTGATGTTAAACAAAATCAATACAAAGAAACTAAGTTTAAAATATTTATTATTATTTCTATTCAAGTATGCAACAAATGAGAATATTACAAAGTTTTTAGTAAATAACATGAGACAGTAAAACTTATAAATGAGGAAGCTGTGGCGGATAGTTAAAAATCTTCTAACAATAATATTTATTATTTCAATTTAATTAAGCATTAATTGGTGCACAATGGTTTAAAGTTAACCTGTCTTTCGGTAACACAAATAGGCTCGGCGGTTTTTCTACACGTGTACATGCAACAAATCTAAACCACAAATTGACATTGTTTGGCCTTGAGACTTATTAAGAAGTATGACAAAAGCTTACCGAATTGAAAACTGTAACCTTCTGAAGGGTATGGTAGAATCTGAATGTATCATGATTGAATGAATAATTGGCAACAAAACAACTTTCCAGTTAAAATTGTTTCTTCGAGAATATTTCCGGTGATCTTTTTGATAACTTAACGTGTATCATTGCATAATTGAGGTAGATTCAAATTGAGCAGGAGAATAATAGGTGAACCAATCTTTAATCGAAGATTATGTGGTAGTATTACAGGTATATCTAGTAAATCTAAAAATTCAATTCAATTAAAAAAAAGACATCAGATCGTCAGGTAACAAATTGTTTTATTTGCAAGTTAATTTATTCAACTTCAACATTTTTGGCTACCAAAATAGCTCGATGACTGAGCCAGTTACGGTTCATGTAATTACTCTGTGTATCCCAAAAAATACTCTGAATCAATTTATGTTTTCCCTGAAGCACAGTGCAGAAATTATCTGGCAGTTTAATGTATTGTTTATTTGGTTGTATTATATTCACTTTAATATACATTTATTTTATACTTCAGTATAAGTAACACGTAAAACAAAGTAAAACTCACTGCATTTCGTTTACTATAAAATAAATTCTACCTATACTTTAGCCTCAGCAACGTATGGTGGTCATGGTATTAAATTGCAGCTTTTGTGAAACGTGTGGAAGTTTGACATAGGGCCATCTATTGAATACTTACTTCATTCAGTCCACAGATGTCGCCATCTGTTAGAATCGTTTGGAACTAACAGATAATTGTGACTATCAAATAATAGACAAATAATTTGTAATAAAATAATATCGCGATTATAAATTGAAATGTAAGCTATTCTATATTTAAAGTTGGATCAAACTCCACACGCTGTACAAATATGATTAAAATCATTTAAGTAGTTTAGGAGTCCACCGTGGACAAAAATCTTTTATTTTCGTTATTATTTTTTATGGGTTATTACAAAATATACAAATATATTTAAGAAAAAAGAGGGCCAAACTGCTAATTTTCCATTCTCGCCCTTCGTTCGGTTTTTCAAAAATTTAACAAAATAATAATAATAGCAACATTTTGTTTGAGATAACAAAAATTAAAAGTCAAAATCTTTCTTTCTTCTCATAATACTTGAGTCGAATATCCTTTCTTATCAGTTCTTTATTTTGTTTGTAGATTTTCGTGTTTTGTAAAAAAAATTGTCAATTGAATTTTTCTAAAACATTAACTAAAAGTTATTAACAATATTTTCCATATGATAAAATATGTTCGATTTTAATATTTGTTTTTGTTCCCCATATTGGAGTAAAACCAGTTTGCATCAATTTTAGCATAATTTTTTAAAAGTTTTTATTTTTTATTGGATTTCCTTTTTTTTAAGAAACATTTTGCATAAAATTAAATAATTTTAAGGACAATACCTTTATTTCATTTTTTCTCGAAATATTTGATTCGATCATCATTTTCTACCAGTGTTGAGCAATTTTCTTGTGTCGACTTTTATTTTTTATTAAAAAAAAGACATTTTAATAAATGTTAAAATCAATGTTTCTCATAGGATAAAATTAGAATAAACTTTTACTAACTTTTAATTGTGTATTTTAGGTTTTTATTTTTTGTCCACCAGGTTGTTTTTTATCAGATTTTAAAAACTTTAATTTTTGTTCCATTAAAATATGCCGGAGTTTTCTAAAATATTCGAGGTGATAAATATTTTATTTTTATTTATAGAAAAAAACTTTAACTGTTACTTAAAATCCATTTTTCATTAATCTTATATACAGTTGTGTTCATAAAAATAGCAGTGCTCTCCAAATAAAACGAAAAGGACTTCAATATCAACGTTATAATATATTTCATTAAACTTCTAACAACAAACTAAAATATTTTATTTATAATAACAGAAAATAAGTAGTATCGATTTTTTACCGTTAGCTTTTTCACAGTAAAAACGTCTTTTAAATATATGGCTGTTCATAAAAATGATAAAGTATTAGATCTATTACGTAAGAAGTAAGGAAAACGTAATAAGTTATATGAAAGTATACAAATAATGTTAGCTTACAATTAGTACTTTGTTGCATAACCATCGATTCACTAAAAGCTGACACCTCTCGACTGGTATTGCGTTCCAAGAATCACACACTGCTCCCACAATTTTTTCGAATTCTTGGGTTTTGCTTTATGAACTGCGTTCTTAACATCCCGCCACAAATTTTCGATGGGGTTAAGGTCGGAGGATTGAGCGGGCCACTCCATAACGGTATACCCAAACTAACGGCATTTCCTCTTCAGCATATGGTAACATAACCTCCTCGAAAATTTTCACATACTCGGTTGCATCTCTTATACCCCCGAAGAGATTATTGGGCCCGACCTCGTAATATGAAAAGTAATATCATATCATAATTTTCCCTCCCCCATGCTTCACTGTTTCAATAGTGTACCTTGGATCGTATGCTGCATTTTAGGGTCTTCGCACATATTCTCGACGAACCTTGGACCCAAAAAGGACGATTTTGCTTTCACCGCTCCATAGAACATTCCTCCATTTCTCTTTAGCCCAATCTCTATGTGCTTTAACAAACTCCATTATCTTTGCCACATACCTTTTCGTCAAGAATGGTACCTTACGTGGACTTCGGGCTGGTAACTTCGCTTATAAAAGACGTCTTCGTATTGTGACAGCGCTAACAGACATTTGAAGTCCATTTCTTATTTTCCTAGAGCCTATGAAAGGATTCTGTTTTGCTAACTGAATAATTTTTCTGTTAGTTCTTTCAGTAGTATTTTGCACTTTTAAGGTGTTACTGACCATTTTTGCTGAGCAGCCTAGGATGTGTAGAATATTTTGGTAGGTTTTTCCCTCCAAACGCAGTTTTTGAATAAGTTTTCGAATTGCTTCGGTGCAGTGTCTTGTTTATTTTTGTGCCAATATTTATTAATTTTGTATGTACTTGTATGTTAAAAATACTTAAAACTTTAAAAAGTAAAATATTTACTTACCGAAAATTAAAAAAAAAAATTAATTTTTAACCTTGTTAATTATAAAATCAAAAGCACTGCTATTTTTATGAACACTCTATATCCAGAGAGATTGAAATATTGTGTGTTAACCGGCAAAAGTAGAGTAAAAGTCTCTAATATGAAAACGAAAGACCGTTAGATACAAGCAACATGTTCATTTTTTTTGTAAGAATTTCAGTTATTAAAATAATTGAATAATGAATAATGTGATCAGTACTGCTATTTTTATGAACACAACTGTACATATACATACTTCAAGTACAAATATTTATATCTATTTAAGTTAAGTATACATATATGTACATACATTATTATTTACATTTAAAATTTTTAAATCTAATGAATTTACGGATTTATTTAATAAGTAAATGTTACATAAGTAAGAAATTTTGAGATAATAATATTATATTTTAAATTTGAACTTTATGTTATGCTTATAGCAGAAACTATTTTGAAGTACTGGGGTAGGATCTAATAATTCTTTGATGCTGGAAACATTTCCCAAGAAATGTTCCTTTGTTATTTTGCAGAATTGCAAAATATGTCTAACTGTTAGCAGTTCTCAGCAAAAGTTGCATAATGGTGTTTCTAATTTGGTATCAGCTCACATTATAATATAATATAATACAAAATATAATTGAAGTCACTACTGTATTTTAAAATTCTGTATGTATAAAATACTGTATAATCAAAGTACTTTATCTCAAAAGTACTGTATTTCAAAATGCTGTAAATAAGGCTGAAAGAAAAAATCGATTTTTATTTATCAACCTATTAACAGCAATTTGAAATACAAAAATTTAAAAGCAGAATGCTTTTTTGAAAAAAAAAAATCATAACAATTTTTCATTAGCATAATTTTACAATATACTTCCCTTGAACAATAACATACATAATTTACCTATGACAAGTCATAAGTCTGTGGACTGTTGCGCCACCCAATTTATTTATTTATTTAAGTCATAAGTCTTTGAGTAAATAAAAACAAAACCAAAATAAATGGTTTCTTCTTCTTATTTTCACTTTTTAATTATTTTCTTCTTAATTGTTTGTATATCTTTTCCATTTTTAGCATGAATTGTTCCTATCATAATCTGCAATTGCAACAAATAATTTGATCTGTCAAAACTTCTAGTGTTATAAAGTATTATGAGATACAGTATTTTGACAATACATCATTTTGAAATAGATTATTTTAAATGTACAGTATCGTACAGTCTCATATAGAATTTTGACCATAAAGTATTTTAAAATACATCATTTCCACTCGCTCCTCTTTTGATTTAAAGAAGGCATTACAAACAAAAAATTGTTTTAAGCACCACTGTGGATGCTTTAAACGATTTCTTTTTTTTTTTTCCTTAAAGACTGCCTTTTGCAATGACACAATTAAAAACAATTATATGCCATTATAAAAATTGTATAAATAAATTATTGACAGAAAGCTTTAAATCTCCCGAGTGTGTGCATGACATAGATAGATATACGAGTCGAGTATAGACCATTAAATTTGATTTCAATTGAAAATCCATTTGTTTAATTTTTGTTTGTGAAATTTAATCAAAATCATAAATTTTCCACATAATCTGTACAAAAATTGGATTAAAATCAATACCCACACATTTTTTCCTGCAACCCATTATCGATCCCATGAATATCTAATATTATTTTTTTATAATAAATTGCTTACAATATTTACGCAAAAAAGTAAAAAAAAAAAGATTGAAAAATTGCAATCATATTTCTATTCATTCTTTCCAATATTTTGTATTGCATTGAAATTGGAAACTATCAATTTGATAACAAATCAAGTTTTCCCTCCCAAAATAAAAAATAAATATCATATATATTTTTATGATATTTTTATGGTGTCACATTACCGCATAGCAGAGAGGCGCAAATAAAAAAGGGAACAAACAAAATAAAAGAACAAAACAAACAAACCTCATCTTTTCAGTGCCGTCGACGTCGTCGTTGTCGTAGCAGACATACATATAGCCGTGTCGTGCCAACAATGAACAATGGGAATGGAAAATGTCCGGACCGGGCCGGGCCGGGCTGAGCCGTTCATGGGGCTTATGAAAATGGAATTGCAAAAAGAAGAAAGAAGCAAATTTTTATCCCATATACCGATATAACCACACCGGCACCGCATCGAAGTCAAAAAGCCCTTGTAAGATAGAGATAGAAGTACAAAGTACATTATCTGCCGCATGATTTAGTAGTTATGTAATTTTAAAATTGAATTGAAATTATTTTTGCTTGACCTCGCCTTTTGTCATTGTGTTTACCACCTAAATAGAGCAACGTGACGTGCGTACATATTGCAGCTCTAATGCGATCATGAAGATTGAAATGGGCATGGAACCAAACCAAACCAACCATCCCCCTCACTCAACTGTCATATTCATTCATATAAATGAACATGGGTACTGTCTACAATGCCCCATCCCAAACACCCATCACTAGCGTATCAGAGTTGTCATTTCAATTTGGAAGGCACTAAATTTAATGGAATGAATGGATAGTAACAGTACTAAATTAAATACTTGAAAGATGTTTATGGATTGGACATTTTTATTTCTGTGAATGGAGTCTTTTTTATACCATTGTTCTTCTTTATCTATTGAAGCTCTTAAACATTATTTGCTTGATGTAATCATCAAAATACGAAAATGAGCTTAATGTACCAACTAATTTACTTAAAACTGCTTCCATATTTTAAGAAAACATTATTATTTCTAAAATATTTGTTTACTTCACAAACGAACACATTACAAACCACATCAATCAAATTGACAGATACAAATTGTATTGGATTTGATGCCAAGAAGGGTATATCTGTGTTGAGAAACCTGAAGTCTTCAAATTTTATTTTAAATAAAAAAAAAGACATTTATTTTGCTCAATGGAATGCCAAAAAGTTTATTATGACAGATTTAAATCAAAAATAAATTGATTTATATTACCAATGATAAAAGCTACATGAGCTTGTTAATAGAAGTGATTCTTGAATAACATATTTTTTTGTTTATTTGGCGCAAAATTTTAAAGGATTAAGTAAAATTTCAAAACCATTCTTCGAATTTTTTGTTGAATGATTTGCCCAATTTTAAACGGACTTCTTACTAAACATCTTGTAACAATCTGTTTAAGTCACGGAATAGATACTTTAACTTTTAGCAATTTGATAAATTCATGTGGCATCTTTTAATGTTAAAGCTTTATTACTGTCATTGTGGGTTTTAACGGGGCTGCACTTAGTGGCTACGGTGCCATTATCTATTCCATTTTCTTACTTATCTTTTTATATAAAATTTCCAACACCACCTTAAGAAAACGATGAAGGTAAAAAAAAACAGCCCAGATCAAAAGGTCCAGTTTTCAATCGGGTATTCCAATGTAGAGGGCTGTTTACGTTTGTTTATTTTCACGAACTGTTACTATTTAGACATGTTTAGATGTCAGTATTTTAATAAAAGGGAATAAGTAATTTACTAGTTAGAAAGAGGAGTCGGTTAATAAATTACTAAATATTTAGTAAACAGCTACGTAGTAAAATGTTAACAAAAGTTTCTTTAAAATTTTGCCATTACAAACATGTATTTCAAAGTTGATGAGAACGATTTTAATCTATGTATCATTTGTTAGTTATGTCAATTAACTTTAATATATTGTGGCAAACGAAGTAATAAATGAATGTTTAAAGAGATATATTCACTCTTTTAATTTCTGTTGATAGTTAAATTTGGGCAAATTTTGTAGTGTTCGTTTAGTGTACCTAATCATATGTATTCGCTCCACGAATGTGTCAAAGTCAAATGGTGAATAAATAAATAAATGTCATATCTTCAGGGATTCGATTCTCGAAAATCAAGAATATAATGTTACCAAACTCGCAACTTCTAAATGGCTCAAATCAAATGTATTTGTAAAAGTATTGGAAATATTGATTTAACTAGTTTTTCTGTACATTTAAAGTTTTATTTTATTTGGTTTTAAAAACGACATCTCGAAGGTGGCCATCAATTTCATCAATGCACTGAGATAGTCGGAATTTGAAATTGAATTGACCGTAACTGCTCTTTCGTTCTTTTTAAAGAACCATGGGCCAATAATGCCGATTCTGGATATTCAGAAATAAGTTTCCAAAATTGTTTAGTGATAAATTAAACCGAAATCAAACTATGAAAAGTGATATCCGATCAAGTAAAAAATGTCTACTTCTATTACAGATTAAGCCAACTGTTTTATCAATAAATTTGATAGAACAGTGTTTTTTTCTATAATTTTATAATGAATTTCTACAGATTGATTTAAAAACACTGCAAAACTTAAAATATCGAATCAAACATTGTTGAAGTTGAAGGACGTTGTAGGTCGAGCAGAAAACACTCTTGACTTGTTTCTTAACTCTGACCCTGGAAAGTACACTCTTAGTGTTCTATCTCCTCTAGGCAAATCTGACTATTGTGTCATATAAGCAAAATTCTCGTGTAAAAACTGTCCAGTTAAAAAAAGAGCCCCTATAAGAACCGTTTGGCAATACGAGAAAGCCAACTGGGACGGTCTCAATAATTATTTTAGGATCTTTAACTGGTCACTATGCTTCCTCGATGGTGATGTTGACGCCAGCGCTGATATGATCACAAGTTTGATTCTTCTGGAAATGAGAACATTTATCCCGAATAGGGTTAAAAGCATCAGACCTAAAGAAAACGCATGGTTCGTTGCAAGCTGTAAAGATGTTAATAGGGTCAAGAAGGTAAATTTCCGTTGTTTGAAAGCCTATCCAACTGAGGAAAACCGGAATAAGTTCAAGCAAGCCAGGAAGGCCTACAAAGCCGTTATTCTACGGATCAAATTTTTACATGAGCAAAAATTACGGCGAGAAATACTGCAATGTCCCAAAGGCAGTAAAAACTTTTGTCATTTGTAAAAAATATGAGGAATTCTGTCTCTTCCTCGGTTCCTACGCTCGTTGTCAATGCCCCTCCATTTGTTAGCTCTTAGGAGAAAGCTTATCTTTTTGTTAGGCAGTTCGTCGCAAATTCAACGCTGCCAGTGAGTGTTATGAATTCGCCTGTTGATTTGGATTGTATGAAATTTATGATTTGGATGAATGATGAATGTATGAATGTTCGATTTGTGTGAAAATGTATAGTGTGTTTTGTTTAATAAATTGTTAATATTTTGTAAATTTAATAATTGGTGTTAGTAAGTTTGATAATTTGTTACCAATTCCAATTTGTGTTTGTGTAATCGTGTACCTCCTTGTTGTGTTTATAATTACGTGTAAATGTCTGTATGTATGTTCCGTCTGTTGTTTGTTTAAATAAAATAACTTTGTTCAACTTATTAATAATTAATTGACTGTATTTTATTATTTAATGATTGTGAACTGTGTGAATTTATGTAGAATGTTTGACTGTACAAAATATGTTTGACTTGTTGTGAATTGTGATTAAGTGTTTAAGCCAACCGATCTCGTTGGTGATTGAATGCAGAGTCACGATTAAAAAAGGTATACAGATTAGGCAATTCAATGGAGATAGAGAATTTACAGTTTATGTTAGTACATAGAGTATGTACATAAAAGAAAATATGATGTGCATTGCGGGAAGCGCATACATAGATATAATGAAATTTAATGTTATGATTTTGCAAGTTATATTTTATAGGGTGTTGCGTCCGATGTTCGGCATTCTTAAACATACAGCCCCCCCTGAAAGCCTATGGCCTTTCAGAACAAGGTAATCGAGCAATTTTGATTGTTGGTCGAACGTAGTCTCCAAATTTGGTGCGAATAGTTACTACTCGGCATTTTTCATCTGCTCCGGGGTGGGTTTTGATAATTCGTCCAACGATCCACTTAAATGGAGGCAAATTGGGTTCCTTGAGGAGAACGACATCATCAACTTCGAGGTTTGGTTGCGATTTCTGCCATTTTGAGCGTTGCTGCAATGAAGTAAGAAATTCAGCATGCCAACGTTTCCAAAAGCCTTGAAGCATTGCCTGCAAAAGAGACCAATTAGTTTTAATTGAAATGACAGAGTTAGAAACATCGGGTTGAGGAACAGCTGTGTATGCTTCCCCTATTAAAAAATGAGAAGGTGTTAGGGCAATAGGGTCACAATCAGAAGTTTGCCACATTGGGCGTGAATTAAACAAAGCTTCGATTTTTGTTAATAAGGTGTACATTTCTTCATAGGTGAGTATTGTATCGCCTATGACACGTTTCAGGTGCAGCTTGATGGATCGAACACCTGATTCCCAGAGACCTCCGAAATGTGGAGAGGACGGTGGGATAAACTTCCAACTGATGTTGTCTTTAGACAGGTGGTCGATGACGATGTTGTTGTGTTGTTGACTGCAGAGATGATTGTAGAGCTCGTTGAGTAGACGTTTAGCACCAACAAAGTTGGTTCCGTTGTCGCTCCAAATCTCACAGGGTTTACCGCGGCGGGCCACAAAGCGGTCGAGAGCTGACAAAAAGGCAATTGATGACAGGTCACCGACGAGTTCGATGTGGATTGCCTTTGTCACGAAACATACGAATAGCGCTATGTAAGCCTTTACGAATTTTGGGTTCCTACCCCGATTTAAACGTAGTGATATTGGACCTGCATAATCGCAGCCTACTCTACTGAATGGTCGAGCGTACCGAATGCGTTCGGATGGAAGATTTCCCATCAGCTGTTTTGATGTTGCTTTACGCTGACGAATACATTGAGTACAGTCCCGAACAACCTTTCGAGCGAGATTTCTGCAACCCAGAATATAAAAGTCTTGTTTGATTAAGGCGAATAAAAGCGAGGCACCGGCATGTAAGTGATTTTTATGTGTAAAATCCACGATTAGCTTTGCGACTCGATGAGATTTGCACAAAATTATCGGGTGCTTTTCTGAATAGGTAAGATTTGAGTGTTCTAGCCGACCGCCGACACGAAGAACACCTGAAGAATCGATAAATGGACTTAAGTTTAAAAGCCTGCTTTTTGATGAAAGTTCGTTTTTCGTTTTTAAAGAATGAATGTCTGAATAAAATAAAGACGATTGAACATATTTTATGATTCGAATTTTGGCATAGAATAACTCTTCCGTGAAAAGTGGATTTAAATTCTGCTTTTCCTTAGGTAGGAAATAATTTTCGATGAAACGAAACACGTATGATGCTACACGTACTACTTTAAACCAGCTTGAAGAGTTATTGATTATAGTTTCAAATGGGTGATTCGAGTTTATATTTGAATGTAATACCTGTGCGATTGGTTTAACCTTTCTTTCTTCCAAGTGCTGAGTGTCGATATCTGCCGTATTGTAACTTGATGATGGCCATTGATCTCGAGTTTTACTAAGCCATTGGGGTCCCTCCCACCAAAGGGTAGTTTTTTCCAAAGTTGATGGTAACAATCCTCTTGTAGCGGCATCTGCAGGATTAGAAGCCGAACGTACATGATTCCAAGATTTTATCGGCAACGATGTGAGGATTTCAGATGTACGGTTTCCAATGAATACCGACCAATTCTTTGGGGGAGCGGCCAACCAATGCAAGACAATGGATGAATCAGTCCAGGCAAACGTTTTGACTTCTGGTTCCTGTAATGAAATCTTAATTTTGTTAAGCAATCGAACGAGTAATAAGGCTCCACACAACTCAAGCCTTGGAAGAGGTAAAACTTTTAAAGGGGCAACCTTAGATTTTGCTGCAACGAGCGTAACAGATATAGAATTATTTGGTTTTATGTTTCGACAATAGACGACTGCTGCGTATGCATCCAGGGATGCATCGCAAAAGCCGTGCAGTTCCCATTCATTTTTATTTTGTAGCATGATCCTTGGAATTGCGAAGTTTTCCACGATATGTAGCTCGTTCCTGATGTTGTTCCATTGCTGTGATAAAGAGTCTGGAACTTCTTCATCCCAGTTGATCTGCTTCCTCCAGAGTTCCTGAAGCAATATTTTTACTCCTATTACAATCGGCGCGAGAAATCCCAAAGGATCGAAGATTTTGGAAGCATCTGACAAGATGTGGCGTTTAGTACATGAATTTACTAGATTCAATTTGACCTTATATGAAAAGATATCTCTGGATGGGCACCATTGCAATCCCAGAACTTTGACAGAATTAGATTCTTCGAAGTCCACCGGTGAAAGTTCGCGCTGGTCCTCTGGTAAAGAGATAAGTAGTGGCCAGCAATTCGTAGTCCACTTGCGAAGGTTGAATCCAGCTGATTTCAACAACTCCACCAATTCAATTCGAAGAGAAATAAGATCATCAATGGTGTCTGAACCGGTGATGACGTCATCAACGTAAAAATCATTGAGAAGAGTTTTGGATGCTCGAGGATGAGTTTTTGAAGACTCTGCAGCTAACTGTTGCAAAACTCTTACAGCCAAAAATGGAGCAGCCGAAGTTCCGTACGTGACAGTGAGCAAACGAAAATGTTTCAATGGTTCTTCAGGGTTTTCGCGCCAGACAATTCGCTGAAAGTCTGTGTGGTTTCGAGAAACCCGGATCTGCCTGTACATTTTTTCAATATCTCCTGTTATGAGATAGGCATGTCGACGAGATCTAAGACAGATTGAAAATATGTCACGTTGGATGGTAGGACCCACAAGAAGGGTTTCATTTAGAGATTGAGACGATCGAGTTTTCGCAGATGCGTCGAAAACAACTCGGATTTTGGTGGTACTACTATCACCTTTGAAGATTGCATGATGAGGCAAATAGTAGCTTGAATTGTTTGACTTTAGAATTTCATTGGAAGGTACTTCTTCCATATGTCCAAGTGAAATATATTCATTTATGAATTTTGTGTATTCAGATTTCAGATTTGGATTGCAATTGAACTTCCGTTCAATGGAATGAAAACGCGCTAGAGCCGTACCGAAGGAATCTCCGAAATTGAGTTTTGTTGACTTGAAAGGTAGTTGTACTTCGTATCTGCCATCTTGAAGACGAGTATGAGATTTGACGAAGTTTTCCTCAGCTAACTGTTCTTCAAGAGACAGTGGTTGTTCGTTGGAAACTTCCTCAAGCCTCCAGAATTTTTCTAAGTCAAACTCCTGAGCATGATCTAACCGAGTACAAAATGTTTGAATTCCTGATCTTACTGGTGAGTGCTGTGAATGATGACCAGCTATGACCCAGCCAAAAATAGTTGGAATCGAAGTAAGAGTTCCTCCTTTTTCGATTTCAGCAGCTCCCTTTATGATATTGAAAACTCTATCAGCCCCTATCAAAATGTCGATTGGACCAGGATCGCAGTAGTTAGGATCAGCAAGATTCAGAGAAGAAAGATTTTGAGGAATTTGATCGATTGATAGTGGTGGAAGCGATGAAGTGATGGTAGGCAAAACGTAGCAACTGAGATCAATCATTTCGGAACTGTAGCAAGAGACGATGTTAAGATTGACTAAACCATTAGTTACTCCAGCAGATTTTGACGCAATTCCTACTACTGGTATTCTTAAACGTTTTCGAGGGAGCCCTAGGCGTTGAGCTGCTTGCTCAGTTATAAATGACACCTGAGAACCAGAGTCGAGAAGAACGCGCACGATTTGATAAAGTCCTTGATTATCCCGAATTCGGGCTACAGCTGTTGGTAAAATTGTTGAAACTTGGTGATTAGGTTTGAATGAGATTGAATGATTTGCAATGAGTGAATTTGAAGAATGTGGAGTTGGATTTTCAGAATTAGAATTTATCGACTGATGATTTGAATCAGAAACTGCATTAGAACCTTGATTTGAATTACGACTTGAATTAAAATTCGAAGTTTGATTTGATGTTTGATTAGAATTTTGAGACTGAGACGAATGGAGAAGAGAATGATGACGAGAGCGGCATAAATGGCAACGAACTGTGAGGCGACAATTATTGGAGGCATGCCCCGAACGCAAGCAATTGAAACAGAGTGACTTGTTTCGTACGAATTCACGACGAGATTCGATATTCAAGGTCTTAAAGGCTTGACAACTTGAAAGTAAGTGCCCTTCTTGGCATTTTGGGCAGCTTGGACCAGATTTCACTAAATGCGCACGAACCGCTCGGGTGCTGGTAGGATTTGGAAAAGAACTGCAAGCTTCAAGACACTGGCAACGTGTTTGAAGAAATTCTAAAAATTCATGTATGGTTGAATCACCTCGTGAACCAACTTCCTCAGCCCAAGCCCTCTTAGTATCTTGATCTACCTTTTGGAGAAGTAGATAAATAAGCCATGGATCACGTGTGTTCGTGTCCAACGCGTTGAGTCCCCGCACAGCTTCATCAGCACCGTTGGTAATCTTACGAAGCGATTGGACGTTGGCTATATTGCATGATGGAAGCGAAAGAAACGAATGAATAAAAGAACGGACGATAAGATGCTTTTGATCGTAACGTTGCTCTAATCTTGTCCAAGCCTCAATATAATTATTTTCCGAACACTGAATATGTTTGAGAAGATTCGCGGCTTCTCCCCGCAGAAACGATTTTAGAAAGTGTAACTTTTGCGTATTGGTAATTGTTCTATTCGAATCGACAGTTCCCTGGAACATGTCCCGAAAAGTTGGCCAATCTTTATATTCACCCGAAAAGGGTTCAATTGTAATGGTTGGTAATTTAACGGACTTGTACGGCATGCTCATATCAGAATCTTCCGACGGCGTATGGTAACCTTGAGCGATACCCTTTTCACTAGACCCGTGAGCTTTAGATTTAACGCGAATCGCATCTGTCAGCAAAGCGTGAGTTTCAAAATATTTTGCCTCATATTCGGCAAATTCCGATTCACGATCAACGTAATCTTTGGTACCGATAAAGTCTAAAAGTTCATTTTGTAATGTTATGAACTCTTGCCACGCTTCATTAAGTTTTTCAAGACGAAATTCTAATGTCTCTGAAGTCGTCGAAATTGGAATCGCACTAGCATATGTTGCTGTAAGAGTAATACAGCCTTTAACACGACCACGCTTTGCGATAACTTTATTCATTTTAATTAGAAAAAACAATGAATTAATTAAAGCGTATTTTGAATTAATTTTAATTTCAAAATGTATGAAATATCTGCATAAAATGCCCGTTAGGAAAAGTAGGTACCGTTTGTTAAAAAAACGTTAGCGACTAACTGTCTAAATAATCAAAACTATACGCCTAAATAACGGCCTACACCTTCCCGCAAAATCACCTCTTTTTTTTATGTGTGGTCTAAAAACCGGAATAAAAAACCTGTCCACTTTATTACGAACCGCACTGTGCTTTTTTTTTTTTTTTATTTAAGTTCAATTAATTAAATTGAAAGGCACTGGTTTCTCATAAAAAAAGCGTTATCCGGCTCGAAGGACCATTTTATGATTTGGATTGTATGAAATTTATGATTTGGATGAATGATGAATGTATGAATGTTCGATTTGTGTGAAAATGTATAGTGTGTTTTGTTTAATAAATTGTTAATATTTTGTAAATTTAATAATTGGTGTTAGTAAGTTTGATAATTTGTTACCAATTCCAATTTGTGTTTGTGTAATCGTGTACCTCCTTGTTGTGTTTATAATTACGTGTAAATGTCTGTATGTATGTTCCGTCTGTTGTTTGTTTAAATAAAATAACTTTGTTCAACTTATTAATAATTAATTGACTGTATTTTATTATTTAATGATTGTGAACTGTGTGAATTTATGTAGAATGTTTGACTGTACAAAATATGTTTGACTTGTTGTGAATTGTGATTAAGTGTTTAAGCCAACCGATCTCGTTGGTGATTGAATGCAGAGTCACGATTAAAAAAGGTATACAGATTAGGCAATTCAATGGAGATAGAGAATTTACAGTTTATGTTAGTACATAGAGTATGTACATAAAAGAAAATATGATGTGCATTGCGGGAAGCGCATACATAGATATAATGAAATTTAATGTTATGATTTTGCAAGTTATATTTTATAGGGTGTTGCGTCCGATGTTCGGCATTCTTAAACACCTGTACTTGAGCGAGTTAATGATTCTATGGGACCAATCTTTTTTCGCACTCGTACTGTGGTAAGAGTTGTTAAAGATCTCAACATTCATAAATCGACTGGTCCGGATGGTATCCCAGCTATTGTTCTGAAGAAGTGTTCTTCAACGCTGGCAAAACTACTGCGTAAGCTTTTTCATCTGTCCTACTCCTTAAGTCTCGTTCCGAGCGGATGGAAAACAGCATTTGTCCAGCCTATTCCCAAAAAAGGCGAATCTTCTCACCATCTAATTACCGACTGATTGCACTTACGTCCTTTCTTTCCAAAGTCATGGAAACTCTGATTAATTATCAGCTCAAGAAATATCTCGACTATTAAGCTTTCGTAGCAATAGGTCCACTGGTGATCTAATGGTTCATCTCACCAAATAGCAGAGCAAATCTACATCGTTTTGGAGAAAGTAAGATTATTGCACTTGATATTTCAAAAGCATTTGATAGAGTTTGGCATTAGTTTTTCTTATCGAAAATGCGTGCTTTCGGTTTTCACGAATCCCTGCTTCATTGGATTAGTAATTCCCTGTTGGATCGTTGAATACAAGAAGTATTGGATGGGTTCAAGTCTGAAAACCACAAAATAAATGCTGGTGTGCCCCAGGGCTCTGTTCTATCTCCAACACTCTTTCTTATTTTTATGGATGATCTCCTGTCTGCAACTTCTAATCCAATGCATTGTTTCGCTGACGATAGTACTCTTAGCTTTTCATATTCGTTCTCAGACTCACGTCCCTTTTCCTTCGGATGTGGAATTGCAACGACAAAATACGATAAGTTCAATAAATTCCGACCTAAACAGCATTGTACAATGGGAAATAAAAAATAGCGTGGAATTTATTGTTTCGAAAACCAAATGCTGTCTTGTATCGTTAAAGGGAGATATACCCCCCTTGCCATTATCCATGGATTGGACTTGCATCAACGAAACTGAAAATCTTGACATCCTTGAAATGTGCATCAACTCTCATATCTAAGATGATGCTCCTGCAACGTACTTAAACCTCTTGGACAGTATTGAACGTATAGCATTTAAATGATTTGCTGATAACACCATCATAGTATCTTTTAGGTCGCTTGAACATCGTCGAAATGTTTCTTGTCTCACCCTCTTTTACCGTTATTTTATTGGTTTATGCTCTAGTCAGAGAAATAGCCAGTTGAATTCCTCCAATTAAACAGTTCAACCGTAATACTCGCTCTTCTAGGAATGCTCATTAATATACCCTCGAGCCAAACTTCGGTCGTATTGTCAAGTACAGAGATTCGTTCTTTAGCCGCACTATGCGAATGTGGAATGCCTTGCCACACTCTGTCCTCCTCTGTCCCAGCCATTGTAATATTCAGGATTTCAAAACCAATGTGCACCGACGCCTTCTTTTAACCTCCCTTTCCTAGTGCTCCCACTGTGTCTTCATAATAAGGGTAGTATTATCCCCTTGAGTGTGCGCTTATTATGCAAAAAAATGCAGTTTATGACAAACAAAAATAATTTAAAAATGCAACTTTACGGTCCCGACTATAAACACACTCAACCATTCACCGCCCACCATCCGTTACTACATGCTTAAAAATTGTATACTACTCGTGTAACATGTGCGAATAATTGTGGCATTTGTGTTGCTCGTTATAATCTTCTTCCTACGGGAAAATTCTTACTAGAAAAGAAAATGGTTTTGAAAATACAAATAGAATGAAAAAAGAAAACACACAACTTTTCAAATTCAAATTTCCACTCGGTCCATCAGTTGTGTCTTGAATCTATGGATATGGAAATGGATCGTCGTCGTATGGCCTACATCTCAGTAGATCTCATGCCAACCTGACAGTTCCACACGGAACACACCAGAGCTCGGAGCCCCGAATAGCAAATAGCATTCTCGCTCGCCTCACATGTTTTTTTTTTTGGGGGTGGTGCATAACTTTCCTCTTTATTAACTTTTTCAATTTATAACTGGCTATTTTTTATGCGGTGAAATGGGAAGGGGAGGTGGGCTCTAGCTGGCGCTGCTTTAGGGTGCTGGTGAGTAGGTGAGAGGATGGCGGAACAAAGATGTAGGTACACTAAACGATAATTTAATTTTGTTTGAAAATCGTTTCTTGGGAGAAAAGCAAGAGCAAAAGAAAACATACTTCGAATCGTTTATTTCCCCTTCAGACCTTCAAATTCAGAGTCATCAGCAGACCCAGAGCCCACAATAAATGGAAACCAGCAGGGTGAAAATAAAGAGAAGAAGAATACGCAAGAGACAGGCCCAGTTTTGCAAATTGGTTTGTCATTTGGGGTTTTTTCTTGTGCAGCCAAGCATACTAACGAGATATCTGGTTTAAGCCAAGAATGAAAATGCCCGAAATCGCTTGAAGACGTGTTGATTAGGGTGACATTTTTGTGTTTTTTTCTTCTTTTTTTTTCCTTCTACATCTTCGTTGTTCATTTTTAAGCAAAAATCATTTGCAGATAATCATGTGGGTGACAGTCAGCCTCGGCCTCAGAGTCGGCCTCTGCATGAGCTTTGAGAGGCAGTGTGGGAGACATAGTCAGTTTATAGATGGGGGGTATATAAATACGGATGGACTTTGACTTTGGGAAATGTCAAATAGAATGAACAATTTCTGTTGATGGTGGTTAATGGAGAAGAAAATTCTTTTTTTCTTATTTTTTTTTTTTGGAAAATGAGCCTGGTCTATATAATCTGTTGGGTAGGTTTAGAATGGTGAAGTGGGGTTGGGTTTTCCCTCTGATAATGTACGCCTCTGAAATTTTAAAGACAATAATTATTCTTGCATTGTTTCAACAAATTATGTAGCTAAATGATGAGAAGATATTAAGTTCGTTTCGTGTGCTAAAGATTGTTGGGGTTTTCAACTCAATTTCACTTAACTGAATCAATTTATTTAGAGTTCCTAGGGTTTTGTTTGGAATTTTAGATAAGTGTAAGAATACTTCGGTCTTAAATAGGAATATAAAAAAAAACATTATCTAGTCCCTGAATTTCTTGGAAAACTTGAGAACGATACGATTATCAGCATCCAGTAGGTTGTATTATTTGTGAAAAGGAATTCCTATATACATACTTTATGCGTGTAACGTAGTTGTCAAGGGTTTGTTGGGTCACAGCGTTTGGTATGCCAGGAATTTCACAAATTTTGAAAGATAAGGTTGTAGTCAGAGTCCTGGGAGAATCTATACCTTACAGCTTTATTTTAAAATTAAAAATAGAAAATAAAAAAACTTTTGAAGTTAAATTTAATGTAACTTTTAAAATTGATTGATTGATTAAAAACAAATTTCGACTCAACTACTATCTTCTTGTAGGAGAGTTACCTTGGAAATCGATTCATACATAATTCTCAGTGTTCAAATGTTTCAATTGAAGCACACTCAAGGAGATTTCTGATGTACTCTACGACACAGTGGAGGAAGGAGCGTTTGCAAGGAGGTGTAGGTGCATATTGAGTTTGAATTGCTGAATATTTCAATGACTGAGCAAGACAGAGTTTAGAAAAGCATTCCACATTCGCGTAGTACACCTAAAAAATGAATATCTGTACTTGACATTTTGACAAAAATAGAGCTCGGGGTATACTGAGGAGCATACTTAGAGACGCTAGTATTACGGTTGAATTACTGTAGAGGAGAAATGCGGTAAAAAAATGGGACAACGTTTTTGAAGTGACTTAAATGATTCAACAATGATCTTATCAAAAATTATATTGGAATACCATATCCGTCCAATAGAGTACAAGAGGCTTAAGTAAGTTTCAAAAGAACCAACCCAAAGATGAGTATTAAATACAAGGTTTGGAGTACAGAAGAAGATCCTTCCACAAAAGGTAATTGGAGATAAACATACCGAAAATTTCGAGGTTTTCAGTCATCTTGATGCACTCGCACTAATGGAGCATTAAGTTTTCGAGAAATTAAATTCAGGTCAAAATTTTATGAGCTAATCATACATTTCCGTTGTAAATCCACAACCGAAGAGCAGTGTTGTGAAAAGCTGAGGGTACTATCGTCAGCGAAACTGGTAAATGGATTTGAAGTTTTAAACAGGACATCATTAATAAAAATGAGAAAGAGTGTCGGAGATAAAACAGAACCCTGGGGCAAACCACCATTTATTTTGAAGTTTTTAGACTTGGACTTATCTAATACTACTTGTATTAAATTGTCCGAATAATATTACTCCCTCTAAAAGTATTTAAAAATTAATTTCACTGTTAAGTAAGATCACCATATGACCTATTGCTACGAAATCGGTTATTAAGAAGCCTCCAGACGAAGAATTACTTGTGTTTGACCAAAAAATTGTACTGCCATTGGGACATTGCAGTATTTTTGTCATTCAAAAATTTGGGTCTTCGAATACGGGTTTTCCTTAGTTTAGTTGGCTTTAAATAAATGGAAACTCTCATCTTTAATTTTACAGCTCAAATCAAACCATGCGTTTTCTTTGGGATGAAAGTTCATATTTCTTAAAAGAATCAAACTTGTGATTATATTTGCATTGTAGTCAACGTCACCATAGAGGAATCGTAGTGACCAGTGAAAGATCCCAAAATAATTTTTGAGAATGTTCCAGTTGGATTTCTCGTATTTGCCAGACAGTTGTCTTATAGGAGATCTTTTTTAAACTGGAGGGTTTTTGCAAGAGAAATTAGCAGATAAACTACGGAGGTAAGTTGTGTATAGAAGAGATTGTACGCTAATAGTGTACTAATAAGGGTTAGAAACAAGTCCATAGTGTTTTCTGCTTGACCATTAAGGAAAGTGCTTGAATTAAAAAGTAAAAAAAAAGAGGCTGGGATGCGACCCACACTGATAACTACCCATCCCGTCTGTTGAATTTTTGCTTGATAGTGAGCTAAATCTTAACTTCCTACATTTTTAGCTTTCGCGAAACTTTGTAAGTTCATCTTCATTCGCTCTCTATACAATTTGTCTGCTGAAAATCAAACTAACAGTCTTTCTACCGTTCTTATTAAGGTCCATTTCTGATGTACTCTACGACACAGTGGAGGAAGGAGCGTTTGCAAGGAGGTGTAGGTGCATATTGAGTTTGAATTGCTGAATATTTCAATGACTGAGCAAGACAGAGTTTAGAAAAGCATTCCACATTCGCGTAGTACACCTAAAAAATGAATATCTGTACTTGACATTTTGACAAAAATAGAGCTCGGGGTATACTGAGGAGCATACTTAGAGACGCTAGTATTACGGTTGAATTACTGTAGAGGAGAAATGCGGTAAAAAAATGGGACAACGTTTTTGAAGTGACTTAAATGATTCAACAATGATCTTATCAAAAATTATATTGGAATACCATATCCGTCCAATAGAGTACAAGAGGCTTAAGTAAGTTTCAAAAGAACCAACCCAAAGATGAGTATTAAATACAAGGTTTGGAGTACAGAAGAAGATCCTTCCACAAAAGGTAATTGGAGATAAACATACCGAAAATTTCGAGGTTTTCAGTCATCTTGATGCACTCGCACTAATGGAGCATTAAGTTTTCGAGAAATTAAATTCAGGTCAAAATTTTATGAGCTAATCATACATTTCCGTTGTAAATCCACAACCGAAGAGCAGTGTTGTGAAAAGCTGAGGGTACTATCGTCAGCGAAACTGGTAAATGGATTTGAAGTTTTAAACAGGACATCATTAATAAAAATGAGAAAGAGTGTCGGAGATAAAACAGAACCCTGGGGCAAACCACCATTTATTTTGAAGTTTTTAGACTTGGACTTATCTAATACTACTTGTATTAAATTGTCCGAATAATATTACTCCCTCTAAAAGTATTTAAAAATTAATTTCACTGTTAAGTAAGATCACCATATGACCTATTGCTACGAAATCGGTTATTAAGAAGCCTCCAGACGAAGAATTACTTGTGTTTGACCAAAAAATTGTACTGCCATTGGGACATTGCAGTATTTTTGTCATTCAAAAATTTGGGTCTTCGAATACGGGTTTTCCTTAGTTTAGTTGGCTTTAAATAAATGGAAACTCTCATCTTTAATTTTACAGCTCAAATCAAACCATGCGTTTTCTTTGGGATGAAAGTTCATATTTCTTAAAAGAATCAAACTTGTGATTATATTTGCATTGTAGTCAACGTCACCATAGAGGAATCGTAGTGACCAGTGAAAGATCCCAAAATAATTTTTGAGAATGTTCCAGTTGGATTTCTCGTATTTGCCAGACAGTTGTCTTATAGGAGATCTTTTTTAAACTGGAGGGTTTTTGCAAGAGAAATTAGCAGATAAACTACGGAGGTAAGTTGTGTATAGAAGAGATTGTACGCTAATAGTGTACTAATAAGGGTTAGAAACAAGTCCATAGTGTTTTCTGCTTGACCATTAAGGAAAGTGCTTGAATTAAAAAGTAAAAAAAAAGAGGCTGGGATGCGACCCACACTGATAACTACCCATCCCGTCTGTTGAATTTTTGCTTGATAGTGAGCTAAATCTTAACTTCCTACATTTTTAGCTTTCGCGAAACTTTGTAAGTTCATCTTCATTCGCTCTCTATACAATTTGTCTGCTGAAAATCAAACTAACAGTCTTTCTACCGTTCTTATTAAGGTCCATGCTTCTGCTTCTAAAACAACTGCTAAGCCTTCTTGATTCTACATTACTTACTTACTTAAGGTGTCGCTACTGTCCGGGCGGACCTGGGCCTAAACCAACATGCGTCTCCAGCCAGCTCGGTCCTTAGCTAGCTGTCTCCAGTTTCACACGCCAAGTTGGTTAAGGTCTTAATCCACCTGCGTGAGCCACCTGAGTAGCGGTCTTCCTCTACTGCGCCGCGCCGTCTCTCGGGATTGGATTGGAAGACCTTCCGGGCTGGAGCGTTTAGTTCCATTCGCCCTAAATTACCTAGCCATCTAAGTCGTTGGACTTTAATTATGTTAACTAGATCAGCATGGGTTTTGAGAAAAACCTGTAAACACTTGTTTACCATTTCAACCTCTCAGTCTACATTAGTTTTACGTATTTATTTGAACCGTTAATCTTAAATTTAGTCATCATAGTAAAACTTTTATAAAATATTCCATCAGCATGGTAGCTGACTTGTCCGCTCAACAGTTATGATTGTAAATTCTTTTTAGATCCCCTAACCCTACAAATCTCCAAAAGATATCGCAATCAACCATTAGCTCCGTCGTCCCGCACATTTATTTGCCTCCCATGACGTCACCTTCTATATTTTTCTATTTCTTATTGTAAAGTCAAATAATCCTAGAAATGGTTGCTCTTAAAAAAAAAAACAATCTCAATTTTCATGCTTGTTAAAAAATAAATATTATTTCTCCCACGACGATTTAAAAAAAGCTTTTTCTTTTTGATAGAAATCTATCGCCAACAATTTTCTGACCCTTTTTTCCTTCCAAAAACTTTCCTAACTAAGTTAAATTGATGTTGAAATATTGATTCAAGGACAAATTAATGAAGTGACTTTATGCAAATTTACTCAGCAATTGAAATATCTGAATCAAAGACCGTTGTTAATGAACATAATTAGCAACTTACAAACAAAAATAAATACAAAAACAAAAAGAAAAACAAAAAACAAAGATATTTTCCCACCAAATGTCTGATACAGCGCTTTTCACAAAATCACAAATAACAAATAATTCATCAAAGCCAAGAACGCCCTCAAAACTTCAGTAGAAAAAAAAAACAAATTAAGGCCTTCATTGCCAATGAATCTCTCTGTCTCTTTTACTCGGTCTTAATTGGCTTACGGGTATCATCTTACTACCAAACTTATGTGACTTTCATCCATAAACACCCCTTCTTGCGAATCTCATGCCTTAACCCAAGGGTATTTAAGGATAACGAAACACAATTACACAATTCATTCACTCTTCTCTTAGTATAGCAGCAGCAGCAGGATGAGAAGGATATCGAACAACTACCGGCAGCGATAGGTTGTACGATGTAGTACATATGTATAGCTGTAGTAAAATAGCATAGCACAGCACAAGTCAAAGCAAGAACAACCTACGTACATTTTCCGATTGGGAGGTGGAAATTAAAACGAGGCGGAAAATTCTAACCCGAAGTTCACAGTGGGGAATTTAAAGAGCAAAGCTTTTACCTGAAGCGCTCTGGCCAATTAGAATAAAAATAAAATGTAGGATCGTTTTGGACGGCACTTAAGTCCAACGCTAAAGGAACATCATGGCACTTAAAAATATTGTTCTTTGATAGCTTTCAATTAAATCTCATTTGACACATAATCTCTTGCGAGATTTTAAAAATTAAGTAGTACTTACATGATCAGAAGGATCCTACCAGACAGTTTTTCCCAAGAATACTTCTGCGAGTATGTTTCATGTTTCTAATTGTGCTAACCAAGCTGGCTGAAAACGCACTCTAGACACGTACTTTTTAAATCACGATCAGCTTCAACTTAAAGTTAAGGCCTATGAGCATCTCGTTTCGTAGTGGCTTTTTGTGTAGATTTATGTAAATGATTTTTACAAAAGTATTGACTAAAAAATCTTCTTGAAGACGAAGGCTCTTATCAATGAAAATTGATAAAGCCTCAACCAAACCAACAGAACAAAGATAAAAAATACTCTAGACGATTTTAAAGTCGATATGGTTAAATCAGGTTAGGTTAAAGTGACTTCCTCCTAAGCTCAATTGAACCAGTTTGAGTCCCTTACGAGACGTGAGAGGCTGATTATGCTGATATGATTTAGATCGTTTAGATCGTAAAAGAAGAATTCTCCTAGGCAATTGTTGCGTTTTTAAGCTAGAGTAGGGCATGCACAGAGAAGGTGAAGAACTGTTTCCTCCTCTTCCTCGTCCATAAAGCTTTTGCAAAAGTCATTTGAGAATACGCTTAGCCGCGTGGCGTGCTTTCCAACAGACAGTGTCTGGTAATGACACCTATTATCGAGCTTATATGCGATCTGCTTAGAGATAGCAAGCAGCTTGAACGCTTGAATCTAGTGTTGGCCAGATGTATTTCGTGAGCTGACACGTGGTGATTTTGTTCCACCTGGTGCTTGCCTTCTTCATAGCGCCTTGATTTAGCAACAATTTACAAGTAGCAAACGTGGTAGAATGGGCTGCACTGTACCATTCCTGGCGATTTCATCTGCCTTACAATTACCTGGAATGTCTCTAGGGCCCGGCGCATCCAGCAAAGGTGAATATAAAACTGTTGTGCCATCTCCATTAGAGATGGTCAACAATTATGGCCTGTTATAGAGTTTGTAGAGACAGAGTCCAGAGATTTGATAGCGGCCTGACTATCTGAGAAAATATGGCTATCAGATGTTGATATCACGCTTTCTTCACGTAACCTACTTAGCTTCCATTTGTTGTATAGCCTTCTTTTCTAAACTACCAATAGAATTGACAAGAAATTAGTATAGATATTTGATAATAATCAAATTTGTCAGCAAAACCACCCCACTGTTATACTTTTCGTTGGGGGCGCCATCGCCAATGCCTCCTGAGAATCGCCCCAACCACCCTTTTTCTCCTGTCTTCCTAAATCGAATCGACAGGCGTCGGCCAGAAAGTCGTTATGGCAAAGTTGATAGTAGGATTATAGGCATATCAAATGGAATTATGATCGTACTTTTATTTTATTTATATATTTATAAATATAAATTCACAATTGAGTACACAACTTAAACGTAGCATTAAATAATATTCTTTATTATTTTGTTGTTTTTTTTTCTATTCTCTCATATTCTCTTTTACTTCTTTATTATATCATAGATATTGTTGAGTACAACGAAAACGAAGAAGAAGAAGAAGGGGATGAATAACAAACTGCTGGTAAAAACGGGGATGGTAAAGGGGTGGGAGCAAGTCAAAGTATATCTAAGCCAAAAAGCTGTAACGAACGACAACCTATATATTTTTGCTCATTTAGATGATTTATTTGAGTCGTTAAGGACGAACGAACAAAAATGGGGCTTTTCCTCCTAATTCAGTAATGAAATTTACGAACTTCTTGAACCTATCTAAGTTTTTCCCTTTATCTCTTTTTGTTTCTAAAATATTTTTTTTTTTGTTTCGCTTACTTTCTTGTCTCTATTTTTACAGTTTCCTGATGCCTGAAGGCGTTTAGGTTATTTTCTCTTTTTTATTTCTAATGGCAATTTTTCATTTTTTTGTTGTTGTTTGTTAAGAAAAACTTTTTGCCTTTCATCTCTTTCTTGATCCTTTTTTTTTGATTTTTTCTGCTTTGTTGTACATGAGATATGGGTAGGAGGGTTGGTAATTTAAAGACCACAGCAAGGTACCTAACCTACGCAATGGAAAATAAACGGGGATACTTATTTTTATTGGTTCTTTGTTTTTGTTACCAAAAAATGTTATTTGTGTTAAAACTGTGATTTTTTTGTGAAGCTAGAAACCTTAGCGTAGCTACTTTTTTTTTGGTTATAAGGATGATGCTCTTATGTCAAATGCTGAGGTATGCTAATCGGAATACTGGATTTATTATAGAAATAAGAAATTGAGGTTAATTGAAAGAGTATTGTTCACAGTCGTATGGTTGATGGGTATTAAGAAATGTATCTTGATTAGATATAAAATCAAGATCTAGATTGGTTGCCTTTTTTCCGTCAAGTTTAGATCAGTTTATTTCATTAAGCAGAGTTACAACGCTTAAGTGATTACTTGACAATGATAATAAGAATTAATCTATGTAAAGCTAAAATCAAGCAAAAGAGGAAATCTTTGTTGCGTTTTGGCTGCGAAACATCTTGTCCTATTGTCATGCATTTTTTTTTTAAATGAAAGAGGATATCACGGAGCATGTTTTAGGGATAAATAGTAAAGTCCGATAATGTTAGTCAGTTATCTATACATATAAAATCCAAATATCACTAAGTCACTGATCTCAAGTTTCGATGGTAAATATGAATACCAAGTGCAATTTTTGTCGTACAACAGAGGTCTCTGCTGTTCAGAAGGAAAAGTTTTATTGGGAGAAATTGCTGATCTACCGGAACCATTAAAAAGTCTTTTGAATCATTCTCATCGAGATTCTAAACATTTTCTTGATATGATTCGTGTTTACAATTCTGCTTTCCGTCATTGAATCATTCCCATCGAGATTCTAAACATTTTCTTGATATGATTCGTGTTTACAATTCTGCTTTCCGTCATTTGGTGCCAATGATATCAGACAAGCAGATTTTATGCCTACATTTAAATTTCAGAGTCAAGTCTATCATTTACTTGGATCTCTTTTACCAAACAACCCTGACGAACGGAAAATTTCATGTTTGATTCGGTCAGCGAAGAACAACGGCGAATGTAGATAGCCCTAAATACTTGCAGAGAATTATTAAACGACTTGCAATATTAGTTACATTGTCACAATCCTTACGTGCGCAGCTTCAAGAGTGCTTGTGAAGCAATGCCATCAAATATAGAAAATTTTCAAGTCATTCTCAGAGCTTACCGTGAGCCACAGACAGAGCACAGAGGCCGTTATAATGCACCTCAAGTTGATGATGTAGCCATATTAATTGTTGGACAAGAATTTACAAAAAGGGATATTGTTGTGCGAGAACAAGATAACACTCTAAAACGTTTAAGTGAAATACACCGGTCTTACGATGCACTGCAGTACCCTTTTATATTTACAGCCCTATTCGTGGATCGTATATTCGATTCACCCATTTGATTCCCTTTTCCCTTTCACACTGCCACTAACCATCGGGTGAACTACAGTATCCCAAACCAATTTGACATTCAAATAAATAGCTGTTCATTTAAAAATCTTGGGAATGTTGGATAAATTGTTTTGATTCATACAAAAATTAAGTTAAATAAATCCACCTAAACAGAATAATTTGTGTAATTTTTGGAAATAGGCAGTATTGGACTTTTTATTCCAATTGTAATTGAATAAGAGAATCCTCAAACAGTAAGCTTCGGAGATATGTTAAAAAGTGTCTTCCTTCCCCTAAATATGTTAATATTCTTTTATTTATAAAACGAATATTCTAAATTTAGCAGTAAATTAGTTTTCACTTACATTTTGCTTACAAAAATTAACAAACCAGACATCAAATGAAAAATCCGCTGCATTTTATATGTGGATCTGAATTGTATAGAATGAAAACTTTCACGTGAATAGAAGAATACCCCGCAGTATTACCGACTTTACCAACATACACAGATTCACTTCGAATGAATAGCAGAATAATGATTAGTGAAAATTCAAGTAAAATTCCCCCCGATGAATAGCAGAAAAGTCCTGTTAGTCGTGGTGAAGACGGTTATTCAATTAACGTACTACAAGTCCATCCATCACCAAGAGTTCCTAAAAAAAAACTGTGTCAGCAAAATATTTCTACTCCTGATTGAGTGTCTTTCAAAAAGTCTTTTTTAAATGCATTGGTACATTTTCCATCTTTCATACATGGTGATTTAGGATATGGTAACATTTTCTTTGTTGATACACCTGACGGGACTGGAAAAACGTTCTTGATCAATTGTTTTGCTTGCTAAATTTAGAATGCAAGCAAAAATTGCAGCACAATTTTCAAGAACTCTTTTGGATATAGGAAATAGAAATATTTTTAATGATGATGGTGAAGTACTAATAGAACCAACATTTGCAACTAGCGTTACTTCACAAGACAATTTAATAGCTTATGTTTACCGACAAGTCGCCCAAATTTCTGAGAAAACGGATGATTGGTTACGCGAACGAGCGATTTTAGCACCTCAAAACGTTTCTGTTACAAGCATAAATAATAAAATTCTTTCAATGTTTCAGGCCCATCAACAAACTTATCTTTCTATTAATAATCTGACTGATCAAGATTTGAATACATTAGGACTTCCTCGCATAAACTGGATTTAAAAATTGGGGCTCCAATAATACTTATGAGGAATTTAAATGCTTCGAAATTATGCCATGGTACTAGATTGCGGATAGTAACTATGCAGAGGAACGTGATTGAAGCTAAAATTCTTTACTCTTAAAAATTGCGAAAAACTAAGCTAAAACTTACCAATTAAGATTGCAACAGGTTATACATTTTGCGATTTCTAAAAGTATAAGCTTGGAATTCCACACCTGTAAAACTAAGTTGTTAAATCAATTTGTTTTCAGTTGGAAGTCTGACATTTACGATAGTGTACATGTATTGTAAGGGCTGTGCATCATCGTTACGCTCGTACCAATGAGGATATCGCTGCTGTGAGTGAAAGTGTTGCCGAAGACCCGAATGTGTCGATTCCTTGTCTTCCGGCACATTATGGCGTATTTTGCATTTGGATCTACTCCTACATCCATACAAAGTCCAGCTCACTCAACGACTGAATTCAGCTGACCATTCACAAAGTCGTGAATACGTCGAATGGGTGCTGGGGTGTATGGTTTTATTGCAACAGATATTTCCTGGCCGCTTAATTTCTCATCATGAGCACTTAAAAATAAAAATTCGTCAAGTTATGGCTGAGATTCCGCCCAATATGTGTCAAAAAGTGGTCGACATAAAGACTAAAGTGAATAATATCGCAGACGGCATTGACTTCTCTTAAATACCTGGAAAATGGTTTATTACCACCATTATTTGTTCTGTAAAATGGAACATAAAAAAACAATCGGTTTCTCAGCATCCTCGCTGAAATATCAGAGCAACAAATATGATTCGTCAATACAGGGCCGGACTGAGGAAAGTGCAACCGGGCGGAAGCCCTGGGGCCCCCACAATAGAGACTCCGGAAAATTTTTGTTTCAAATTCCAACTAGTAAACACTAATACAAATCTTTTCCTCTGATATGTTTTTTTTGTTGCTCTTTTACGTTTACCTACAGCCTACAGTACTTTGTACATACATGATTATCTAATTATATTAATCTTAAATAACAAAAATCAGTGAAATATATCAATATCTCAAATGGCCCTGATAAGTATCATAACTTCTTGTAAATGATTAAAGAAGACTTTTACTTACTTACATAAAGTTTTATTAAAGTATTTAGGTAAGATGTGGCTCGCTTGAAAGTCAACAATAGAAGAGAGCTAACTTAAGTTAAATGATATAGAAGAAGCTAAGAAGAAGATGATATTCTATTACAATTATTATAGACAGATGTGTATGACTCAGCACTATATTTTAAGTATAACAACATTTATAATTCAATTATATTACTATATACCAATAAGAAGCAGTTCCAATTCACTACCCATCTTGAGGGAGTACCCCAATCGCTTATTGGCTGAGTGGGGTGGTTCTGGCCCGCAACCTCGGAGGAGTTTGTGGTCTCGAAAATTACATCGGTCTTTGGCCTGCTAGTATAACAAATTAAATGATCGAGTATTGGGCTAAAAAAGGTTCCACAGAACTTGAAAATTGTGATTACAACCAGTACAGAGCGGCACCGATTTCTGATTGAAAAATTATCGGAGAAGAAAAGTGGCCAGTTTTTGGTCTTAAAAAAGCTCAGCGACACTCGTTGGTCTTGTCGGTCTGAAGTTACGAAAGCCTTAGTCAAAGGCTATTCCGAAATCGAAGAAGCTCTAACCAGCATATTTTCCAATAAAGAGCAAAAAGACATCATGAGGAATGAAGCGACGAACCTTCTACAGAAGATAATTAGACTCAAAACCGCTTTGTTTTCAACATTTTGGAACGATATCTTGGAGCGTTTAAACGCTACAAACAAGATGTTGCAAGACCCAAAAATGATTCTTGAATCGGCAATGCGTGCACTATTTAATCCAAACGAGATGATTTTGATAAATACGAGGAAGCAGCCAAAAAAGTATCCCATACAGATAAATATGTACAATCACGCACCCGCACCAAAACGAGAAATGTGAGGTTGAATCCGCTCGAAAGCACAAGACGCAAATCTGTCACCCAAGGAAAAATACAAAGTATCAGCCTTCATCCCAGTGATTGACCAGTTATCCGTTTCTCTTACTGAAAGATTGCACGCTTATGAAGCTGAACGTTCGAGATTTGGATTCATGAATCACATCGAGAAGATGGATGCTAAAAATTTGCACGCTTCAGCAGAGGCATTGGTGAAAGTGTATCCGGAATATTTAGAGCCTATTCTTGGTGATGGTTCAATTTGTACAAAAAGGAAAAGGACTTTTGAACAACTCAATCGCTGGAACTATTTTACTACCAAGTTCACGAAAATCAAAATTTCAGAGCTACATTCCCAAACATCGAAATTGCATTGAGAATGTATTTGGTTTTAATGTTAACAAATGACACTGGAGAGAGCTCATTTTCAAAAATGAAAATTATAAAAAAAGGCATTCGAACCACGATGGGACAAAACCGTCTATGGAAGCTTTCTCTCCTGTGCATTGAAAGTGATTGACTGCGAGAACTGGATTTTAACGACATCATCAACGATTTTTCGGAGAAAAAAGTTCGAAAGGTTCCGTTCGTTAACCCTAAAATTTAATTTCAGATAATTCTTTTTTCCGTTTATATTTTTTATATGTGTTTGTTCAATACCAAAAAAATACTTGGTTTCACAAGAGATTGTTTATTGAAAAACTCGAGTGAAAAAAATGGTTTACTTTATTTTGAAAATAATTTGTGGCGAGGGGGCCTCAGCTTCTTTATTGCCCTGAAGCCTCTGGTGCTCAATATATCTAATTGTCTCAGTGAAGTATTTTCACTAAAACTCTTGCAATGCGTTTTTGAATTTTGAAGATAAAATCCAGTATCAAATTACCTTTTGCCACTAAAAAGTCAATATGTGTTAAGAAGTTTAGTTTTTAATAAAAAAATACATCCATGTCTTTTTTAAGGGCTACTGTTGAATAAAATGATGTGTTTATTTTATAGTCGAAACGATTTCGACAAAATGTTAAACTTTCAAGATCTTCTTGTTATAGAATGCATTCATGTTCAGTTTGTATGCACCGAAAGAATTTAAAATCAGCAGAATACATGAGGCACTTCGAATTTAAAAATGTATTAGGAATTTTATTGACAAATAGCAAGAAAAAAAGAGGACCAAAATAACTGCCTTGTGGCACTATCGAGGTAATATTAATGTTCCTTCTTTAGAAAGAATTGCATCATAACCATAAATAGGAGAAAGTTTCCAAGTGAGGAAAATTCAAGCAAACAATTAATAATTATAAAACTGTCGTTTAAAGTGTCCTACTTTAAGCATGAAACTTAGTTGCCCCTATTCTATATGAGAGGAGACAAATTAAATCAATTTAACGGTTCTCTTAAAATTGTTGAAATTGTAATTGAATGCTTCTCAAACCCCTGTCAACTGATATAGTTCAGCTAATTCATGATTACACAGAAAAATAATTTCTAAAACTTCTAAAATAATTCTAAAAACCTAAACTTGCTGAGTTTTTTAGTTTAAGGCTTCAAAAACGTTTACTGTTTGAACGTTAAGTCCTTTATAGAAAATAAATTGGGATAATATTAATCCAATTTTTTTTTTAATAAAAACATTTTAAAGTGAAACAAAGAATTTGGAAAATTAGGAATTATCATTTAAAAACAAATAAATCATAGTTGCCGAAACAGCTCATAGAGAGCCAGGGCCTAGTAACTTAAAACTCTCAATCATTCCCATGTACAAGTAATTTCAGGGATGAAAGAGACTTACAGTTTAAAAACGTAAAAACGCCTAATTATATTCAATATACGTACATTACATATGAATTTATATTTGGAAAAGCTATACAATAAGTTGAAAATTAGTTGAAACCCGACAAGGAAGTGGAAATGTAAAATAACATCTTAAATTTGTCGACTTAAAATTACCTCACGAATACATGTTTAACTTGTGTGACTAGGTCTGTAGGCCCTGTATAGTTAAATTTAATTTAGCGTTTATTCTCGGCCCTAAAGCAATTTGTTCTACAATTCTGTAATTTGTTAAAATAAATTCAAAAGCAACTACATGAAAAACTCTGCAGATAAGCAACAAGTATTGATTTAAAAGAAAATATTTTTAAGAAATATTTATTAATTTCAAAGCGATGGTTTAAATAATTGGATTGGGTGGAATTGGCTAATAGGCTCTTTACACTAAGTCCAAAACCCTGTTTTCGCGAAATTATCGGTTTTAGCCGAAGGCTCAAGTTTTCCCATACATTTTTGGTAAGCCGCAAGTTTTATATAAAACCTATCGAAAACTAGTAGCAATTCAAAGTTGAATTGAACATATAAACCTTTCGAAACATTCAGCGCTCAAATAAATGCAAACAAAACAGTTGATGGCTGCTGTCAAAACAAATATTTCAATATAATTCTTGTTCCTGTAAATAAAACCACAACAGTGGACAGCGATGCCAACATCAAGAAGATCCTCAGTCCTTAGGACTAGCAATTGACCTTTTCTGCTCCGGCTATAAGAACCTTCAGGAAATCGTTTAGAATCTTCTCGCCTATAAGTTGTTTGGACGGCTACAATATATGGCTATTCCGAAGGGACATTAGGCTAGCAGAAGCAATAGTCATAAGCTCTGTATTTTGGATTGAATTTATTGTGAAAGAAGAAGAAAATGTTTTAAATAAATTGATTTTTTATTACAACAGTTTTGTTTGTTGTTGATTCTATGATATATTTTCTTTACAATAATTAGCTTCTCCTTAGAGAATTGTTTGGACCGGTTGAAGTAAACAAATAGGATAGTTGCAGCCAAGAGAGCTTGTAGTTCTTGTTGCTTCATGTCATGAGCCCATTCCACCCGTCTTCAGAATTTGATTTGAAACTCTTCTTCGAGAAGAGATAGTGTTACGTTAAAATTATTTTGAATTGGGTAGAATTCATTTTATTTCCACAAATAATTTGAGAAGAACAAAACATTTTACTCACACATTTTTTTATCAATACAAAATTTGACAACCGGTGTTAAATAAATTCAAATGTCAAATGAAAACGTGTAAATGTTCGGTGTGAACGATTTTCGGGTTTTCGAAAACTTTTTGCCGAAAACTCGGTTTTGGGTTTGGTTGTGCAAGGCTATAAGGTTATTGTTGATTTTCAATTTATTGATAGTCAATTTGACTTGGCGTACGCATATATTTCATTGTAAACATAAAAAGGACAACTTTTGCCAATTTATCGAATAATGTTCCGATGGCTCTGCCCTTTTAAACGGGACTCAGAATTACAGTTGCCCTTTAAAACTCCAACAAAAAGATTCTCCGACCAATGCGGTTTTTTGTATTTCCCTATCGAAAGTATAGTTTTTCTAATATAGCTCATGTTTCTCTCGTTCCCAGAGATTAAATAGCTTCTTATTACTTTCTTGGGAAATATTTTTGTAGTAAACGGTGATTTTTTAAGAGCTTGAGAACTTTTTTTGAAAAAAAAACGCATACAATTTGCGAAATCTCATCGATTCTTTATTTGAAACGTTAGATTGGTCCATGACATATACTTTTTGAAGATAATTTCATTTAAATGTTGACCGCGGCTGCGTCTTAGGTGGTCCATTCGGAAAGTCCAATTTTGGGTAACTTTTTCGAGCATTTCGGCCGGAATAGCCCGAATTTCTTCGGAAATGTTGTCTTCCAAAGTTGGAATAGTTGCTGGCTTATTTGTGTAGACTTTAGACTTGACGTAGCCCCACAAAAAATAGTCTAAAGGCGTCAAATCGCATGATCTTGGTGGCCAACTTACCGGTCCATTCCTTGAGATGAATTGTTCTCCGAAGTTTTCCCTCAAAATGGCCATAGAATCGCGAGCTGTGTGGCATGTAGCGCCATCTTATTGAAACCACATGTCAACCAAGTTCAGTTCTTCCATTTTTGGCAACAAAAAGTTTGTTAGCATTGAACGATAGCGATCGCCATTCACCGTAACTTTGCGTCCAACAGCATCTTTGAAAAAATACGGTCCAAAGATTCCACCAGCGTACAAACCACACCAAACAGTGCATTTTTCGGGATGCATGGGCAGTTCTTGAACGGCTTCTGGTTGCTCTTCACTCCAAATGCGGCAATTTTGCTTATTTACGTAGCCATTCAACCAGAAATGAGCCTCATCGCTGAACAAAATTTCGAACCGAAAACATTTCGAACCGAACACTGATTTTGGTAATTAAATTCAATGATTTGCAAGCGTTGCTCGTTAGTAATTCTATTCATGATGAAATGTCAAAGCATACTGAGCATCTTTTTCTTTGACACCATGTCTGAAATCTCTCGTGATCTGTCAAATACTAATGCATGAAAATCCTAACCTCAAAAAAATCACCCTTTACAATAAAGTTTAGTTATTGTTTTCCAAAACACTATTCTAAAAACATATTCATAGTACAGTAGACATTTATATCAATATCAAATACAACACTGCAGGTAAAGAGAAATCCTGCTGCTGATAGAGATATAACTTTCATTCGAATATCAAAATCAATTTTCGAGTTTTTCACTTTTAGGCGTTTTTGCGTTTGATACCTGCTTAAGGTTTGATGTATGTGTTCGTAGACTAATGTCAAACATGTAAAACACAATCGAAAGAATTTCTTTTCAATTTATTTCACCTAATGTTTGCTAATTAATTATTTGTGTGTTTTCCAATGAGCTGACGGCTCAGCTTATATGTAATCTTTTTTGTAAATTTATGTTTTATAAAGACCTTTAAAATTTTGGTTACTCCCTTCCATATTAACTGAAGTACGACTACCTTTCAGAATAAAACCTTAAAAGTTTCTTGGCAAGTCTTAAAAAAAAATATATGGATAAGCAAATTACAATATTTGTTTGTTATTTTGCAAAAATTAAGTACCAACAAATATAGCGCCATCTGTTGCCCGCGAAGATCTACACACAGACCAAAATCTATGAACGCACCCCCTTTCTTCAGTTCTTATCTCATTCAGCTTTAATTCACTGAATGGAAATCATAGCGACAAGTTGAATATACATTATCCTGATATTTTCTTAACAAATCCTCTCTAAAATTTAAGTTAAAATTAGTTATTTTCAGAATTTCGCTAACTCTCATAATTCAACTAGAAAGCAAGAACGTGCGACACAATCATGTTCCTAATCATTTTCGTCAAAATCCACTTAATTTCTGTTTGACTTAAAGTATACTCTCATCTCTATAAGGGTTTAGCTTTGAGTTTCGACCTTTTTTTTAATCTTTTTTAATATTTTCAACACGCCTAAGCGCGTAGATTACGCAAACTTAGACCAAAAAGGCCGCGCGTGGTATTGTCGATTATATTCATTAACGCGGTATATGTATCATGCCAAACGAACCATGTTATGAATACGTAAAAAGCATTTAGTTTTGCACATATTCCGTTTGTAATAAAAATAAAGCTTATAAAATGGGTCTGGATGTGAGAATGGTATATGGTTATATGCTCGTATCTAAGCGGTTTGTGGCTCGGTTGGGTTTGATTTAGAACAGCACAATATGTGAGGATAACATATGTTTTGAAGCCTTTTTCACTTTTTAACCTTTTTGCTTGTATCCCACGGTGGCGTGGCGCGGTGCGCGGCGGCGTCCGCAACTCTCCATAAAAAGCCTCATGGGAGTGATTATTTGACGTGTAAGGGTTAACAAAACTTTCCATTCATCCGTCCGCCACGCTGCCATCATCGCCATTCCTCCATATAAGGACGATTGATGCTTTGCTTGAGTCTTACGACCCAATTCCGAACACCGCGCTATGGCAATTCCGCTGACAAACGAGTGTAATAGGGGCTTAAATGCAAATTAGCAGCTGGTAAAAACGGGAAACGGAAGTAGGCTGTGTTGGTTTATACCTGATGGAAAGTTGCTGGGACAAAAGGAGAGTTGGGGAGTTGGTTTTAATTAATTTCAAATGCAATTTGAAATAAAATTGAAATTGCTGGATGTTCACGTTGTTTTTTCTTTTTTCTTTTTATTTGATTTACTTTCATTATTTTCCTCCTGATGATGGTGATGAAGCTAATGCTGCTTGCTGTCCGGAAGGTGCTAAGAGGAAGCTCTGTAACCTTTTTTTTAGAGCAAGTAAAAGAAAAAATGGCGCGCTCTTCTAACAGAAATTAACTTCCTTGAAAAGTTAGGGAAAAGTTCACGCCATAAAGACGGAGAGAGCATATAACAAAGAATAACGAATGGATGTATAATGAGCGTATACTTAGAGGAGGTTGATATAGGGTGGCCGAGGGGGTGGCGTTGTTGCTAATATGGTTACCAAACTAGGAGAGTTTTTAAATATTTGTTCAAATTATTAAATTAAATTAAATTGGGTGGCGCAACAGTCCGTTGTGAACCAGGGCTTGGTGACTTACAACTCGCAACCATTCCTGTGTGCGAGTACTGTTGTCAGGAATGGAAGGGACCTACAATTTTAGGCCGAATCCGAACGGCTAGTTTGAGAAAGCACTTTTTCATGACAAGAATTACTCTTGAAGGATTTGTCAATTCCTCGCAAGTGGTAGTACCCGCGAAAATTAATTTTTTAAATTAAGGTGGCACAGGCAGGGATTGAACCCAAGACCCCTTGCATGACAGTCCAACACACTAACCATCATGACACGGGTACACGGGTTCGTATGAACATAGGTGATAATCCTAATTTCAACATAATAACATAGTTGGGTCTATTTGTTGGCAGTCTAAAAATTCACTAAATATAGTATCGGAGAAGTTTCTCAACTGTTTCGAATTGTTTCGTTCCCCAAGTTTGTGCCGCGTAAAACATGACAGACTCAGATACCGCTTCAAATATCTTGAACTTGCTGCTACGTGCTATACTTTTGTTCGAAAAATACCTTTTCCAAGTTGCACTAATTGCACCTTTAGCCTTAACTAGTTTCTCTCTTAGATGAATTTCCATGCTCAAATTTTTCATTAAGTGAACCCCAAGGTATTTGAATTTCGTGACAACTTCAATGACTTCTCCATTATACAACCATTTTTCTTTCGCTGAATTGTGGCCTCCTCCTCGTTAAAAAATCAAAATTTTAGACTTATTAAAATTCACCATCAAACTCCAAAACTGACAATATTGATACAGGCGCTTTATCATTAACTGCAATGATTCAGGTGATGCTGCCAAAAGAACAATGTCGTCCGCAAACAGCAATGCTTTTATTATCCAGCGAAGTCTATGTCAGCTGGTAAGAGATCTGTAAGATCTTCAATAAACAAGTCGAACAGACTCGGACTCAATGTACAGCCTTGTCTGAATCCCAATTGTGTTTTAAACCCTCTCGACAACTCTTCTAAATTCTGAATAACTTTTCCGAACTTTCAAGACATTCCGTTACTAAACAGCTTGTAGATAAGCGCATGTCTATCGATCATATCAAATGCAGATTTATTTTATATTTCATATTTTTCTGCTATACTTTTAAGGGTACAAATGTGGTCAACCGTCGAATAACCTGTCCTTATGCTTGAAACTCCTATAAGAGCTTGTTGTCTTCTATCTATTTATTAAAACGTTTTTGCAAGACCAGTGTGATTTTTTATATGAAGCATTTAGAAAGGATATTCCTCTATAATTAGACAACTCGGCCAAGCTCCCTTTCTTATGAATCGGGAAAATGATACAATTCTGCTGGTATGCCATTCGGTCCGCATGCTTTCCCATTCTTAAGTTCCATTACAGCCGAAATCACTTCTTGGTGTCTTATTGCAGCATCAAGAGTTTCATTGTTAAAACCCAGAGTAGCGTATTGAAAAAGAAGTTTCCCTTCTGGAAACGATAATTTCTGCCTTTCTACAGTCTACACTACATCAAACCATGGTTCTATGAAGTTCTCCCGGGCTTTGTTGTCAGCTACAGTTGGATACGACTCCTTGATTATTTCATACAGCTTGGACAGATCACAATTTTTTTGACTCCGCTGTGAGATATCAAGCACTGCTTGATATTTCATCTCGTTTGTCGATTTCAGTTTCGGTTGGGAATTAATAACCTTGGACTCTGAACTCTGACTGAAACCAAGTGTACTTTTGCTGTGCATTTTAGACTGTAATTTAGTAAGCTTGCTATCAGAGACTGTATTTCATGGCACTTGTTATCGCTGCCTGTAACTTAGTGAATTTTGTTATATTCAACTTTAATTTAGTAGCTTCTGATTAACATCGTTTAAAGTATGATTAAACGTAGTAATTAAGTATTTGATTCTTCAGTTTTGATAGCCTACGATAATGACGGATGTCATCGGTTCGAATTGAAATACTTCTAGAATCCGGACCGTATAAAGCTTTTTTTTCTATCCGATGGAAATCTGCAATAGACGCTCGGTAAGAATCAGGACCATTCTATTAAAGATCGACAAATGCTTTTTCTTTCTTAACTAAAAATTCAATTCAGGGGATGTTCATAGGTTTGATACTTTCCCATAGCTTTTAGACCATAAGCTTATGAAGCCTGGTTCTTCTTAAACTCCAAACATTAGCTTGTACATTTAAGACATTCTTTGTTTCGGAATTGGTTTGACTTGTAGTCGCTAAAAATTGTATGCAGCGATTTTTGTAAACACTTCTGATAACGACGTATCGTCATGTCTAGTGAAGTTCTTATTTTTGCTGATGACATATCATATCATTTTATAAACCGACATTGATAGTTTCACATTTTGGTGTGGCAAAAATAGCCTCACCCTCAACCCTTTAATTATTGATTATTGTATATCATAGCAAAAACTCTGTCGCGTCTTCACATTTAAAGTGTTCACTTCTGTGCCAACTTAGAATTTAAACATCGTAATAATTTTGTTGTTAATAAAGCAAGTTGTATGCTTGGTTTTATAAAACGCTGGGTAAAGGAGTTCAGGAGCTATTTCACATTCTCCGTTCCTATCAACAAGCTGTAAGAGGTCTGTAGCCGAATTTTCTAAGAATAGTTAATCATTTTTATATTATAAACCTTTGTTCAAAAAATTAAACTTAAGTTTTCTGTGTGATTGAATAAAGTCAAGAATTTGTGTCATTTGGTGGTTTAGAGAATATAAGAGGTAATCATGATTCTTAGTGGTCTATCGTTAAGTTTCTTAGATAATTAAGTTTTAAGTTTGCCTTAAATAAAAGACAAAACGAAAACAAGGAAAAAATGGAGACTGCTCTTATACCGCTGCTGCAAAAGCATCAGCAGCAGCAGCATAAGAAGCAGCAGGTGTTGAATAAATTGACTTTAGCTAGAGTATGAACAAAAAAAAACTGAACCCGAAAAAAGGGTTCAATTTTTTTTCTTATAAAATTCAAAATGAGAGTGCATTTTAGGGAAATACTTTTTTGAAAATTAGTTTATTCGTTTTTTCTTTTCGAATAATGGAAGAAAGCAAATGGGTGCAGATAATTAAATTGAGCAGATTTTGCGAATCATTTCGACTGTGTGCGTCGCCTTGCTTATTAACTTTGATGGAATTTTCAAAAATAAATTAATATTCGCCGGAAGTTTTGTGTTGCCATCAAGGGAGGTAAAAATAAAACATCCTTTTTAGCACAAATAGAATAATAAGAAAATAAGACGATTTAGAACAAAAATAAAGCAGTGTTTATGTTAATGTGTTTGTGAGTATATTTCAGTGAACATCAAGCAAATTAGAATCAAAACAAAAATTTTAATTATTTATTTAAACTGAAGAGAAAACACAACCCTGCATACTTTAGTAAACGTAATAACTGCGATGGCTTTAAAACGATTTAGCAGGAAAACATTAGGTAGTAAGTGATTTAGGTAAGTATACATTTTTTGAGAGATTATGCAGTACGCACTGTGAATAGAGGGAAGAATTAAACTGTTTAAATTTGTAGCGATAATCCTGTTGAGTAGAGTAACATAATTTCACCTGCAAAATGTATAAATATTTTATATTTAAAAGATAAGTTTGTATTTATAATGAAGTAGAAAGGTAATGCAGTTTTTTGCGAAAACTTAATTCGAAAGGGAGGTTTTTTTTCAACTGGTTTGATTTCTATGAAATCCAACAGTCGGTGAATAAAGTACCTTACTTCTGAAGAAATATATTTCCTTTTGTTTTTTGGAAAATGCTCATTGTTGGCCAAAATTGTTTCGACAATCCGGTGAACCAAGTGGTGATACAACTGATGGAATAAGAGCTTTTTTCTGAGAAATGCTATTCTTTAGGCGAAATTGTTCCGCCAAGTAGAATCAGGGCATTTGTTTGAACGCCAAAATATTCTTCTTTGAATTTTTTACTTTCTTGGTAAAAATTGCTTGGTCTCGCTATCCTTAATTTTGTTCGCTGCTTTAAATATGGGAATATTCAAATTTGGCTTTATCCAATTTTTATAGCGAAATAACGCCTTTAGCTTTATTTGCTAAGTTACATATAATGAAGAAAGTCAAAAAGGTGTAAACCTGGCGCAGGCATCAGGCGTTTTTCAATCGAACTGAAGAAAAAAACGATTTATCTGTACAATGACTGCAGGTAAAAGGCAAAGTGAAATCCTGCTGCGGATAGAGACATTACTTTTATATGGGTATATTGAAATCAATTTTCGAGTTTATCCTGTTTACATGTTGGTACGTTTGATGGGTGTGTTCTTAGAGTGGCATTAAACAAACAAAACTTGTAATTTTTTTAACTCAACATAAAATTGGTTGAAGTGTGCATTTGTTTTTCTGTTAAATAAAATTAATATTTGTGAGATAATGAAAAAAGACTAAAATGCAGAATTTATAACTTCCTGCATAAAAGGAATAAGTTCATCTTTATTATATCATCTTCGTCGGTTTCAGTGTTACCACAATGTTCAAATACGAGTTTAACAAAAACTTGTTACTAGTGTTTCATTAAAGTGTGAACATTTACAAAAAAAAAGGGCGCGACAAACTATTGCATAACTTATTAGAAGACATGTTACAGCAACTGTTTAAACAAATTCCAAGGTGATAACATCATTAGAACACATATTTAGTTTTTCTAGGATTGTTCTAGATTTTCTTGAAAACAGTACGTTTTAGGTAATTTTCATTGGGAAGGGAACATTTGTGGGAAATATCTATCATCTATCTGAGCCAAATTCACGACATTTAATTGTATATTTAGTTTTTTAACTTAAGTTTATTTTGACCATTTTAAGGGGTGGTTGTGCTACCTTGACTTTCCTTCTTTCACGACAAAATTACGACAGCTAATCCCATTATTAGTTTCTTAAAATTTAAAAAGGGTAATGCTAACTTGACGGACATAATAAAAAGAGTTTTTGTAGTCTAATTTGTATGCAAACAAAATAAACTATTTCTTAACAAATAAGAAAGTGTTTTACTTTTCAATAGAATTTTAAAATCCAATTTTTCTGTGACACTTTTTTTTTTTTTTTTTTTTGTATTCACAAGCACTCAAGGGGTTATTAGTACCCTTTATATGTTTATATTTAAACACAGTGCGAGCGTTAGGAAAATAGGGAAGGATTTAAGAGGAGATACCGGTGCACATTGGTCTTAAAGTTCTGAACATCAAAATGGGAGGGAAAAACAGAGTTGGCCAAAGCATTCCACATTCTCGATGTGCGATTTAAGAAAGAATCTCTGTACTTAACAGTACGCCCGAAATTGAGCTCAAGGGTAAACTGATGAGCGAAGTGCGAGTATTACGGCTGAATTGTTTAAGGGGTGGAATGCAACTGGCTAATTCGACAGAACATTGTTTGTAAAAATATCTATAAAATAACGAAAGGCATGAAACATTGCGACGGTGTTCTAGCGATGTAAATGTTTCGATTATAGTTCTGTCGCCTATCATTTTTAAAGCCCTTTTTTGAATTCTATCCAAAAGATTTAAATTTGTTTTGGGGGCACCTGCCCAGATATGCGAATTATATTCAAGCTTTGGACGGATAAAAGCTTTGTAGATTATAGCCAGATCAGAAGGGGTGAAAAATTTCATGCATCTTCGGAGAAATCCTAAGCATCTGGCAGCATTTTTGGCGATATCAAATATGTGATCATTCCATAAGAGGTGATCTGTGATATTCATACCAAGTATTGAAAGTTGATTAGTTTCCTGGATGCAAGTGCCGCTCATGGATAGCGGCATCGGGGGTGGGTTACGCTTTAACGACAGGAGACAGCATTGAGTTTTGGAAGCATTAAATTCTACACGGTTTTTGATTCCCCATTGGACAATGCTGTCAAGATCAGAATTTAATGAGCTTATCATACGCTGCCGTTGAAATTCCACATTCGAAGGACAAGGATGTGAATCTAGAAACGAATATGAAAAGCTGAGGGTACTGTCGTCGGCGAAACAGTTTAATGGATTAGAAGTGACAGACAAGAGATCGTTTATGAATATAAGGAAGAGAGTCGGAGACAAAACGGAGCTCTGGGGTACACCAGCATTTATTTTATGAATTTCAGACATGAAACCATCCAATACAACTTGTATTGAACGGTTAGAAAGGTAATTTCTAATCCAACGAAGAAGAGATTCATCAATACCAAAAGCACGCGTTTTCGATAAGAGAGCTTGGTGCCAAACTCTATCAAATGCTTTTGAAATATCAAGTGCAATAATCTTACTTTCTCCAAAACGATGTACAGATTTGTTCCACTGTTCGGTGAGATGAACCATGAGATCACCAGTGGACCTATTGCTACGAAAGCCATACTGTCGGTCATTAAGAAGCTTCCGTTCTTCAAGATATTTCTTAAGCTGAAAATTAATCAGCGTTTCCATGACCTTGGAAAGAAGGGACGTAAGTGCAATTGGACGATAGTTTGAGGGAGAGGAGGATTCGCCTTTTTTAGGGACAGGCTGGACAAATGCAGTTTTCCATCCACTCGGGAAGAGACCTGTAGAATAGGACAGATGGAAAAGCTTACGCAGTGGTTTTGCCAGCGTTGAAGAACACCTCTTCAGAACAATAGGGGGAATACTATCCGGGCCAGCGGATTTGTGTATGTCAAGGTCTTTCAGTACTCTTTCGACTGCACGAGTGCGAAAGAAGATTCGTCCCATAGAATCATTTACGCTCTCAAGAACAGGAGGACTCATGACACTATCCGGTAGCGTCGAATTAACAGCAAAATGTGCTGCAAGCAAATTGGCTTTATCAATCGAGCTTACATAGGGAGTGTCATTGTGGACGAGCGTTGGAACCGAGGATGACGTGGTGTTTCGTACGTTTTTTACAAATGACCAGAAATTTTTACTACCTTTGGGACATTGTAGTATTTTTTGCCTTAATTTCTGATCATGCAAAAATTTGGTTCGTCGAATATGTCCATTACAGGTCTTTCTAGCTTGTTTAAACTTATTCCGGTTTTCCTCGGTCGGGTTGGCTTTGTAACAACGGAAACTTACATCTCTGATCCTAATAACCTCTTTACAGCTCGAATCAAACCATGAGTTCTCTTTGGGTTTGATAGATTTTACCCTGTTCGGGATAAAATTTCTCATTCCACAAAGAATTAAATTTGTAACCATATCAGCGCTGGAATCCACGTCACTATCGAGGAAGCATAGTGACCAGTTAAAGTTCCTGAAGAATTCATTGAGACCGTCCCAGTTGGCTTTCTCATATTGCCAAACGGTTCTCATAGGAGTTTTTTCTTTAACTGGGTTTTTTCGACATGAGAATTTTGCAGATATGATACAATGGTCTGATGTGCCTAGAGGCGGTAATACACTAATTGTGTATTTATTAGGGTCAGAGGTAAGAAACAAGTCTAGGGTGTTGGCGGATTGACCTGCAACGTCAGGGATTCGAATTGGCTCATCGACAAGCTGGGTTAATTGATTTAACTCAGCAAAGATCTCAACATACCTTCCTTCCGGTGTTGACTGACCAGAATAACGAAGCCAAGAAGAATTGTGTACATTGAAATCGCCCGCAATGACAATTTCAGTGTGAGGATAATGGGCAACAATTCTTTGAATGGAGTCAGACAGAGCATCAAATTCGTTAAAAGTTGAATTTCTGTCCAGATTTGGACTTCGATATAAAAAACAAGTGTGAATGATGTGTTTATTTACCGTGAATTTTAACCACATGAAGTTAAAGTTTGTGTTAGTGCACAAACCATATTGTGGCTGGAGTTGGTATGCAACATCATTTCTTATATATACGGCTAGTCCATGATGAGGAAAAAATAATGGCACTAAGTTATACCCATTTAGATTGAATTCCGAATGATCGGAATCTTCACCTATTTGAGTTTCACTCAATGCCACAACAGCTGGCCTGTTTGACGCAATGTGGACATATGTGGCATAGGAATTCTTTCTTAAACCACGAATGTTACTAAAGTCCACCCTGAATTCACTCAACATTTTAATGTATAAAAACTATCGTTTCTTTAACTAGATTCGCAATAAGTTTGTACAATCAGTTTGTTTGACTATAAAACTTTGAATCTGACATTATTTTGAGTGCGTGGAAACTGTTCGGCACTATCTTCTTCAATTGCGAATATAATTTATTTTGGACCATGAAATAAAATAAAATTAAATAAAGAAGGGGGACGCCATTTTCTTCTATTTGATTATAAATAATTGTAAAAACTTGGCCATAAATGAAGTAACGACATAAAAATTTGTATGCAAACAAAATAAACTATTTCTTAACAAATAAAAAAGTGTTTTACTTTTCAATAGAATTTTAAAATCCAATTTTTCTGTAACACTATCGTTTCTTTAGCTAGATTCGCAATAAGTTTGTACAATCAGTTTGTTTGACTATAAAACTTTAAATCTGACATTATTTTGAGTTTGTGGAAACTGTTCGGCACTATCGTCTTCAATTGTGAATATAATTTATTTTGGACCATGAAATAAAATAAAATTAAATAAAGAAGGGGAACACCATTTTCTTCTTTTTGATTATAAATAATTGTAAAAACTTGGCGCATAAATGAAGTAACGACATTAAAAGTACCGTAATTATTTTTGTGCTAAGAAGGATAGTAGACATGGTCTTAGAGTTGGTTTACATTCCCTCACACTATCGCGTATGATTTCCGATGGTTAAATAGCGACTGTGCAGATTTTTGTATTTATCTATTTTAATCAAATTTGCAACGCATAATAATCAGGATTTTGGAAGTACTCTGATGGAGTTTTTTTTTATTATAAGTTTCCTGTTAAATAAAAATGTATGGACTCTGCTCTTGCAGGATGACCGTTAAATTTCGTAATTAAAAACTAACTTCGTGCTACTAATTTCCTTAATTGGAGTTATCCTTGGATTGTGTTAACATTTGCAAAAAAATAAATACCATTAATCAATAAGTTTTATCAACTTTTTTTTAAACGGAATATTTAAAAGCAGGATTATGATAAAATGGTATTTTGAATAAACGGGAGTTAAGAAAATATTATTTTAAAAAAAAAGCTGTTTTATAGAAGACGATATTTTAAAACTTTTTATTTTTTTATTTTTATTATAATGCATTAAAATTATTTTGTATGCAGAATATAAACTACTTTCTAGAAACAAAGCAACAGACTTAAAGAATCTTTTTAAATTAATATTTTCAGTTTTTTGCTGTTGTTATTTTTGTAATTTTTGTCAATATATTGTTTTAATAAGAGCCTCAATTCTGCGTGGCATACTGTCAATGCATGACTTGACTGTTTCCTGCTTTGTCCGCGGGTGGTGATTCTACACTTGAATTACTCTCTCAATAAGTGTCCGCATCTTTAGCTACTTCCCTCTTCATCAGATGCCACACGTTTTCAATTGGGTTCATCAGGGCTTTTTCCCGACCAGTCCAACAGAGGGATGTTTTCGTCCCTCAAATAAGTTTTTTTGGACCGGGCTGTTTGGCATGGAGCTCCATCCTGCATACAAATGTAATCATACATCCATTTTTGGACGTTAAAAATATTGTGAATAATCTAACAATTATAAAAATTCTGCAGTGCGTCTAATAATATGGCCAGGGACTGTATATCTGCCTCCCTCTACTTTTCAGAATTTTGTAGATGCAGATACATGTAAATCCACTTAATTTCCAAAGAATTTCTTTTCAAAATTTTTCAACTAAAGTTTACTAATTTAACTAAAATGCATGTTTTGAATTTTCTATAGTCCTACAAAATGTTACGCCTTCTCCTTGAAAACTGTAGAACGACAACATTTCAGAATAAAAACTTAAAAGTATCTTGACAAGTCTTCAAAAAAGACGAAAATCAGAAAATTTATTTTTGACTTCCCATTCTGGTTGCTTAGCATAAAATCGATCTTTTTGACTGGCGCTTCGCATCGTTGTAATATTTGCACAATGAATTCGAAAACTGCATAAAAACAAAATTTTATTTTTATTAGCTTTCTCAAATAAAAATAGACATAAGATGAATATTTGTTTGTTATTTTGCAAAAAGGGCGTGTCAACTTTTTATATAAAATCTACAGTTGCCGTAGGTGCTGCTCACATACAAACCTGCGATTATACTGCTACAAGTTTTATGTATATACAAAGTTGTCAACAAATAAAGCGCCATCTGTTTCACTCGAAGAACTACACAAAGTTGGACCATAATCTACGAACGGACCCCCTTCCCTCATTTCTTATTTCCTTAAGCATCAATTTACAAAATGGTAATATGAAAACTAATTAAATTTGTTTACAATTTTATTTTAACTGTTTTGACAAATTTTCAACTGTCAAATATAAGAACCGAAAAGCCCCAGACCTCGTACTTACCCCAAATCATGAAATGCATAACTTTATTTTTTTTTGTATATATTGTGCTCGCACTAAAGGGGTTATGAATACCCTTATAATGATTAAACACAGTGCGAGCAATTAGGAAAGAAGGATATGATTAGAAAGGAGAAACCGGTGCACATTGGGAAATATTGAACCTGGTAAAGCATTCCACATTCGTGTAGTGCGGCTAATGAAAGAATCTCTGTACTTAACAATACGTCCCAAACTGGGCTCAAGGGTATTACGATTGAATTGTTTAGGGGAGGAATGCAACTGGCTATTTCGCTAGAGCATTGATTATAAAAATATCGATAAAATAATGACAGGCATGATACCTTGCGGCGGTGTTAAAGAGAAGCAAATGTCTCGGTGAGAGAACGATCTCCAATCATTTTTAGAGCTCTTTTTTGATTCTATCAAGAAACCTTAAGTATGTATTTGGTGCCCAAATGTAAGAATTATACTCGAGTTTTGGACGAATATAGACTTTGTAAATTATAGCCAGATCAGAAGGGGTAAAAAACTTCTTGCATCACAGGTTTATTTTTGAAACATTGGTTGTTTTAAATTAAATTTTTTTCTTAAACTTTGGTAAAAGCAATATTCTAAAAATTTAAGACATAAATCTTTTATTTTTTATAATCACCTCCCTTCCATTAATCTCATTTTATTAATTCGTTTGTTGTTTTTATTTTTTCAGATCCAGCGCCATGTTTAATATAGGAAATGTTGTTCTACCGCTTATAGTATTAGCCCTGGTGAAGATAACAAAATGTAAGTTAAGAATAATATATATACATAGATACAAATTGGAAAAAAAAAAAATATAATATGGACATTTTATCCCATAGGTGATACAAATCTCCCTCCAGTGTTCACCCAAGAGATGAACAATATTGTTTTGTCAGAGAATAAAACGGTTGGTTCTGTTGTATATCAGCTTGAAGCCTTTGACCCTGAGGGAAGTAATGTTACCTTTGGTTCGATTGGTTCGGATCATTTCAAAGTTGATCCAGAATCTGGAAATATCACCTTAATTAAACCCTTAGACAGAGAGGAAAAAGCAACCCTAACATTTCTTGTAACTATTCGAGATCGGGTAAATCCCGAAGGTGAATCCGATCAGGATAATGTTGTCCAAGTACCAATAACTGTGATTGTACTTGACGAGAATGACAATCCACCAGAGTTTCAAAATGTATGTATATCAAATAATTTTAATAAATAAAAAAATAAAAAAAACATTGCTTTTAGGTGCCCTATGAAGCTGATGTGGAAGAAGATGCAGCTATAGGTTTAACCATTTTTGATAAAATTTTAGTTAAAGATAAAGATACTGTTGGTGATGATTTGGCAATATCTTGTGTGCCACAAGATCAAAGTCCCGAGGCGTGCTCTAAGTATTTTTTGTTTTGTTGGACGCTTGGAATATAAATAATTTTTGTTTTATTTAATAGATTTCGTCTTGAGATTATTCAAAGCAAACAAGATATTCTTCAAGCTGCTGTGGTGCTAAATGATACACTGAATTACAATCAACGAATGATTTATCATTTTCAGATTGAAGCTACGGTAAGTAAGGATTTAAAAAATCAACTTGAGTTAAATAACTTACTCCATATCTGTAGACTTAATTGACCCTTTACCTGAGCCTTCACCGTATTCTTGGCCTTTTCCTTATCCAATACATTTGACCTTTATTTAAACCTCGGCCTTCACCCTAATCCTAATCATAACTTTAATTCAAGCCCATTTCTAAAAGTGTCCTTTCCCGAACCCAACACTGAATTAAGCTCTAACGCTAAGCTTAAATTTACCTTACTTAATCTAAAAATACAATTAAATTGTAATAACTGATTTCGATTTTATTTTAGGATGGAGTTCATTTGACACATACAAATTTTGAGGTTCGCGTTAAGGACGTTCAAGATAAACCTCCGGTCTTTCAAGGTTCTTTGTCGACAGTCATCGATGAAGACAGTCCAATTGGAACTTTAGTTTTGAAAATACAAGCCCGTGATGGAGATACGGGGGAACCCAGAAAGATTGTTTATGATCTTTTGACAAGTAAAATAAATTTTTAAATAAAGCCTCCCTCCAAGTAAAAGTTACTTTTTTTAAGATCCAATGGACTATTTTCTTCTTGATGAACGAACTGGGGAACTAAGAACTGCTAGGCCTTTAGATCGAGAAGCACTAAATGACAGCACTGGACTAATATCTTTGCTGGTCAGAGTAAGTAGATTTTAAAATTGTCCTTAATTTTTCCAAAAATATTCCTAAACTGTTTTTATTTTCTTATATATACCTTTTTAGGCACGAGAACTAATAGATGGTGTCCCGGGAAATGATAACCTAACTATGGCAACAGCACAAGCAACTGTTACAATTCGTGATGTTAATGACTCACCACCGATGTTTAATAAGAAAGAATACGAGGTGTCCTTGTTGGAAAACACCGCACCAGGTACTCCCTTAGCATTGGACATGAATGTAACCGACCGAGATGTGGTAAGTTTGTAGAAATGTATCTATCTACATATCTGTATAAAATAATAATTAGCGTCCGGGGAGAAATCTTGTGTTTTATGTTTAACTTGTTAACGAAGAACATTTTGCCATGTATAGCTTGTGAACTAAGAAACATGACAATAATTTATTTCGGGTATATTTCCAAAGGCTTCTTTGTTGGTTTTGTGAATAAAATAAAATAAATGGATCGTTTATTTGAAACAAGTTACTTAATTAACATAAAGTTATTAAACAAAGTTTGAAAATTATGTAGATGCTCTTTTGCATTCCATATCAACTTCTTGTGTACAAAACATTCACCCACCAAGTCGTAAACATTTCATAAGTCATATACTTATTCTTAGTTTGACCCATTTAACTTTTAAAATCATCATTTCTATAAGCTCTTCTTTTTAGCTCAATCCCAATTTAATATTACTCCAACGACTTGCTCCCCAAAATTATCTTCTGAACAAAAACCAAGTTCTCAATTCCGAGATAATCTCAAACAAATAACAGTGATAGCCTTTCACTTTTTATAAGCAAGTTCCTCCAACCTGTGCTATAGCTACCAACATTTTAAACTCTGAAAAGCCAAACACGAACCGAATACATCTGTTTTCCAAATGAAAAGCGATTTGCCCCTAAAAAAATTACCATGAAACCGTAAGACACACAAAAAGCACACAAAATCCCTTAACTTTTCTATATACATATATATTTAGGTATTTTTCTATGCATTTTTTATTTGTTTCGTTCTTTCTACCCCTTTAGGGCATTAATTCAAAATTTTCCCTTCGGTTGGATGACGTCTCTGGAGTCTTCGAAGTTGAACCAAAGTTCGTGACAGGATTCTCGCAAGTAAACATTCGCGTTGGCGATGGAACTTTAGACTATGAGAACCCCAATCAGAGGAAGTTTATTGTTTTGGTAAGTTTGTTTTTTGTTGTTGGTTGGTGTGAAAATTAAACCCTCTCGAGAATGAAGTGGTAAAAGAAGAACCATAATTTTAACACCCTTCATTTGTTTTTTATTTCTTTTAACTTTTTGCCGGTACTCTGTTGCAATCAAGCCACGAACAAATAACAACAATTATTCATTTTAGGTTATTGCTGAAGAAACTGAAACAAATCCGAAACTTTCATCGACCGCAACAATTACCATTTCCGTAGTAGATGCAAATGATAATAAACCAATCTTTGAGCGGGAATCTTATTCAGCCTCTGTTTCCGGTATGTGTTTTTTTGCTTTTGTTTTCCATTCCATGCCATTATTGTTCTTGCCTTCTGTTTGTTTGTTTGTTTACCAACCTGGCGTAAGACTAATTTGAATTTACTTACAGAATCGGCTCTTCCTGGTCAATACATCACATCGATTACAGCTAAAGATATCGATTCCGGAAACTACGGTGATGCTGGTATACGATATAGTATATCCGGCACCGGTTCGGAATTATTTCACGTGGATGAGGAAACGGGTGTTATAACTTTAGCTGATTGCGAGAAATCAACAACAACAAAAAATGGAAATGTTGAACTTGTTAAAAGGAAACGACGACGAAGACGTGCCGGTGCTGATGCCGATGCCGATTTCGAAGATGAGTACGATATTAAGAGTGCTGAAGGACAAAAAGTCAACATATCGACCAATGGGTTGAGTGGCTTGTTAAATATTGAAATAAGCACTGAACCTGCTGTTGAATATACTGTAATTAACACCAAGGACGAAATGGAAAATAATATGAAAAAGATGTCCGTTGCAAATGTCGATGTATCGAATTCAAATGAAGTAACTAACGAAGTTGTGTCGCCACCATCTCAAAAGACATGTTTAGATTATGAAACTGAAACTACATATTTTTTGTCATATAAGGTGAGTTCGTTTTTGTTAAACGAAAAATAAATAACTAATGGCATGTGATATATTGACAGGCAACTGATGACAATGGAAAAGGTCAAACTTCGGTGGTCTCTTTGAGGATATCAGTAACTGACTCTAATGATTCACCTCCAGTTTGTGAAAGTCCATTGTATAGAGCCTCAGTAGATGAAGGATCGACAGTATTTGATTCGCCATTAGTTGTAAAGGCAAGAGATGCTGATACCGTATCAGACATAACATACAGGTGAGATTTGAGTCTCGTAACATACAAATACCAGCATGACTCTCTGTATTCGTCTTTATTTAGCTATATTATATTAATTATGCCTTCATCTAATTAAGTAGGGCATTTAATTTATTTAAATATTTATTCATCTACCGATATTACTAACAATTTGAAATATTATTACATAGTATATACAGGGTGTGTGATGAATATTGCTACATTAATAAACTGTTTCACACATAAGCGGTACCTTATTAGAAAGTTAGCCATAAGAGACTGCATTGTTGACCTCGGGATTGCTTAAAAGATTTAATTGATACCTGTAGGGTTTTCAAATAATTCGGTTTTGTTTTGTGAACTTCCTTGGTCTGGAGAAAAGGGTACCAAGGGAATGGAGAATGTCTTCAAATAAGTTTATTATTAAAGTTTCGTTATGATTCGCCGTAACTGGACTCGTGACATCCGAAGTTGCTTTTCCCCGTTGAAAAAAGAACGAACTGAAAGAAATTGTTTTCTGGCAGAGTATAGAAGAAAAACGATTCCCTTAGCATTTTTTAAATAACGGTCACCATATACCGTTACTGTACGTCCTTTTCTTCGAAGAGGTATGGAGCGATAATTCCCCTCGAAGAAACTGCACACCACACTGTTACCTGAATTGACTGAAGTTCTTTTCATTAAGGATTTGTGGGTTTTACATACGCTATATTCTGCAGTTTTACTTATTTATGTTGTCATTTAAGTCGAGGAGGGCTTTATCAGACACAAAAAGGCAGTTCAACATGGTTGCTGCTTTTCTACCATTTTGAGCAGCTTTGACAGAATTCCAAGCGTATCGGGAAGTCTGCGTTGTTAAGTTTGCTTTTTATAAGAATCTTGTAAACAAATAAGTTGTAATAAATGCGTTACTGTTCACAATGTTTGTCTGCTGATATCCCAAACTTTTATGGAATCAGCTACGACATCTATTATTTCTGGTGCTCAAACGAAAAGATTACGGTGGTATCTCTTTCGGACTTCTCCACTATAGGCAAACTTTTAAAAGTGCTTTATAATCGTTCATCGGTTTTGAGGAGTGCCGCCAGACGTGGCCCAAAACTCTCTTGGCATGAATTGCTGACTTTAATACGTGATATAGGGGCACAACCCAGATGCAAGTTTCCTCAACATAATCGTCCATTTTTATTTGCATCAGCTACCTTGTATTATGTAAATAGAAAAATAAACTTAATTAATTTGCAACAGATTGCAATTAAATTTTAGATTCAAATATGTTAATTGAGGGCTAATGTTCATAACATTTTATTTATGTCTTAAATTATTATATACCTAGGCGCAATTGTGTTTCCAGAACTTCTATCTCAAAATAGGTAGGAAACTGTGGACATTTAATTTGAAAACAATACATCTTTCACAAACAATGCATACTGAACAAACTGTCTTTTTCCAAAGTATTTAGTCTGATTAAGGCGCACCGAGATGCACTTTAATTGTTTAATTTCAAATCTTTAAGCTTTAATAATTTAGGATTTTAAGAGATTTTAAATATTCGAAGATAGTTTACAAGCAAGTTCTTTGCACCCAAATTTATAAATGGGACATACATATGAGCATTTCGATTGGTTCAGAAATTGCACAATAAGAAGAGATTTATTAAAGATATGAGATGGAACTCCATCAGGTCCAGGAGTTAAGGTGGATTTCAGTTTTGAGATAACATGTCTGATTCAAAAAGTTGAAATATTACCATTCCAAATGGAATAACTGTTCCGTTGATTAATAAATCAAAGCAGAATGGTCGACATAAACAGATTTTAAAAAATAAGGAAAAAGTTCACACGAACCTTGTTAATCATTCGATGTTTTTCATTTTCACTATCGTTTTTTGACTGTTTAAAAAAAACTTCAGAAAAGCTTTGGATCACAAAAAATGCTGGATTGCATTCTCAGTATGTAATGTTTTTATAAATATTTATTTAGATAATCATATATCTTCCGAAACTGTTGAAAAAGCTGTCACCACAGAATGTAATTTTCAAAACTTTGTAAAGGATTGTTTTTCACATTTTTTAAATTAAGTAAGCGTTTATAAGTTTTAAATGATTTCCAAGACGTTTAGGAACATATTTAATTAAACTTGTAGATAAAGTATTCATACATATTGTAAACGCACTTTGTTATGATAAATAAGCAAGTAAAAGCGTCCAGTTAGTAGATGTAATATAATAATTAATTCATCAATTGATATAAAAGTGAAGATTTTGTATACAATTTTAAATAAATTTCTGTTTCCTTTTCTTTGTTTTTCATCAGAATAATTGGTAACGAACAAATTGATAGTATTTTTGACATCGACAAACGATCCGGCCAAGTTACAATTAAGCCCGATGCAGTGCTTGATGTGAATCATTTAAGATCTGACAACTTGATTTTCGCCGTTGAAGCCAATGATGGCGTCTTCTCTGTGAATTGTGGAATCAATATAACTGTACGCGATGTTAACAATCATGCACCGAAATTTTTGTCCGATAGTTATTCTGCAATTGTTGAGGAGAATTCCGAAATTGGAACAAGTGTTGAACGTTTGCAAGCAACCGATTTAGATTCTGGTATTAATGCTGAGTTAAGGTAAAGTACTTTTAATATATAACAACAAATCGTTACTGAAATTCCTCTTTTACTAGATATCGTATACAACAAGGAAATTTTGACGATTTCCGCATTGATGAGACTTCCGGAGAGATATTTGTATCCAGAAAATTGGACTATGATCGGAGGAACACGTATCAGCTTGAAGTTTTAGCAACTGACATGGGTAACTGAAATTATGTTTTAAAAGTTCAATACTTAATTAAAATATGACCTGTATTTTCTAAGGAACACCAAGTCTATCGGGAACTGCAACATTAACAGTGACTATAGTAAACAGCAATGATAAAGATCCCTATTTTACACCAGCAACACAACGTGCTGAGGTTAGTTTTATTTCTTGTAGTCATAGGTTTCTTTAACCTAAGTGAGTTTTCTTCTCCATATGAATAGCTATTTCCTTTGAAAGAAGAAACTTCTATTGAAATTAAAACTAACTTTACTAATCAAACTTTTCTTTAGGTCCGAGAAGATGAACCTGTTGGAACAGTAGTTTATACTTTGGTAGCAATTGATCCAGATGTTGATACACATACAGCATTGGAATTTGCTGCAACTGATCCAATAACTGCTATTGACAAAGATGGCAACGAATTAGAAAATGCTGATGAATTAAAAGAATATTTCTCAGTTAATCGAAACGGAAAAGTAGTTGTTAGCAAGAAACTCGAACGTAATCTATTTGCGGTAATATTCCAAGTTTTTCTCTATTTTAGGTAGCAAACTTAAATAACATTTCAAATATTTTTTAGGTTATTCGAATAACAGTTTTGGTAACCGATAGTACAGCTCCAACAACTCAACAAGGCAAAGGTCTATTAATAATATCTATCATAGATGTTAATGAAATTCCACCGGTAAGTTTGAAAATTTCTTATATTCTTGTTTTACTATTTTTCGCAGACATCGGCTTTTGAAAACAAAATCATCATGTTCAAGTTTCTGTAGATATTGATTTATATGAGAATTTTACTCCGCCATCAACTCACATAGAACCTAAGGCTCTAGAAAACAGAGCAATCTCTCCTTTTTATGATAAAAATTATTACATTTTAAAATTTTTGGGGTTTTATAAAATAATTAACACAAAATATTTGTATTAAATTTAAATTTAAAAAAAAAATGTCAAATTCAAATTTAAAAGTTTTATTTTTAAACATTTTCTTGGTGTTATTCACTGCTGCAAGATCGTCTGTTCGCATTTTGCAACTGAATTTGATTGAGGTTAATTTTACAACACTACTTAGAAAATGTTAAATTTTATGCAAAAAGTTTTGTTTTTCTATTTCCAAGATCGAAACGACAATCAAAAATGTTGGATTGAAAATACCATTAGTTCCAGAAGTGCTTACATTGATCCTTTCATGTTTTGTGGTTTTTAAGTTTATTCTTAGCTATTTAAGTTTAGCTGCTCATATTGTAGCCTTGTAAGTGGGTAAATGCATTTTTTTTAACTCTTACGGACAACAATTTTATATTCAAGATATCCAATTTTGAATTACGAACTAAATGACTTACTAATTCCAACTATTATAATGCAAGCTATTCAAAATATTTTGTTGAACTTGGGGGAATTATGGTGTGGATACATAATTTGTCACAATTATTTGGATAAGGATTCAACAGCGTGCAGTATATTTTACATAAAAATATTAGCAAAATGTACACTCGGAATAATTGTGCTGTGAGATAAATTAAATATTTTAAAATTTGGAGTTACATATTACATCTATTGATTGATTTTTTAGAAATGTGTTCTGGAATTATTATAGTTCATTGAGATATCCTGAATTGGAGGTTATACCAAACCGGAAATTTCATAAAAGAATTTCACAGAAACAAGTACAAGATATTAAGATATTTCAAAGGCGGATGATATTGGAATCAAGTGAAGTCGAGATGAATAGTGAAGTCTTTTCCAATACTTAAAACAATAAAATTTAAACGAAAGGCAAACAATAATGTTGGTTTTCTTTGACACTTCTTCTTCTTCATCAAAATCTTTATTGCCAGGTGTGGGACATTTGATTTTTGGCCTCTTGGGGGGATTACTTACTAACTTACTTAAGGTGGCGCTACAGTCCTGTGTGAACTAGGGCCTCACACAAAAAAACTCTCCATCTAGTTTGGTCCCTAGCTAGATGTCTCACGTTTAGCGCTCCAAGTTGGGTGAGGTCACTTTCCACCTGTGCGCGCCACCCGATCCGCGGTCTTCCTCTACTGCGCTGTTCTGTGGGTGTGACCCAGACGTCGTAGTTGTATGTCCTTTCTTGACGACAGCATGTTCTTTGTTTCGCCTTCATTAACCGTTAAACCCATTTTTGTCGCCTCTGCCTCAATACTCACAAAAGCCCCATTGACATCATGCTGAATTCTTCCGATTATGTCAATGTTATTAGCATATGCTAGTAATTGAACAGACTATTGAAAGATAGTGCCTCTAGGGTTGACGTGTGAGCTCTGCATTATTATTTCAAGCACGATGTAAAGAAAATCGCATGACAACGCATCACCTTGTCTAAAACCTTTTTTGAAATCGAAAGGTTCTGTTAAATTGTTTCCAACCTTTATGGAGCAGCGTGAATTCTCCGTTGTCATCCTGCACACACGGACGAGTTTGGCAGGGATGCCATAACTAGACATGGCTCTATACAGCTCGTCCCTGTAGATGCTGTCATATGCGGCCTTGAAATCGATGAAAAGATGGTGGGTGCCAATTTGGCGTTCTTGTTTTTTTTTTCAGGATCTACCGTAATGTGAATATTTGATCGACTGTGGACTTTCCTCGTCTAAACACTGATAAGGACCTATCAGGTTGTTGACGATGGGCTTTAGACCTTCACAAATTACGGCAGAGAAGATTTTATAGGCGATGTTAAGTAGACTGATTGCTCTATAGTTGGTGCAGTTTAGAGGGTCTCCTTTTTTCAGGAAAAATATAATATAAAACAAACTGTCCAAATAGGGTTTTTTTTCAGATTACCAATGTTATGAATAGAATTTTGTGCAATTTACGGTGCAGAAATCTTGATTTTTTCTCAGGTGAACTTGTGCATTTATTTTGTGTCGTTAGAATGGCCAGCCTAAGTCATTGATGACTATGGACATTAGCAAGTATTTGTATTACATAAAAGATCATCTTTAGACCGATCTCCCTTGGCACTGCTATTTGTGAAAATTTGAAAAATGAATTACTTTTCTTTCCCAAATGGCAAAAAATTTTAATCTTGTGTTAATTTTGAAACAGCCTTTAATATAATTTATATTCTTAGCATCTCTTGAATAAAATTGAATTCTAATTCTTCGTTCCAGAAATTCAACCCACCCTGGACTCCCGAAAATCCCATAATCAAACTGCAAATGGTCGAAGAACAACCGATCGGTTCAGTTCTTACAACACTTCAAGCTATCGATGAAGACTCAACAATTGGAGAATACAGTATCTCACCAAATCCCTTCTTTGAAATAAATCGAACATCGGGTGTTATCACATCGACAGCACGTATCGATTATGAAACAAATAAGGAAGTTCGATTTACAGCAACAGTCACAGATACTGGCGTCCCACAATTAAATTCAACTGCCGAAGTGATTGTGGACATAATCAATTTAAATGATAACGAACCACATTTTACCCAAACGGAATATTACTTTAATATAACAGAAAATTCACCCCGCGGAACAGTTGCTGGCAAAGTAGAAGCGTTCGATGATGATAGTGGAGTTTTTGGAGAAATAACTTACTCACTGATTGGAGAAAACAATAAGTACTTTTTAATTGATGCTTATACTGGAAGCATAATGGTAGCCGATTCGAGTATACTAGACAGAGAGAAGACCAGTCGGATAACATTGACTGCTGTTGCACAAGATAAAGCACCTTCCACGCTCCAGAAATCCGCAACAGCTTCTGTAAATTAAAGATTTTCTTATAATTTGTACACTTTTTTTGGGAATATTTTTTATTTTTTGTTTGCAGATCTTTATAAATGTCCTTGATGTGAATGATAATCCACCTGTGTTCACTCAGAAAGAGTATACATCCACAGTTGCCGAAAATGCAGCTTTAGATCCACCAGCAAAACTTCTACAGGTAAGAGCAGACGATCTTGATACAGGACTATTCGGAGATGTTCGATATTTCATCATAAGTGGAAATGAACAAGAACTCTTCAAATTAGATTCACATTCAGGAATAATCTATCCAGCCCAGAGTCTTCAAGATAAGAAAGGTAAAATTCTAAAAATCTATGATCTCTGAGTGAAATATTTAATTTGAAATTTTAGGTGTATACAATTTGACAGTATCTGCAAGAGATACTCAAGGCGCTGGCACTTTCGAAAGTACAGCATCGGTTGTGATTAACGTTTTAGGTGTTAACCAGCATCACCCAATATTTGTCATTCCTGCATTGTCCAATGCAACAATTGAAATTCCAGGCGACGTGGTAAAAGAAGATTATCTCATAATGACAGTGAAAGCCAATGACAATGACACAGGCGAAGATGGAAGAATTTCATACCATCTACAGATAAACAATCAAAATGTTCAAGAAACTGATGAATTTGTGATAAGTAAATTTACAGGCGAGTTAAGAAGCAAAAAAGAACTACACCGAAAAGATAGAGCGAAGTAAGATGTATATAATTATTTAAAATATTTTGTTTACTAAATGTATTTTTTTTTCTTTAGCTACGATTTGATTTTAGTAGCTCAAGACCACGGTACGCCAAAACCATTTGAAACACTTCGTTTTTTGAGTATAAGTATTGTGGATGCCAATGAAAATCGGCCCGAATTTCCCGATTCTGCCAATCCGTATAAGGTTTCGATTAACGAAAATAGCGGAAGAGAAGTTAAAGTTGGACGTATCCAAGCTTCAGCCAGAAGTAAGCATAGTAAAGATATTTACTATTACATGTTGTTGGGTAATGAAGATGGAGCTTTCTTTGTGGATAAAACAACAGGAGACATTTTCACCAATAAGTCACTCGATAGGTAAGTGTGTGTTTTAAATATTACTAAGTTTTAAGCACTTAAGTATCTATTCGGATACGATGAGGAAGTGAAGTCTCATGTTTATGATTTGTATCACGGATTTCTTCAGGCACCAATAATTATTGTAAAAAAATCACTCATACGCCACAATATTTAATTTAGATAGGTACTCACATGCTATGAGAGCATTAACTCTTTTTTTATTTTATTTTTCTGTTCATGATTGTTTAAGAAATTATAAGACAATAGTAAAATTTGTTATTATTATCTCATTAGAGAAATATTAAATTGTTTATTTATTCGTATATTTCAGAGAAGTGACTGATTTCTATACACTTTACATCCTGGCTAGTACAAATCCTGAACTTCATATATCCGAAGAAGAACGTGCATCATTTTCAATAAAAACTCTCGAAAGAGACAATACTATTGCAAAAGTTCTCATTACAGTTCTTGACGTCAATGATAATGAACCAATTTTCGAAAAAACTGTGAGTTCTATTTTCTATTCTCGATGGTTTAATATTATTGTTTTTCTTAGGTCTACTACGCTGGAATAAATGCAAAATCATCTTTGAATGGTTTTGTTACAGTTGTCAATGCAACCGACAAGGATTATGGTAAAAATGCCAAAATAGAATATATGATTATAGCTTCGAATCTGTACAAATACGGTTCAAGCAAATCAACTGGTTCGATTGTTCCAAGCCCATTCAGTGAGTTTTTGTTTTTCAATAAATATTTGGCATAATATTTATGATCAAATGTTTTCTCTTAAGGCATATCTCCTGAAGGAAGGATCACTACATCAGCATTTATGGCAGAATACAATCAAGATCGCTTCGAGCTGGAAATAATGGCTAAAGAAGTGGAACCTCCAGAGAGATCGGCTAAAGTTAAAGTCAATGTATGTACCTGTGACCAAATTTGTATTAATTCTTTTGGTAATCTAACTTATTTCATTGCAGATTTGGATCTTCGATTCATCTCAGCTTATTCGCATAATTCTTTCGCGACCTCCTGAAGAAGTTTACCAAGAGCAAGATGAAATCATCGCTGAACTGCGGAATGCCACTCAACATCGAATTATCGTTGATGAAATACGTTTTCATGTCGACTCCATGGGACGCATTCGAATGGATTGGTGTGATCTTTTCTTCCATGCTGTGGACGAAAGTCAACAAATTGCTCCTGTCGATGATATTCTAAAAGTTATTGATACTAATTATGACTATTTAAAGGTAAGAGTTAATATTTGATGTTAATTTTATTTAGATTCTTAAAATTTTCTTTTTGCTTTTATTTATAATTTCAGGACTATTATTCGGGTTATGCGATAGAAAATGTTGTACCTGCTTACATAACAATTGTGCAAGAGGAATTCGACTTGGCTTTGGCTGGTTTAGTGGCGCTGATTATTGTTTTGTTTGTTGGTGTCATTAGTTTCATTGTGCTATGTTGCTGTCTCAAGCATTGGAATTTATCTGTGCCAGTGGAAAATCGTCGTAAAGAAGCACTGATTAAAAAACAAATTATCGAAGATCTTAACACGACGGAAAATCCACTTTGGATTGAACAGTAAGTGCTTTTTGTTTTTATTTTCTGGTTACTTATCTTATTTAAAATGGAATTTTTTCTTTTAATTTAAAAGGAAACTTAAACTTTACGAAGAACAAGAACTTACAATGCAGGTATTCTCCGAGCCAGATCATAGCTCGAATTCTGATGGTGCACCGGTAAGTTATTTTTGTCTTTCCAATTAAATTTCTGTTTGTTTTGAGCACAATTTATCCCCTTGAAGCACCAAGCTTTCTGTGTGTGTGTTTTTTTTTTTAAGATATGATAATGACTAACTTTTGCTTTTTAATATCCTGTAAAATTTGTGTATTTTCTAACAAAAATTATTGTAGGCACCGTTGGACAGAAGAAATTCTATTGAACACGCACATCATCCAGTAGACAATACTTATGCAACAATTCAGCCTAGAAATGCTGATAATCATCCGATGAATGATTTCGCTGATTATGCAACGCTTAGAAATAACAGAGCACCTTCGGTAATGTAACATTTTGTTGTCTGATAATATTTTTTTTACCTCAATTTTCTTAATAACTTTTTTTTTATATGATTGCACTCTTAGTATTACAATTCAATGTTTTAGTCTCACTTATACTAAATGAGTTCACTTGAATGTTAAATTTGCATGTTACATCTTTGACCAAGCGAATTTTGAAATGCAACTCTTTTAAATGACTATTGCATTAGTATCACTTCACTTTAATCCTGATTATTACGGTTTTTCTCGTGACATATTCGATTTTTTTGTAGAGAGTTTGAAGCTGTCTTTTTTAGAATCCAATCTGTCTTGTTTCCCATCTTTCTACCCTTTATCAAAACAACCAGTACTGTGCAAAACTTTTGCAACAATCACTGCAAATCAAAAAACGAACATTCGTGTATAGATATTAAAGTTGTTCCAATAAAATTATTTTTATTGCTCTGGACTTATTTATATGTCACCATATTGTTCATAATCTTAAAAAACTGATCCACAGGCTTTAGTTAGTTTTAGCCGGGACTTTGATCGATAAAACGGTTTTTTAAGATAAATTGTTTTTTAAACTAAAAAAAGGTGTTGCATAAGAAATTCCAAGGAAATTTTCCATTCAAAAATCAACTATTTGTAGAGTAATCAAAAGTGGAACGGTGTTATGCTTTCATAGAGGAGGAAAGTCTCGATGCGCCATAGTAAAAGATGATTGAAAAATAAAATAAATTTCTTCCGAAGAAAACCCATGGAATCATCCAGGGAAGCAAAAATTGAACTTAGGTTACCCATTGACCCATCAACTATCAGACATTGCAGACCGGATTGCGTTGTATTCAAATAGCAAAAGAGCATTTATTTAAAAAAAAATTTGGCCAAAAGGTGAAAGGATTAATCTAAAATACACTAAAGGGACAGTCAAACATAGAGGTGGTTCAATTTTGGTCTTGGGCTGCTTCTTTGGCCAAGGAATCGGGCCAATTCGACAAGTGGAGGGCATAATGAAGTCTAAAGACTATATAGACAACCTTTCTAACACCATGCTGCCTTATGCCCATTGGAAAATGGTGGTTCCAACACGACAATGATCCCAAACACAAGTCAAAGTTGACCACAAAGTGGTTTGTAGAAAAAAAGATTGAGGTTTTACCATGGCCAGGCCAATCCCCAGACCTAGACACAATGAAGAACCTGTGGGAAATTGTGAAGAGAATAGTTTGGAACAACATTTTTAAGCACTACAGTGACCTCTTCACTAGAATTCAGAGGCTTATTAATAACCCTATAGCTTCAATGCCCAGAAGATATATAGCCGATATAAAAAAAAGGTTATGCTATTAAATATAAACATTATCTTGCCTTGAAGTAAGAAAATAGTTCGAAATTTAGTTGTAATATCTAAGTTGCAAATGTTTTGCACAACAATTTTACCAACTATGAAACTTGCGAACTTTTATTATACTAAATGTTTCGATTTAATTTTACAAATCTATATTTTTTGTGTGCTCCTTTTCGACTGAAAGTGTAGCCAAATTAGTGAACCTATTTTGGCTCATCGTTAATCTATGATTAGTCTTATTGATTTAATTTTAAAAAGCTTCTTTTACACTTTTTATTCTCATCACAAATGACGGACTTCGAACAAATGGTCTGACGAATCCCGCTTCTGCATGTATTACATTTATTTTTGAAGCTACCATGTTATAGTGTTGCCTTTTAGTTCTGTGAATTTCGAGGTAATCATTGGAACAACAGCACGCAGTTCTTCTTTCGTTCCATGTAGCAATATTTTCGGTTGATGAGTTGTGAAAACTGACGCAATGCCTTCTATGGCCTTAGACCGACCAATGCAAAAGTCCAGTGTAAAATGTAACCTGGGGTGGAATCGGCTAAGGTGATTTTTGATTGTCACCTTTGTGATCATAAAAAGTGATCAAACTAATTTTTGCGTCTGTGTAAGGTGATCACCAAATTTTGTTTAGAATTTGGTATCACTTTAAAAGAAATTCACTGACGTTTTGAGCACTCTGTCTCCATACAAAGCTGTCGTGAGCAATCCCACCATATTTTGCATTTATTGCCAGAATTTTTCTGTTTTCGTTGCAGATCTAGGCAACAAAAATTAATGAATCAAAAAATTGACTTACTATCAAAGCGTTTACACTATGTCTTCCTTTTCTATTGAAATACATATGCTCATTTTCCGAAGGGTGGAGAATCATAATATGACTCCCATCAATGCAGCCGATTACTAGGAAACAAATAATAAAATAAAAAACAAGTAATAAAATTAGTTTATTTTTACTAAGAAACAAAATCCTGACTCCAGGAATTTGATATTTTTCGTAGAAGAACATTTTTGTTACTTCTGAAGCCCATAGATTAAATTTGATTGTAAGTGGGCACAATTTCCTCTCCATTTTTTTAAGGTCAAAGAAATAACCTCACAAACAGTACTTTGTCCCATTGGAGCTGACCAGTCAGCGCCAACTTGCCTTTGGTAGCCACCACCTCCAAGAAATTTTAAAGTCATCGAAGAATAGGGGGAATGTGTGTTGACCGCATATATAGCACATATGCGTACTTACTTTGGACTTGGAAGATCAAGAATGTTTATTTTATTGCGGAGGTTAATCCTCAAGAGCCGGACATTTCTATTATGACTAATATTTTCATTTTCAGAATGTAAAATGAAAGGCACAAACACATTCATATTGTCTTGAAATTTCAGCAACTAAAAATAAAAATCAATTTCGAATGAAAGTGACAACTCAAGAGCTGTCACCAGAAAAAGTCACCAAATCGTGATTGTCACCGGTGAATATCACCTAACACAGACCGAATTTGGTGATTGTGACTATCACCTATCACAAATCACCTTACCCGATTCCACCCCTGGTATCTTAACATGAATCTTCGTTTTTCCTCTTCCAACGTCTTTTTTGTTCATATGAAAGTCTTTTATTTCGTGATTGTGGTCTTTGCTGATAAAGACGCAATATATAGCTGTCCATATGGGTAACTAGGTTTACCTCCGCTATTTTTTGTTTGCCCTTGAGCATAATTAATTGTCATAAGGAAATAACTCTGAATTGAAGCCTCACTCCCTTATGCCTCCTACTTCATACAAAATGTTTGGACTCATTTTAAAAACAACATTGTTCCTTGTTTCTATTTACAATCTTTTTTTGACAGATACGAGTAAATTGATCGTCATGTATGTAACTTTGTAAATCAGAGTAAATACTTGCAATATGTTCAATATTACTTTATACTTAATTACACAAATCTTAGGCCCGTTGCTGATACTCTTCTTAATTCTGTGCCATTACTAAGTACATCTTAAATTCTAAGTATAACATAATTTATTTTTGGTTGTCAGAAAATTTGTATGTTTCACTTTACTAAGTTACATATAAAATGAAACGTAGCTAACTTCGTTTGCATGTAAAATGTAAAAAAAATCAAATTGTGTAAAAGTATGTGTGATATTTCATTAACGGTAATTTTATGAAAAGATTGTGAAACGTTTTGCGTTTGTTTAAAATCAATTAATAATGGCTGACAAGAAATCCCAATTTTTCTCTAAAAGAAAAGCTAACACTTTAAGAAAGTGCTTATCAAGAAAAAGCAGCAGTGGAAGGACAAAATACAGCTGGGGAGAGAATAACATGGAATCTTACTTTCCATTCGGATTCAGCATGCTACAGGACCGTTAAAGCACTCAAAAAAATTATATTTGTAATTATATAAAAAAGAAATTAGAATTAGATCATCGGCCACCTTGATGATGATGTAGATGGAATTTTAATATATTTCCCATACAGCTTTGCAATTCCTGTGGCAACTCTTGAAACTATTCTTGAAAAAGTTGAAACACGCATCCCTCCAAAATCAGTAACGCTGAAAAGATGATTGCCTGTAGCAAAGAATCGTAGAGCTACCAATAGCTGGTTTATGGGTGCAATTGAATTATTTCTAGAAGACAGAAAGTTTTGTTCAACGATTTGTTATAAAAGTCATGTATCAAACCTGTTATAAGGCCGTTCTAGATCCTTCTTGATTTGTTCTTTTGTAGAAGGGCAATTCATCAAAACTAAAAACTACTCATTCCTATCGTGAACCTGTCGGGGGACACCAACTTCAATCAATTCAAGAACCTCCACATCATCTTCCAGCAAATCGGCTAATTCAAAATTCATTTTTTTTATTTTATTTTAGTTTGAACAAAGACCTAGTTTTTTTGTGCACAACAATTTACTGAAATGTCATCACACAACATAATCTCCTAAGTGAAACTTAAGGTGTTATATTCTACTATTTCTTCGCCATAAAATAAGTTTCACTTAAGTTCAATTATTTCTGTGCAAACCAATAAGCAGAACTTAGTAACTTATGTGCAACTTAAATAGTTATGAGCCGTGTCAGCAAAAGGGCCTTAGTCCTCGGCATCGAATTTTAACCTCTCATCTCCTATTTCTAATAGCTTTTCGACATAGTTGCGTAAGTTAATATTATCATACGAGACGCCTTATTATAGGTAACGTTAAAAGATTCCAAAGTAGAAAGCTCCTAATGATTTCTTCTAATACTCATGTGTTCTAAAAAAAGAACATATCGTATATGTAATTATAAGTTAGTGCTATAGAGCTGTTATTGAGATATTTTACAACTGTTAAAAGTAGCTCAAGCACTCTCCAGCTTCGTAACTATCTCCGCACAACAAATCATGCCATAATATAGCTCCGTTGCGCCGTAAAGGACGCACAAAAAAACAAGCAATCATACAACCAGACTTTCCTATTTAAAATATTAGTATAGGATTTGTGTTTTTATTGTGATCTCCTATTAGTCTGTCCCCTGGGCAAACCATATTCCATAGTCTAAAGTTGCACTAGAATTCGCACCATATAATATTCAGTTAAAAAATAACTCATTCCTTTTCAAACTTTCATGTTTTTCTATTTCGTTTTATATTTTTTGAAAAATTTAAAAACTGTAATAAATTTTCTTATTTTTAACCATATGCTTTTGTCTTTTATCCTGGATTTTGAAAATCCTCAGATGTACGAATTCACAGGCTCAACATTCCAAGCCCCTATAAGAGAAGGTGATGATGCTGTTGCGGAACTTATATAATCACCAACAACCATTATATATAACCAATACTCCTGATATAAATTAAAAACACAAATATTCGATTGTATTGTTATACAAATATTTATATACATACCTATATAATTATGTATTTAAAGTGCATAACGAAACAAACAAATATAAAATGGCTAAATGCCATCATAAATTACACAGCTACTAATCAACGGACGCGCTATTTGAGTCTCACATCAAAATGCAAACGAACAAATTTAATAAACAAACAAGCAAACAAAACAAAATAAAACGATATACATTTATATATTATACACATACATACATAATATGAAAATATTTCTATAATGACAATAAGCTTAGTTATATGTTTACTATATATATAACAGTTGAAAAGTTATAAACTGCAATAAATTGTTAATTATTTTTTTGTTTGCATATTTGATTATATTATAATTAACATACTAATTTTTCATAAGAAGCTATGTATTTTAATTTCACATAATCTTATTAACGAATAATGTTGATTTCAAAATCAAATAAGGAATTAAGAATACAGCTCAAATTCAAATATTTTGAAAAAGCATTTAGCACTTTTTTTTTATTAAAAAAAAAAAAACAAATTAATATTTTTGTTTTTTTTTTTATCATAAACATATTTTATATTTATAATTTATGTGCGGGGTAATACACCATTGAAACCAGATCAATCTTTCCAGATAAATTTAATTGTTTTCATTTTATGTAACTCTGATTTTCTAATTTTTAAAATAATATTGAGAGATCTGCATTTAAGTATAAATAATTAGTTATGCGAGGTGTGCTCAAAAAGTACCCGGAATTTTCGTTTTTTTTTTCAAAAAATATTTATTTATTCGTTTACATCAATGTGGTCTCCTTCAAAGTAGTCCCCACCAGATATAATACACTAACGAGTTACGCCAGCGTTTTTTCCAATCTTCAAAGCACTCTTGATACATATTCACTTTTTGATATGTCCTTGAGCATTCTCAGCTATTCGGCCTTTATTTCTTCGATCGAGGAAAAATACCGTCATTTCATGAGTCTCTTCAACTTTGAAAACAGGCAAAAGTCACACGAAGCCATATCTAGTGAATATATAGGTTGGGGCATGACTATACGGTATTGTTTTTGGCCAACAAATTACGAACAAGCAACGACGAGTGAGCAGGTGCGTTATCGTGGTGCAAAAGCAATGAATTGTTTTTCTTTAAATCTGAGCGTTTTTTTTCGGATTTCTTCATGCAAACGTCGCATAACTTCAAGGTAATACTCCTCATTAGACCCGCAAATTTTAAAAATTTCGGGTACTTTTTGAACTCAACTCGTATACTGCATCTGAATCAGTTGCTTTTAAAATTGAACATGCACCAAAAAATTCGAAAATTCTTCAAATATATGACACAAAATCAAAGTAAGAAGAGATTTTGAAGTGGTAAAATTGGAATATTAAAATTGTGTAGTCATTATCTTAGCCTGTAATCGATTAATTCGAAAAGTTTAATTTTGCGGAAAAGGGCATAATTCTACTATTTTATTTATGGCCTTCGCTTTGAGTTGATTTTTGTTGCTCAGATTGCAGTTCTGGAGCCTTACCTTGATCTCTTCCCACAAAAGCTGAATGGTACTGAAATCTGGTGACTGAGGTAGAATCTTGAACTGGTTTCTGGCATTATAAAGCAACCATTCCTTCATAACAAACGATGTATAATTAAGATCTTAATCTATTTGAAAGTAAAATGGTCCTGGTTAATTCAGTTTTTCTGCGGCTTGACTGTTATTTCTTTTTTAAAAAAAAGTCCCGAAAGGTACATATTCCCATAATTATTTCAATTAATTTAAAGGTTCCTTTTTCCCTTGCTGCCATAAACCCCTATAACATAACATTACCTCCTCCATGTTTAACAGAATTGTGTATTGGGCATTTTCTAAACGGTTTGCTTCCGTCAGACCCAAACAAAAATTTATTAAAATATAATACAAAAATAAAACGAATTTGCCAAAAACGGCACATCTTAAATATTAAAAGTAACGAATTATTTTAATATGTGTGCATGCTCAATTTCGGGAGTAACTGTATGTATGAACTTATCTTTTCAATCTTTGATTCTTGTCATTGAAAACCACTAAAGTTTTTACGTTTTTACAAATTGTTGATTCTTTTCGTTAAGTTTAATTTTAATGAATTCAATGAATTGAAAAACTGAACTGGCTTCAAAAACTTTAGAACTACATAAGGCTAATGGAGAAATGGGACATATTGGGCAGGTTCAGACAAAATAAGGGACTTCATTAGCAGTCAACTACACAACAAAAAAAACTACTTAGTTTTCCAAGTGTCATACATTTCTTCTAACTGGGAGCTTTACTTACGAACCTAAACCTTTAGTAGGTTTTGCAAAAACTACCAAACACCTTATTGTCTGCAAAACACTCCTTAAACAAGCTACAAGTCCATGAAGACATGCATTCCGTATTGTAAAGAATTACACATTAGTTATTTCTTTTCCAATTTGACTACGAATACTTTTACAAAAAACATTAAATGGAATTTTGATGAAATTAAATCAATCACAGAGTAATAAAGTTCAGCCTTCAGTTAAAAGAAAGAATATGACAAGCTGTCATTTTGACATTATTTTATTTTTATGACTGACTTTCCCATCAACTTTCCAATAAAGTTGCATTTTTGGAAGACAATTTTTTGGCAGTTAGATACTAGATACTTGTATTACCTTTAAGTCACTTTGTGTATGAACCTGCATTTTACACACAAAATGGGCGCATTCACAAAGCTAGTGACTACGTAGTCAAAATTCAACTAGCTTTGTGAATGCAAAATTGCACTACAAACCTAGTCAATTCGGAACTGTCATATTAATAACAATTACAAATATATAAAATAAGAAATATTTTGTGTTTTCAGAACTTTAAATAGTTTTTGTCTTTTAAAATCCAAAAAGAAGATATAATATAAATTGATTTATATTTGTATTTAAATACAGAAAGATTCATTTCAATTTGTCCTTACAGAGCAGCTGATTGTGAAACGTCAAAAACAGTGGGCACTAACTTTGTAGCCGATTTTTACACTACGTTGGAGGGGAAATTTCAACTACTTTTGTAGTTACATTTAGCCAATCAGAATCCCTTGACTACGTAGCCACTAGCTTTGTAAATGCGACGAATATGCGAGACTTTATTTTATATATTTTTCGTTGATATTTAAATTTATTTTATATATTTTTTTCTCTTTAACTTTTGCATTGACGAATTATTTATTTGGTTGTTAGATTTCCGTCTCTCAAGTCAATATTTGACTATCAACAAATTTCAAGTCTTAATCTTATTTCGCACCCTCTTTAACTTCACACCTAGTAATTATCAGATACTTGATCCTTATATACTTCTGGTATAAAAAAGAGAAAGTATAAAATATTAAACTTTAATTCGATGTTCAATTTTAATAACGCCAACTAAAAATGGCCAAGTTCTGTTGCAATCGAAATCTATTAAACTTTGAGCTTTTCACTTGATGAATCAGGCCAAAACTTAAAAACTTTGGAAAATAAATAAATCTGGTTTCAAGGAATTGCTTTGCATAAACCTGTGTTTAACTAAATTTTAAAAACTATGAAATACAAAATCGGTAAATCTTAATAACGTCATTTAAATTTATTTTTTAAGTTTTGGAATATTTAGTGGAATAAAATGTTTATTTACTGAAATATTTGCAAACAAATACAAAACTAAAACCAATTTAATGCAAATTGCTAGCTCATATATAATTTGTTTATTTAGACAGTTAACGGTTACTAAAAAAAAAGAAACAGTGATAAGAGCGTTAGAATTGTCGTAATATTCTTTTTATAAATACTTATACATAATATGAATATGAATAAATAAATATATTTAAATAAACTAGAATATTATATACATAAATATATATACATACATATATATGTCTAGAATATTATAATTTTTTTTAGTAAGAAATGTAAAGAGATTTGTAGAGCAAAGGAAGAAAAAAAAACAACACAAAATAAAAATAAATAAAACAAAAATTATTACATACCAACTGAGAGATTGAACAAAATAATATAAAATTGCCAATAAATGTATAAGTTATTTATGTATCCCATTGTGTTTTATTAAAAAAAAATAATAAATATATAATTAAATTAAACTAGCTAACTTAAAATTTTCCGATTTTTATTCGGGATTTTATGTTTGGTTCTACTGTATTATATTTATTTTGTTCTTTTGTTAATCCAGTTTTGATTGTGTTGCCTTTTTAAAGCTTTTCTTTTCCCCTATAACATTGTGTAGTAAATCTTTAGTACTCTCGTATTTATAATGCCTAATTGTTTTTTTGAAACTTATGAGTAGGTTCTTACAGTTGGCAGATCAACAGAAGCAAACTTCTATTGTGGTTTTATAATGGGCAGGTTCAGGCAACATAAGGGACTTCATTTGCAGTCAATTTCTTTTTTGAACGTACATTTTAACCAAAACAACAAGTAGTTTTCAAGTGTATTGAATTTTAAATTCAGAACTTTACTTCGCAAACCTTAACTTTAAGTTCATAGTACAAAAAGTACCAACAAAATTATTATCTTGAAGTCCACCACGATTTGATATTGACAAGGAACCCTTTTTCAGAAAGTATTAAATGAAATTCTGCAGAAACATCAATAAATCATAGAGTAATAAAGTTCAGCTTTCAATTGAAAGAAAACACATTATCAATTGCAATGGCGGATCCAGGGGGTTCAAAGGGGTCATGACAAATTCAACAACTTTTGATCAACTGACGATCCAGGGGGGGTCATATGAGCTATAAAGCTTATACAATTAAGTTGTATAAGTAAAGATTTCATCTATAGATTTATTAGTAATTTAACTACATTCGCCAAAAAGTGGTTTGCTGTCAAAAACAACTAAAATTTTTGTTTTCACTCGATATAGAATTTGAAAAAAAAATTTATCAGAAAAACAGCAAATATTCAGGTTCTTAAGAAGAAACCTTGAATAAGAGATTATCAATTTTATAATAAGTTGCCTATAAATTCCTTAAACTAGCGTTCAATTAGTAAACAACAACAAACTAGTAAACAATTTCGAACTAGAGCTTTTAATCAAATATGACATTACGACAGTGGAGTGGACAGTCCAAACAATTGTGTTGATTAAAATTAAGGTTTCCAGCCGATTAGCGTAAGGCGTTTTTTTTACTTTATTAATACGAAAAATAACAGCAGTCCCCGTATAAATTTTTTGGTTAAAACATGTGATTTTTCAATTTCAATACTATTTTTAAGACAAAATTTGAAATTTAAATTGATTTTCGAAAAAAAATTAGTTAATCTAAATTTTTTTGAAAAATAAAATGGCATTTAAATTTTTGAGCAAAACTTATTTTGCAGGTACATTTTCAAATCCTTAAATATAGGAAATATTTTTAAACAGACTTTTTGGAAGAAATCAGCAAGTTATAGCTACCCAGTCGTGCATTTTATTAATTTCAAAATTGGTTTTCTGTTGAATACAAAAGATTTTAAAAAATTAAATAAATCTACTTTTGAAGTGAATTTGCTTTGGATGTATTATATTTAAGCACGAATTTCAATAATATAAATGTCCCAAAAACAGCAAAAGTGACACTTTTGTTAAACTAATTGCTAATTGAAAAACATAATAAACGGGTCATATCTTTTGATATACAAGCTTTGAATCTCTAGAGATTTGAAGTGAAAAGAGATACTGAAACGTGTAATTTGTGAGTGCTATACAAACGTTTCTTCCCAACTTAATTTGTTTTAATTTAATTTTTTAGATAAATTACTCGAAAGTACTCGAAAGCACCTATTTACTTAAATTCAAGAACTAAACATTTTTTCTTTAAAATGTTTAAGTTTTGTTGACTCCTTTACGATCTCTCACTTTGTGGATTTTTGATTTTTTTAGCGTTCTTAGCATAAATAGAAATGGGTACAAGAGACGTATATTTTATTTTTGGAAAAAAGCTACGTTTCAAAACAATTGCTTACATTGAAATCTGTGAAATGCAGCAAAAACCATACAAACTATTGTGTTTTAGCTCTTAAATGTGGCATATTTAGAAAACTTTTGGAGTCTGGGAATCTGGAATCCTTTTTATGTAGGGAGTCATACATAAATAGTTAGACCATACTTTGCTGGACAACAGTGTTCTAAAATAATTTGATAACTAAAGTTATCATTTTAGGAATTGAAATGTGTAAAGGTTAGGTTAATGTACTCGTACATATTTATTTTATTTTATTATTACAAAACATTAAAGAACATTTTTAAGCGGAGAGTAAAAGGCTCATCTAAGTGTGTGATCCGACACCCGCCCTTGATCAACTGTCATTTTGATAGAAGTGGACTTGACTTAATAGTTAGGGAGATTTTTCTTGACTAACTTTCCATTAAAGTTGCCTTAATTGGAAAGTAAATTTTTGGCAGCTAGCCAATTAGATACTTGAAACTTTCCTAACTTTCAAGTTCCTTATGTCATCTGAACCTAGCCAATGATTGAACTGTCATTTGCTCCCAACATTTTCATAAAAGAGGGGTGAGGTCGGTTCTTTTTCTAACTATTATAAACAGTTGTTTACTATTGTCGTTCCTAATAGCATGGTTGTTACGATTTTTAACAATATGACCAATGTTTTTCTATTAATTTTTTATTTTTTATTTTTCATCCTTTTGTTTAAAAAAAAAAAAACAAACATTTGATTCAGAAAATGTTTAAGTTTGAAATATATGACATTTGAAAAACTAACTAGCTGCCTTGGTCAAAGTTTGCGTTCAAAGAATGTACTTGATTGGAAAATGAAGTCCCTGATGCTGTCTGAACCTTTTTATTGGAACGCAGAGAAGGACCAAACCAGCTCGTTAATTTTTCATGTATCATTCATTTCAAACTGGGAACTTTATTATTTATGTCAATACAACAAGAACAGTACACACACCTTTAAATAAATCACAGAGGTATGAAGTTCGGCTTTCAATTGAATTTAAAAAAACATGATCAACTGACAGCTGGCCAATTAGGTACTAGAAACTTACCTTCTTACTTACTTTAAGCCAACAACCTCCCCCAATAACACTTCAACAATTTAGTTTTATTTAACAACAATAGTTAACAATTGTTTCAAAAAGAACCAAAGAGCTTCAGATCTGCGAAATAAAAACGGCACATCAAGAATTAGAACTGTAAAGTAAATTTTGTACTAATAACGATTCCAATGTCTAAATAAAAGGCTATCATACTAAATTCTTGAAATACATTTATTGAAAAAATATAATCACATCGATTACAGAATTAGAGGAGTAAACTGCAGAGGAATGTAAATGTCAATTCTGAAATGTCTGTCATATTAAAATGATCAAAAGCTCGATCCGAATTCTTTCGAAACACAAAGGTCGCATTCTGTAATCAGCATGAATATAATGATGAAACTGGTGTTTTCTGAATTTCAATTGATACCTAAAAATCATATATCGTCTTCGAATCCGCAATCTCTACCAACAATTATACTTACTTACTTACTTAAGGTGGCGCTACAGTCCGGGGCGGACCTGGGCCTCAACCAACAAGCGTCTCCAGCCAGCTCGGTCCCTAGCTAGCTGTCTCCAGTTTCGCACGCCAAGTTGGTTGAGGTCCTCTCCCACCTGGGTGCGCCACCTGAGTCGCGGTCTTCCTCTACTGCGCCGTCCCTCGGGATTGGATTCGAAGACCTTCCGGGCTGGAGCGTTGATGTCCATCCGCTCTACATGACCTAGCCATCTAAGCCGTTGGACTTTGATTCTGCTAACTAGGTCAGTGTCGCTGTACAGCCCGTACAGCTCGTCGTTATATCTTCTCCTCCATTCTCCATCTATGCGTACGGGACCAAAAATCGCCCGAAGAATTTTTCTCTCGAAGCATCCTAAGACGCTCTCATCTTTCTTTGACAGGGTCCAGGCCTCAGCGCCATAAATGAGAACCGGGATGATGAGTGTCTTATAGATGGTGATTTTACATGCTCGAGAGAGGACTTTACTTCTCAATTGCCTTCTAAGTCCAAAGAAGCAGCGATTTGCAAGAGTTATTCTTCGTTTGATTTCAGCGCTGGTGTCGTTGTCTGCATTAATAGCGGTGCCTAGGTAGACAAAGTCCTTAACTACCTCAAAGTTATAGCTGTCCATGGTGACGTTTTGTCCAAGACGTCGTCGTTCAGTGTCCTTTTTTGATGACAGCATATACTTGGTCTTGCCCTCATTGACCACTAAACCCATCTTCTTCGCTTCCGTCGCAATGCTCAAAAACGCTCCACTGACATCACGCTTTGATCTTCCAATTATGTCAATATCATCTGCGTATCCGAGTAATTGGATGGATCTTTGGAAGATTGTGCCTCTAGTGTTGACGGTTGAGTTTTGCACAATTCTTTCCAGAACGATGTTGAAGAAGTCGCATGACAGTGCATCGCCTTGTCTAAAACCTTTTTTGACATCAAATGCATCGGTAAGATCTTTTCCGACCTTGATAGAGCAGCGTGCATTCTCCATCGTCATTCTGCACAAACGGATAAGTTTGACAGGGATGCCAAAACTAGACATTGCTCGGTAGAGCTCTTCCCTATAGATGCTGTCATACGCGGCTTTAAAATCGATAAAGAGATGGTGGGTATCGATTTGAAGCTCCTGGGTTTTTTCCAAGATCTGCCGTAGTGTGAAAATTTGGTCGATAGTGGACTTTCCTGGTCTGAAGCCACACTGATAAGGACCAATCAGGTTGTTGACGAATGGCTTCAGACGTTCACATAATACGGCAGAGAGGATCTTATACGCAATGTTAAGAAGACTGATGCCTCTGTAGTTGGCGCAGTTTAGAGGGTCTCCTTTCTTATGTATCGGGCACACTATGCTGAGATTCCACTCATCGGGCATGCTTTCTTCCGACCAAATTTTGCAGATGAGTTGGTGCATGCTCCCTACCAAGTCATCGCCTGCTGCTTTGAATAGTTCGGCAGCGATGCCGTCAGCTCCAGCAGCTTTGTTTGACTTAAGTTTAGATATAGCTATCTTCACTTCGTCAAGGTCGGGTAGGCGGAATTGTTGATCTGCGTCGCCGAGGTTGAGTGGTTCTATCTCCCTTACAGCGGAATTCGGTTCGTCATCGCCGTTATATAATTTGGAGAAGTGATCTTTCCATATTCTCAGCATCGACTGTGGTTCTACTACGATGTTCCCTTGATCGTCTTTACAGGCTTCGGTTCGTGGCTGGTACCCTTGGGAGGTTTTTTTTACCTTTTGGTAAAATTTACGAACCTCATTCCTGTTGTGACATCCCTCTATCTCCTCGATCGCGCGTTTCTCATGCTCTCTTTTTTTCCGTCTAAGAAGCCGGTGTTCCTCTCTCCTCTTCTGCTCGTAGAGCTCGCGAGCAGCTCTCGTCCTTTTGTGCAGCGCCGTTTTGTATGCCTCTTGTTTCGCTGCGTGAGCTTGCTGGCATTCGTCGTCAAACCAGGGGTTTCGCTGTGGTGGCCGTGTGAAACCTAGCACTTCAGAGGCGGCATCTCTGATGGCTGCAAGGCAATATTGCCACTGGTTTTCAATGCTTAATGCAGGAAGCATAGGACTCCTTAGGAGGTTATTAGAGACTCGATCGGAAAAGGACATGGCAGTCTCTTGCGATTGTAGCCGTCTAACGTCGAATCTTCTCACAGTACTTCCTTGTTTTGGCTTGGATCGTGATATCCGTAGCCGTACCTTGGCTACAACGAGGTAGTGGTCCGAGTCAATGTTGGCCTCTCGGAATGTTCGGATATCCTGGATACTGGAGAAGTGTCGTGCGTCGATCGCAATGTGGTCAATCTGGTTGACGGTTGATTGATCAGGAGATTTCCATGTCCCCTTGTGGATATTAAGATGCGTGAACTGCGTACTAGCTACCAGAACGTCTCGCCCCGCAGCGAAATCGACCAGCCTGAATCCGTTGTCGGAGGTAGTGTCGTGCAGGCTGTATCTCCCGATTATGCCACCAAAGATGTCTTCTCTTCCTAGCTTGGCATTAAAATCTCCTAAGACAATTTTAATGTCATAGCCAGGGCACTGCTCATATGTCTTGTCCAAGAGCTCGAAGAACATATCTTTGGTGTCTTCATCTTTCTCCTCTGTTGGGGCATGCGCGCATATTAGGCTTATGTTGGCGAATTTAGCCTTGATGCGGATTGTCGTGATGCGCTCGCTCACACTGTTGAAACTCAAGACTTTTTTCCTGAGCCTAGTTCCAACAACAAATCCACACCCAAATAGACGCTGTCTTTGTTCTCGGTAGCAGTCGCCGTAGTAGATATCGCAGTCTTTTAGTTTGCGTTTACCCGGTCCATCCCATCGCACTTCTTGGATGGCTGTAATATCTGCCTTGCAGCAGTTTAGGGCTTCCGCTAATTGTTCGGCTGCACGTGGTCTGTTAAGGGACCTAACATTCCACATACATATCCGAAATTCGTTGTCCTTATTTCGTTTGCGTGGGTTGTCAACAGTGAATCCGTCCGTATCCGAGGCTTGTTGTTGCTTCGAGACTATGATGTTTTTACGTGGCCAGGAAGTCACCCCGACGGCACAACCCCCAACCTGGAGGGCCAGATCCTTAGTATAACTCCAAGGAAGGGGAGCCGGATGAACCGCTCCTTATAGGCCTGGGCTCCGAATATGTCGAAGAAGCCCTATAAGGTGTTCACTAAGTAGTTCGACCTTACTGGAACTGTAGACGCCACCGTTGATTCTATCTCGAGAATTCGTCCGCTGCCGCCTGGATAAGGAGAGGTGCCTTAGTGGAAACACCTCTCCCCCCCTCTCTCGTTTGCTGCCCCCAACAACTTTCCACTGGGGTTGGAACCCAATCTCCAGTTGAGGTACTAGGCACCCGATGTTCACCGCGGGGAGGTGAGAGTAGGAGTTGATAGACAGAGGTGGGTTTTGAGAAAAACCTGTGGACGCTTGTGTCCTCTTGAATGCACATGTCCACCATTTGAACATCACCAACAATTATACATATATGATATATTATCTAAAACCTATTTTTTTTAAGAAAAAGTGAAATCATATGATTTATGTTTTTCAAAACTACGCATGTGCAAGGTCAAATTTAAGGTCTTACTTCTAATGAACATTTTAGGAAATTTATTGAGGTATTAAAACTGAAGTTAGAAATAATCATACAATTTCTGAAGAGCTATGTATTGATATAACCTAATTTCAAAAACAACGGAGCTAATCATAATTTTTATTTTTAAATATCTCCATACATTTCAAAAACTTGTCGTGGAAGACAAATTATAAAGTTAGAATTAATTACCATTCCCCTGATGATGCAACTTTTATGAAATGTTTTGGAGATCCACGATAAGATTTTAATTTTAACTCAATTCCCAGACGAACAGTGGGCAGGTTCAGACAACATTAGGGACTTCATTTGCAGTAAACTGCATTCTGTGAACGTACATTTTGAGCAAGGCAACTAGTTAGTTTTTCAACTATCATAATCTTCGAACTTGAAACTTTACTTCACTATACTCTACCTTCAGTTCGTTGTACAAAAACTATCAAAAACATTATTGTCTACAAAACACTAATCAGGCAATTGTATTGTAGAAAAATATAACTTATTTCGCTTCCAATTTGACAAGGAACCCTTATACACAAAAGATTAAATGAAATTGTGCAGAAAATAAATAATTCATAGAGTAATAAAGTTCAGCTTTCAGTTGAATTAAAAAAAAACATCATCAATTGTCTAAGATTGTCATTGTGACATAAGTTCACTTGACTTTATAATTAGGGAGATTTTTCTTGACTATCTTTCCAGTCAGTAGTACCCGTGGCATGATGGTTAGTGCGTTGGACTGTCATGCAAGGGGTCTTGGGTTCAATCCCTGCCTGTGCCACCTAAATTTAAAAAAATTAATTTTCGCGGGTACTGCCTCTTGCGAGGAATTGACAAATCCTTCAAGAGTAATTCTTGTCATGAAAAAGTGCTTTCTCAAACTAGCCGTTCGGATTCGGCCTAAAATTGTAGGTCCCTTCCATTCCTGACAACAGTACTCGCACACAGGAATGGTTGAGAGTTGTAAGTCACTAGGCCCTGGTTCACAACGGACTGTTGCGCCACCCCATTTGATTTGATTTGATCTTTCCAGTCAAATTTCCAATAAAGTTGCCTTAATTGGAAGGCAGTTTTTTGGCAGCTGGCCAATCAGATACTAGAAACTTGCCTTACTTTGAAGTCCCCTATGTCGCCTGAACCTGCACAGTGATGGGTAGACCTTGATTGATTTTAGCGTTGGTGTCATTTTCTAAAGCAATTCTTAGACATACATTTTTGACATTTTGTAGTCAAAGACGTTACTGTGATTGATGCCCTTTTTTTTGTTGATAACCCATCTCCAGACTTACAAAAAACACAATTTTTGTATTGTTTTTTTTTAGTTGTAAAATAAATAAATAATAAATACAAATAACATTATTAACCTATATTCTTTCGCAGTAGTTCCATTTGCAGCTTGAGGTTTTCGAGTTCTTTCTGTCGACATTGTTTTTCCATGTCTAATACTGCCATTCGTTCCGCGTGTTCCTCTATCATATGAGCTTTCGTAAGCTCAAATAATTCCCTCTTTTGTGATGTTTCAGGGTCCTTAACAGTAGTAAATATTTTACATTAGATTATTATTATTTAAATATGTGAATATTTATTCTTACATGAAAGATCTTCTTTTTTCTTTGGATTCTTTTTGTTGATGATTGCAAATATGAAAGATTGGCGCTCATATTTTCCCGACTATGACTGTAATTGTTTTCTGTAAAGTAATCTTCAAAAAATACAAATTTTACTCATTGTTATGAAAAGTTCTTCTCTATCTAAGTACCTTCAGTATCCTTATATTCATCGGGTAATTCATCTAATGTATCTACAGAAACGTTTTCATCCTTGATCTATGTAGGCATGCCATTGAAATTCAATGTTTTTGAATTAGTTAGTGTAAGAATTCCGAAAACAAACCTGCATTTGCATGGCTACACCATAGGTGTCTAATACATTTGTGTCTATCTTATACTCAGTCGAGACAAGTTCAATTAGTTCTCGATCGTCTTTGGATGGAGATTGAGGTGGCGGATCATCACAAGATTTTTTAAGGGCTTTTTGGTAAGTCGATTGTGCAGTTTTTGCCTTCATTTTCATGTTCCTCCATTGGAACTGAATTCGGGCAACGTCTCGCTTTGTCTCACTCAATTCATTGAATCTACACAAATAAATCGAATACTACAGATTATGAGATTACTATTCTATTTATTCTATAGATTGATATAATGTGTACCATATTAACTTACGCATCATTTATTTCGGCCCAACACTCTCTTTTCAGGCGATTATTTTCCGTGTCCACACATTTATTTTCAATAATATTAAGCCTTTCGGCACACAGTTCTCGCAGTAATCTCTGTCATGAATTTGTAAGAATTATTTAATTATTTTGTACAACTTTTAATTCCTATACCTTGTCATTTGCTGTCCAATTTTCTGTTCTTTTACGCTTATGCATAGTTTGTGTGATTTAAAATTTGTATCAAATACAAAAATGTATGTCAACAAAAATTTGTAAAAGAAAACAAATACTGTTAAGTGACAGATGACAGACCATAGTGACATTTAAAGAGTATCGGGCGCATTCATAAATCTGGTGACTACGTAGTAAACATTAAACTAGCTTTGTGAATGCACTACAAAGCTAGTGAAACCGGAACTGTCATATTAAATTTGTATATTAAAACTATAGCGCTCTTATGGAACAAGAATTTTTGGTTCATTGATCATTGACATGACATACTATACATGTACTGCTAGTGGTGTAAATGTTCCAAACAAAATTCATTTCAAATTAGCTACACTAGCCCTTCCAGGCACAGTGGCAAAAAAAGTTATGAAATATTTAGCGACATTTGTTTGTATTTAGTTGAGATAAGCTTTTTCTGACATAGCAAGCATTGACATCTAGTATAATTTGTTGAAGACAAACGATGCCATGTTTTTTTGTATGTAATTGAAAAATTTTGACAGTTCATGTAAAATGAAGCAGAAGCAGCCTGTGCGCTGTGAGCAGTGCTGTCGTTTTAAAAATGTCAAGAGTAGTATTTTTCCCTAACTTTAGGGAGTATTTTCTTAAATTGAGGAGTAAAACAAAAACACAACAAACACATGCTTGGACAATGAACAAAATAAGAAAATGAATATAAAAATGTCCAAATTCGAAGTTAATGTTCCGAAAACACACAAATAGAAGGATCTAATGTCGTACCAAATTTTTGCTTTCACTGCTCAAAGGACAACATTTTAAAATAATAAATAAAATAAATAATTTAAATTCATAAGAAATTAACAATGGAAATTACATTTTACTTCAAAATACACGTTTGAATAAATTAAATTCATTATTGTAAATTCGATGTTTCATATTTTAAGTTATAAACATTAAAGAACCAATTATAGCTATCATTAAATCGATCCGAAAAAAAATTGAATCAATATTTGACGGTGTTTTGTGATATTTTATGTTCAAAAGTGAAACGAATCGTGCTACTGATTTGTGTTCCAATTTCACAAAATTTCAATGATAGATTTCTGTCAGTAAAAATTTTTCAATGACAGTAATGTTTAAGGATAGCTATAAACGACCTGTCAAAAAAATTCCAATGTTTACCATCAATGATGAAAACCAATGATAGCTTTAACTGGAGCCTTATAAAATGTTTTGTTATTCTCGATTAAAGTCTTCGATGGCTCCCTTTTTTTTGTGAAATTGTTTTTAGTAGTTCCTTAGCAATTAGTAAGGCATTCACCGTTTCTACCTTTTGTGAATTTCTTTTTGTATCTTTTATAAGGCTAACATCTGAAAATTTTCTTTCTGCTGTTGCACTTCTATTGGGCAAACTGATTAAAGAACCGACGAATTTTAAATTTTGGATTTTATTGTAAACCAAATACAAATTTCTTTTCTGTTTTATTTTGGGGAGTAGTTTTCGTCCGGGGGTAGTAGAGAAGCAGTATAGTATGTCAATGTCATTGATGGTTGACAGGCGGCGCTCGGAGAACTGAAAATTTGTTGTGGAGACTACAGAAGTTAAATCAAAAACCAAGTTGAGGAAAAGAGTTGGTTGTATTATTTTCACTCTCATAAGAAATTAAGAGAGTAAAGGATGCAAAGGATGCATATGTATTGGACTACATACTTGTGTAGGTTTTTTTTTGTTGTATTTAATTAATAATTTAAATAAAGATTTTAGTTGATTTTGAAAGCAAATCGCTTTTTTGTGAATATCGTTAAATTACTAAAAACAGCTTTAGATAAAGTTCTTAATTATGCAACTTAACTTAAGGGGTGTGAAATCCATTACAGCAATACTATAAGTTTTGAACTCAAGGGAATTTCTAAGAAAATGAAAAGAAAAATATCTTCCAGGGGGGTGCCATCACCATTACAACCCCCTGAATCCGCCATTGACTTTTATTTGTCTTCTTTTCAAATATACTTACATACCTGTATTGATAGCTTATTCTTTTTATTTCAATAATAATAATTTCTACTTTCATTTTATCCAGTATACATACAGTGGTGGACAAGAATTTAGCACACTTGTTAAAGAAAATAACCATTTAATTTTAAATTTGTTTTCTTATAATGAAATTAGTTATATTTTATTTACATTACTCAGCACTATATTTTTATAGTTTTTCATCAAATATAATATCTGTTAGAAGAAAAAGTATGGAATGTAGAAACATCAATTTTTCGCCTGGACACGAATTAAGAACATTTAACAGTTTCTTGATCAAATTTTACTTACCGTTATCAATTCTAGATTATTTTCATTTAATCGGCGTCTTATGGTCCTTGAGGAAACATTTACTCCATAGTTAGTTGAAAGTTCGCTTCGAATGGCACTGGAGGTCTTAAACGTATCCTTGGTCGATAACCTATAAATAATTCTATCTTCATTTGTAGTTGTCTTTCTGGCCTGTGGGTTTTGTTTAACGTTTTCAATCATTCCAAACTTTTTGAAATGACGAACGGCATTATAAACCAGCTTCCTGGAGCATTCTTACAACTTAGAAATGTTTGTTACCCTCCGCCCTTATGACTTAATTTTCAAGATCAGACTTCTTTTTTCCTTTAAGCATCATTTTCCTTTTGCCATGACTAATTAATTTGTTTTTATTTTTTAATATAGATCATTAAAGGAATATTTAATTACCTCAAAAAATAATTATTATTTTCTTTAAAAATAAAAACACAAAAATTAAAAATACACTCTTTGATTGCAAAACGGGCTAATTTATGTCCAGCTAAAAACAACACAAATCACAAACAGTCTTAATTTTTCGCCAAAAGGTATTTTACTTTTCAATTATTTATACATTTTTATTAATATATAAGGTAGTCATAGAAACAACATAAAAATGAACCGTTACTTACAAGTAATAAAGAATTAAAACTAGAAAAATACTTATACTCTTTTCAATTTGGTAAATTCGTGTCCACCACTGTATGTAGGACAAACAAAAACATTGTTCCTACTTTCTTTTTGTTTTGAAAATAGGTATTTCAATGTATTTTTGTTGTACTCATTGACAATCGGCTAACCGGCAACAGTTACAAAATTTGAATTGCTATTTGGCTTATTGGTATACAACACATAAATAAATAAACAAAATAATTTTGCATTATTGTCTCCCTCCAACCATAGCTACTTTTGTTTACATTCTTCTGTTTTGTATTAATTGTCAAATTGTCTCCAAATTTCCCCAATTAAAATTCTACACAAACTTTGCAGATTTAGTTCATTGATGTTTGCCCAGACGTCGCTTCGTTCGTTCCTCTGCATGAGAGTGCTATACCATTTCATATACAAAGATATTACTGACAAATGCAACAATGTATATAAAATAAAAAATATTTTTGATTTGATAACTTTAAATAGTCTGTTGTGTTTTTAAATACTGAACGATTTATTTCATTTTGAATTCTTGTGTCTTTACCAAACAGCTGATTGTAAAACGTCAAAATTATTCTCCACTAACTCATTGAATGATTTCACAACGTAGTGATTCTAAGAATGTGCGCTTGATAAACTTTCTTGTAAAAAAAAGAACGATTTCGTGTTCTATTTGACAAAAAATATATTTGATAAACGTGTACTGTTTAACTGGTTTTTTAACCTGATTAATTTTCAAAATTGTGTTACTATTAAAACCCACAGACAAGGTATGAATTAAAAGCAAATTTGACAACTACAACCACACTATAGTTCCTGCCTGCTGCTTGTGGTGGCCATATTGTTTATTTTATTTTTTGTCAAAATTTCTTTAATCACTCAATAAACACAAATCATCATGAAAAATATCAGAGTCAACCGACAAATGTAAATGATAGAACAAAATATTTTTGAGCAGTTGTAAGTTCGCTGTGGATTTTAAGCTGGAGACTTCATCGGTCCGTTCTTTTTCAAAAACGATGCTGGCCATGCCATTCATCGATCGGATCTTTCGAAATCGGGCCAACCAGCGAAGTCTCCGCGGACATTTAAACAAAAAACTCTTCACATAAAATCTTCTCAAGTAATCTGATAGAGAAGGAACGACCGAAGCGACACCTGCTCAACTCTTAAGAAACATATTAAGGTAGAGTTAAGAATGGGAGTAAATTATAAACGCCACCAGCACACTTGGCAATGTACTAAATTTCATGTGCTCTGAGACTGCTTAAGATATACATAAAGAAACAATTTAAGTACATGGTGTACCATTTTGAACGATGACGAAAATCAATTTTATTAAGTTTGTGTCAAATATTTATACAAACACCACGCATATTTTTAACCCTATTATTGTACTCTTCACGGTTATTCTTGAATAAATTTGCTGCCTCAAAATTAAGTATCGAGTATATATTTGGAAATTCCAAAAATGATTGAAGACTGAAAATTATTTGTTTAAGTCCATATTTAGGCCAGAAATGAATTAAAGATGAACAAACATATCCCTTATGATCAACATTTGGATGAAAAATTTTTGAAATACAATACACTATTAATGGTTTGTTTAATTCATCTTTTGCAAATTCAATTGTAAATTTGTAAAATTTTCCTTCCCAAGGAGTTTTTTTGGGGCCAGGTATTGTGCATTCCCATTTAAGTAGATTTATAGTTCCGTCAATACTTTTTAATGGATTGGCAGTGAATCCATTTGGTATATCTTGAAGCCATTTCTTTCGTTCTTCAATAAGGCGATTAATGACGGGATTCATATTGATTTTTTAAATTGAATTTGGTTCTTTGTAAAATGTACACAATAAATATTATTTTTATCAGAATTGTTATAAAAATATTTAATAATTTGAAATTTTTACTACGATCTTAATTTTTTTTATCAACATTGAAATAAAACTACTTAAAACAATATGAATAAGTTGTTTAATTTTTTATTTTAGAAAGAGTTAAGATCTGAATTTTATTCTCAATAGTTAGTTTATTAATTGAACTCACAATTATATTCAATTGACAATTTGTAAAAACAAATTTGTTGCATTGTATGTTGAAATTAGTTTTGTCTTCTGGAAATAAAACCTTCAGGATAACTAGTTAAATACGCTATAAGACAGCACAATAATCAAAAGACATAAGTTTCATCTACAAAAATAGATGACATTATAAAAAATGAGAGCAAAGTGCAATATCGAAGAATTTCTGGCATATTTGGCATATCTGACACAACAGCTGGTTCAACATTTGATTAAATTTTCAGTAACACGAAAATTTATTTAAAATGTGTGTGGTTTTTGGTAAAAACCCGGTGATTGAATAAAATTATCCATTGGACATCTTAATATTGATAATCTTAATATATGTCTGCTTTTTTCGATCAACATAAACTTTAGCTCATGAACATACTTATCATACTCGTCGAACACAAGGTTGAACGCAGCCATTAATTCGACGTATTTCAATTGGATTTGGACGCATTCATTCACTTTTCTTCTATTGCACACTCCACCGAAAACTGTCAAAATCGATGATGAAAACAAACGTGCAAATGTCAAATTCTGTATTGGCGGCTAACTAATCTCTGTGTTATTTCCATACTTTGTGTTATTTTAAATTTTGTTTTTAAATTAAAAATACTAAACCCCAAGTAAAATTATCATAAATTCAAAATGAAAGAAAAACAATCATCCGTCGAGGGTCAGACAAAATTTAAAGTACCGGTTGTGACGATATCTCAAATAAACGCCGATGTTATTTCCCTTGTAAGTGCTAAACGTTTACTTAACATATTTTTTAAATATTGTAAAATTAATAAAACTTTGTTTTTTGAATGTAATAAAAAAGCTTGCAACAAAATACTGGTCAGCTGAAACCCAAGCCGACCATCTCCCATACGATCCGAATGTAATCGAAGAGATCTATGCTAAAGAAATTCAAGATTCAAAGCATTCAATTCGTCGGATTATGATGCTGGAGTTCAGTCAATATTTGGAAAACTATCTTTGGCCAAACTATACGGCTGGAAAGGCAAGTCATGCACATGTTATGTCCATTGTGGTAATGGTAAATGAAAAGTTCCGGGAACGTGTAGAGGTTTGGCCAATATTCGAGAAAAAATCCGAAGAGTTTTCGGCGTTCTTCCGTCAAGCCATAGAATCATGTTTGCCGCAAAGAGGCAACAAACTGAGTGCTTTTCAAATTCGTGAACAAACTGCTCTCTTGATCTTTATAAATCATTGCTTCAACAGCATGGAGATCGAGTTGTGTCGTGAGCAGGCGAAACGATTGGTTTCCTTATCAATGTGGACGTGTTTACAACCAAGTAAGTTTTAAATTAAGTTATTTGAAGAGTCTCTAATGATATTTGCAACCTCCTAAGAACGTCGTGATCAAGAACTGCGAGACATTCCCGAATGGAAGAAATTTTGGAAAAAGATTCAAAAGAAAGAGAAGACAGAAAAGAAGCCTGAAATTGATTGGGAACGCCGTTTCCTACAGGTATGTTGTTCTATAGTTAATTAAACGCTACACAATGTATTTTATTTGATTGTTTTATATTCTTTTCAGAATTTGATAGTGAACTTTCTTGAGAATTTGGAAAAAATCCCAGCTGAGGGTCCGTTAAATAGCGACATCGTTCATTATTGTGAACGATTTCTTGAATTCATCATCGATCTTGAAGCACTTCTGCCTACACGCAGATTCTTCAATACAGTCTTAGATGATTGCCATTTATTGGTCAGATGTCAGATTTGCAATTTAAGCAAACGAGAAGAAGGCAAATTGTTCGGACAGGTAATTTTTGTTTTTTAATTTTGAAAACATGGAAAGATAATCATTTCAGAGTACCTTTGAATTTTTACAAAATCCTTATATAAAATTGTTTTAAGTCACTGAACATAGAACTTGATTTTATATTTTCGACAGATTCTTTTAACCCTTCTGTTTCACATAGACCTCTTCTCCTATATCCCCAACTATTTCTTACGACTTCCTTACATACTTACTTAAGGTGGCGCTACAGTCCTGTGTGAACTCACCTCAACAAACTTCTCCATCACTTCGGTCCCTAGCTAGATGTCTCCAGTTTCGCGCTCCAAATTGGGTGAGGTCACTTTCCACTTGTACGCGCCACCTGATACGCGGTCTTCCTCTACTGCGCTGTAATGTGGGTGTGGATTCGAAGACTTTCTGGGCCGAAGCATTGCTTTCCATGCGCTCTACGTGACCCAGCCATCTTAGTCGTTGGACATTTACCCTTCTGGCTTTCGTCGACTATGTTGAATGGATCATCTTGCCTGGCATCGTAATTCGGTTCGTCTTCGCTGTTATACAGTCTGCATAAGTGGTCCTTCCATATCCTCAGTATTGTATGCGGTTCCACTATGATGTTTCCACTTTCGTCTTTGCAGCCTTCGGTTCTAGGTTTATGTACCTGTGAATTTCGTTTCACCTGTTCATAAAACTTTCGAGCCTCATTCCTGCTTTTAAACCTCTCAGCATCTTCGACGGCACGAAGAGAAGTCAGTGTTCCTCTCGCCTCTTCTGCTCATGTGCAGCTCTCGTCCTTTTATGCAGCGCAGCTTTGCTTTCCTGTTGTTTGGCTGCATTTGTCTGCGGCCATTCCTCATAAAACCAGGGGTTCCTTGTTGGTGGCTGCTTGAAACCCAGCACATCAGAAGAGGCTTCTCTGATTGCATCTTGGCAATGTTGCCACTGGTTTTCGATACATTGTGTTGGCGGCAGAGGACTTCGAGAGAAATTACTTGTAACTCGGTCTTACGACTTCCATGAGTCAAATTAATGAACAACTTAACTCAGTTTCCTTCAATAACTAATGTCATAACGGTTTTTTTAAAGATAATTGTTCAATTCTATTTCTATTTACGTTCCCTTAGGTTAGGTTAGGTTAAAGTGGCTGTCCATAATGGAAACGCAACACTTAGGCCATTTTATTGCCCCATTATGATACCACATGAATCTTGAGGCTTCCTCCTAAGCTCAATGGAACCAGTTTGAGTCCCTTACGAAACATGAGAGACTGGTTATGCTGATATGATTTAGATCGTTTAGATCGTTAAAGAAGAGTTCTCCGAAGCAATTCTTGCGTTTTTAAACTAGAGCAAAGCATGTACAGAGAAGGTGAAGAACTGTTTCCTCCTCTTTCTCGTCCATACAGCTTCAGCAAGAGTCATTTGAGAATACGCTTAGCCGCGTGGCTAAGGTGGTTCAGAGTACACACTTCCACCAAAACCTTCTTTTGTTTTTGAACCATCTTCCACGATTATCCTATCCTCGCAGAAAGATCTGGGAGGCATAGAAATCTGGAAGTTTCTGTCGAATTGCAGTTGGGGGATGGTGTAATCTTATACATAGAGCAAGCTGATCGTTGGACTTTATTTAGTTTATCCCAGTTTATAGCTTTCTCTAAAGCCACACCGTATATTAAAATCGGTCTGGTTACCGATGTTTAGGTCCCATATACTTTTTTGCGAGAAAAGAAAGCTGCAGTAGCTTTTTTGCCTCTTTCCTGTACATTGCGTTTCCAATTTTTATCTAAAACAAGACTTAGATATTTAGCCTCGTCTGAGAATATCAATTGGATTATTTTAATATAGGAAGGGTTGACAAATAGAATTTTGAATCTCCTCGAAAATAAGACTAAATAGATTTTGTGTGCGTTAACACCCAGTCCACGGCGATCAGCCCAAAAAATTGGTCTGTGTAAGGCATTCGAAATATTTCTTTTAAGGTGTTAAGATGCTTTCCTGAAACGGCTATAGCAACGTCGTCCGCATAGGCGATCACTCTGAAACCCTCCGCATCCAGACTAGTTAGGATTTCATTTACCACTAGGTTCCAGAGGAGAGAGGATAGAACACCACCTTGATTTAAATGAATAAACTCCCGAGCGATGTGCCTACGTTGTTAAAAGCACCTTCGATGTCAAGGAAAGCAACCATAGTGAACTCTTTATGATGAAGGGAATATTCGATAGGTGTGTAAAGCTGTTTCCACCGATTTACCTTTACAGTAGGCATGTTGAGACGAAGACAGAAGTCTTGTATCAATACTTGCCCTTAAATGAATATCAATCAATATTTCCAAGGTCTTAAGAAGGAATGATGATAGACTTATAGGTCGTAGATTTTTAGGATTGACTTGCGAGTATTTACCTGCTTTGGGTATAAAAACAACTTTAACTTCTCTCCATGCTGATGGAACATGGACGAGGTAAAGACAGCTGGTAAAAATTGCTTCAGGGATTGGTGCAATTATGTCAGAAGTCTTTTGTAACTCGGCTGTTATTATCCCATCTGGTCCTGCATATTTAAATGGTTTGAAGCTGTTGAGAGCCCATTGTAGCTTGTCCCTTGTGATCAGACCTTGTGGATATATTGTATTGGAACTTGAACGTATATAACTGTTGCAAGTTTCGGTAAGAGAACTACCAATATAGTGAGTATGCAATAGAAAGTTCAGCGATTAATTACTTGAATTTGTCCAGGAGCCGTCTGCATTTGTGAAGCAGCTTGGCATTGCTGGCTTAGTTGAACGAATTTTCCGTAACCTAGAAGCTTCAAAAGTTTCTTCTATCGGGCCACAGAAGGATCACCAAGAAGAAAGCTTAGATTTCCTTAGTCCCTTCTTGTAAATTCTTAGGGATTCTTTGAAAGAGTCCCAGAGAGGCTTGTCTTGCGGCTTTGGCTCGGTTGAAGAGTTTCGTGCATAACTTCGTTCCATGCCGAGGGAACATGGACCAGGTCAAGACAGCTGGTAAAAATTGTGATTCTATTTTTAACCTACCATTAGAGATGTGTTCTGTCTTTATGTCTTGTTGAAAGCAGTTTAATTTAAACAGGAGTTAATTATGAAAGATCTAGTACCAGATGCTTTTAAGGCAATGGTTTCGACAAGATGTCAGCATGAGTTACTGTCTTCGTAGTAATTTAACGGCTCGGTATAGCCCAGGTTTCAATATGCATGTATGTATGTATGTGTGTTTATTTAGCTTTTCAACTATTTGATTACAAATGATATAAATTTACATTAATTTTATATTATATAATTTTATATTATATGCGCCGTAGAATCATCTCTGTTTTTGTGTTCCGTTCAATGCCTTTCCAGTTTCTTACAATGACATCTGAAAGTTTTGGTAAAGTGTTTTCGGGAAGGGTGCCTTATCTTTGAAGGTATATAAAATGAAGTTCGATTGTTAAAGGGAAGACTTTTGGAAGTCGTGTTTTCAAATTCATCAAACTAAAATTTTTGTTTTTAGTTATTGAACATGTTATAGATTTACTTCTAGCAAAAGGTGATGTAATAAGGTGAATCATATACTCAAGTACTTTTTTTTAAAAAGAAACAATTCTTTTAAAGTTTTATTTAATTTATAAAAACTTTTTAATTTTTTTAATAATGAAGTTTTCGTTCTGATCACATCCTTTCAAATTTTACTGATGAAATCAACAGTTAGTTAGTTAGAAGTTAGTTGAAAATTTGTCCAGCCTACTTTTTCATTCAGAACTTCCAATGTTTCGGCGAATACCATCACAGCTTCTCCAAAAAATTTTACACGAAACTTTCAAAACAGAGCAATATCTTGCAATGAAGTGGTGTACATCTTCTCTCTCATTAAGATTGCAAAGGTAGCATAGGATCGGATCTGGTCGATACGGATTTAATTTAAATTTAATAGTTCGCCTCTAACTTTAAATATAACATTCATCATACTTATGGTGAAACGGTTGAGGAGGGATGTTCGTTCTTGAAAATCTAAATTTAGTTGAGTGTAAATCATTCTATGTTGCGAAGATTGAGCTTCATCTTTAAAAATTCTATACGCGACACGGCTTAACTTCTCTTTCATTGTTTTAAAATTGTCTTTTAGATCTGAAAGGCTTATACCTGTAAAATTTCGATACTTTCACCTAAGCGATGAGCCAACTCCTCCCATTTTTTGACTAGATTACCCCTAGATGACAAAATCCTTTTAAATACTTGTCTTGGCAATCTTTCTTCGTCCATTATCATCACCTTTATAATGTAGTCAAAATGTAGCTTAAAGGTCCTTAAGAACAATGGAAGTTCAGTTGTTTCCAAATGTAGCATTTAAATTGGTAGCCGAAAAAATGCGATTTAAGAAATACCTGATTAACCTTTCCACCTCCTCGTATTGGCAATATCCCCGAACTTGCCCGCCATAAAGTATTATAGAAGCTGTTGTCGCAAACAAATTTGTAGCTTTGATCTATGCTCGACACCTTTATTATCGATGCAATGTTTCCACACAGAGAAACTTATCTTTTCGATTCCTCTAGCTTTTTTATGTCGAGGTTAGATGTTATTAAAACCCCTAAGTATTTGTACTTTTGAACAATTGCAACATATTCACCTTTGTACATCCACTTTTCATTATTTGCATATCTTCCTGATCCGCCCCGAAATATCATAGTTTTAGACTTCTGTAAATTAACTGACAGTATCTTATTTTCACAGTATGTCTCCAGTCTGTTCACCATACGCTGCATTCCTTCCACCGATTCCGATAAAAAAAACAATATCATCCTCAAATATCAGCCAAGGTATGCGAGTACTGCCGAACTGAATTCCTCCTCCGACCTCCTCCAAGATATCATTAATAAACAAAACAAATAGTAGTGTGCTCAACACACAGCCTTGTTAATTTCTGTTGAAAACTCTTCGGATTTATACTCGCCATCCCACATTATTTTCATACATCGCTCTGACAAACATAAAAACTTTACTTGATAGTCCAAGCTCATAAAGCTTATAAAAAAGCGATTCGCGGCCGATTGAATCAAACGCAGCTCGAAATTCCACAAAAAAGGCGTAAAGTTTTTGTTTCCTTCTTTTGAAGTCATCTGCAATGTTTATCAAACTGAATAGACCAAGGTCTATAGTCGAATAGCTCTTTTTAAATCCTGCTTGAAATGCATTAAAACATTTCTTTTCTTCGGTCCAATGTGAAAGCCTATTAAAAATTAGAGTACTGAAAAGCTTTACTTAAGAATTCAAGGAGGAGATGCCCCTATAATTTTCCGGTACATTATTAAACCCTTTTTTGTGTAAGGGAATATTATTGACCTCTTGAAGCCTTCAGGGACGTCTGCGGTCTCAAAAATCCTGTTTAAAAAAAAAACTCTACTTTAATTCGGTCTTCACCCGTAGCCTTACCCATTTTGGCATTTTTTATTACAAATTTTAGCTCAGTAGTCGAGAATGGTGCATCAAGAAATTCATCAAATTGCGGCGCGTTGAGTGAATTCGTGAAATAAATGCGGAGTCAGACGCTTTCAGTGATGCAGCATATCTTCCGTTGATATTTTTGGCGGCTTTCTTAAATTCTGCGGATGACTTTGTCGTATTTAAAACGTTAAAGCAACAACGAAAGCAACAGTAAAAAACAAACTCTTCAAATAGAAACTTCAAAGTGACATTAAATTTAATGACGGAAATTTTCTGATTGGTATAAACGCTCATCAGTAAAACATTTCAGAGTTGTCCTATAACAAATTTTACTGATAGCTATAACCGGCCCCATAGAGTAAGATTTGTATTGATATGCCTTCGATAGTTACTTCACCGGGCAGATCAGAGTCAAGGTTGTTCCAAAATAAGGATTGATTGATCCATTGAGAAACGGCATTTTCACATTTTTTTGGGTGATTTTGTTGCTTTTATAAAAAGCCACTGAGGTGACAGTTCTTACAACAGTTAACCGTACCACAAGACCATATTTTTGTTCATAATCGACTCCGTACTCTTGTTGGCACCTCGTGGCCCGAGCAGAGCTTTGTCAGGGAATGGTTTTCAATCCTTGTCTGTTTTCATATTGGGTGATGTATTTTTACTATGCAGCAAAATCAACTAATCTTTCACAGTAGCTCGCCATTTTTCATACAATTTCATCTCGTGTCAACTTTTTTAAATACTATTAAATAGATATTGTTTTTTTTTTATTGATTTTTTATTAAAAATAATAAATAATTCTCTTAAGTACACTTCTGTGCTTCACTTAAACTACCAAGAAGTCCTTACAAATATTTGTTTTTACCATAAAAGCCTTACAACATAATATTCTTTCTTTGCCTTATTTTTACATCCATTAGATTCAAGTTCATTACGCTCTAGCTGAGATTGTTATTGTAGTTTAGTGTTATTGTTTATGATGTTGTACCTATACGTCAATAATCATTTCCATTCATGTAATTCATTTCGTCTCCCCAATCGTTTGACGATGGTGGTTCGTTGTAGCAACATGATTTTTTCAACAAGAACGTTACATGTTTTTGTCTTAGAACACAAATATATAATATGAGTGGAGCTTGGATGGCATTGACCATAATGTGTGCATAAAGTAATCCTTCATATTCCAACCAAGATAGTATTAAAAATGTCCACGATATAACCATTACAAGAAGCAGCAATGAGTACATGACAAAGCTAGAAAACAAAAGAAAAAAGGTTAAAGAAAGTAGAGTTGAAAACTTGAAAGTGTGTAAATATGAATTTATTTACTTTGCTTTGAGCTTATGTTGAATTCGTCCATAAACATTTCTTCGATTGATTAATTTTAATGTTGTTACGTAGAAAAATATATCAATCAAAATTGTACATGCAATTGGAGAAAAGAACATTGCTATTCCCAGCCAACCGATAGTCTCTTGGTCTGCAACTACATTTTGTTTCTTATACGAATCCGCGTCGAGGAAGAAATGTGAAAATATTGCAGTTGCTGCCATAGTTCCAGTAGCACCCCAGGCATATGCTGAGTAGTAACAATATTTACGGCCATCTGTTACTCGCAAAAAAACATTTCTTGATCTGAAGGTCTTCCATATGTAATAACCAAAGCTATTAAGCCAGAAAAATGCTCCCAATAAGCTAACGTATAGGATTGTATCTAAACACAACAAAAAATGGATGGATTTAAAGTTTGTTTTTATAAATAGAATTTAATTAAAAATGCTTACCGACAATAATAAAACTTATATGACTACTGAATTCGGTAAAAATCCTGACAAGATCAGCAGCCTGACTCACTAAAAGGCACATGGCAATTGTTGTTATTATATTTCCAACTAAATCTCTGTTGAAAGAGAGAAGAAGATTCATATTAATACTTTTGATTGTTTATTAAGATAATTTTATGCCGGTTTGAAACAGAAATAAACGGAATATATTTTAATAATACGGCCAAGAATTAAGCTTTATGCCATAATTTTTTAAGAAGGTTTTCGGACAAGTGGCAGCGAGCCACCGCGGTTAGCTCAAATAAGTTCTAGTCGAGAGGCTACATTTTTGCAGCAATTCGGGCCATATATCTGCAATGTTGCATCACGCTGCTGATGGAATACTGTCAATACAGTCTCGAGCTTGTTATCTACATCTCAAAAGAGTTACCAATATCACTCTAAAATGCAAGCAAAGAGCTCATTCAATGGATTGTATTGATTTTATCAAGGAGCTTTTGGGTTTTGAAGCCTTTGAGAATAAAACCCTGTCAGAGCTTTTAAAAGCGACACGCTTATGCTAGAAAATGCAATCAGATTAAGAGGCGAATTTCCTATCCTGCCTTATACAGATTATAAGTTCGTAAAAAGCATTAGAAAAGTCAGTTTATACGCAGTCACCTTCCTCATCTTGTTCTAGTGCGTTTGCATATTTATTTGAGAATTTGAGAAGATTTGTAGTGGTTGAACTTTTTCTCACGAACCCGTGTTGTTGTTCGCAAATGAAATGTTTACTAAAAAACAAACAACTTGTTCAAAGAGTTAAGGAATGCCGGTACCGGCCGAGGAGGAGTCATCATTCAACATGGCAAAAAGATCAAGGACCGTACTTTGCAGCACTTCTAGTTTGCAAAAAAAGAGTGTAATTCATAAAAAATGTACTTCTTCAACTACTTCAGGGCTATTCAAAAATGACTTGTTATCATCACAGATATCAACAGTTCTATCTAAATAAAATTGGGCCTCTAAAGTTGTTTTGCAACTACACCTTATACATTTCTTTCTTAGTTCTTACCTCAAAGTTGGCAAAATAAAGTAAATTATTGCAACAAGTAGAAGCATTATAATCGAAATCCCATGAAATATTGGATTAAGAATTTTCCTGAGTAAAAAGTTTGTATCAGTCCATTTGATTTCTTTTTTTGCCAAACAAATATTAGCAAAAAGTATTGTACGATGATCACCACTTGTTGAAATAGCCTTAAATTAAAAAAAAATATACAAAATTCAAAGATCGAATCACAACAATGACTCCAATATTTCTACTAACCTTATCCAAGCAATATTGTCCTTGTCGATAATCGTGAAAAAGTGGTTTGCGTTCATTGTCATCTTCGTCCCGATAATCCGCATGTTCGTATTGATCTTCATTTGTATTTGTATAATGCCTTAATTTACCATCACTTAGTAGAATCAATTTATCTGCGCTCTGAAAAGAAAATTAAATTCAATCAATCAAATTCACAACTTGCAATATTGATTTTGTAACTTACCCCTGGATAGTGATAAATAGGCCATATTTGCATTGATCCACATCCTGGAATACCTATCACGAATTTATAATTCACTGGAATGTTATGTTCGCCACTGTAACTGGTAAACATTGGTTGGAAGAATTCTGAAAGGAAAACCAAAAAAAGAAACAATAGTTTTTTAATGCATCAAGTGCGAATTCAAAAATTTTGAGATGATGTTAAAATATAATATATATTAATTTTTACATGATTTGAAACACAAAAATAGTAATTAGGAAACTTTGTTTGAACCTTTAATTGCAATAATTGGTTGTAGAGTTATGGAAAACTATTGCGGTAATTTAGAGCATGTTTCCAGTATCTATAGACCTTTGACCATCCAAAATCTCTATTTAGAAATTTCATATTTGGGGGAAGAAAACTCAGTTCCAAACACAGGCGTCGAATCTCTTGGAGTAGAGGACACGATGCAAAAAAGTGTGTGATGACTTTTGCTTCTCCGGTGTGTTACAAAGGCTACAGATTTGAGAAAGATCAGTTCGAAGCGGCATAGAGTTAAAATTCAGTATTTCGACTCGGGCTCTAAATATGTAACTAATAGCCTCAGAAGAAAACTCGTTACTGAAACAATTAGCCTGTGATGTAATTTGGTGGTTGAGGTTTCTATACACGTTTCTTGATAATGTTGTTGAGGCTCTTGAAAGATGTTCATCACTTCTGGCGATCAGATCATTGAACTCCAAAAAGAATAGATTACTTCCATTTAAAGAAGCTATCTGGTTCCATGCCTTAAACTGTGTGGCATTTGTTTGCATAAACCTTGTCATAATAGATTTGTGAAGGCTTCTTTTATACCTCTCATAACTTTAAATCAAAGGCCACATCAAGTTAAGAGCTACTTTGGCTTCGTTGCTTTTTTCTTTCAAAACATTGTTTCAAAACATTAAGATTGTAAGACAACGAAACTCCAAGATATTTTGAACAATGGACGATCTTGATAGGCACGACCTCAAAATAGGGTGTTTTGAACAGCAGTAACTGATTGAACTAAAGGTTTTAAGCATTCATACAGTTGCGAAAAATTAAGGTGTGTTTGCAATTTTTCTTTAAAGTATTACCATTTTAGGGCTCCGTTTAGTATTTTATGAATTCGACTTGGAGAAAGACAATTGTCATCAAGAAACTACCAGTAGAAGATTTCCTGCCATCTCCAGTCTGTTGAAAAAATTACAGATTTAAGGTACTCTAAAGGTGATGCTAAAAGCTTGAGATGCGTCTTTTTTCAGAAGTCTTTCCATGATAGACTTTTGAAGACTCCTTCTTCTACTTCTAATCATAGTTGGCTTAGATTTTATTATACCATATTCCACATAGATGTCACAGTCTGGCAGTCTTAATATACGTTTAAATAAATTTCTTTGTAGCGTTTTGAACACCTCAAATAACCAAAACTACTTATTCAACCAAAAACATAGGCACCATAGCACAAACATGTATTGATAGCTGCGTAAAAAAAATGTATTTTGACACGGGATTGATGTTTTGGTTAGCGAATAACTAAGGCCACATTTTGCACAAAGCGTGTTTGACCACCTTGCTTTTTAGTTTTTGAGAAATTGATTCCACCACCTATAGGTAGTTTTATATTTGCACAATTACAAAATTCACATTATTGAGGAACCAATTTTCTTCGGGGTGCTTTTTTTCATGCGCTTGAAAGATCCTCATTATAGCCTTGCTTGTAGTAATAGTACAATTCTGTATGCGACTAATATTGTCAGCTATGAAGAGAACCTACAGCTTAAAGCCAATTCCGAACGGCTAATTTGAGAAAGCACTCTTCATCACAGGAATTACTCTTGAAGGATTTCTTCAATTCCTCACAAGGCACAGACAGGGATTGATCCCTAGACTTTGGCATGACAGTCCAACGAACTATCACGCCACAGGTACTACTTGTGGTAATGTATTAATGACCAACCCATATTTCTTGCAAAAGGTATTCATCCCGTTTATTTGCAATTGCAAAGTAAAAGAATTAATAGTCGGCAATACTAAGTCATCAGCAGTGTAAAATAATACACTCACATATATTTCAGCAAAAGGTTTTTCTCCTAGGAGCAAGGCCGGCTCCATCTAAACTTGCGCCATGTGCAAGATTTGTACAAAGCGCCCCTATTTTATATTTTCACACATAAACTGATACACAAGCATAAGACTTTCCCACATTCCCAGGCGCTAGACTTTCAATGCGTTTTTTTTTATTAAGGTAGGCCTAGCCCATGAACTAAAACACAGCGATACTTTTCTGGCCTTATATTTTGCAAATTCAAACATGAAGTCTAAAGAATTTAATAATTCTTTTTCTATTGACATTATAGATAAGCCTACCAATCCTCTCTTGATTCATGGTTGTCCTTAGATAATTTTTAATAAAATTATTAAAAAAACTACGTTCTCCTGAAGCTACCGTGACCGAAATGGTATTAGGGATTATTATAAACTTGAGCTTCGTGGTGTATCAAGCAGGGATACTACTGTTAACTCTTGAAACAATTCTTCTTTATCTAAATCTTTAAAACTACCTAATGTTATAGCATATAACAAATAAAGGCATGAAGCACGTTTATTTTTATTTTTATAAATATTAGCTTATTGAAGTTATATGTATCAAGATGTTCAAAACTTTCTTTAATTGATTGAATGGTTTGATTAAGTATTTTGAAAAAAAAATCTACTTTAAATTTGTTTTTCGGGTTTAATACCTATAGTTTCAGAACATACATCAGCATAAAGTCTCTTTGAGATTGCAATGATGAAGCTTCAAAAGAATTTAGTATTTCTAGGAAACTAGCAATACGATCGGACCCATTAAATTTTTCATCGGAACGCATTAAAATTAAACTGTTTTTTGTATTTTCGAAAACTTTTATTCCAGTTGACAGATTAACGGACGGACTTTGACTAGTTTTATTTATATTTTCTAAAATATCAAACCAAATTAGCAGGCAGCAAATAAATGTAAAATCAAAAATTTTAATTCCTTTATATATTTCTTCTAAATTTGTTTTTAAAGAGGTCAATGCATCTAACCTGCTCTCCCATCTAGTTTCAGAAACGGGGTTTTAAAGTGAGACTTGGATTTTGTTCTTATTTATATCTCACCTCGTTGTGGAACTTGAAAAAAAGTTATACAAACATTGAATTGTATCGAAAAATGTCACTGCATTTAGAGAGCACCGAGCAGCTTCATTAACCACTAAATTTAAGGAATGTGAGCAACATGGAACGAAAACTGCTCTTGGTTCCAGGGTTCGAATGACATTCTGAAAAACCGCTTCTTTTCCTTTCATATTCGAACCATTATCATAACTTTGGCTTCGTCAGTTACTTATTAAAATTCCAAGTTAGGTAGAATTTTTAGTTCTGCGATATCTTGAGTTAAATTTCCATTGAATGCAAGTGATGTTAGTTAGTGCGGAAGAGGATAGTTGTGATGGATGTTTTTTTAGATTATTTTAAGAATTTTTGTGGTTAAAAAATGGCAAATAGAAGTACATATTTGTTTCTGTAAGAACAGATTACATTTTCTTACTCCTGGTAATGCGCCCCCAGAATTTTGCGCCCTGTGCATTTGCACATCTTTCACATATGCTTTGTCCGGCCCTGCCTAGGAGTACATCACAAACATCATCAATATATAAAGCAACAAGTAATGGGCTTAAAATGCAACCTTGGGAGACGCCTAACGACGTTTCAAACCATTCTACAGATGCACTCGATAAAACAAAAATTAAAGTACATCATCAAGAATTTTCGATAGATTCCCGCCGTAAAAGCTCGTACATCAAAGCTCGTCTATTTATCTTTTTAAATACTGATTTGAAAACGACGAAGCAAGCGTATTATTTGTTTTATTTTTTGTAAATTGATTTTCAACCAATGCAAACATATTGTCCATCTTTGAGAAATCCGATCCATTTTGCAAGTCTTTAGGAGGGAGAGTATTTAAGTAGGAATATTTCTTAAACTTCATAGAATATAAATTTTTGTTTTTTGTTTTAAACTATCAACAATGAATTCCTTGAATAAAACTTAATCTATAGCAAGTGCATGCCCTAAGTATCAATGAATCCAATTTAAAAATGTGCGCCCAAAAATGTAGCCCAAGTTTTAGCTGACCGATAAGTATTTTTTATGCTGACACATGAGTTTAAAATAAATGTTATGTTTTTATATTTTATTTGTGCGGAGAAATATACGGCCTTATATAAGATTTGGGCTATTAAAAATTAGCCCAATTTCTGACAGATAGCTCAATCAGGAAATCCCCTTTCTTCCATTCACTCTCCTTATAAACGTCATTGATAAAAATCTCCTAAAAACTGCAACAGCAATTTGTGATAATTAAAGCTGAACCATGTTTGTTTTAACCCAATTTGTTTTCGCCCATCATATCCGTTTTGATATTTATGCCAGATGACAAATTATAAACAAAATTAACTTATTCTGTTTGTCTACACGTTGATTGAGCAGAAATCATTTGATTATTATTTGTCAATCAGCATCACAAAACTCCAGACAGTACAACCAAACCAACTCACTTAAATCTTCAACCCTACAAAATGCTAAGGCTGACACAAATATGTACATACCTCTCAAATTGTATAAATATTTTTCATTTGTTCATTACGAATATGATTATTGTTATTTTTGTTGTCCTACTTAATTTACGATTTGGCTTTAGTGAGGTTTCCATTTAATTGATGCATAAAATTCCCTTTTTTGTTTTGTTTATTTGTTTAATCTATTTGCAGTGCAAATTTTGTGAGGGTGTCGGAGAGGCATGCCAAGGGGTATTTCTCGATAGAACATAATGTATAACATAGTTTCCATCAGATAAAATTCTTTCTTTTTTTTATTTTACTTATAATAAACAGTTGCTCCCACGATAAATCGGACAAAGGAAATGTATGAAAGTAATAGAACTTAATTATTATTTTATAACATATTTAAACACAACCTAAGTTCTCACACATAATCAAGAAGTGCGTCCTGAAGTATGCTGAAAACTTGTCGCAACATACAACAACTAAGTACTCAATATTAAGTGTCCGACTAAGTGTAAGGTGTTAAATTATAGATTTGCTTTTGTTTTTATTACTAACTTGCTGTTTATTAGCTTAAATTTGACTTTTTTTTAATAAAAACTTGTTACAAAATCATATAAAACCATTTTCTTGAAGAAAATGCATTGCGGAAATTTGTATTTCATGTGTTCGATTAGTCGTGGGAGCCACTGTATTTCAATTTTTATTTTTTTATATTTTACTTATTTTGATTTTTCAATTTATACTTTTCTTATAAAAACATACACTCCTAGTCAACTGAATACGCACAAACATTTTTGAATATATTTTAACCATTTTTTCCAAACAGTGATGGTCATTATGCCATCTGTTGATGGTAAAAATGTTCGTAACGTATAAATAACGGAATTTTAAAGTTTTATCCAAAAACAACAGTGAGTTTTTCCTTCAACCACTTCCAAAGTGTAACTTATGCACTTATACGTACAAAAATTAAAATTGGTATTGGAATGGAATGAAACTAATTTTTGTTTAAGTTTATTTTTAATTACTTCGTAAATTCGACCCGGCATGGAATCGTATAGCTTTTTAATGTAATTTAACGAAATTTCGCTCCACGCTAATTTGATTGCAGAAATTAAGGTTTCTTTGTCTTCGAGCTGACGACCACCCTCATAAACTTTGCGCATTAACCATCCCCAGACATTTTCTATGATGCTTAGATCATTGAAGCAACTGCCCTTGTTGATCCTCTATCCATGTTTTAATTATGCGCGCTGAGTGAATAGGCGCATTATCATGTTGGAAAATTTCTTTCCAAAATTACTTTATACTCAGCTGCTGTCATTTTTGATGTTACAACCTCGAGCTCAACTGTTCCAGAATAACTGACTAATCCCCATATCATGACACCTCCTTCACGACTATGATGGCGCTTTAAAAATCTTTTTTCTTAGCTTAAGTCGTGAAAATAGAAGTTGAACCCATCAGGGCCATCGAAATTAAACTTTTTTTCATCTGAAAAAACCACGTGATACCATTCTTTTTTCCAAATCATGTGAAGTCTTGAAAACTCTAATCGCAACATTTTCCGTCTCTTGTCAAGTTGTGGTTTTTTCTTAAGTTTCATTCGTTTAAGATGGCTTGAGTTGTTGATTACTCTTAAAACTGTAGAGCAACTTGCGTTTACGCCGACTTTTTGTTTTATTTTTGCCACAGAATCAGAAGAATTTGTTGCACATCCTCAAATTCTTCGTCTCTCAGCTGCTGTTGTTGCTGTTTTCTTACTTCCCTTCATGTTTATGCCGCATGCATCTTTATTTTTTAAGTAAGAATAAACTAAATTAAAACTTCGGACAATTTTATCAGCTATTGCACATCCAGTTAGGCATGGTCTCAAAGTAAATCGATTTTTAGCTTTTTCAACAATGTTAAGACACGTAGATCTACCCATTTTTTCTTAAAATTAGAAATCAAGAATAAAATGTTACTGAAAATACTGTCAAGCATTCCAAAAAACTTACAAACAACGAAGAAAATGGCGTTGTACCTATTCAGTTGACTAAAAAAACTCCTACTTTGCATATAAAACAATTTGCAAGTGGTTAAAGAAAAATTCACGGTTGTTTTTGGATAATTCTTTCCGAATTATTTGCTTAACATCTTAAGGGAATAGTTAGCATCAACAGATGGCATAAAAACCACCACTGTTTGGAAAAAATGGATAAAGTATATTAAAAAATGTTTGTGCATATTCAGTTGACGAGGAGTGTATTGTTTTATTTTTAAAAAATTTATAACATTTAATTTAATTACTTTGACTACGAAATTTATATACATGCATACATTGTATAATATGTTCATAAAGCGACGAGCACATGCGGTCATGTGTTAGTGTTTGCACTAATTTAAAAAACAAATTATCTCTCCTAAAAAATGTTCATATGTGACTTAGGCTAGTTTTGCTTTTATGCAGCAGACAGTTCCTAGAATTATAAACTTTACAATCATTCTAATGTTAAACTTCATTATTTATATTTTTAAATAAATTCAAGCATAGGTTGGTGAAATACAATATTGTGTTTGTTTGACATTTGTCAATTAGCTCCATCTATTTATTATTATATGCAATGGTAAACCTCAACTATACATCTCCGGTCATAGGGTGTATTAGGTATACATAAATAGGGTGACCACCGTAAGGGCCGTATTATCACTCGCGAGCCGCCAAAAAAAAAATAAGCGAATGTGACTTTTTCGCATTACTGTTTTCGATTCGCCAAGTTGACTTTCGCCTTAAAATTCAAAAATTTGGCGAGTTTAAATGTCGTTCTACTACGATTGGCGAGTGCTCGCCTTTATCTGTCATAATTGAATTCGAAGTAGTTGTCTAGATTTTTCGAGCGACATAAAAAAAATTAGTGAAAATCGACAAAGGTAAGAACAAAAAAATAATTACTAAACAAATTATAATTACAACTTTTATTGGTATAGCATTAAAAGAACCAACAACTCCCAGTTCTCAAAGTTGGTGGAGCTAATGGTGGCAAACCCCGACAAGAGTGTCGGGACGTTTGGATCATCCAAAACCAATCCCAATATAAGGATTCGTTTGCCCTTGAGCTAAACGCATTGGGACTCCCTTAACGGGAAGGTAAAGAGTGGCAATAATTGGTGCTTTTCATTATTGGACATATCTGCATTGATCTAAACTGGGCAGATTCTTGCTTCAAGCAAACTAAGAACTTCGCTTAAAACAACTTAAACTGTAGGTTGGGAGAAACCTAGCTCAAAGTAATTTCCTACATTATTTTGATAACTTCCAAATCCGAGAAATCGTAGTGCGCACGCAACTTTTTAAATTGGTGGAATTGCACAACTTTGAGTCGTTTGAAATCCTGAACTTATCTGACTTAAAACATATTTAAAAAAATCTAGTTAAATTTTATCAAAGTAATTCTTAATTTTATTACAAATTATCTGGTACTTCCAGTGGGTTGGAAGCATCTCTTAAACTTCTCCTCAATCTGCAGATCATGATTTTTTCTTCTTTATTTGTAACTTCTTCATTTCCATCCTCGAAAAACAATCATCTTTTTTTTTATTTACTTTCTTTCACAAAAAACAATATTTTTCAATCTGACTTTGTAAATATTTATGACAATGAATGACATTTCACTTTCAGTTTTTAATCTTGGCAGTTTTGTTTTTAAAGATGAACTACGGAGTTGGTAAAACCACCATACTGTTAATTCGCCAAAAAAATCGACTTTTGGCGAATTTTCGACTCGCAAGTGATAATACGGCCCCAACTTAAAGAAAAGTTATGGTTTGTTTTTAGTACAACGGTCCAGCTTCAATTTGACACCAGGCATTACAAAAAATTTAAATTAATAAAAACAATGATAGGTACGAGTATAGTTGACCCCTTATACGTTTATAAAGAAAATTGTTTAAATTTAATTATCCTGCTCTGGCCTTCTTGCTGAAATATAAACTGTCAAAATTTTCACAACCTGAACAAACAACACTAGCCAAACTGACCGAAACAAATGTTATTGGTGTTGGTGAAAAAGTATATAATGCCCAAATCGATCTGGCGGGAGAGGCGTTAATAAGCGTTTACTATTTTGTGTGTCAAACATCGTGACCCAATCATTTTTAAAACGAAATTAAGCTTCAAATTTCGAGCGTTGACAGACATTTTTGATAAGTAGGTACTTGCTTAATTGCAATTTTAAAATAAATTGCATTCACACAAAATGTCAAATCCCGACCGATTGAACGCAGGGTTCTGGTTTGGTTATAAATCTTTACAAATTGTACATGCCATATGTGAATAAATCTATAAATTTGATTATATATTTGCTTGTATATACAAAAGAAATTATTTTGCTTGCTAGAACACAAAAAGGGAGGACATTTTTGACAGATGTAAATAAAAATCAAACTGAATCGTGGTATCCAAGGAAAACACCATTTGTGTTTTACATCTGATTCCTGTTTTTGATTTATTATGGTTTTGGTTATGTTTTTGTTGCTAGTGTTGTTATTGTTTAAAAAGTTTAAGCTTAAAATACTTAAAAAATTTCGTGGGATAAAAATTTTCATACAACCATATACATTTTTTTAAATTATCATATAATCTTTGGGTAGCAGACCAACCCTATTCAAAAATAAGATCAAAAAAGTATCAGGCCTATTTTGCTATTCATCGGGGGGAATTTTACTTAAATTTTCACTAATCATTATTCTGCTATTCATTCGAAGTGAATCCGTGTGTGTCGGTAACGTCGGTAAGCATTCATTCTATACAATTCTGATCCGCATATAAAATGCAGCGGATTTTTCATTTAATGTCTGGTTTGTTATTTTTTGTAAGCAAATTGTAAGTGAAAACTTGTTTTATAAATAAAAGAATATTAACATTTTTAGGGGAAGGAAGACATTTTTCGACATTTCTCCGAAACTCTCTGTTTGGGGATTTTCTTATTCCTCTGCTTATAATTGGAATAAAAAGTCAAATACTATTCATTTCCAAAAATTATACAAATATTCTGTTTAGGTGGATTGATTAAACTTAATTTTTGTATGAATCAATATAATTTATCCAACATTCCCAAGATAATTACATGAACAGCTGTTTATTTAAATGTCAAATTGGTTTGGGATAGTGTAGTTGACCCGATGGATAGCAGAATGCAATGCGAATGAGCGAATCGAATATACGATCCACGTGCATAGCAGAATAGGGCTGTATATTTTCTTGTGAACCGAAATTTTCTTTTTGAGAAAGGTGGTCACCCCAAAAGCATAACTGGTAATCTTGTTGCATTGTTTAATTTTAGTTGATTTAATTTATACTACACAAACATTCCATTAGCTGTCTGATGGCATTTTTGCTCCCAGTTGTCTATTTTACAATGTGTGTCCAATGGAATTAGCTTTTTTTGCATTGACTGCAGGTGGAGCTAGTTATAGACATTGCAATGAGTTTCAGATCCCCTGTCGCGCCGACCGACGACAGCGACATACATTAGTTTATACTTGTACCAACACCTTGTTTTATTTTGTATCCCTGATTGAGAGCCGGTGGCTGGTTTTATTATTGACCATTGGGAGTTCGTTGAACTCCTTTCTTGTTCTACTCTACAATATATCCTATTCTACAGTATCAATGACTTCAATCAGAGAGTAAAAAGAAGATTAAATAGTTTTGCTTTTGCGTGATGATGTTGAAAGCTGCCTTAAACGGACATTTAATTTAAACTCGTTATACATTACAGTACGAGTATAGTTCAAAATAGGAATGGTTGGTGGATGAGTGGCTTTTATATAACACATTAAACGTTCTGGTGATTTATTTCCTTTGTTTTTATTTATCAAACATAAAAACATATAATGTGTTTTTATAGTTTTGTCGCATTAGCAGCAGCGAAAATGTTGAAGTTCAAACAGATATGAGATATTTTTTGGGAAGAAGTTTTAAAGCATAGTGACATTTGATTTATTTTTTAGATGGAGGAAGTTTATAAAATGAATAATAGAAAAGTACTATTTGTAAAGATATAGATCTGTATTGTCAGAAATATAACCACCATTTTTTCACTTTTGCTGTCAGAAATCTAAGGACAGAATTTAGAGGATTAAGTTTCTCAAGAATTCCCTACCGCCCAATTCAAGAACGATGAAAAGAAATGCAAAGCTAACTTTGATTTCTAGGTGAGAAAAAAAATAAGATAAACAATTTAGGTGGCGCAGCATCTCGTAGAGAACCAGAGCCTAGTGACTTACACCTCTCAACCATTCCTATGTGCGAAAAATGTCAGCGATTAAGGGTACCTACACTTTTTATACCGAATCCAAACGGCTAATTTGAGAAAGCACTTTTCATGACTCGTGGACACATTTTTAGATGACACAGGCCTCTGACATCTTGTAAGACTATCCTACGCACTAACAATCTCACCTCGGGCACTACAAAGTATCCAGGTATCTATTCCATCTAGAGATAAATAAGAAGACAAAAAATTCCTGGATAACAATAGTATTCATTTTTACACAGATGGATCCAAGACAAATGAGGGAGTTGGCAGTGGTGTGTACTCAGAAAAGATTAATTTAAGCATCTCATTCCGCCTTCCTAACCATTGTACCGTCTTCCAAGCCGAAATTTTAGCGATCAAAGAAGTTCTTTCCTGGCTAAGAGAAAACGTGATATCATCTTCTGATATCCGCATATTCTCTGACAGTCAGGCTGCTATTAAATCTCTTGACGGTGTCTCAACCAAATCTCAAACGGCCCTCGATTGTCGATCGTCTGTTATGAAGATGGCGCAGCAATTTAACATTCACCTATGTTGGGTGCCGGGCCACAGAGACATCACGGGAAATTGTAGAGCCAATGAACTCGCTAAACGTACGTCTTGCCTATTTCATCTGAAAGGGAGGAGATAGGTATACCGATAGCTACATGTAAACTCATGCTAAAAGAAACTGCTTTTGCGATAGCAAAATCTAGGTGTCACAATTTACCAAGCCACAAAACTCATATGGCCTTCACTGAACTCTAAAGACTTGTTATCTCAAATCAGACTTCATACTAGCTCCCTAATAGGTGTCCTTAGGAGACACTGTCTTATAAGCAGACACTGTATGGACAAAGAGCAGGAGCTGTATGGACAAAGAAGAAGAGGAAACAATCTCTCACCTCCTCTGAACTTACCCTGCTCTTTTACTGAGACGCAAACGTCATCTGGAGACTACCTTTTTAATGATCCCTAACTAGCTAATAAGGATACCAAATATCTTCTTTGCTTCATAAAAAGCTCACAATGGTTCGACTAGTAAGAAGTAATTCTCTAGATTCATGTGGTATCACAATGGGCCTTTTCTTTTGGCCTAAGTGTGTGGTTTCTAAATGCACAGCCACGTTAACCTAACCTAACCTACTACAAAGTTGAATATAAAGTTTCCTAATTTCGATTGCAAGACTTCGAATGTAGACTAAACTTGTAAACAAATTATGAAATGTACTTTTTCTAACTTTAGTTCAAATATAACTGGTTTGGATGGCCGTTAAAGTTTCCTCTTTTTAAACCAAAGTAAATAAAGTCTGGTCCCAATTAAATATTCGAGGGCCGGTTCGTCCAAACTATACCCGGAATTAATTTTCATTATGTGTTTTTGTTTTTCAAATCAATTCAAATATTTCTTCCGTTATAGTTCACCTGGCCTTACATAACCTTTCTGATGTCCTCAAGCTTACCTTTTTATGTCGATTCAAAAAATTATAGTACCATTTTTTACCAGATCTGCCATATTTGAATGGTGTAATTCTCTTAATTATTTTGACTTACATTTAGACTTTTCGTTAATTATCTTCTATAAAAACTGTTTTAAGGACTCATCTGATCTAACTTATTATATCATGAAGTGTAGAGCTGTCAGTGATAAATTTTGTCCGAAATACAAAAAAAACGCTTGGTTTAAAAAAATAAGTGAAGAACTTTTTTTAGTTATCTTTCCCTAAAGTAAGCTCTGGAAGTTGAAACGCTACTGCTCCACAAAAACATGTACACTCTGGCACACGAATCCAGTACCCACATATGCCCTCAAACAGTTTTCTAAAAGAAAGAGCAACGATTCTGACATGCAAGAAGTTTCAAAAAACGCTAATAAGTTTTAAAACCGTTGCTGATAGAATATCCTTGTCTCTCCCCAAATAGTTCGAATTTCGATCTAAAGTGAATTGAAATCACTTTTCAATTTCACGTGAAATAAAATTGCATGTTCTTCAATTCGATCGATTTCGAAAACTTCGAAATTGCTTCTGTCAAAACTGAAGGATCATCCATTTTTATTTTGTTTCTGAAGTAAAATGTTTGCTGTTTTAAAGATGGATGCAATATTGTTGGACAGTTTTAAGTGAAAAAAGAAAGAAGAATTCAAGAGAAAAAATAAGCAGACGAATTTTGCAAGACAAATCAAATATACTGAATTTATCTGAAAATTATGTAGAATTGTTCTCATAAACAAAGTAAATTCTTCTTTCGTCTTTTAAGCTTTCATTTTAATTTTTGATCAAGCAAAGACGCTTTTTTATACGTTCTAACTTGCTACAACCCTCTGATTCCTAGCAGAAGGAAGCTATCAAAGATCAATTCACAGATATAATAAATGTGATTTGAATGCGTTCAAAAAATGTAACAAACCAAAAAATACAGAACATCCATTTGCATGTTCGAAAATCCAATTCACAATAGCGAATTGTGGAACACCCAAATTCACTTTTGCAAAGTGTATTCACAATAAGTGAAATGCAGAACATGGGCAATAATCTTGAATAGTTGCTTAATTGTTTATCAATAAAAACAGATTACACAGTTTAAACTATGTTTGTTTTTAAAAAGTCTTCAACTACTGAGAGCGTTCGAATCTACCCTTTAACTTATAAAGAGAAGGTCAATGCATTATTTTTGTCCGATCAATTTTTATTTATTTAATTGACACTTTCTTGAAGATATACCTACCTTTAGTATATACCTTTCAAAACGAAGCTCACACTCGTGACCTCTTGGACTTTATTAGGAACTTTATTGATTACTTTCCCTATAGCCAAACCACGTTACATACGTAACGTATTTAGGTATTATATATTTATGTTAACCATGGATACTCATGACTTTTGAACAAAATATTAAATGTCACTTCCGCCGGCCGCGCCGTCATCCACCCACTCATATAGTCTGTGTTCACTTAAGTGCTGTGTTAATTCAAATAGTTTATACAGCCATACTTATTGTTTATACCTATTTACACCTACCTAAACCTGAAACCACCTTAATGGTTGTTTTTATTTCCTAGGAAATCTAACTCAAAATAACCTACAATTTCATATAGGTACTCATTATTATGTTAAACTTAACCTTCTTATTTTTTCCATAATTTTTAAGAAGTCAGTTATCCCATTTCAACACTGTTAAGTAGGTACCTAGACCTTCCTAAGTTTTGGTATAACATTTGACTTCTTTGATGTTACCTACTTCGAGTACAAGTATATACTCATTGCTCATGCTCACCTGTTTCATTGACTTGAGTACATACTGTATCCAAATGTACTTCGAACTTCTCACAACATTTATTCACATACACCAGGTTAACATCTTCACGATCTAGCAACTTCTCTTGCTGTTGTTGTTGTTTTTGTTGTTGCTGTGACAGTGTCTCACCTTTGATTTCACTCAATCGAGACAAACTCACCACCGCCATTGCTAAAATCACTCCTAAACCTGTCGGCCATCTATGACGTAGCACAAATGGCTGTTTAATGGCATTGCGTTGAGTCATCATTATTTTGTTAATTTATACAAAAATTTTGCGAGCACCATATACTTCATCTATGTACAGAACACATGTAGGTATATTTAGTATATAAAACAGAAAACACAAACACACAGACACTTAACACACACACTGCTGATGTTACGTTTCAGGTGTAATAATAAAAATTATTTCAATTAAAATCATAATATTACACATGAGAGAGGTATTTTCTTTATAGATGTTGTTGTTGTTGTTTTTGTTTAAAAGTGCATTTGCATCTTTTGGTTTTGAAAAAAAAAAATAAAAAGATGATCGTTCGATTGGGCCTGAGAATAAATGAACCAAATACAAAAACAGCACACAATCTGACAAGGCGAAAATTATTCTTATAACGCACGATATTTATTTATTAACTGCAAATCGAGTATTTTGTTGCCTTCTCGAACACAGAAAAAGAAAATTAAACAAATAAATCTTCAAAAACGAACTGAAAAATTAATTTGAATTCTTCTCCTCCCGTTTTTAAGAATGAGGGTCGCTTTGTGTCTTGCAGATCTTATGGTTTTCCACTGATAATTCCGTCGTCATTCAGTCAATAAACTGAATTGGGCACTTCCTTGTTTAATTTTTGTTCTTCCTTTATTTGTATTTCTTTGAATTCAATGATTTTCAAAACTTCCATCAATTTATCACAAAAAGCCTCTCAAGTTATCGGTATGATGATTGTTATTAAGTCACTATCATTTGTGTTTTTATTTCTGAAGCCTTTAGTAGGTACCTATTATGGTGCAACTAATGAAACCGCAAAACCCAAACAGAAGAAAAAACAATACGGAGCTCTTAACCGCCAGTAACGACTGTGGCGTCGCGTCGCTCATCTACCGAAACACACGCTCTTACTTGAAGCACGTTTTAAATGCTATTGACAAGAGGAGAGTTGGAATTTTTGTTTCATACCGCAGCAGTTCGTTTCGTGGTTGCTATAGGTATAGCATAGGATAGGATAGGACAGGGGGAGGCTAGCTAGTTGAGTTTTGAGTAGAAGATACATCAGCCACTAGCCAGCAGTTGAGAGTAGTCACAGGCACAGCTCAGAGATACACATAAACATAATGGCAGTTTGTTTTGTGTAGATTTTTTGAAGTACAACGAACAACGTGAACGACTTTAACCGACTTTCAACGTTCCAACTACTGTCAGTCGTCTTCGTCTGTAATTTTGTATACCGGCAAGTCAAGTGGAGACAATTGTTGTTGTGTTCGTCTGTTTAATGGAGAGTTTGATGATGAGGGCATTTCTCTTAGTTTATGCTACATGACAGACAACATGATGTTCTTTAACTTTTAGACGTAAAGTAGACTATAGGAAAATAGGAATTTTAAATGGTTCGTAGATAAGGTACATATGTATACTCTTTCTCTTTAAGTGGTTGATGTCTTTTTTTTTAATAGTCATTAAGTTGCTGGTTCAATTCAAGCAGAATCCGGTAATGTTGAATTGATTTGACTCGTTAAGTACTTACAAGTCTCAAAGGTAGGTAGGTATACAGTGAGGATACAAAGTTTTCAGTCAATAAAAAATACATTTTTAATCACTATTGGAATTAAAACGAGAACTTAAAAGTAAAAAAGTAATATTCGAAATAAAAAAAAAATTGAGATTTTACATAAGGCCAGAAGATGTAGATTTAATCAAACCAATTTAATATTGTCACTTTTTGTCAAATGTCGAACGACGAATTTGAGAAGAAAAACCTATGCCATTTGGTTAGACTAAGTGCGAACATTTCGTTTTCAAAGCTAATAAAATCCAGTTATAGCTATCATTTGTTTTCATCATTGAAAACAAACATTGGAATTTTCTTGACAGGTCGTTTATAGCTATCATTAAAAGTTTCCGTCATTAAAAAAATAATTCTGATTAAAATCCACCGAAAAACTTTTACTGGCAGAAATCTGTCATTGGAATTGTGTGGAATTGGAACACACATCAATGGAACGATTCGGTATACTTTTGAACATAAAAGTATCAGCTGTTCAGGAAAGTGAATTTCCGACCGGAAAATAGAAAAATAAATGTGCAACTAAACCTTTTTTCCTAAAAAAAAATTCTTTGTGTGATTTCCGATCGATTGGTATATAATTTTCATTTCTAATCAAATGGAAACACCGTCCAATATCGATTCAAACATTTTTCTGGATCGATTTTAATGATAGGTATAACTGGCGCCTAAAGGACGATTTATTTTAAAATTGAAAAAGAGGCTGGGGTGACCCACACTGATAACTTCCCATTCCGTCTGTCGATTTGTTTTGCTTAAAACTTTGACAAAATGTTCATAACAATGTTTGGTATGAGATAAATAATTTTAAGTCAATATTTTAAATTATTCATGAGATATTAAGAAGCGAACATCAATTTTTAGCAATTTTGCGTTCTATTCTTTTTAGTTCTTAATTTTTATGAAAACAAATGACTGTCGAATTTTAATAATTTCACTAAATGTACAACACAATATTTTCTATGAAATTAAATTAATTTGAAGCCAATATCTCAAATTTTTGAAAATATATTTGAATCAAATATCATTTTAACTAACTTTTAGTTATGATTTATTTTTGTCTTGCAAACAAAACTTTCAATTTTTATTTATTTAAAAAAAACGTTGATTGTTTTTTTTTTCAAAATCTAATTAGTTTGATATCACATCACAAATCACAATATATAGTACAAAATTTAATTGAATTCACTGTTCCCATTTTTTTAAATTGCTATGGCAAAAAACGCATCCACTCAATTTTTTTGACAGTCCTTTCTTCATCTTTCTGCGTTATTATCTGTAACACAAAATTTATTTGAAGTTGATATCTCCACTGGTTCTGGAGATACTGGCTTTTCTAAAGCTTGTGACTTACTTAGCCACGGAATTATTTTCTTTAAACTTAAAGCTCTTGGTTTTCCTCCATTTTTCTTAGCTTTGACCAAATCATACCTTGAAAACAGAAGCTATGAGGTGAAATTTAGAATTGCCATTCAGAACCTTTTGTTGCTCAATCTGCTGTATAGTCAGATTACCAGCAATTCTTGGATGTGACTGTAACTTTAAAAAATTAACAATTTTTTAGTATAATAAAAAAATGCGTGCGTAAAACAAATCCAAAGAATGTTAAAACAGATTATTGTTGATTAGTTATGATAAATTGTTGTGTTAACATTTTAAAATATGATAAATGAAAAATAATTTCGAAACCTTTTTCTCACAAACAATTCTGTTTAAAATACTGTGTACTTCAAAATGCTGTTTAAGAGTACTAAGAGCATTTTAAAATAGAGAGCCATTTTGGATCTTTTTTGTACATCCTGTCTATTAACTATGTATCGTCATGTCTACGCTCAATTAAAGTCCTCATTTTTGCTGACAACATGAAGATTTTTAAAATAATAAAGTCCACCCATTATCGTGTTTTTTTACAAGCCGACATTGCTAGTTTCAATGGGAAAAATAGCCTTGCCATTAATATTACAACAAAAACTATGTGGCGTCTATACATTTAAAAATGTAGGTGTTCATTTTAGTTCCAACTTAGAATTTATACATCACATTCATTTTATTGTCAATAAGGCAAGTTTTATGCTTGGTTTTGTAAAACAAAGCTCAAAGGAGTTCAATGATCCCTATGTTACTCTTTCGTTGCACAATTACCATGTTCGTCCTCATCGTCATACGTATTGAATCAATTCAACATAATTTAATTCGCTTTGCCCTAAAAAGTCTGATCGTTATGATCTGCTAACGAATTGTAAAAAAAAGTATGGACATCTCTCTAAAAATCTTTTATCAAATGACCTTGAAAGGTCGAGAAATGTCGAAATTTTCAAGATCGGACCTATAAGTAAACTTATAAAGTATGTTGTCCAGGAGACATCAATAAGATCTAATTTTTATTTGAGAACCCTATCAATGACATTATGTGTAAATATAACATCGCTTAAATGGCCGCGTGTCTTTGCTGGGTGGCGCGGTAGTTTGTGGCTTATTCAAATATACCTCCGGCTCAAGAAACCCCACAAGGAAAAGTCTAAAGGAGTCAAATCTAAAGATCCTGGTGGCCAATTCTTGCCCTATGTCATCGGTAATCATATCGAATTTAGGCTACAAGAAGTTAGTGACCATCGGCCTATTTCGAATCATTTGCGAATAAGCACGGATTGATGATGCCTCCAGCTCAAAAAACAATAGTCATTTTATTCGGATTCATGGCACCTGGTGAATCCCTCATGGATTGGTGGCGTCCTAAATCCGCCAATTTTGCTTATTCATGTACCTATTCATCCAAAAGTAGGTCTCATCGCAACGCAAAAATCATTGCTACTAGAGAATACCCGTTTTGATTGTAAAGTTGTATCATTTGCACGTGTTCCTCGACACAGTTAATTGCCATGATGATTTGTTTGAAGTGATTGATTAAAAAAATCTTGGAAAACACTTTAGAAGCAGATGCAGATGAATAAAACAAATTCCACCATCCATATGCGATTCATCACATAAAAGCAATATCTTACTAAACACTTTATTGGAATTAAATTAAATGAAAAACATTGAAAATCAAAATTTGATTAATTTTAATTGAATTAAAAACTTGTCAATAAAACAGAATTGATGAACATAGAGGGTCTAAGAAACCTTGCCTGAGGTAGGTATACAGTCCCTGGCCATATTGTTAGACGCACTTTAGATTTTATGCAAAATCTTAATTTCCAGCTTTTTTAATCAGGTTTACGAATATTGTAATGCATTTAAATTATTTTGTATGCAGAATATAAACTACTTCCTAGAAATAAAGCAACAGATTTAAAGAATTTTTTTTTAAATTAATATTTTCATCTTTTTGTTGTTGTTATTTTTGTAATTTTGCTCATATTTTGTTGAACCTCCTCTTGCTTTAATAAGAGCCTCAATTCTGCGCGGCATACTGTCAATGCATGATTTGACTATTTCCTGCAATTGTGGGTGGTGATTCCACACGTGAATTACGCTTTCAATAAGTGACCGCATCTTTAGCTACTTCCCTCTTCTACAGCTCCCACACATTTTCAATTGGGTTCATATCAGGGCTGTTTCCCGACCAGTCTAGCAGAGGGAGGTTTTCTTCCCTCAAATAAGTTTTTATGGACCGGGCTGTGTGGCATGGAGCTCCATCTTGCATAAAATTATAACATTTCTTGAACGCTAAAATTATTGCGAATATTATAATAACGATAAAAATTCTGCAGTGCTTCTAATAATATGGCCAGGGACTGTGTATTGAACTATATACATCACAGATTGTAAATTGATCAATGATAATGGTTAGTAAACAGTCACTTAATTGTGGCTTTTCGGGACTGTGACATTTCAAAGGATTGACGTTTTAAGAACTAATTCTGTTTTTTAATAACTTGTATTCAAAATGAAGAACTGAAATAATATATAATAAGTCTTTGTATATATTGGTTGATGACACCGAGTTACCCAACTTTTGTATAATCACTCATATGTCAAAATTCAGAACAAAAAAATTATTATTTTTCATTGTGAATTGCCAAAAACTTAACGAATACTTTTGTACACAACTGTAATCATCATAATCACAACATAATGCAATGCCGTTCAATTAATAAAGGTATATACCTACATACATATGTACCTATACCAAATTCTTTTCCGCTTGAACTCGCATGCATAAATTAGGTGCTGTGCATATGGAACAATAGGTAAGGAGGGAAAAATACCTATGCATGCAAGGCAACCCTCAATTGAAAATTGTTCTCCTCAACATTTACAGGGATAGCCATTTCATGTCGTCGTCAGAAGTCGAGACGTAGGTATGTCATTTATTTACTTTGGTAGAAAGGAAGTGCCATTGAGTGATATCCGTTTTGGTTTGGATGTAAATACCAACAAAACCAAGCAACTGACTTTCTCCTGTCATATGAACCTATACAATATGTACTGTGTATTCATTGTCCTTCTGTGTTCTGCTGCCTTAACAAAGTTTGATGTTTTTAGTGTGTCGTCATGGAGTCGTTTATAATGCTTGTTTGTATTTTTCCTTTCTTGTCCTAATTTTGAAACCATACTAGGTTAGGTACCTTCCCTACCTACCTTCGAAGTTGAACGAATAATATGAAGTAAATACAAATGTCTTCAGCCAGGTAAGGCACCCTTAATATGTGTTACTCAGGTAAATAGTGATTATTTATATACATACTATATATTTGTATGGGTTCCTAACCTATAAAATATAGAAGAATGGGGTTGGGTGCGTGCTACAAATTAAACATCTGTCCTATTTCTAGTTATTGTTTTTTATTTTTATTTATAACTGACAATAGGTTTTTATTAAATAAAATTCCTATACAAAAACACCGGCTTCCAGGATTCCAAAAGGTAATCTTTTGATTTCGATTCACATCGTAGACGATTACCTACCTACCTGGTATGGAATTCACCATTCCACCAGTTAGTAAAGCTGGTGGGTATATGACCGGTTTGTGTTTTTTTTCTTTTTTAGTGACGACTTTTTAAGCTGGGGAAATGATGGCATGTCTAAAGATTCTTATTTAAAGTCCACTCCTCCTGTTTCAGGTATGAAGTTTCGTATCTGTATCCCAAAGACATATACATTGTTGCCACTTCAGCAAAATAATTTTCCTCTTTTTGGACTCTACTTTACTTTACTTACACTTAAAAAAAAGAGGCTGGGATGCGACCCACACTGATAACTTCTCACCCGTCTGTCAATTTGTCTTCTTAAAAAGTTTGTAGGTTTTCTTGTTGGGTTAAAAAAGTTGTTAGTTGAATTATTCTTAAAAATTTTTAAATTACCAACAATATCTTTCATATAATGAAATAGTTAAGTTTCAAAATCTAACTTAGTCAAATAGATTTTTAGTAGAAAACTATTTTTTACCAATTTTAGTAGCATTTCCTAAAACTTGTATTATATATAAACAAATACAAATTGAATGAATGAAATTAATTTAAGAGATATCGAGAACCGAACATCAATTTTTACCAAAATTGCGTACTATTTTTTGTAAATTTATTTTTTTTTATAAAAAAAAACCGGCAGTGTGATGTTTATAAAAAAATTACTGAATATCGTCAACAATATATGGCTAAAAAAAGTTTGAAGCCAATATTTTTAATTTTTGAAAAGCTATTTAAGTCGAAAGTAATTTTTTACCAAGTTTAAGCATTGTTTTTTTTAGGTTTTTATTTTTTGTAAGAAAACTGTCAATTAATTTTTTTTCAAAATTTTACTTAATGTTGACAAAAAATATTTTTTAAAAGACAAAAGTTGTTTAAAGTCAATATATCAAAGTTTTGAAGAGGTATTTGAGTCGAAAATCAGTTTTTACCAACTTTTTTTAATTTTTGTAAAAAAAAACTGTCAATTCGATTTTTCTCAAATTTTGTCCGAATCTCGAAAACGATATTTCTTATAATTTAAAATTAGTTGGAAGCCAAAATATCAAATTTTTAGAAGATATTTGTGTCAAAAATAAATTTTTACCAATTTTATTTACTTTTTATTAGGTTTTTATTTTTTGTAAGAAAACTGCAAATTTGATTGTTCTCAAAATTTGTATTGCACAAAGTTGTTTTGGAGATGAAATCAATGAAATTTGGAGTCTTCTTTTAAATTTCAAAGTGAAAATTTTATACAAAAATTATAAATGTGAAAATCAGTTTGTTTGTTCGTCTGTTTGTTTGTTTGTTTGTTTGTTCTTCCTTTACGTGCGTGGCCCAGGTATCTTAGTCGTTGGACTTTTACCCTTCTGGCTAAGTCTACTTCGCTGTACAACCCGTACAGCTCGTAGTTCCATCTTCTCCTCCATTCCTCTTCGATACGATGGCGATGCAAAGAAACAGCAGTTAGCACGAGTTATTCTGCGTTTGATCTCAGCGCTGGTGTTGTTTTCTACGTTTGCAGCTGAGCCTAGGTAGACGAAGTCCTTGATTACCTCAAAGTTAAGTCTGTTTATGGTAAAGTTTTGACCAAGACGTAGGGATGCCAAAACTAGATATGGCTCTATACAGCTCGTCCCTGTAGATGCTGTCGTATGCGGCCTTGAAATCGATGAAAAGATGTGTTCCTGGGTTTTTTCCAGGATCTGCCGTAATATGAATATTTGATCGACTGTGGACTTTCCTGGTCTAAAAGCACACTGATAAGGACCTATCAGGTTGTTAACGATGGGCTTTGGACGTACCCATATTACGGCAGAGAAGATTTTGTAGGCGATGTTAAGTAGACTGATTCCTCTATAGTTGGTGCAGTTTAGAGGGTTTCCTTTTTTCAGGATTGGGCAAGCAATACTGAGGTTCCATTCATCTAGCATGCTTTCTTCCGACCATATCTTACAGATAAGTTGGTGCATGCTCCTAACCAACTTATCTGCCGCTGCTTTAAAGAGCTCGGCATTTTAGCCATCCGCTACACCGCCTTTATTTGACTTTAGCTTAGTAATGGCAATCTTTACTACGTCTAAGTCGGAAGAACGGGATTATTGGCTTTCGTCTTCTATGTTGAATGGATCATCCTGCCTGACAGCGGAATTTGGTTCGTCGTCGCTGTTGTACAGTCCGCAGATGTGGTTCTTCCATATCCTCAGCATTGACAGCCTTCGGTTCTAGGTTTATGCTCCTGTGAATTTCGTTTCACCTGTTCATAAAACTTTCGAACTTCATTCCTGCTTTTAAACCTCTCAACATCTTCGACCGCACGCTTCTCATGCCCTCTCTTTTTCTTTCTGAGAAGTCGGTGTTCCTCTTGCCTCTTCTGCTCATAGAGCTCATGGGCAGCTCTCGTCGTTTTATGCAGCGCCGCTTTGCGTGCCTGTTGTTTGGCTGCATTTGCCTGCCGCTATTCCTCATCAAACCAGGGGTTCCTTGTTGGTGGCTGCTTGAAACCCAGCACATTAAAGGCGGCTTTTCTGATTGCATCTTGGCAATGTTGCCACTGGTTTTTGATACATTGTGTTGGTGGCAGAGAACTTCGAGAGAGGTTACTTGTTACTCGGTCGGAAAACGATTTGGCGATCTCTTGCAATTGTAGCCGTTCGACGTTGTACCTTCTTCCAGCAAGTCCCTGTTTTGCCTTGGGTCTGGAAACTCGAAGTGCTACCTTGGCTACAACGAGGTAGTGGTCCGAGTCGATGTAAGATTCTCGGAAAGTTCGGACATCCTTGATGCTGGAAGCGTGTCTGGCGTCGATCGTCAATCTAGTTGACGGTAGATTGGTCTGGAGAAGTCCAAGTTCCTTTGTGGATGTTGACGTGACGTTTCGCCCCGCAGCAAAATCTATGAGGCTGAATCCGTTGTCAGAAGTGCTGTCGTGCAAGCTGTTTTTCCCGATTATTCCATCAAAGATGTCTTCCCTTCCTAGCTTGACATTAAAATCGGCCAGGACAATTCTAATATCGTAGCTAGGACACTGCACATACATATGTTTTGTCTAAGAGATCGAAGAACATATCTTTGGTGTTGTCATCTTTCTCTTCTGTGGGGTATAATTAAATAGATATTCGATATATTCTGTTTTAGAATTAGGAGTTAGTACAAAATCATTAGTTGCTTCCTGTTTCCTAATCACCATTGACCATCATTAGGCGCTTCTTCTTTTATCTGATGGGGTTGGTACAAACGACCTTCCTAGTTATTTCCTATTTAAACTATTAGATGGGTAAAAACCGATACCGAGGGCTATTTGACACTAAAGAAACATTTTTGTAATTTGGTACATACAAATTATAAACTTATTGCAAATTTTGGCCCTGATTTATAACAAAATAACATACATGGCTATCAATTTCTATGTCAAAGGGTGATTTTAGCACTAACAAACAATTTTGTTTTGAAACATATAATAATATGAAAGTCTAATCAATTTGTAGGCTTAAATAACGCTTTTTCAATTAATGTACCTAGACTAATAAATAACTCCAGAAAAATGACGTACCACAACGAAAAAAAAAAATATTTGAAAATATAAATTACATCTTTTAATCTTTTTAAAACATTTTTTAAGACTTTTCGTAATAAAGGGTGATTTTTTTTGAGGTTAGGATTTTCATGCATTAGTATTTGACAGATCACGCGGGATTTCAGACATGGTGTCAAAGAGAAAGATGCTCAGTATGCTTTGACATTTCATCATGAATAGACTTACTAACGAGCAACGCTTGCAAATCATTGAATTTTATTACCAAAATCAGTGTTCGGTTCGAAATGTGTTTCGCGCTTTACGTCCGATTTATGGTCTACATAATCGACCAAGTGAGCAAACAATTAATGCGATTGTGACTAAGTTTCGCACTCAGTTTACTTTATTGGACATTAAACCAACCACACGAATGCGTACAGTGCGTACAGAAGAGAATATTGCGTCTGTTTCTGAGAGTGTTGCTGAAGACCGTGAAATGTCGATTCGTCGCCGTTCGCAGCAATTGGGTTTGTGTTATTCGACCACATGGAAGATTTTATGCAAAGATCTTGGTGTAAACCCGTATAAAATACAGCTCGTGCAAGAACTGAAGCCCAACGATCTGCCACAACGTCGAATTTTCAGTGAATGGGCCCTAGAAAAGTTGGCAGAAAATCCGCTTTTTTATCGACAAATTTTGTTCAGCGATGAGGCTCATTTCTGGTTGAATGGCTACGTAAATAAGCAAAATTGCCGCATTTGGAGTGAAGAGCAACCAGAAGCCGTTCAAGAACTGCCCATGCATCCCGAAAAATGCACTGTTTGGTGTGGTTTGTACGCTGGTGGAATCATTGGACCGTAATTTTTCAAAGATGCTGTTGGACGCAACGTTACGGTGAATGGCGATCGCTATCGTTCAATGCTAACAAACTTTTTGTTGCCAAAAATGGAAGAACTGAACTTGGTTGACACGTGGTTTCAACAAGATGGCGCTACATGCCACACAGCTCGCGATTCTATGGCCATTTTGAGGGAAAACTTCGGAGAACAATTCATCTCAAGGAATGGACCGGTAAGTTGGCCACCAAGATCATGCGATTTGACGCCTTTAGACTATTTTTTGTGGGGCTACGTCAAGTCTAAAGTCTACACAAATAAGCCAGCAACTATTCCAGCTTTGGAAGACAACATTTCCGAAGAAATTCGGGCTATTCCGGCCGAAATGCTCGAAAAAGTTACCCAAAATTGGACTTTCCGAATGGACCACCTAAGACGCAGCCGCGGTCAACATTTAAATGAAATTATCTTCAAAAAGTAAATGTCATGGACCAATCTAACGTTTCAAATAAAGAATCGATGAGATTTTGCATATTTTATGCGTTTTTTTTTTTAAAGTTCTCAAGCTCTTAAAAAATCATCGTTTATTTCCGGCTTAACCTTAGAATTTGTTTTGTCGAATGCGCCCTTTTAAATAATCTAATTATGTAAATATGGGCATCTTTTTGTGGTCACCCTATATTTTTCTGTTATATTGACTGATGCTTTACTTTTACTTAAAATCTTCTTCTGAAGTTCATCAAAATATCAAGTAGTATTAGACCGGGTAAAAATCTTAATTCATAAATTAAACACTGGTGCGCCCACGGTTCAGTTTTGTCTCCGCCACTTTTCCTTATTTTTATTAATGATTTTTTGTCTGAAACTTCTTACCCAATTAATTGTTTCGCTGATGACACTACCCCCAGCTTTTTATATTTGTTTTAAAATTCTCATCCTTGTCCTTCGGATATGGAATACCAATGGCACTTCATGATAAACTCAATAAATTCTGATCTTGACAGTGATGTCCAATGGGAAATCAAAAACCGTATAGAATTTAATGCTCCCAAAAGCCTATGTTGTTTACTGTCACAAAAGCCTATAGTTTATAAAGGCTATTTTCGTCTAAATTTGAGTATAATTCTTATATGCAGGTACTCCAATAACCCACTTGAGTATCTTGGACAGATTTCAAATGATAGCTTTAAAAATGATAGGTTACTGTTTTCAAACTGAAAAATTTGAATCTCTTTTTTCACCAACAATGCTCTATTGAAATTTATAGTTGCATTCCTCCTTCAAACAATTCAACTGTGAATACCGTAATCGTTACCGTAGAGATTCGTTTTTTAGCCGCACTACAAGAATGTGGAATGGTTAATCCTTTCTAATCCTGTCCTCCCTTCCTTATTACTAGCAGTGTGTATAATCACTATGGGTGTTCATAACACCTTGCGTGCGCGCCTCATGTAAAAATTACTTGCAATTCCAAATTGTGTAGGTAATATTTTTGTTTTTAAACATATTTAAAAATTATTTAAGGCTAATCATAATAATATAAAACTTTACTTTAACATTGATTTCAGTTACTTGAGATGTTAAAATTCTACACCCGTTTTGAAATCAACGATGTCACTGGTGATCCCTTGACCGATCATGATATGACTCAAATTCACTACAAAAAAATCACATCTCTTCAACGGGCAGCATTTGCAAAATTTCCCGACTTGAAAATATTTGCTCTGTCCAATGTCGCATCAGTCGATAGTCGTGAAGCTCTCGAAAAGCACTTTGGAGCTTTGAATGCAAATAACTTAAAAGAAATCGCTTCATTTCTGAACCTGGTTCCGGAAGAACTCACTGAACCTTTTGAATGGCATCGTTTGGATGAGGAATTTTTAAAAGAGCTGTTAATATCACGCCACGAAAGACATTCCTCGCAATTAGAAGCTTTGAACGAAATGCCTCTCTATCCAACGGAAAATATCATCTGGGATGAGAATATCGTTCCGACAGAGTACTATTCTGGTGATGGTTGCCTGGCCTTGCCGAAATTAAATCTGCAATTCTTGACGTTACACGATTATCTTCTGAGAAACTTTAATCTCTTTCGTCTAGAGTCAACCTATGAAATTCGACAGGATATTGAAGATGCGGTGAGCCGAATGTTGCCATGGCAATCGGAAGATGGTGATGTAGTGTTCGGTGGGTGGGCAAGAATGGCTCTGCCAATTCATTCGTTTGCCGTAGTCGAAGTGGCAAAACCACATATTGGAGAGAAGAAACCGTCCCGTGTGAGAGCTGACATCGCGGTTACATTGAGTGTCCGTAGGGAGATCAAAGACGAGTGGGAGAACCTTCGAAAGCACGATGTTTGCTTTTTGATCACTGTGAAACCAACACAGCCTTATGGTGAGTTTGATAAATCTTCTGTATGAATGTCGATTCAAATTCTATTCCTTTTTCTTTCAGGAACTAAGTATAACTCACGAGAACCATTTATCCCCCAAGTCGGTCTAGTAGCAGTTCGTGGTTGTGAGATTGAAGGAATGCTTGATGCAAATGGACGAGTCATTGAAGATGGCCCTGATCCTAGACCTACACTGCCAGGAGAACAGAGAACCTTCCGTGTGTGGTTAGACTCAAATCAATACCGTTTGGATATGGATGCCCTACAAGATGTAAAAGAACTTTATACAACTCATTTGTAAAGCTTTTTGTTAAATGGATTTTTTTATTATCTTAGGGAGCCGATGATGTCTACGAAAGTTTCAACATAATTATGCGTCGAAAGCCAAAAGAAAACAACTTTAAAGCTGTCTTGGAGACGATTCGACATTTAATGAACACAGAATGCGTAGTTCCCCCTTGGTTGCATGACATATTGTTGGGATATGGTGATCCCAGCGCAGCACATTACTCACACATGACAAATCAAGAGAAATCTTTAGACTTCAACGATACCTTCCTTGATATCGACCATCTGCGTAGTAGTTTTCCCTCTTACGAAATTGTTTGCCCTGAAGATAAAACCGAACTCTTGAAGCCTCCATTTCGACTTACATTTGGCGATGTTCCGGAGAGGAATGATGACAACGAAGAAGAGAACCAGAATGATGGTTCAGAACTTACAAAAACCATTATAGTAAAGCCTTATGTTTTTGAATGCCGTGGTCCGTACAAGGCCAATGCTCCAAAAAAGTAAGTTGAACCTTTGTAGAAGATTGTTGGAGTTTATTTTCATAGTTTTTTTCTGTAATCTTAGAAATACTGTACGATTTACTCCCACCCAAGTCGAGGCAATTCGAGCAGGAATGCAACCTGGCTTAACTCTTGTCGTTGGTCCTCCCGGTACTGGTAAAACAGATGTCGCTGTGCAAATCATTTCAAACCTCTATCACAACCATCCAAATCAGCGTACGCTTATTGTGACTCATTCCAATCAGGCTTTGAATCAACTCTTTGAGAAAATCATGGCCTTAGACATAGATGAACGACATTTGCTGCGTCTGGGTCATGGTGAGGAGGCTTTAGAGACCGAAAAAGATTTCAGTCGATACGGTAGAGTCAACTATGTCCTAGCCAAACGTTTAGATTTACTAAGCCAAGTTCAAAAGTTGCAAGAGTCAATCAATGTTCCTGGCGACAATGCATACACTTGTGAAACAGCTGGCTATTTCTATCTCTACAATGTCATGGCTCGCTGGGAGAAGTTCCTTAACATAGCAACCGAGGCAAGCGTAAAAGACGAAGCCACATGGAAGGCTGTTTTCGAGCAACAATTTCCATTTTCAAAATTTTTCGATGACACCCCACAGCCTTTGTTCAAGGGTGAAACCTTCAAGGAGTACCTATCCATCGCCGAAAGTTGTTTTAGATATATCTCGAGAATATTTACCGAACTGGAAGAATTCCGAGCATTCGAATTGCTGCGGAGCGGTTTGGATAGGTCTAAATACTTACTAGTAAAAGAAGCCAAAATTATAGCCATGACTTGTACGCACGCCGCATTGAAGCGCAAAGAATTGGTTAATCTTGGTTTTAAATATGACAACATCCTAATGGAAGAATCGGCCCAAATTTTAGAAATTGAAACATTCATTCCATTGTTGTTGCAAAATCCCATGGACGGTTTTAATCGTTTGAAACGTTGGATTATGATTGGCGATCATCATCAGTTGCCTCCGGTTATTAAAAATATGGCCTTCCAGAAATACTCCAATATGGAACAGAGTTTGTTCACCCGTCTTGTGCGCCTGGGTGTGCCTACTGTCGATCTTGATGGTCAGGGTCGTGCTAGATCGGGTATTTGTTCGTTGTACAAGTGGCGCTATAAAAAATTGGATGATCTTGAGCACATTTTTGTGAGAGACGAATATAAGAAGGCAAATGCGGGCTTCGTTCATGACTATCAGCTGATAAACGTTGAAGATTTCAATGGAGTCGGCGAATCTGAACCAAATCCATTTTTCTATCAGGTAAGTTTCGGTTTGTTTGTTTTTATTTTTCTTTTCTCTCAAGGCCAAGTTCAATAATTTAATTTCAATTATAGAATCTTGCGGAAGCTGAATATATTGTGGCGGTTTTTATGTATATGCGACTCCTAGGCTATCCAGCTGATAAAATATCAATTCTAACAACTTACAATGGCCAGAAGCATCTTATTCGTGATGTTATTAATTTGCGATGTGGCAAAAACCCACTTATTGGATGGCCACATAAAATAACCACCGTTGACAAGTATCAAGGTCAACAAAATGATTACATATTAATATCGTTAGTTCGAACAAAAGCGGTGGGTCATTTGCGAGATGTTCGTCGTTTAGTTGTAGCTATGAGTCGTGCTCGCCTGGGTCTTTACATATTCGGAAGAGTTTCGTTGTTTAAGAACTGCTTTGAATTGCGTCCAACTTTTGAATTGGTAAGAGTTTTAAAAAATGTTTAAAAAAACTTCACACAATGACTTCCTTTTATGTATAGCTCACTAAAAACCCTCAAAGCTTGCAAATACTCCCTGATGAAAGCTTTCCAGCAAAACGTTTGAGCGGAGATGTAATCAATGAGTCTCAGCTCAAAAACATCAATTCAATGTCTGAAATGGCCGAATATGTCTACAATCTATACATGAGCAAAGTAGAGGCGCTAAAAGAACAAATGACTGAAGTTGAGCAAATCTACAACGATCTACCCCAAGAGTCAGAACCTATGGAGCAAGACCCAGCGGAAAAAGAAGACGACGACGACGACGGTGTCATCATACATCAAATTATTGAACCAGTTCCAGCGGAAAAGAAGAAAGCGAAACCAGCAGCCACAAAGGAGCCGGAAAAATTCAAACAAACTCCCATAGTGAATGAAATCGATGAACCCGAAAACTAATTAAAAAGAAACAGTTTCATTTTCCATCTAGTTTAAAAAACAAAAAAAAAACAATTTTTATTTTAAATATTTATTACTTCTTTGGTGCAGTTATTCCTTCTAATTGTGCCTTTAATTGAGCATTTGTCTTTTTCAAGAACGCTACCTCTTCGGCGTATTTTTTCTCTTCAGAGGCACGAAGTTCGGCATAACGTCGTTCATTTTGCTCCGACTTTACCTTCATGTCGGTTATGATCTCTTCGAGTGATTCTTTATCTATTTCGAGTTGTTTAACTTTCTCTCGAAGACGTTCTTTTTCTTCATGGGCCTGCAAAGCTTTTCGCATGCCAAAAGCTACTGAACTACAGTATAAAGTTTCATAGGCCTCCATAGACATGGCGATTTCATCGCGAATACGAAGTAGCAAAAGTCCTCTTTCTGAACAATTGATGGTCACTTCACGGATAAGTTCATCTGGGAAAATCAAGAAAATATTTTTATAACGCATTAGGATTTAAGTTTAATTTTTTTACCGAAGCATTGTGAATAAAGTTCTCGGCGAATAGGACATATTCCTGTCTCACGGGCTTGGGTTTGTTGGAGTCTGGTATCTAACATCTCTTGAAGATTAATTACATCCTGACGAGTAGCAGGAGTGCTTGATACCTAGGGGTAGAATAAAGAAGTATTATAAGTTGGTTCTTATTTCTATGAAATTGAAAATCATATCAGTTTTGTTTAACTTTATTTCCATTTAGGTATATGACAATTGGAAAAATGGTTACCAAAAGCTAAAATCAAAATGTGGCTAACGATTTTGTGGAACAATAAAAATTCAATGCCTAAATTAAATAAACTTACTGTTTGTGTCCATAACTGTCCATCCTGTTCCCAACAACGAGGCGGTAAAATAGAATTTAAAATCTCTTCCGTTTCGCGCTTAGTATCAAATACAACTGCAGCTGTTTGTGGTCTCGCTATTTCCTTGACGAAAAATTATAACATGTGTAGATTTTATTTATATATGTATATGGTGTACAAAATTTCACAATTTAACTTACAACATCTCCAGCTCCCTTTTTCTCGGGATGTTTAATAACCAATATTGGATTATCATAGCGTACAAGAGTTTGAAAAGCTTCTACGTTTTTCTCCCCCATTTTAGTTTCTAGTCTAAATTTAATTTGATTTATTTAAAAAAAAATACAGTATTTACATATGATATGTATTTGGCATACATTTCAAATATTGAGATGTAAACAAACTACGTATTTTTGCTTAGCAACTCGAAAGTTATAAATCTCCTCGGATACGCTTGCATACGATTTGACAACAACTTATTTCATAAAAAGTATAGATAACATGAAGGGTTTTTTAGCTCATAAGGTTTGATAAAATTTTTTCCAAACTAACAATATTGCAATTCATAAAGTCAATGTAGTAGCTGGAACTAAAGTGAGTAAACAAGCTTTGAGAACGAATAGGCTTTGGGTTGTTTCATTTTTTTAAAGACCATATTTTTATATGAATTGTTCCAAATTTGGCAATATAATCAATGCCACATTTTTTGGCAATGCATTTCAAAAAAATTAATGACGAAATTAATTTTTTTCCTAATCAGCTGATGCAAAATATCAGCAAAATTCCTGAAATATTGATCACGTTCCAATTGTTTGCTGTTCCTGTAGCATCATCATACAAATTACTAATGAAGTCAACAGCAAAATTGATAAAAACGAAGTGATTATTTAATACATTCTTCTAAACTAATAACTTAAATTTAGTGATTATTATAAACGCCTATCAGTAAAACATTTCAGATTGCTCCTGTTTCGATTTTTACTGATAGCTTGAACAGGCACCTTAAGAATAATCTAAAAGTTCCGTAACGACGAAGACGTTGAAAACAGAATACAGACAAATAAAATATACATAACAAATAAAATATAAAAATATGATTTTCTGGTTATTCTTTTTTTGCTTTGTAAGATAAACTTCAAAACCCCTAGCTTAAAAAAAAAAAGTTGGACTTAGGTACCTTCCCGCAATTTACATAATTCGCTGGGAAGATTAAAATTATAACTTAAAATAAAGATAAGTTGTCCTGAAAAAAACTAACTATTGGAATACACGATCTTTCCCATTTCTAAGCTTATATTGAGACCATCTTGTATTGAATCGACAGTGTTTTCCTTGTTCCTCAATTGACAGCATTAAAAAGGCGGGAACTAATTCTATGATATGAAGGAGAAAATAAGATGTTAGATAGAATAGTGTGATCATTTCACATGCCCATATGTAAGTATATGTGTTTGGATAAAATGGAGAGATACCTTCTTCTCAAGCTGGTCGCCTGGTAAAAAAGGAGAATTCGATAAAATTATCTATAAATCAACCCCATTTTGTTTTACCAAGCCCTCATATTGGAAACGGTAAAGAACAAGGAATGCTTTTATTTAACATATTCATACAAAATTCTTTTTGATGTACCAGGCGAACAGAATTGCAAGGCGCGATGCTTTCGATTTTAGCTTAAACGTTTTTCTATGCATTGCCCATCAGTTTGGCTTTTGATTGGAAGTATGTATAGATGGTTAGCTGGTAAGAATGAGATAGCTGCTAGACAAAGTATGGTACATATGTATACCTTCTACTCAAGCTGGTCGCCTGGTAAATGAGGAGATTTCGATAAAATAATAACCCCATTTTGTTTCACTAAGCCTCATTTTTACACGGTAGAAGAACAAGAAATGCTTTTTTTATTACATATTCATAGAAAATTCTGTTTGATGTACCAGGCGAACAGAATTGCAAGGCGCGTTGCGTTCGATTTTAGCTTAAACTTGTTTGTATTAATTGCCCATTAGTTTGGCTATCGATTGAAAGTGTGTATAGGTGGTTAGCGGGCAAGAATGAGATAGCTGATAGACTAAGTATGTTTGTGTATGTGCAGACTAGATAAAGGTAAAGAGAAGAACTATATAGATCGTACCAAGTAACAAGGGCACAAAAAAGAAATAATTTTCGAAAGAGAAAGGACATTTTTGAGAAAGAAGGATAGGAATAATTAATCCCACCAATTTTCACAACCGTTTTATTCATTCTAAATAGATTTTCTTTCTCTTTCTTGCGCTCGTGTAACCAAACATATACCTCCTTAGGCAACATGATCACCGAATTCATTCCTCGGATACGCTTACATACAATTTGACAACTCCTTTCATAAAAAGTATACCTATTGATAAAATGAAGGGTTTTTAGCTCGTAAAGTTTTATATAATTTGTCCCAAACTTACAATATTGCAATTCATAATTTTCAATGTGATGTAACTAAAATAGCTATGAGAACGAATTGGCTTCTCTAAAGCCTTGTGTTGTTTCATTTTTTTAAAGATCGTATTTTTATATGAGTTGTTGCAATATTTGTTCCAAATTTGGCAATGTAATCAATGCCACATTTTTTGGCAATTTTTTTTTTCCCTAATCAGGAAAAATTCCCGAAATACTGACCACGTTCCAATTGTTTGCTGTTCCTATGGCATCATCATAAAAATTACTAATGAAGTCAACAGCAAAATAGATAAAAACAAAGTTTCTTTGAAGCCCGTGGTTATTTAATACATACCTCTAAACTAATAACTTTAATTTATAGATTATCAGTAAAACATATCAGATTCCTTTTGTTTCGATTTTAACTGATAGTTTTAACAGACTCCTAAAGTATATTCTAAAAATTCTCCAAACACCCATCTTTTTTAGCTAGATTGTCGTAAATTTTCCTTTAACTCCACAATAACAAAATTGTCTTTAGCTATAAAATCCGTAACTACGAAGACGTTGAAAGTTTAATACAAGCAAATAAAATATCTTGTGGCATTTTCAGCTTTTGCATTCAATCAGTGCTCACTTTCTTACTTAGAAAGATCTGTATTTTAGCCCCCATTATAACTAAAATATAATACACGTTACTTCTATCTTTTAAAAAATGTATTTAATGGAATGAATTATATTGAAAAAAGTAAGTATTACAACTTTTCCCATCACTAGGCCCAACAAGCTTTTGTTGATAAGTTCTCTTGAACACGGAATATAACCCAAATTTTAGGGCGGAGACAGCTTATTTATGGTAATTTAATTATGAAAAAAATGCATAGTTTCTCAAAAAAGAGATGTAGTGGACAAAATAATATAGAAAGAGATAATAATGTAACAACTACGTACATAGGTACTTCTCAGCCTCCTCAAAGGTGAAAGAAAGAAGCACAAAGCTGACACAGTTGAGGAGTGCCTTTAAACTCTCTCCCTTCCACGCGTGTTCAACACAATTTAAAAGGTTAGAGTGAATAGGAACGAAAAAATGGTGGTTTTCATACTAATGTTATTCTGAATTTTATAAATTTACTGGTTATTCTTTGTTTGCTTTATAAGATAAACTTCAAAGCCCATATCTTTAAAGAAAGAAGTAGGGCTTAGGTACCTTTCCTTCAATTTACATAATTCGCAGGGAAGATGTAAATTATAACTTAAAACAACGATAATTGGTCTTGAAAAAAAAAACTAACGAATATCACACGATCTTTTCCATCTCTAAGCTTATATTTAGCCATCTAGTATTGAATTGACAGTGTTTTCCTTGTTCCTCAATTGACAGCATTAAAAAGGCGGGAACTAATTCTACGATATGAAGGAGACAATAAGATGTTAGATAGAATAGTGTGATCAGTTCACATGCCCATATGTAAGTTAATGTGTTTGGATAAAATGGAGAGATACCTTATTTTCAAGCTGGTCGCCTGGTTAATGAGGAGAATTCGATAAAATAATCAACCCCATTTTGTTTCACCAAGCTCATAGTGCAAACGGAAGAAGAACGAAATGCTTTCATAATTATGTTCATACAAAATTCTTTTTGATGTACCAGGCGAACAGAATTGCAAGTCACGTTGTGTTCGATTTTAGCTTAAACTTTTTTTTAATGCATTGCCCATCAGTTTAGTTTTTGATTGAAAGTATGTATAAGTGGTTAGCGGGTAAGAATGAGATAGCTGCTAGACAAAGTATGTTTGTGTATGTGCAAACTAGATGATAAGGTAAAGAGAAGAACTATATAGATAGACGGGCGCAAAAAAGAAATCATTTTCGAAAGAGAAGGGACATTTTTGAGAAAGAAGGATAGGAATAATTAATCTCGCCAATTTTCACATCCTGTTTATTCATTCTAAATGGATTTTCTTTCTCTTTCGAGAATTCTTTTTTGCGCTCGTGTAACCAAACACATACCTACTTAGGCAACATGATCGCCTGGTAAAAAAGATTCAAGTGACATTTTGTGAAAAAGGGAACTGAGAAAAAATTTAACCACCAAACTTTTTCATGCTGAAGAATAAATAATAATTTTTTGCCCTGAGTACTTGGACTCTTTCTTCCTAGGTACACGAACTTCCATTCGAATCATTATAATGAATTATGTAGCTGTGAACCAAAAATTATTGATTTAAATGAATGTACAATATAACAATATTAATTAAGAATTTTTAAATCTCAAATGATTCAAAAAGGAATCTAAGTGGCAAGGGAAAAGTTTTCAAAAAAAGTTATGTATTTTTTTAAACAATTTATAATTGATTTCCAAATTTTAATATTTGCTGGATAAACTTTAGAATAAAAACCATTATCCAAAAAATTAAACGAATTTTAATAAATATGATAAAATTTAATGGAATGAATAGGAACATTTCCAGAAATCCATGCACCTATTGTAGGTATATTCGAATATTTTTCAAGTTGGTCGTTTGAAGGATGTAATGGACAGGTTCAGACGACATAAGGGACTCGAAAGCTAGACAAGTTTCTAGTATTTGATTGGCCAGCTGCTAAAAAATTACCTTCCAATTAAGGCAATTTGGAAAGTTAGTCAAGAAAAATCTCCCCACCTTTTAAGTCAAAACGTCTATTAAAATGACAGTTGATAATGTTTTTTCATTCAACTGAAAGCTGCACTTCATTAATTACTAACTAGTTGCTTTGGTCAAAATTAAGGTTCAAATAATGAAGTTGACTGCAAATGAAGTCCCTTATGTTGCCTGAACCTGCCCAATGTCATATTTTAGGTATCTAGGGTTGGAAGTGGAAAATGAACTTTTGAGTTCATTGACACAATTAGGGACACATAAAAATTTCTGGACATTAACCTTTCGAGAAAATAACATTCCTAAACAAATATAGATTATGTATGAAGGAATGGTAGTCTTATTATGTCGCAAACCGTCTCAAGCCCCAACCTCAGTTACCAGACCGTTTAAACGTTGTGTGGAAAGAAATCAACTGAAGACTGCAGTAAGAAATTGAAATCGAATGTCAACGAAATTTTGTAGAATATTCTCCCCGTCTTTCGCGAACAAAATTATCGAATCGATGCCGCGGCGATATGATAATTGTTAAAGGTGACCCAACAAAACATATCTTCCAATTTTACCACACTTCAAGATTTCTTCGATTATCTACGTTTAATTTTATGACATTTATTTCAAGAATGTTGAGTTTTGTAGTCGTTATTCTATTTTGTTAATTGTTTTTACAGATTTTTCTCTTGTTTATTAAACAGAAAATATTAAATAAATTAAAATTGAAAAAAAAACATTGTATTTTATTTTTTGTTGGTGTATGTTCAATTTTGAGAGTAATTGTAGGAAAACTTGTGAACTTAAATAAGGGAGCACAATTATTTTCAGTTTTTTTAAGGACAAATCCTTGTCAAAAGAAGGAATTTATACTAATATGAATAAGCTGAAGAGTTTTTTGTTTGAACGCCCTAGTTTCAGGAAATACTGTCCCGATTTTAAAAATTCTTTAGAAGTCTATAGGCTTTATAATATCGCGCTAATACAAATACCAGAGCAGTTCCAATAAATAATTTTTTAAAATCTTTTTTTCCTTTTTGAGAGCTTTCACTGCATGCGCTGCGGAAACGGTTAAATTTTTCCCAAAATAATGTATCACAGTATTGCTACCCCTTAATAGTTCTAAAAAAAAGTCCACAATATCATAGGGCCATCTTTTAAAACTGGCTCACTACAACCTTCTTTATGCTAACTAAATTTGTTTAAAAATAAATCATGCGAACAAAGCCGCGGGGCGCAGCTAGTATAATTATATGAAGGGTTATCATTGTTTCAGAATTTAAATTTGTTTTAAAATTTGTCAACACCTTTTCATTTGTATAAATAAATAAGACTTAAAAAGAATGGAATGGAATCATTTAAGTCAGAATCTAATAAATATTTAACTATAAAATAAATAATTAATATTTAAAAATGACTGGTTATCCAAAAAATTCTATTGATTTTTTTTAATTTATACATTTATTTAATTAAGGAACATTATACAAAAACATTAAAATTATTTAAAAAATAAATAAAAGCACTTTATTTACAATACACTATCTACCCAAGCAATCATTTTGCTGAGCAAAAACTTTGGTTTCGTTCTTTGTGCGATTAACACTCTGTCACACTTCTTGATTCAGGTTAAATTATATTTTTTTAAATTTTTGTTAGGATTCATCCTTCTATGCTTCGTATACCATACAAATTATTTTGCAACTCGAAACTTCAGATCATTAGAAAAAAACAAAATTTATAAATATTTTCAAAATTTAGTAAGTAAAATTGGAAAATGAGTATACCGAGATCATTGTGGGTGGGTATAAAAATTCGACCCAAATCAAGTGGTGCACTGAGTTTATGTTGATGACATTTTTCACCGGTTTTTATTTTTTCTAATCAGGACTTGTCCCAGAACATTGAGGAACAATAATATAAAATGGAATTCAACCAAAAAATATCGAGAAAATTACATTAAATTTATATAAAATGTATAACTAGCCTAAAAAACCACTTGAAAACTTTTTTTCCGATTTTTTTTTGAGATAGCTACTCGTAAGTTCGAAAACGAATCAAGAGAAAAGGTTTGGTATATAATACAAACAGCTTTAGATTCTCCCCATGACTTTGCTGATTGGTACGCCAAAAATAAATAATTTAAGTTTGACCGACGAAATGAAATATTGAGCATAAAATTTGGACGAATATAAAAATATGGTGGGATTCAAAACAAATGTAACCAGAGTTCAAAAAATTTAAAGACTTAAGGATGCATGAAGATGGAAACGTTTATTTAAAGTCTTAGAGAGGTAGGTTGCTTAAATGACGCTCACGAAAATTGGAACAAAAAAGTATATAGCTATCAATATTATCAGACAAGATTAGACAATACAACATTTTTCAAATTAATTGAACTGTCATGTTGATGATATCATAATTTTAAGAACGGATTTAAGTTATTTTAAAATAAAGCTAAGGCAAGCGAAAATGTCATTTTCATATGATTCAAATAAGTTTCTCCTATGCTACATTAGGAGTGACTGAATTCAGGTTTTTTGACAAAACACTTTCAGACATTATTTAATAACGTTTTAAGAACAAAGTCTAAATAAGAAAATGATTTCGATTAAACTGAATTGACAGTGAAAAGGACACTCCAATCAATTATTTCTATCTCAACACGAATTTTTTTTCTATGTAAAACATGATTTTTGCGGAAATGAAAATAAATTGTCAAAAACAATCAAAATTTGTGAAAAAAAGTAAAAATGAATTGCTGACTTTTGTTCTTATAAAATCACAGATTAAGGCATATTCAGTTTAAGTTTCATCAGGAACATTAGGATGGTCGTTTAATGTTCATACAGTTATAGTCGTTTTGACGAAAGCTATAGAAAAAGGCAATCGTCATAATGATTTCAATAAAAATTGACCACCACTAGCACCGATTCTACTTCTGGATTTACTGTGCAAAGTCCTGACAAATTCATATAAAAAAGTCAAATTCACAAAGCATGAACCTTACAATTTTAGAATTTTGCGATCAAGTTGAAAATCAATGTCTTAAACAACATCTTGTAAAGTTTTTCTAAACTTTAGTTCACACTTCGTAGATTTAAATTGATTTTAATGATGTTTCTAACTATAATCCTAGCTTCTAAAATGTTTTATTATAGAAAAACTTAAGCTGAGCACAATGACAGTTTGTGTATATTTATGAAAAAATATAGTTTTTGCGAACTTTTACACAATGAGCATATTTAACCGCTATTTCAGTTAAAGTTTCAAAATAAATTAAATTATATTAACGATCAACAGTTATCCATATAGCCTTAAATATGTTTCGTGAATATTTCGAACAAAATGCATTCTCACCGAATAAAAAATGATCAAGTGATTTTCAGGCTGGCCGTACATACATATATACATCCATACATACATAATAAGTTAACAAATTATTTACACTTTCACTTACAACGTTAAGTTTAATTATTGTTTTGTTGGTATTCCACGATTATTTTGTTTGTTTTGTTTTGAATACACCAAAGGATTAAATAAGTCACACAGCCTTCATTTTTTAAAAGACGTCCTTGAAAATATTTTTGGCTTTAACATTAAAAAACACAACAAAAATTAACTTAAACCTTCAGATAGTTTTCGGAACATGGGGAACAAATTAAAAAAAAAAGGTGAAATTATTCTTTTGTTTCCAAATATAATTCTCATTGCCAATCGTGCTGTTCTTGCTGCAGCCTATCAGTATGGTCCTTATCATCGAAGCTTACATTCTTACAATTTCATCCACCCCTATAAACCGTAACACTTCCCTCGCTACACTTGGAGTCTTGGCTTCTTAGTTGATTTCTATACTCGTCCAGTTCTTGCATGCGATAGGTGCCAAGATTAACTTGAATCATCAAAGTTTCCATGATTCGTTCGTTCTTCAGCGATTTAGATGGCAGCACAACAGTCAGTAGTTCACTCGGGGATATACGACATAGATTTAAGTCTCTCGTTAGTCTTTCCATAATGCACTCGAATTCAAATTGGGTATCTTTGTTGGGTAGCATCTTCATTTTATCGACCTTGCTTTGGGCCCACGCAAGCATGGCTTCGAATTTACGAATTTCTGGAGTCTGCAGGTCGCGACACATGATCATCTGGACCATCGATTCGGAGAGGTTTAAAAAATCAGACTGCCTAAATAGGGCGTGTGCTTTGTTTTCCACAAATGTTAAAATCATATTGACTAATTCTGAGGCCGAAGTATAGCGCCAATAGTAGTTTTCTAATGAGATGAGCATGGGACACACAACTTCGATACGCAGAAATTGTTTGCAGTGATGGAAGCAGGCTTGAAGAAGTTCAGGGAGATCGTAATGTTCAGCAGCGCAGAGGAGACCTAAGGACAAAAGATAGGTAAATAGTTTAGTATGATATCACAGAATTCGTCAAACATAAAATAAGTATGGACCTGGTATTGAAACACATGTAAGTGGGCACGTCCCCGTATGCAAGTAATCCAAAAGCACTCGAAACGTTTCGGGATCAAATTCTATAATACTAAATTCTGTCTGAGCTAGCTTGGCTCGATCTACTTTTTGTGCATCTGCACAAACTGATAGCCTTGGAACAGCGAGCTGATTGTTGCCAGGTTTATCCTTTCCGTCTTTGTCTTTACTTTCTCGATCTGTTAAAATCAAACCAGAAATTAAAAAGAATTTGAAAAAATTAAATTTTCTTCTTACTCGAACAATCCTGTGAAGATATCCACTTCTTTTTGTCCTCAGGATTCAATTGGGTATTTTTATTCCTTATTGATCGACCCCAGCCAGCAGTGATAGTTCCAAGGCGAGAAAATGCTCGTTTCACCATAGGCGATGAGGGTACACTCTTAGGCCGAGCCGACTCAATATCCGGAACAGTAAGGTAGTTGTTGCTCTTCGGCTTCTGATTTTGTGGTGAAACTAATGATGGAGCCGGTCGAGCAAATATTTCAGCAACAGGAATTTGAGGTGATCCAAAACCAGTTTGAATTCCATATAGCATTTCCTGGGGTGGGGAAAAATAAATTTGGATTGGAGAAATAAATCATAGTTCCCAATATTATCTCTCTCAAAAACTTACTTGAAAAACACGACTTCGCACACCAAGTATCGCCCGAACTCCAATAAAGCGCGCTTTCTGCTTAGACTGCCCAACCAGAAAGACAACATCAAAAAGATGAGCATTTTGCAAACATAACGGTTCTTCGTTAAGAAAAACACGCGTAAAATCTTTGGCTAGTTGATCATAGTCTTCAAATTGATCACGCACTGAGTCAAGCAGTGGCGATGAAGGTCGCATGTGTCCTTTATTTTAATTTAAGAAGAAAAAAATCGATAAGAAATAATTGATTTTGAATAAAATAGATCAAAATAATTCTTTAAAAACAATCCGGACTGAAGACAAGATTGGTTAAAATGAGGTGACAAATGCTTCATTAGCTCCCAGTCAAAATGTCAAAAAGAGTTATTTTAAATGTATTTTGTTTCTATTGTAGTTTTCCATCGCTTAAGTTTGATTTCTAATGAGGTATTCCATGGGCAAAATATATCAATTTATTTTTTATTTAGATCTGTCAATACACATTTCCCAGTTTATTCGATGTTTAAAATAAATTGTTTTATTTTTGTTTTTTGATCAAATCTGCAGCTATGGATTTTGTTTCACTTTCACATTCGGGGAAGAATTATGGTTACACAAATTTCGACCAATTTTTAACACATACAAAATTGTATTAGGTTTGTCGCCAAAAATGCAAAATTGCTTAAAAAATATTAGGTTACTGAGTTGATTAATAATGCCCAATGGAAAGACAAATTTCGATAAAAAGTTTTATTTCACCAATGGAAGACTCTAAATGGAAGTTGTCAAGTAGCTTACGATATGATACAAATAAATCTGGTGTCAATATATTTTAACTTACCGATAGGCCGCCATGAACCTCTTCGGTAGGGCTTAGGTATTTGACCAGTTTCCGCATGATTTGAAAGGTTCATAACTAAATCTTCTAACATCTGCGAACGTGTTCTCTCTTGCATGCGGGCAAATTTAGGAGCTGAATACGAGGCACGCTCACCATTCACGATTTTTGTTAGCAACCACTCACTATTAAATTTTAAATTCAATTTGTTATATACACTTCTATTTTTGTATTCAATTGAAACTCACCGAAACATGGGTCCTTTCTCAAAAACAGATTGTTCCCACAAATAAGGCTTATAGGCACCAACTTCGTCTCTTGTCACTACAGAGACTTCATACCTGGTGGGCTTGTGTTTAATTCTTGCAGATACTCGAACCTTCAAAATATACAAATGAAAAACGTATTTCATAAAGATCAAAATGGAAGTCATTATGTGTAAAATTTCTTCGGAACTTGTAAGCTTTTTACATTGTTACTGAAATAAACCTATATTTTTGTAATAAAAGCCAAAATGCAGGTCCAGATAACAATTGACATTTGATGTCAACTGCATTCTTTCAACCTTAACTTTGCACAAGGCAACTAGTTAGTTTTTCAAGGGTCATCAATTTCAAACTCGGAACTTTACTTCAATAACTTCTAACTTTAGTTGATAGTGTAAAACTACCAAAACATTATTGTATATAAAACAATCTTAAGGCAACCTGCAAACCCGTCACTACTTCTATTTTGTATTGTTAAAAAAAGATTAATTGCTCCTTTTCCAATTTGACAAGAGACCCTTTTACACAAAACAGTAAATTACAGAGTAATAAATTTGGGTTGAATGAAAAAAAGATGATCGGCTGTCATTTGGACATAAGTGAACGTGAAATGATAGGGCAGGTTCAGGCGACATAAGGGACTTGAAAGTAAGGCAAGTTTTTAGTATCTGATTGGATAGCTGCCAAAAAATTGAACTTATGTCAAAATGAAAATTGATGATGTTTTTTAACTCAACTGAAAGCTGAACAATTTCATTTAATCTTTTGTATAAAAGGGTTCCTTGTCGAATTGGTAGAGAAATAAGTAACATTTCTCTACAATACTTGCCTGAGGAGTGTTTTGTAGACAATAATCTTTTTGATAGTTTTTGTACAATGAACTGAATGTAGAGGTTAGTAAAGTAAAGTTGAAGATTATGACAGTTGAAAAACTCACTAGTTGCCTTGGTCAAAATGTACGTTCATAGAATGCAGTTGACTGCAAATGAAGTCCCTAATGTTGTCTGAACCTGCCCATAGTTTTCTTGACTAACTTTCCAGTCGATTTTCCTATAAAGTTGTCTTATTTGGGAGGGAATTTTTTGGCAGCTGGCCAATCAGATACTGTAGAAAGTAACCTTAGCCTCAAGTCCCTTGTGTGTTTCGAACCTATTCAAAACCTCATAGAAACTTTTTTTCCGTTTTAAATTAAAAAAAAATATTTAAAACAATTTTAATTACCAAAATAAATGTATGTAGAAAATGACTTTTTATGCAAGCAGGACTAAAACGTGTATTGTCAGCTTCCAAGAATACCACACAAACAATATCGTTACCGATGTGACGTTTGCGCTGTAGTTTTTGTGGATCGTGCTTTTCATATGGCAGTAATGTTGACACATGAAACATTATTTCAATATTACGCCAGTTTGTGTAAACTGAATAAAGTCCTGAAAATAATATGGTAAGAAAGAATTTGTTATTTATACGAGTATAGTTTATTTTATATTAAGATAATGTAAAATATTTGCAATTAAACTCACCTGTCAAATCATGGACAGTATCAAGGCCACCTTTGTACTTATCGAAACCGCGAAGTCTACACCTATCACCTAAAAGCTGTAGAAATTCTTCAAATAACGATGAATTTTCATTATTGTCTAATATCTGCTCTTCAGTATATTGATCTTCTTTAACAAAGATAACACCAACTTTAAGTTCAGATTTAATAAAAACCTATGCAAATGAAAGATACAAAAAATATTTAAAAAAAAACGATTAATTGTTTAATGAAAATTTTGTTTAGTTAGAAATTTTAAGTTTGTGTGAAAAACTATATCAGACAAAATTGTTACGACGCACAGGAGGTAAAACTCTAGCTGGGAAAAAGTAAGATATTTTCGTCAACAAAAAGCAGTAAATCATTAAGCATATTGCTTTAATAGGGTGTTATTACACTTAGACGTTTTTAGAAGGACGCAAATAAGTGCGATAGAGAAAGTAGGTGAAATACTTTAAAAAGGTTCCACCCCCATAGTTGAGGGTTCAGGATTGTCTTGGATGGTTTTTGAAGTTTCGTTTTCTTGCCTTTCTTTCTTTCTTGGCATTTCTTTATTATTGTTTCTAATGTTTCCGAGTAAACAAGAAATATTCCGCCGGAAAAATTCAATTGGACCTTATAACCGAATTAAATGAAGGAATGATTGAAAGAGTCTAGCTGGGTAGTTTAAGTTTTGGAATGTTTTATCCGTTGAAACAAAGTAATAGCCAACTTTTCTGTCCCTCAAAAATGTACTTTTTTAAATGTCGTTTTCAATGAACGACAAAAGCAGGTTAAAAGTTTTTTCATTTATCCTTATATAATTTACAAACTATGGTTTATCATTTAATTTTAGTTCTTTTGTGAAGAAAAAGAAGGATTCTCTCCAGATTTTAATCACATTCCCTTTTTTCTTTTGCTTTGGAATTTTTAAAACATCCTCACAAAAGTCTAACACATCTTTTAACATTTCGGAATTATTCACCCCTATCACAGAGTCCCTCGTAGCGAGTCCCCGAAAATTGTGTTACGCTACGAATACGAATACATTCACATCATAAGCCCCGAACGAATTCAAAAAGCATTGGCACACAGAAATACTAATTTCGGAGTTTTAAAATCAGCTGATATGCGTCAAAATAAGAAAATTAAATAAAAGTTCGTTTTTCATCTTTCGATTTGTTCTTGTTTTAATTTGTTTTTGTCTTTAAAAATTGATAGTATTGTCGTTGCAATCTTTGCAATAAATGAAGAAAATACACGAAGACTGGATGAATCATATGATTGACGCGAAGTGGTTGGAAGACGCCGTGGAACATTTCTCACATCAACTACGTCTGATGACATCGAAGCATCGGCAAGTTAGATCTCTTCACAAGGTTCATTTGATTCTAAAGGCTCGGAGGAATTTTTTGAATCCAAAAGATTGTGGATCTTTTATCCCGCTGGTCAAAGTTCATTCATTCTTATGACACCTTCTTCGAGGCTGCTAAAAAAATGCATTCTATTTGCTCCGCCACCTGTAGCTTTGCATTCTTTTTTGTTCTCAACCATTTCCTCTTGATTTATACCTTTCAATCTAACCACACTTAAGAATTCAATTAAATTATAAAAAAGTTTGGACTAATTTATTCAATTTACTTTTTTCCAGCTAGAGGTGTCCTTAGAAGGTTTGTCTTTAACTATTTAACTCTATTTTTACTGCCTCCCAAAACGAATTCACTTACTCCTTAGGGATTTTTGAAAATCCTTGGGCAATTTCAAGTTTTTCTTGAAGACTTTTCATAAAGCTTTTCGAATTGAATTTTATTTGTGATAACTTTATTTGCCCTTAAAAAAAAATAATAAAAAAACAGGTAAACACTTTCACATTAAAACAATAGTAAAACTTAGATGATTCTTTTCATATATTTTATTTTTATTTAATTTATCTTCGCAAGCTTAATTTTTTGTTCGTTTTAAAAACTCCGATCAAAATAATTGTTCGTAGAAAAAACTGCCAAACTTCCTATTCATTCGGGGCTAGTGATACCAATTTTCACGAACTCCGAATTTCGTAGCAAATTTTTTTAGTACGACGGGACCAATGATACAATTATTCGGGGTTCGTACTACGAATCTATTACGACGGGGCCTGTGATAAGGCTGATTATCTTTATTCATGATGTCATTAATCATTCTGTAGTAAAAAGTGCAGTTTTCTTTAATTATTTTTACACTTTGACTTTATGGACGAGAACAAACAATGTAAGAAAGTGTCAAAAACACGCAACCTAAAAACATCCGAGTGTAATAATGCGAGATTGGCGGGATGGGTATTGAAGAGAAAATATGCAAAACACGCAGCATACAGAAAATCTGAGTGGATAGGATATTTAGGATATTTAAATTATTTATTATTTATCTTCAGTATTACAGTAATAATAATTTTTAATATTTTGGAATTCTATATAATATGTAATGATAAAAAATAATAATTTAATTTGGCAATGGCGTTGCCGTCTGTCTGAGTGTAATAACACACATAGCAAGGAAGGTTATTTCTTTTTCCAATATTTTCGATACTTGGGTAATGCAGAGCTTTGACATGAAATGCGTTTAAAATTCCTTAACTCGCGAATTTACCTTTCCAGTGTTAGCAAATATTTACGAGTAATTTTATTGAAATAAAAGTTGAGGAATTATTTGAAGAAAAGATGTCAGAATCTAGTATAGGTAAGCATTTTAATATTAAGCAAGTTATTCAACAAAAAAAGTAGTTTTTTTAGGTGTTAATTACCATGTGTTGAAACCTTTCCGGAAAAAAGTAACGTGGAGTAAAATCTCAAAAAAAAAATGTATTGAAAGATTAGAATATTGCCTTTAAAACAAAACTACATTTAAGTGCCGCTTCATTGCACAACCTTGTTTTTTTCTTCTTTAGAGATACCAATCCGCCCTTTTTAGGACGACATTTGCCTTTGTTACACGAAGACATTTTTTCATTTATTTTAAATGAAAACTTGATGAAAACATCAGTTACCGAGTGTACAAGTGGCTGTTTTATTATACACAATATCAAGAATGGCCATTTCTAATCTTGAGGAAAAGGATCGCATTACATGCCTATCAGCAAGACATTTGTAAGCCAACACTATACAAATTTAAAGTTAAAAAAAACGTTTAGAACAATTTTTAAAATCTGAAGAACCTTTAACATTTTTTGAGATTCCTTTCCGTGGTATTCCAGGACCATCAACAAGTAGTCTAGGTAGAAATGAGAAGGAATTTCAAGAATGTAGCAACGAATCTAAAAAAGACAAATTAAAAAACTATTAGAAAAATCAACAGAAGAATTGTCGTTTGCCGTGTAATCTAAGCTTAGGCAAGAAGGAAACCGTTTGAAAGCTGATGTGATAAAGAAAGTTGTTGAATGTTCTCCAAAAACACTTAAAACTTTGAAAAATCCAGAAATTCCAAAACGATGAAACCATGCACATCAGATGAAGCTCTTGCCCTCATTACTGATTTAAAGTTAACAAAACACCAATTTAAAAAACTGCAAAAAAGTGCACAAGAAAGAAGCGCCAATATTTACCCAACTTTTTCAACAATTGCAGTCTTTATTACACTTGATAATTCAATGTTTGTCTGACGCGCACCAAAAATATTTTGATTGGAAGATGGCGATTCCTTGGTGTGTTCCCGGAAATGGAGATCGGACGGAAGTGGAGGGCACTCGCGAAAAAATTTAGTAAATCCAGAAGCGAGTGACACCGATATAATGCTTACGTGCATAGTTCCTTAGAATAAAAAAAAGAAGGAACTAGTAACGATAATATATGGACTAACTCAAGAACATCTTCTCCCAGATACTGTCGCCCAGTTCGTTTCGAGTTTGAAAAAGAAAATATTGAAACGATACAAAGAGAGTTCAACCCAATGGAAGCTAAAATTAACACACTTGAAACTTTAAGCATTATTTTTAATGACAAAGCGGTTTTTGTGTACTATTCTGTTTTTAAAACTATGGTAGATGAAAAACTTGCAATGCTGTGATGGAAAACAGGGCTAGCTCAGTCTGCTATATATGCAAAGCTTCACCTAAAGATATGAATAATCTTGATCTATGCCTACAAAAACCGCTAGACACCAGTTCTTATTCGTTTGGATTGCAGATAAACTGATTGCAAATATATGATTTATGGAAGCTCTTTTAAATATACCGTACAAAATTGAAAACAAAAACTGGCAGGCCAGGGGGTGTGAAGACAAATTGGCGGTTAAACAAAAGATAGATCTATTGCAGGACGCATTAAGAACTGAGCTTGGAATTTTATTTGATTTTCCAAAACAAGGTATAGGAAACCCCAATGAAGGCAACACTGCCTGAACATTTTTTAAAGAGACAGCAAAAACCGCTCAAATTATAGACTTAGATACGAAGTTGGTTGATCGTTGGTTGATCGTTTTTTGATTATTTTGAAAACCTTGACGTCAGGACTAAAAATTCATACAAACAAATTCTGTTCATTCTGTTTGAACACAGCAAAACTTTTTGTATCGAAATATAGCCAGTATTATATGCCCACAAGTGTCCACAAAGTTTTGATGAATGGAGCTGACATAATAGACAGTTTGCCAATGGCTATCGGACAGTTTTCGGAAGATGTCTTAGAAGCCCGTCAAAAGGATTACAACATTTTTCGAAGTGGGTTTTCAAGAAAAATGTCTCGGACCGCAACGAATACCGATATCATGCATAATATGTAAATATCCTCTGATTCAAAAATAAATAAATTTCGTCATCTTCCAATAAGAAATCATAACATACTATCACTTGAAGCAATGGAAATGACGTTTAATAAAATGTTTCTTATATAGAAACTAATCTTAAAACACCAAAGCAGAATTAAGTCCAGCTAATGACCATGAATGGAGCTGGAGCACTGTTCGACGCGTTTTATTGGTGTGTTCACCGAGAAATCAATAACTCCATAATACACTTGTAGCAGTTATATTTTCGACAGGCTTAACAAAATCAGTCACGTTTCCGTTTCCCTACAATTTTTCGAACATAATTTATTTGCAAAAAGGTGCTAAGTTTGAAACACCATTCTTCAAGAAAATTTTAACTAATTTTAGCTTTGTTTGATTATTATGCGATTTATTATGTTAAAAGCAAACATTTAACTATACAATGAAACCTCAAATTAATTGAATTCCAACAACCTTCAATTGTAACTTTGACAAAATGCGATCAGGGGCAATGTTGTTGTTTTTCAGATTTAATAATTTTTCCAATGTAATGTTTTAGTACGACCTGCTGTTTTCACTCCTGAGATAAATGCTCATATTCTATAGAATCTATCAAGACATTTGTATTCCAATGAGTCTACCAATTTTTTGTTCCCCGTAGGTTAACAACCCTTCAACAGAACATTAAAAGTGGAAGAAAAAGAATTGTTAGCCGAGTTTCTACCAAAAAATGTTTAACATTTGGATAAAATGAACCAACCGTATAAACGGACAATTTTCACTTAATAGGAAATTGGCAATTGTCACTTAATTGGATGCTATTGGAAGAATTTTGACAGTTTGACCAGTATTGGAATTGGAAGATCTTCCAATCTTATACGTATACTTAGGACGGCGGCGCGCGCAGTAGAGGAAGACCGTGACTCAGATGGCGCACTCAGGTGAGTGAAGACCTCAACCAACTTGCCGTGCAAACTGGAGACAGCTAGCTAGGGACCGAACTGGCTGGAGACGCATGTTGGTTGAGGCCCAGGTCCGCCCCGGACTGTAGCGCCACATTAAGTAAGTAAGCTTAATCAAAATGGGGCCAAGCACGTAAATTAGTATAGCATTATACGAGTATTTAAAAGTATTACAAAAAGTTGTCTAAAGTATGAAGACTGCATTATAAGATAAATACTTACTTGATCTAATTTTAAAAGTTCTTCTGGAGTATCTGGTAACTGCCCTAAAGTTAAAGGCGGATTTAAATTTACTTCTTTACCTAATGATCTAACTACTTCTTCTCGGTTGTACCTGAAATAAAAGTTAATACAGAAACAATATTAGTTTTTTGATGTATTTAAACAATAATCCGAAATCTATAAATTAAAGGAGGTATACATTTTGCAACAAATCGAGCCCTTCCCGCATTTATCGTAAGCGACATTTTCAATAAAAACGAAAACTTAATTATTAAAATTTGCCAGTATCACATAGAGTTTTGAAGGCTATTGCCATGTCTCAACTTAAGCATAATTAATAATTTCCAATACTGTCTATGGGTACAAGATGTCTCAAGGACCAGCAGTAAGCTTTTGATTTGTCGTTTACGATAAATTATATTTATTATTTTGTCGCTTACGATAAATTGGGCTGGAAATTTAGGCATAGTTAAAGAGATCGTCTCAATGCAAAAGTGAAAGTTTATCAGTATATTAAATTACATTGTCGGAAATATTTGGTTTTTAGTCCTAAAGGTTGTAGAAAGTATCACTGTAAGTTTTCAACACGTGACAATATTTTACATTGCAATCTTTTTGAACTATAAAGTTCAAATCTTAATCACTTTGACACTGTAAGAACTGTCGAGTTATTATATAATATACAAACATTTTATATTTACCTATCAGCAAAAACACATGAAGCCGGTATCAGTCCATGGACAGTATAGGAACCAGCTCTTACTAATATCCGAAACTGGTCACGCCCATTTAATGTCTCTTGTTTAATAGATAATATCACTGGACCAAGATCCTCATCGCTTGTAAAATAATTCCAATGTTCTGTTCCAAAGAAGTATTTCTCATAGGTCTCTTGTTCAACGGATATTAACTCGAATGCTCCTTGCTGATCCCATTGCTCCTCAATTGTCGTCTTTTTCCTAGGACTTAAACATTCGTATAAAGTTGTTCAAAAATATGTAAATTTTATATAATATGTGACCATTTGTGTTTTGATGTTTTCATGTAGAAAACAATTTTACACCCTTTTTGTTTGGCCTCTTAGACCTATGTACATTGTACATATGTATGTATTTCTCAGAAAAACAAGGACTTAGAAAACAAAACCATAGTTCTAATGGCATAAAATATTATAGTTCAAAGCTGTTATTTTGACAGTTAAGCTGTCTAAACAACCGCCTTTTAAAACAGCTGGTGAATATTATTAATTTCAGAATTTCTGTGACATCTAGTAGAGTTCACATACCTTGGTGTAGCTTCGGAATCTTCATCGTCCTCATATAGGTCACTGCATTCACGTTCCAAATAAGCATCTGACGAACTTCCTACCCTAATATCTTCATGTTCTGAGTCACTTTCGTCCCACAAAGAATTCTGATTGGGCAATGATATCTTTTGCCTGGAACATTCAATCCAATAACCAGGAGTGGGCATAAGATTGTGAGGATATTCTTCACAAAATTCATCTGTAAATTAAAACAAAAATAAGAGAATTCAGAACAATTTTAAAATTGTAGAATTTTGGATAGATTGATAAGACCCCAAAAGCAATTGCATCAAATAAGTCCAGTTTTAAAACAGTCATGGATAAATCTTTTAAACGTAAAAATAGTGAAATGTCAAATCAATAATGTTATATCAACATTCTAATAGGGTTTTCCATTTATTTTTGATCTAGATCTGTTAATAAACTTATTTATTCTGTTTTTGCATTCCATGGAGGAAAATAAATTGATTTGTTTTTGATTTAAGATCAAATCTGTAGATCTGAATTCTTCAGCAGATTTACACCTCTTTGCATGCATTAATACTTATGAAATATTTAAAAAATGTTACAATTATGTTTCATGTGCCACGAAAAATTCCAGTTTTGGACGAAATTTGAATTTATTCTTGGAAAAATCCACAAGTTTCACAAATTCAACATACACTGCCGGCCAATAGAATAGGTTCTCAACTTTTTCAAGGGAAACCGCTTTTTCTCCAGAATAGAGCTTTGCAAAAAGCTTTTTTTTTTGCTTCTGAAATCATGGCTCATTATGGATCTGTGGCGACCATTGACGACCTTTTGCAAATTTCCAGTCTTTGGCAGATGGCGCAGCGATCGTAGCCGTGAAGGTGGTGTTATGGTTTGGGGTGTAATATCGTATTTTAGCTGCAATTTCCATACAATGTTTAAACCCATTAAATGGACTTTTCAGAAGGTTAACGCCCCCATCCATACCGCCAGAGTTGTAAAAGCCTGGATAAACCAACAAAATGTTGGATTGTTGGAATGACCTCCCTACTCACCAGAATTCAATATTATTGAGAATTTTTGGAAATGGCTCGTCCGTAAAGTCTACAAGTCTGGGCAACAATTTAAAGACACAAAATCACTAAAAACAGCAATAAAACGAGCTTTGACAAACATTTCTTTGAATTATTTTAAAAAAATGTATGATTCGATGCCAAATTGAATTTTTGAGGTAACGGTAAATAAAAAGAATAGTTTTTGTTTTAATTTTTCGTTCATTGTCTCTATATTTTCCCAATGAATACAGGTGAATAAAATTTCTTGTTTTTTTAACCGAAAACATAACAATATATTTTGTTGCTAATTTAAAATTGTTATAACCTTAAGTTTAAAATCGCGCCCATGTAACTACTGTTGTGAATCTATTTTAATAAGAATAATAAAGTGAGTCGTGAAAAACATCCGTAGAGTTATTAAGTACCTATGTTCAAAATTTTGTCAACAATTTTGAAACAAATCAGCACAATAGATTGTAAAAATAAGAAAGTAGAGTCTGACGGATATTTATTTTTTTTGTTTACCAATGGAAAACCCTAGTAATTCAAATGAAGTTACTAATTTCTGAGTTTTTGTAATAAATAAATAAAAATAAATAAATTTTTTTTATTTGACGTTCCAAGTAACTCGGAGAATCTTCCTATCCTTAACGTTAATAAAAAAACACATACATTTATCATATAATTGAAGAAATTACATTACACTTTAAAAACAACTAACTTTTCTTTTGTTGATGAATATTGCAGAATCGTCCCTCACTGTAAGATATAACACCAAGCTGTTTAAAAAATACGCCTGTTGTGATTCTTACAGTTAAGGACAATAGCAAGCAAGTTATAGAACTAGAACAATTCGTATGAGTTAATACGAGATTATTTCTTCATAATTATGATGCTTCTCTAATTCTTGCTTTCTAAATAAATCGATACAATACCTATTTTAAAACACTGATTAACATTTAAAAGCATATTTAACCTTTTATAACCTTGGTCACATGGAATTAAGGTTAATACTCATTTGTTTGGAAACTGAAGTAAAAATATTTAATACATCTAAATATCTATTAAAAAATATTTTGTATTGCGTTCCAAAAGTCAAATTGATGAAATAGAATATTTGGTAGACTACTATCAGCTATTTTTCCGAAATCAAGTGAAATGAAATCAGGATCTCGATATATATTATATTGGTTTGTGTTGATGTGCATTACAGCTAGCTGCAAATTTAAGTTTCTTAGCGTAAGACATTATTCTGAAGACTGATATTGGTATAGGTCAAAGCATAGTAGAAAAAATGTCAAGTGTCGAAAGCTTTCAAGGAACATCGTTTTACTTCAAACATTATAGGGTCTCGAAAGAAATTGTTCGTGCTAAAAATCTTTTTAAATAATTCTACTATACTTAACTTAATGAAATAGAAGATTCAACTTTCCACGAACTAAGTAAGTTTCAAAAAATTGTAAAGGCTAATTTTCTATAATACTTCTGTATTGAACCCATTTTCTCTTGTGGCAAACAAATTAGTTAAAAATCGATGTACAAAACAAAGAAATTGATTTTATTTTATTTCAAAAAGATAAAAGAAACCGATATCGATAAAAGTTATTTTCAAAAATCCAATTTTCGTTGTGAAGGGATTTTAATATCATTTCGAAGAAGAGTGAAATTTAGAACCAAGCTGCATCTCTTTCACTTTGTCTACACAGCTGTTTGATCATCTCTTATATTGCCTTCGAGGGTGATCGCATAAAGTTTTAACAGAACAATATTATCTTTCGGAGATTTGGAATACTGTCCAAATGTCGTTATGGTTAAGACCCAGAATAACGAAACTTAACTAATAACAATACAATACAACAATACTTAACTACAGCAATACTTGACCAAACGATCAAAGATTGCACCAACATTCTTAAATCATATCGTACAAGGTTTACATCAAAGTTTTATTTAAAGAATTAAGTAAGAGCATACCTGAACATGCCTGCGGTGGCAGTGGAAATATTAATGTCGTTGAGCTCTTGCGCCTTGCTACGGCACATCCAAGTGATTGTGGTTTGAAGCTTCTGAGCTGTTGCATAAAATCTGAGCACTCCATTAGGGCAACGTCTGCAAAATGCAAGTCGCAGAGAATGTGGTTCTGTGAAAAAGAAAATTAAAAGTTAAACTTATCCGTTTTTTAAATTTAGCAAGAAAGACGATCAATTTAAATATAGCTGCATTTGTGCAAAATAAGCTTTCGAAGCTTTGGCTCTGCCAAAAATTTAGATTTTAGTAAGAAAATTGATAAAACATTTGCAACAACAAATGATTCATTTTGCTGAAGGATATTGTTCATGAAATTAAAGCTCCGTATACATTTGCACTGAAACTCTGTGATTTTCTTAGCTATTTAGTTCAAAATCTCGTCAACTAAGGACGGCAATTCTTAGCTAAATATAAAAGAGATCGTGATTTGCAATCCTTACAGAATTAAGTAGTACATTTTTAAAAGTTGACAGAATGTTTTTAAAATTAAGATATAGAACTTCATAGACTTACCTTGAACCTTCTTGCTCGTTTCTGGTTGGGGCCGGTCAAATTCAAACCGCATGAGTTGCATCTGAGACATTCCTCGTGATAATGGTTATTATCATAAAGCGGGGATGGTTCTTAAAATAAAAATAAACATAAATCCAAATTTAAAAAAATAGAATAAAATAAAGAACCTTAGGCTAGGAATAGAATTTTAAGAAAATTGTCTGTGTGTATCGATATTATTATATTAAGGTTATTTATGGTTATTAAGTAATAACAAAGGAGTTGTATGGTGATTTAGATGAGAATGATATAAAGTTCAAGAAATGTGCCTTTTTTAGGAAGGACAATGAAATTTACACTTTTTAATTAAATAGACCTCACGTTAAGATTTGTATAGGGAAGTCATTTTGGTGCAACAAATTTAGTTGATTTAAAGTGGACACTTTGTTATTATTAAAATAAATAAATACCATAAGGTCTTTCGTGTTGGTTAGGGCTTACACTTGTTTAGTTTTGAAACATTAAAACCTAATATACTACCCACTAATCTTGAATTTTGATTGCAATATCAACTTTATTGAAAATTGTTTGAGTATATATTTTAGGCTATTCAATAATTTTATGACTTAAATCTTCTTTATGAAATAACGTTTCTTTTATTTGTATCATAGCATTTTGCGAAATAGTAAGTCACCATGAGTCACTAATCGAGACCCCGTTAGAGATGGAACAGTATTTGAAGTGCGGTGAATTTAATTGAATAATAATTAAAGGCTAATTGATGTTCAAATGCTAAACATGAGCATTCAAAAAGAAACAAGTGTCCACAGGTTTTTTCTCAAAACCAACCTCTGTCTATCTCACCACGTGGTGAACATCGGGTGCCTAGTACCCGATGTTCCCGTAAATTGGAAAGTTGTTGGGGGCAGCAAAGCAGAGAGGGGGGCGGGGGGGGAGAGGTGTTTCCACTAAGGCACCTCTCATTATCCAGACGGCAGCGGAGGAATAAAGGGTATCGTCTACAGTTCAAATAAGGTTGAACTACTTAGTGAACACCTTATAGGTCTTCTTAGACTTATTCGGAGCCCATGCCTATAAGAAGCGGTTTATCCGGCTCCCCGTCCTTGGAGTTATACTAAAATTCTGGCCCTCCAGGTTGGGGGTTGTGCCGTCAGGGTGACTTCCTGGCCACGTAAAAGCATCATAGTTGCGAAGCATCAACAAGCCTCAGGTACGGACGGATTTACTGTTGACAATCTATGCAAATGAATTAAGAACAACGAACTTCGGATATGCACGTGGAATGTTAGGTCTCTTAACAGACCACGTTCAGATAAAGAATTAAAAGAGGCTCTAGACTGCTATAAAGCAGACATCACCGCCATCCAGGAAATACGATGGGATGGGCCGGGCAAAAAGAGGATGAAAAACTGCGATAATTACTATGGTGACTTCTACCACGAAAAGGCTAAATTCGGCAAAATTAGCCTGATATGCGTGTACGCTCCCACAGAAGAGAAGGATGACAACACCAAAGATTATGTTCTTCAAGCTCTTAGACAAAACATATGAGCAGTGTCCTAGCTACGATATTAAAAGCCCAGGCCCATTTTAATGCCAAGCTAGCAAGGGAAGACATCTTTGGTGGAATAATCGGGAAAAACAGCCTGCACGACAGCGCTTCCGACAATGGATTTAGGCTAATAGATTTTGCTTCCGGGCGAAACGTCATGGTAGCCAGTACGTGTTTTCCACACCTCAACATCCACAAAGGAACTTGAAGTTCTTCAGATTAACCTACCGTCAATCAGAATGACCGTATTGCGATCGACCCCAGGCACGCTTCCAGCATCATGGATATCCGAACGTTCAGAGGAGCTAACATCGACTCGGACCTCTACCTCGTTGTAGATAAGGTAGCACTTTGAATTTCCAGACCCAAGGCAAAACAGGGAGGTGCTGGGTGCCAGAGATCGCCAAATCCTTTTCCGACCGAGTTACAAGTAACCTATCTCGAAGTTCTCTGCCGCCAACATAATGTTTCGGAAACCAGTGGCAACATTGCCAAGTTACAATCAGAGAAGCCGCCTTTGATGTGCTGGGTTTCAAGCAGCCACCAACAAGAAACCCCTGGTTTGATGAGGAATGTCGGCAGGCAAATGCAGCCAAACAACAGGCACGCGAAGCGGCACGCGCTGCATAAAAGGACGAGAGCTGCTCATGAGCAAAAGAGGCGAAAGGAACACTGACTTTTCAGAAGGAAAAAGAGAGAGCATGAGAAGCGGTCGAAGATGTTGAGAGGTTTAAAAGCAGGAATGAAGTTCGAAAGATTTATGAACAGGTCAAACGAAATTCACGAGTATATAAACCTAGAACCGAAGGCTTCAAAAACGAAAGTGGAAACATTATAGTGGAACTGCAGTCCCACCTGCACTAACAATAGAGGAATCAGTCTACTTAACATCGCCTACAAAATAATCTCTGCCGTAATATGTGAACGTCTAAGGCCCATCGTCAACAACCTGACAGGTCCTTATCAGTGTGGTCTTAGACCAGGATAGTCCACAGTCGATCAAATATTTATATTGCGGCAGATCCTGGAAAAAACCCAAGAGCACCAAATCGGCACCCACCATCTTTTCATCGATTCCAAGGCCGCATATGACAATACCTACAGGGACGAGCTGTATCTAGTCTAGTTTTGCATTACCATGGAGAATTCACGCTGCTGTATCTAGTCTAGTTTTGGCATTACCATGGAGAATTCACGCTGCTCCATAAAGGTTCCGTTGCTATTGCAGTAACGGGTAAACATCCCAATATACTAAAAGAACTCTTACAAAACGCTTTAAATAAGCTCATCAGATGGGCAAATCGGTGTGGAGTAGGCGTTAACCCACAAAAAACTGACCTTGTCCTCTTCACAAGGAAATACAAAGTCCCACTCATTGACTCTCCCCTCAAAAACGGTGTACCACTTAAATTTTCTGCACAAGCAAAATACTTTGGTCTCATTTTGGATAAGAAATGAAGTTGGAAACCTAATATTCAAGAGAGAATAAACAATGACACAGTAGCCTGTTCTCCTGTAAAAAGGCCATTGGTAATAAATCTCGGTCATAAGGCCTATTCTTAATTATGGAGTAGCGGTATGGTGGACGGCGCTAAATATAGCGACAAATCGCGATAAACTCAGCAAAGCCCAACGAACAGGCTGCCTGTGTATGGGAGGAGCACTTCGCTCTACCCCCTCAGCCTCACTTGATGTTCTGTTCCATCTAACACCGCTGGACATTTTCAGTAAGCAAACGGCTGCTAATACAGCCATACGGCTTCAAGCCTCCTCTCTGTGGATCAATAATGGAATTGGCCACACCACTATTTTGAACTCGTTCAGAACTATAAACAGTAATATTGACTACACCATACCCCATCCTCAGTTTAATAACTATAGCTTTAAAGAGACTATACTTCCCAGGTCTTCTTGGGAGAATACATCATTTTTGATGATCCTATAAACTTTTATGCAGACGGATCAAAAACGGATGATGTGGTTGGTGGTGGTTGGACTAAACTTAAGTATCTCCTTTCGTCTTCCCGATCATTGTAGCGTGTTCCAAGCTGAAATCCTGGCTATAAAAGAGGTCCTATCATGACTTAGAGAAAACGTTATATCAACTAATGATATACGCATACGCATCTTGTCGGACAGCCAAGCTGCGTTAAAGTCAATAGACTCTGTCTCCATTAACTTACTAACAGCCCTAAATTGTCGATCATCTCCTACGGAGATGGCTACACAGTTCAACATTCACCTTTTCTAGGTGCCGGGCCATTGAGACATTCCAGGAAATTGCAAAGCTGATGAACTTGCAAAAAGCGGAACAACTTTACCTCTGCTAGCTCACAATGCTAGCATAGGTATCCCCTTAGCTACATGTAAACTTATGCTAAAGCATGATACCATAGAGAAAACAAACTTCAGGTGGAATAACACCACATCGACAAAACTAATTTGGCCTAATCTTAGTGCCAGGCGCTCAAAACAATTAATATCTCTGAGTAGATTGCATATTAGCTACGTTATAGGTGTCCTGACTGGGCACTGCTTAATAGGAAAGCAAGCTATTCGACTTGGAGCCCCTGCAAATGATTTTTGTAGGAGTTGCATGGACGAGGAGAAGGAGGAGGCAATCTCTCATCTTCTGTGCACATGCCTTGCCTTATCAAAAAGACATAGAATCCACTTTGGAGACTACTACTTCAACGATACCAGCGATCTTAAAAAAATTACATTATTTGTCTCCTACGCTTCATTCGGAGCTCCAATTGGTTCGACGAGCTAAGCTGATGAACTGATCTATGTGGTATCACAACGGACCAAACTTTGGTCTAAGTGTGCTGGACTTCCCAACCAACATACACTTTAACCTAAGCTAACCTAACCATAAAGGTTCGAAAAAACTTAACAGAACCTTTCGATGTCAAAAAAGGTTTGAGACAAGGTGATGCTCTGTCATGCGATTTTTTTTAACATCGTACTTAAAATAATAGTTCGGAGCTCACACGTTAATACTAGAGGCACTATCTTTCAATAGTCTGTCCAATTACTAGCATATGCTGATGGCATTGACATAATCGGAAGAACTCAGCGTGATGTCAATTGAGCTTTTGTGAGTATTGAGGCAGAGGCGGCAAAAATGGGTTCAAAGGTTAATGAGGGAAAAACAAAGTACATGCTGTCGTGAAGAAATGACCTACAACACCGACGTCTTGGTAAAAACGTAGATTTAGCCAGAAGGGTAAAAGTCCAACGACTAATATGGCTGGGTAACGTAGAGCGCATGGAAACCAATGCTCCGGAAAGTCTTCGGATCCACACCCACAAGACAGCGCAGTAGAGGAAGACCGCGGATCAAATGGAGCGCAAAAGTGGAAAGTGACCTCACCCAACTTGGAGCGCGAAACTGGAGAAATCTAGCTAGGGACCGAGCCAGATGGAGAAGTTTGTTGGGTGAGGCCCAAGATCTCTTGATATTTTTTCTAGCGACCTTCGTAGCCAATTTTAATTCAAATTCTGATATTTTATAAAGTTAGGTTAGTTTGTAGTGGCTGTCCTGTCCATAATGGACTTGGACACACTTAAGCTAGTATAATCGCCCATTATGATACCACATGAATCTTGAGGCTTCCTCCTAAGCTCAATGGAAACAGTTTGAGTCTCTTACGAAACGTGAGAGGCTTATTGTAATTCTTGCGTTTTTGAACTAGCGCAGGGCATGTATAGAGCACTCATTTGAGTGCTTTCCTATTAGACAGTGTCCGGTTATGGCACCTATTACCAAGCTTATACGCGATCTGCTTAGAGATAGTAAACACCTTGACCACTTTAAATCTAGTGTTGCCCAGATGATTTTTGAGAACTGACCTGTTTGCTTTCTTTATAGCGTCCTGCATTAGCAACAGTTTACAAGCAGCGATTGGTATGCCATCATTTGCCAAACGTGGTAGGATGGGCTTTACTGTACCGTTCCTGGTGATTTCATCTGCCCTGCAGTTACCTGAAATGTCTCTATGGCCCGGTACCCAGCAAAGGTGAATATTAAACTGTTATGCCATCTCCGTTAGAGATGATCGACAGTAATGGACTCTAATAGAGTTTGTTGGTAGAAAGTCCAGAGATTTTATAGCGGCCGCGGCCTGACTATCTGAGAAAATACGGATATCAGATGTTGATATCACGCTTTCTTTAAGCCAGGACAAGACTTCTTTTATCGCCAAAACACGCTACAATGATTGGGAAGGAGGCGGAATGAGAGACTAAATTTCAGTTGTTTAGAGTACACACCTCCACCAACCCCTTCTTTTGTTTTTTAACCATCTATATAAAAATGGATTGACTCGTCTTCCAGGAATGTCCTATGCTTCCAGACAGATCTGGAAGTTTCTGTCGAATTGCATTTGGGGGATGGTATAGTCTGTGTGCTTTGGAATTGATTCTAAATACCTAAGAATTACGGAGTGGCCAATGTTGTTGTTAATTCAATACGAAGAAGCTTTGAGGCCAATAGCAGAGCTTGAAGCTATTTGTTTGCTAAATGTATCAAGAGGTGTTAGCTAGAGTAAGGTGTCCAGTGCCACAGATGGGGTCTTGCGAAGCGATCCGCTGATAAATAGTCCAGCTGAACGTTGAACTTTGTTTAATTTGTCGCGGCTTAGTTTTCTCTAAAGCAGTTGTTATGTTGTTTTTGAGGACTTATAAGCATACCCCTGTCACTTAAGAAAGCTCCATAAGAAAAAGTCTAAAGTGGTCAAAGCGATCACCGAAATCAAGCATTAGTGAGCGTGGTTAGTAGACAAGTCAAGGATAGTCTTGAAGCCTACTGAGTTGCTGTTGTCATGTGTTCTTTCTGTCTGTTCTTTCTCTTCTGTCCTTCTGTCTCGTATCAATGCTGTGGCTCTACTCTGTACATTTATGTGCTGAGTAGTATGTTATGTAATTTTTAGATGAAAATTGGTACCAACTTCCATGTGCTCTAAAATCCAATAAGCGAATATACGACGCTGTGTATTGTCGTTTGGTTTCAACTCCTGTGGCAGTTGGATTTTGAATAGGTACAGGCCTAAATCACATCGCAAAATTCGAACCCATGGACCTGAATCAAGGAACGAAACGTTGAAAAGTCGATTTGGAAGGACGATCATATATCCGGTGAAAAGAGCGCAAAGCGCAGATTTTGGCGCCCCGTGGCGGCCAATTTGTTTTGATGACATCTGTCAAATCTTTTGTGTATTATTTAGTTCTTTATGCCAAATCATCATGGTAAGTTACACGATTGAACAGCACGTTCAAATGATAAAACTTTATTGTCAAAATGAGTGATCGTTTACGCAAACGTTGCGCTCATTGCGCCCATTTTACGGTAGACGTGGTGGCCCTTCACAGTCGACTTTTCAACGTTTGGTGGTCAAATTTGAGAGCACTGGTTTATCAAACAATCAGCCCAATACCCATACGTTCAATGACCAAGATCGGCCAAGAACATCGCCGAGGTCCGTGAATATGTATAGCAGAACCCGAGGCAGTCTATTACTCGCCGTGCAATTTGAATTCTTACATGAGCCTCAGTCTCCGCCCAGCATTAGTCTGTTGCCTGTCCCTATCATGGGAAATCCAGCTCGAAGGACCAAAATGGTTAAAGTTACACTGCAAAAGAAAACTCAACTTTCAAACGAAAAATAAAATGGAAAATGAAGCACATTCTTTGAAATTTAAAAATGATGTAAATGTACATTTTATTCATGTTCTTTATGTCATCGGGTCGCGTTCTGAGCGATTTGTGAGCGGCAGCATCCAACAGTGGCAATCACATGGAAAAAGTCATATTTAAATATTATAATGCCAGAAAATAGAAAATACATTTCACGTGAATTCAAAAAAATAATCTTTTACCATTTTAAAGTTCTAAAACCTCCAAAAAAGCATCCTTTATAAAAAAGTGTATTTAAAGTTATATTACTGATTTTTTTGTTAAATGGCGCCCAACAAGGAAACACACCAAATACAATGAAATGTATAACATTTCTTGTATGTATATACACATTTATATTACATGTTAGAAGTTAAAAAATTCAGCTTTCATTAGTTCAAAAAATGTATTTAGTAGCAAACTCAGAATTCAAAGAAATATGCAAGGAACAAAAAAAAAACAAAGTTTTATGAAACTGAGATTCTTAAACTTACTAACTGCAAGGAATCCAAGGAATTCTGTATGGCAATTAACCAATTAAATGGAGTGTTATGTATTGAAGTACACATCGTTATATTAACATGCAAGGAATCTCAGCCTATGTTATTCACACATTATCGTTATAAAAGTAATAGATTAGAATTGTTCACATATATATACCTATATCCAGATGTCAAATCCTCGCATGGACCTAATTTCGAATAACCTCATTCTTGATTTAACCATGTTCATCGACAGTCAACGTCTAGTTCGCTTTGCTTATATTGAAGAATTTATTGTATTGTTAAGAATAAAATAATTTAACAAAAAAAACTAAGTTGTTTGAGTACATCACATGGAGCAAAAGCAAATATTAGTTTAAAACTAAATATCGATGTATTGCATAATCACTTCAAGTTACTTTTGAACCCAGAGAGTCTTAAGCTTCCTATTCAATAAGCTAGACCTTCATGCTCGAATGATATTTTGGATAGTGTCATGACTCATGACGAAGTTAAAACCGTATTAGTGAAGGACGGAAAAGCTTCAGGACCTGATAGTATACCACTGGAATTCTTTAAATATAGAAAAGAACTGCTAACTTCAATACAATACAATTTTAGATACTGAAATACTACCAGAACAGTTAAGAAATTCCTTAATTTTTCGCATACATAAGAGAGGCAACATTGATGATCCATCTAACTAATAGGGCCCATACACTACACATGCCTGCATGCGCATACAGTGCTTGCGCATGCAAACTGCCAGTGTATGGTGTGAACTGTGTGTTTGTGCAAGCGGCATGAGCAATATCAAAAAATTTTGATATTTTCTTGCTTGTGCATGCAAGCATGAGTGGTGTGTGTGCTACATTTGCTCAGTCAAGGGCTAAAGCAATCAAAATTGCCGCAGCAGCGGAGTCGGAGCTTGACATTTTTTAAAGTTTTCTGTTCAGCGGTGAACACAAAACTGAATTTTGTACAGTTTGCATGCGTAGTGTATGGGGAAAAAGTGTTTGCGCATTTTGTGCTTGCGCATGCAGGCATGTGTAGTGTATGGGGCCTATAACATGCGACATTATTAAATAACCGATTGACCAGTTGGATTCATGATAATAAGTTGCTTGGGGAATTTCAGGCAGGTTTTAGAAGTGGCTAATCAACTATCGACAATATTTTTGTACTGCAAAGCATAGCGGCAACCTCCATTGAACAAAAAAAAGAAGCTCACCGCTCTTCATCAAAACTAATGTCATATTGATTATATCAAAAAAGTTTTTAGTATGCCAGATAAAAGACTCTCAAAAATTCTGGCATTGAAAAAAATTGAGGAGAAAAGTCTGTGGTATAAGAAACTAGAAGACCATGCTGCCTACTGTACAACGGACTTACGAATAGTTGATGAAAATGGTAAATAATGCAATGGCGACCTCCGGAATCTTATTGCGAATTTAGATAAAAATTGAGAACCGACGCTATTAATGAAGCTACATCCTTGGGGCATTAATCTAAATGAACCATCTAAATCACAATTTATGCTAACGTAGAGAGAAGAAATGATAAGTTTTAATTATAAACCACAACGGAAGGATCGGCCTATCTACTGCAGGCTTTGTAACTTAAGAGTAAGGGCAGATGTAATCCATTTCATAGAAAAGTGTCCAATTTTGTGTGAAATACAAGAAGTCGGCCTTTCGCAGATTTCAACTTGGCGAATTTTGCGTCGGGACATGCGACTACAGCCGTACAAGATCCAACTCTTCAAACTGCATGTCTATGGGCAACGCCGTTTGTTCGCTGACTGGGCTTCGAATCGTTTTTAAAAGGACCCCAATTTCGGCCGAAAACACCGTCAACAGCGAGCGCTACCTATGATAACTAATTTCATGACATTAATTACTCTTGGAGAATTTGTCAATTCCTCGCAAGAGGCAGTACCCGTGAACAAAAACTTAGATGACAAAGGCAGGGATCGAACCGCAAGAACTCTGGCATAACAGTCCAACGCACTAACCACCATGCCACGGGTACTGTGAAGTCGTTTGAAGAAGTAAAAACATCGCTAAATAACCTACACCCTAAATTTGAGTGGTCAATAAATCGAATTTTTAACTCAAAGTTAGGACTTTTAATTGCTTAAAACTTGATGAAAAAAAACTCAACGGATTTCTAATTTGTTGAAAAATAAAGTTTTAGAGATTACAACTTTGTTAAGCAACAAACCGTTAAAAAACTACACATATTAGTGTTATTTTTAAAAACAAAAAAAACTAACAGACCAACAAATGAAAAGCAACAGTGTCGTCAAGTCGGCTAAAGGACTTTATTGAGAAAACGAATGACATAAATATGATCCCAGTGTCTAATAAAAAGCATTTAAGGCGTTTACATTCAATCATTAGAGAGACAAATCATCATCTTGATGATTTGTGGTGACGGTATGACTGTGACGGTGACATCACTCAAAAAAGAGGTTGGTACGTACTAAATTACACTGCACATACCTACATACAATACGTCCAAATGTATATACAAATTATTGTGAATGTCATAATAAAGTTCGTAATATTTGAAAGATTTTTATCTCACATACAGATAACATAATCATTAAGTACATTATATACTATGGCATATGTACATAGGAACATACAAACAAAAACACAAGTCTTAATCATTATTAATACCTATACCTACCTAAAAGAAAAACATGTTCAAGGGATAATGGTTATGAGGCTACGGACGAAAATCATTCTTCCTTTCTTCATTAATTCTAATTTACCTAGTATTTAATTAATTTCTTCTGTGCTTCATGTTTTCTGATGAATTTTTGATAGTACATAACGATAACGCACAGAAACGCACAGAAAAAGAAAACTTTACTCGAATTATTCAAAAAGAAAGAAAAAATTGATTTGTTAAATTATTTTACTCACGATTTATGTCGGGCTATAGTAGGTTGAAGGTAGGTATAGGTAGCTAAAGCTGGTACCTCGATATTAATCAAGTCGAACAAAGTTATCCTTTTAAATCAATTGTTGCATATAGTATGAAGGCATCTCATCCTTATAGAATCCACATATACACACATTTACTATATATATACAATTTTATTATTTATGAAGACCACTATACTTTCTTCACTCCCTCACTGGAAAATGTCCTTACAATAATGTTTATTTGTTAGCTTGTCTATAGCAGGTTATTATTGATACACATCGATGTTTTATTGTTAAAATTGAAAAAGGAGAAACAAAAGAAAAATAATACAAAATAAGTTTCTACGTTCTACGGTGCGGAGGAGGGGGTTCAATACGGTTCTACGCAATTAAATGAAACACCACTTTGCACTTTATTATTTTTGATTGGTTTTCGTGACCGTTACAAATCAAATGAGAAATGAACAAAGGACATATCACTCCATTGAGTGCACCACTACTGCTATGTTATATACTCGTTCGTACCAACAAGGCAAGGACACTAGAAGCAAACTGTTGAATATGTCAAAAAAGCGAGCGAAAGCGAAGGATTTCGGAGAACGAGAACGAGAACGAAAACGAGAAAGCCCCCTTCTCTAAGGACGAGGATAATATTGTATACTTATTATGAAAAGAAAAAAGGATTAATATTGAAGAAGAAGAAGAAGTAGAACTTAAAGATAAAAAGTCAAAATAACACAAATGAAAACTAAAAAAACTAACGAGAAAAATAAGCAACAAATAAGTCGAAAAATGTAACGCGGACAAAATAAACGAAAAAAAGCTTTTGCGCTTATTTTTTCGTCCTTAATTTTTCTGTTTTTTTTTTTTTTTATGTGGTAGTTTTGAAAAACTTCTTGTTTACAAGAGCAATTATTAGTTACGTAGGCACTAAAGAATTCACTATTATAAAATATTCAAGAATTTCAGCTTAAACTTTAAGCCCAGAGGTCCTGTTGGCAAAAACAGAATTGGAATCACACAGCAAGGCTACAATCCTATGTAGTTATGTATTTGTTAACTTTATTTACATAGTAAAAATATAATTTAATTTATTTTCACTTCATACTCGTTTCATTATTTTGGGAATTAGAATTATTATGCGATACTATTACATGTAGAAAAATTCGTTGAACTATTTTACTATGGATTGGATTTTATTTTTTGATGACGTATGTATGAAGATATCTTTGGAATTCCTTTCGATTTGAGTTAGAATTTTTGAGTGATTCGAATTCGGATTTGGATTGAATTTCACGTTGGACTTAATCGGTTATGCATGCGGATGCGGGCCACTATTAAGTCTATATAAAGGAAAAGAGTTTAAATACAAAAGGACTTTTCTTTGTGATTCTTAAAAATGTTTAAAGAATGAAAATGAAAAGAGAACTTTTGGCTCTTAACTTATGATGATATGTTTTCACGTTGAAAATAATAATTGTTTATTGGTGCCGAGCTTTTCTTTTCCATCCTTTTCATCCTGCGTTTGGTAAGCACACAATTGTTTCAATGTGTATGTGTTTGGTTGACGCCTGCGCCATCTAGTCAAGAAATTGGTATTAAAGTTTAGAGAGGAATCAGACAGGAGTACTTTCGGTACGTTGTGTGATGGTATTTGTGTATGTTTTTTTTTCTTTTGTTGATTCTTATTTTCCTAGATACAAGATTGGATAATATATGAAGTTGCATGCGTGTTGTTATGGTTATAGTTGAAGCTCATTCAGTTGGAAAATGTTAACAGGTTTCAATAAGTGCAAGCCTAGTCGAGCCTTAAATTCTATTACACAAATGCAGGACCTATATATATGCTCATAACATCCATTTTTAATAAAATGCGCTGTCCACATTTATACGATTATGAAAGCAGTACCGTAACGAATGCGCTAAAACTCCTTTAGAAAAGAAAAATAATGTCCACAGAATTGAATATATTTAACAGACCCATTTCAATGCTAATTAGGAAGCATTTTAACATAAAGACCTTTTGACGCTCTACAGATCATTTTTTCTTACCTCGACTCTTAAAAGTTATTGTGGATAGTGTAAAAGGGCTTTTACTGTGACACGCGAGAATTAAGCATGAAATAATTCTTTTTTTTCTGGAATGATGGATTATGACGGATTTTTTACAGGATTCTGTCTGACCAACTAAATCCGAAATAACACAAGGTTTCCTTATGGGCCGTTTATAACTATCAGTAAAATTTGAAACAGGAGGAATCCGAAATGTTGTACTGTTGAACGTTTATAGCAATCAGTAAATTTACGTCATTAAATTTAGTGTCACTTTGAAGAGTTTTGATTTTTACTGTTGCTTTCATCAGTAAAATGTTTAATGATGTGATCGGAACAGTACAAAATTGGAACACCAACTGTAAAACGAAATGGATTTTTTTTGGCTTTTGGCAGTCAGTTGTTCAGTAAAATGAAATTTCAAATGCATTGTTCCTTTTTTTAAAAAATACTTGAATACTGAATTCATCTTATTCCATCAATATTTTGCTAGAAATAAATTGTTAACATGTTCTAGCTAAAAACAAACATTTTACTGATAGCTATAACAGGCCCCTTAAGGTCAATATCGGGGTTTTTGGTCTATTTTTAGTATTTAAGATTTTTTTTGTAGTCAGGAATGGAGAGCATGTCTGAAAGACTTCTCACAGGAATGTTTAAATTCGTAAGACGAAGTTAACAGAAGTATTGTACAAAAATTTGAACAGAAATAGTGCTTGCCACTAAAGGTTGATGACCACAACGTTTAAGTACTGGCATTAAAGTTGAGGACGGTAATTTTGAGTGGAACTTTTTTTAAAACTAATATTATTGTCAAACAATAAATACAAAATATTGTATTGTTCTTGTATAGCAGACTTTTCAAAATAAAACCACTATTGCAAAACCCTATAAAATTCTTTCGACAGTTTTCTATTCTGGAGTAACAATAAGATCCAACAGAGATACGACTTTGTATTTAATGAATATAAAATTCGTGTTAATTCAAATTCAAAGTAAACTACATGTTGCGACTTTTTCAAAATAAAGCGTGCTAAGTTTACATAATGATTTTAAATATTGAAAAACAAACACATTTGTATTTCAGCAATATTGAAGTACAGATCAATTCAATAAAAACGATGCATTGACCGTGGCGTGATGGTTAAAGCGTATTAATGTCTTGCAAAAGGTCTTAAGTTTAATCAATTTTTTTATCACAGGTAAGTTCTTTCTCATGTTAGCCGCTCGGATTTGACATACAAAGTGTAGGTCTCTTATATCCTTGACATTAATCATTTGGCGTTAATTCTTTATTAACAGCTGCTCCGCTTTTTGTTGTGTATTTATCGACAAAAGCGTAAATTTACTTTATTCTCATATTAATTAATTAATTTACTGATTTTCTGTTGAACTTTTAAATAGACTAAGGACATTTATTAAATATTTATAGGGAATAAATGCGCGTATATGGCCAGTGTACCATTTTTGTAGTTTATACATCAAATTAATTTATGGCATAATTTAAAAACACAGAGATATTTTTAAAAATGTCTACAATAATATAATGACTAGGGCAACCAAAAATGCAAACTATATGCCCTCAAAATATGCTCAATAACTGTAAAAGATGTTTACAAGAACAATACCAATCAACAAAAAAAAAGAAAAATCAAAACTCTTCTTCACTCCAATTTTTTGAAGATAAATAAAACAGTGATTGAGTTTATTTGTGGACTACTTTGTGTAATAACTGTGATTAGTGGAAATATAGTTTTCCGTCGGCTTTTTTGGTCGCTATAATTTTCGGAATGAAACAATTAAGTTACATTAACTTTCCCAACGTTTCTTCCCCTTCTTCAGGGGAACTTTATTAACACAAAAAACCTACAAATGATCTTAGTTATTTCAATGGTATACAAATACAATAAAGTTTCCTCACTCAAGAAAAATAGGATAACTAACTATACTTCCACTAATCACAATAAATAAAATATCCAACAATTTCTTTAATGGCGAATAGTTCAACTTCGCACAAAAAAAAAGTTAACAAAGCAAATTCATTTTAGAATAAAAGACATTTTTTTAAATGTATTGTTAATTTTTGTTGCAGTAAATAACTAACATTTCACTAAAACTTTTGAAAATTAACCTTTGTCTGTTTGATCGAAAACACTATTTTACATGGAAAAGCTCCGTTCAACGTAATAGCAAAGATCGGAACGTATTTGGATGCTAAAATTTCAGCAATTCTATATTCTTCAACTGCTTTGGATTTCTTTCCTGACAAAGCCATTGCAATTTGTTTAAGTTTTTCGAAGCCAGCATTTTTTTCCATGTTCTATTTTTTTCTTCACTGATTTCGCAGCCTTGCTGTTAATGCTGTAGATTGTCTTCACCGCATCAGTTATAATTTGTGTGCTGGTTTTAAGCGATAAACCACGTTATTCAATTTTTGAAATGTATGTTACCAGAAACCAATAGCTTGATGCCAAAAAAAACATAAAAATTCGAAGAATCATTTAAAAATGCTTGGCTTAGTAATTCACCGCTTCGAGCCTTGGTTTATGGTGGAGGAAGTTCCAGTCCAGGTTCTATGTCTCTAAAAGTTTTCACTTTTTATGAAGCTTTTAAAAACAATTTTTTTTCCATTCGCTATAAAACGATCAATGTCAGTATTTTCGGGTATAGAAAACTTGAATAGCTCGTGCCGCTTTTGAAATATACGGACCAGCATTTGATAAAAAAATAAGATCGAGTCTTTATTAAAATCTTCTGCCAGAATTCTAACCGATGATGGTTGAGTGATTTATCATTTCCGTTTGAGCTACATTTAATACAAATGTTTTTTTTACCGAACGTCTCATCTGGATCCAAAATTCCAATGATAACATTTGCAACATTTCTGTTTGCTGCGTCTGTTGTATCGTTCATTGAAACCCATACAAATCAATTTTTTAAATTGTTTTTGATTGTATCGATTGTTTTTTGTACAAGTTGCGTTAGTATTTTTAGCGAAGGGTTGTTTCTGAAGAATTTTGTGCCTGGTATATTTTTCCAAAAAATAACGAATACTTTCGTTACGAAGTTTTACAAGGGTTTATCTGCCCCCACTAAAGCACCACACAAATCTGTTTCAAACTCTGTATGTTTTAAATCAATCGAAGATTGTCTAAAAAAATGTTGCGTTTAATTCTTATTAATGCTTTGTTTTTATTAATCCCCTTTACAAAAAAAGAAAAATATGCAAAAATACGCCCTTTGAAAGCAAAAATGCAAAAATATGCATTTTCAGTGAAATATGCAAAAATATGCCCTAACAGATGACGTTTAAAAGACGAAGATTTCAATGAAACACATTTCTATCTCAATCTCGCTTTAAAAGTGATGTTAACAAAAAAATATGTTTGAACATATTTTTGAGTACCCTAACTATGACTAAAATAAAAGACCTTAAAAGGGTTGCATAAGTTATCTTTTTATATACACGTATTATTATGTTTAATAAACATTCCACATCAAAAAACATTTTCAAAAGCGTCAAGTGATTTATGTTATTCTTAAATTAATATTATTGTAATCAATGTAAAAACACTTTTTGAAAAAGAAAAAAATCCGTTTTTTTTTTTTTTATTTTGTCTAAACATTATATTTATATCTTACTCTTAGTCAGTTCCTTTTTATTATTTCACCATTAACATATATGTAGTAGTTTTTAGAAAAATATTTTTGGAGCCATTTCTTTTTCTTTAGTGTATTTTACAGTGAAAATGATTATTTTTTACTTAAGACCCAGTTATATATATCATTGAGTCGTTATATGACTTTTGAATAAAAATGCAAATTAAGTACTGATCGATCAGATATTACTCAAAGAATTTAGTTTATGCGAAAAAGAAAGTTAAATTGCAAACTTAGTTAAAGCTTTATATAATTTTCTATTTTCGGGACGGACATTTATTTTCCTGAAAAGCTGATTCTTTTATGTCCAAAAGTGAAATGAATCATTCCATTGATTTCAGTTTCTTATTCATACAGTTCTCATGACAGATTTCTGTCAGAAAAAAAATCCTGCAGATTTCAATCCTGGCAGTAATTTTCAATGATCGCCATAAACGACCTGCCAAAAAAATTCCAATGATTGGTTACAATGATGAAAAGTTAAGTGGCCAACAAGAGAAATTCTTTATTATATTAAAATAGCAACATTTGTAACAGTAGTTTTGGGCCAAGTTAAGTTGTAAGGTTTCAGTTATAGCTATCATTGAATTTTTTGCCGCTGGATAAATAGTTCCGGATTGAAATCAAAGATTTTCTGATTAGAATCAAACATTTAAGCAAAGGGAGGAGGGGGGCTGGTCAGTTATACCTATTATTGAAATCGATCCAGACAAAATTTAGCGGTGTTTCCCTTTGATTAGAAATTAAATTTATGTACTGATCAATCAGAAATCAAAAAAAAGCTTAGTTGCGCGGTTATTTTTTGCTAAAAATGTTTTTTTTTTCTATTTCCGGACGGAAATTCATTTTCCTGAACAGCTGATTCTTTTATGTTCCAATTTTACACAGTTCCAATGACAGATTTCAGTCAGTAAACATTTTTCGGTGGTTTTCAATCAGGAAATTTGTAATGACATCCTGTCAAAAAAATTCCAAAAAAAAAATTATAGTTATAATTGATCATTGAGAGTAAAACTGTAAATTGGAACGCTTTCAAAAATCAGCAGTTTATTAAAAAGAAACAACATCATCATGAGGTACATAAATAAAAGTTCTGAGTTACATAAAAAGACTCTTTTTTTTAAGTAAAACAAATTCTCTAACTCATTACTTTTTTTTAATACCGAAAATAACAAAGTTAACTTTCCTAATCGCTTTTAAACCTCGAAACAAAATTTTCAATGACTAGAACCAACGATGATCTTAGCTTTATCCGGCACTAAAAATTTCTCCATGCGATGGTCTAGAAAGGGATAATGTTATACCTGTTCAAACCTAAATCAAAAGTCCTTAAGTTAAAACTGATTTAAAAAATGCTGGCTTATTATTCGAAAAAGCATAAAGCAGTGAGAAAAATTAAAACTACATACGTTTTTAACAACTGACACGACTTGAGCTATACATTGGTACATGGTGTAATAAAATGTTCCTAAGGTTAATGAGAATATTTTTATAAAGGTGCAAAAACATATAAAAGCTCACCATATCGTCGTCGTGGTCGTGGATCTGAGACAAAAAGTTAATTTAATTTTTTTTTCTTTACTTTCATTCAGGTAAAACACAATAGCACAAAGCTTATACTCGTACAAATTTAATATAAGCTTTATGTGTGTACCTATACCTTCTTATATTACTCAAAACATAGAAATGCTTATAAAAATTTTGTTTTGTTTAATTTGATTCCATAAGGTGTAATAATTTTATAGTATGTTTGTTTTCATTTTTAAATAATCATTCCTTATGGTGGGCGGTAGAAATATCAAGAGAATCTTAACTTTGAACGAAATGAGACTTTTTTATATTACATTCAGGAGCACAGAAAACGTCTATTGTTTGTTGATGATGCTGATAATGATGAAATTGGGAGCTTTAAAGAAAAAAAAATGTTATAACCTTCGAGGTGCTGAATTGAGATGACTTTTGGTGCTAATATTATTTTATTTGCGCTAATAATAATAAGGAAGCAAATACCATTTAATGTAAACGTGTTTAATAATTAATTTATTTTTAAAATATGTAATAGAAAAATATGTTTGGCATGCTTCTCCAGGGTTCTCTTGGAGTTGTCATATTTATTGGACATTAATGCCTTTTTTATTTCTTAAATTTCTTTCTTTTTTTATAATGGAAACTATATACTCGCATATTACATTTAAACACTTTACATATGTTAAGGCAAGTTAAATAAGTTTTCTTATTAAAATATACAGAGCTGTGCAAAACATTTACAACTTCTATCACCTATTCAAAAAAAAGAATTCGACACATATATAAGTAGTAAAAACGAAATTATTTCTATTGCTCTAGACTTTATATGAATCAACTTTACCGTTAAAAATGTAAACCACTAATCTACATATAAGTATAACAAATGCAGCAGTTTAGGAAAAAATGTACTTTTGCAACTGACGGCCATGATTTATTTTGATAACGGTTAATTTGATTCATGTTGAAATTGGTTAATTTGTTTTTGTAACCCAGTTCGTTGAGCAAGTATAAGCTACGTTTTTGATCGAAACAGAAGTTTTTTAAGATAAATACAAATAAAAAAAAGCAAAAAAGAAATTTTAATGGCCGGAAACAAGTAAAGTTCAGAAATGAAATCAAGAATTTTGAGTGATTTCAACTACCATTCAGACCCCTCTTTACCACTGGGAAGGGAACAGGCCTCAATTACCAGGAGCCCCCAAATTGCTGAAACATCACTTAACCTCTATTGGCCTATTTTCAAGAAAAAAAAAATATTTCGATACAATTTTAGATGCATAAAGAATTATCAGAATTCGTACGAAATTATACTAAAATTAAAACACATTAATCAAATAATTATTTCACATGAAAGCAGTTCTGCCCATAGACAATCTATGATAACCTTCATAGCACGAACAAAAGTGTCAGGTAGGGTAGATACTGAATTAATATCACAACATCAAAATGAACTAAGTTACTGGAGAAAGTTTAAGAGGATTGTAGCTGTTGTAAAGTTTTTTCTTCGAGAGGGCTTCCATTTCGTGGTGACAATGAGATCCTCGGATCTTCCAATAACAGGAATTATTTGGGATGCACTAATTTGCTTAGCGAGTTTGACCCGTTTCACGTAGATCATTTAAGCAAATTTGGTCATGCGTGTTATCTTTCAGCAAATATCTGTACTGAATTTATTCTTGTCAAGGGAAGACAGGTTTTGAAAACTATTGTAAAAGAAGTCATAATGGCAAAATATTTATCAATTATCGTTGATAGTACAACCGATCTGTCTCATGTTGATCAACTAACATTGATTAGTCGTTACGTAAAAGATAACGAGCTTGTTGAAAGGTTTTTGGAATTCATTCCAATTAACGAACATAGATCTGACTATTTAGCGGAAACCATACTGTAGTTTTAGAGGATCATGATATTTCGATAACAGATTGCAGAGGCCAAAGCTACGACAACGCGGCAGATATGTCAGGAAGGTTTTTGGTCTGCTGTCAACAATAAAAGAAAAATGTAAATTTTCCACTTTTTTACTATGTGCAGGGCACTCATTAAACTTGGTAGGAGTGCATGCCGCTGAGTGTGCCTTAGAAGCAACAAAATTCTTTGACATTATTCAAAAATTGTATAACTTATTTTCGGTATCTTCTCATCGATGGAGTGTGTTTTTAAAAAGTCGTTCTCAAACAACATGGTGGGCTCGAGCTGATGCTCTAATTTATAATTGGGCTCAGGGACAATTTTGATAACTTTGATTCATCAGCCAGACAAAAAAACGGATTCTGAATATAAGGACCTTTCTGAAACGATGAGATGTAGAAGCTAACGCCAGACTTTTTTTGACGGTTCTGGACCCTTAGTAATTCTGACTGGGAAAGAAAGATTTAAAATTGAAACTTTTTTTCCCATTGTCGACACACTAAGCGTTCATTTGAAACAGCGACTAGGTTGGTATACGAAGATTGGCCAACGTTTTGAATTTTTTTAATTAAAAAAAAAATCTGAATTCAGAAAACTTAAAAGAGAACTGCAAATCTTTTGCTACATTTTACACCGAAGATGTGAACGGGGATGAACTACATGTTAAAAGCCTGAATTTAAAAGACTTTGAAAATTATCGACACGAAACTGAAAAAACTGACAACATTCTAGAGCCTTATAATAAAATTGAAGATGAATTTCTAAATGTTGAAATTGCACTAAAAATTTTCTTAAGTATGATGGTGACCAATTTCAGTTCATTCTCTATGTTAAAAAGAATCAAGAACGAACTCAGAACTACAATGATTCAAGAAAGATTGAGATTTTTGTCGCTGATATCAATCGAAAGCGATATCCTCAGAGGCATCGATTTAGAAGATGTGACTAAAAAATTACATTCTTAGTAACTTATTTAATTGTCTGTTATTTAAATTTTGTTTATTTTTGGATTTTTATATGAAATATTTATTTTTACATTGCTTATGTTTATGTTTAAATGCTGCAATAACTATTTATCTTTTTAATTAATTTAAAAAAAAGAAACACTTAAACACGTAGGTGGCTGTGTAATGTTCTGGAGCTGCCTTTCTGGCCAAGGAATTCGACCTATTCGACAAGTAGAGGGTATAATGAAGTCATAAGACTACTTTGAAATTCTTAGAAACACTATGCTTCCTTATGCAGATTGGGAAATGCCACTTGCCTGGATATTCTAACAGGCCAAGGACCGCAAGCGCAAGTCAAAGTTCGCCCCAAATTAGCTTTCTGAGAATAACATAAGAGTTTTGCAATGGTCAGCGCAGTCCTCAGACCTAAACCCCGTTAAGAATTTGTGGAAATAGTAAAATGAAGAATCGGATGCCAAATTTTAAAGCGAAAGGGCGATCTTTATGCTGACATTCCGGAAACTATTATAAATATCGGTTATCAAAAATAAAGGGTATGCCATCAAATATTAGCATTTTTTGCATAAAAGTAAAAAATTGTAGGATTGGTTCAAAACTGCAAATGTTTTGCACAGCAAAAAACCCGTCTTTTCAAGTTGTTATTCGATTTTTTTTTTATTTAAGTGAATACTATTTTTTTTCTGTTTAGTCATATACTGTTATAAACAAAGTTTTCAGATTTTTGGAAAGAAGTTTGCTGTTTGCGTTTTTAGATACTTTTTATGCGATAAAAAGATCTACAACTTTAAGTTGCAAATTTTTTCTACAGCACTGTATGTATATATTTAAAAAAAGTTTGTTTTATGAACTCAGGCATTTTATGGCCAATTAGTTGACAGTTTCAACATCATTTTAGATTATTATTTTTACTTTACCATAAGAAGTTATTGGAATCATTTAATTTTGTCGAACAGAAAATGTTGACATGTCTCAACGTATCAGGGTGCTTACAACCTAAATAAAAGGTTTTAAGAGAGAAGTCTGTGCGTACGTTTAGGAATCTATTAATTTATTTATTTTTAATCTACAAGCAATATTACAGGTAACAGATATAAGCACTTCATGAGCAAATTAAAAAGTGAATAAATATAATACTTCAGTTTTAAATTTATTACGATTAAGATTAAAAAAGTCAATATTTGAAGACACTTCATTGAAATATTGAAATATAGATCTTGATAAAGTTTCATTACTACCATAATTTGTTATGTGAATTCTTTGGAATAAGAGGACTCTAGCTGTCTTAGGTCTAGAGGGAACATAGATTGGTATCAAGGCAAGAAGAGATGGACATTTAATATGGTAGCATAGTAAGTCTCTAATAAGCATTACACTATGAATTTTTCTTCTTGATTGTAACGACTTTATTCCAAGTAATTGGCATCTAGCCTCATATCTAGGACTAAAGTTCCAACCCATATTCTTAAATACATATTTTGTAAAACGTCTTTGAATCTTTTCAATCCGATCAGAACGAACTATAGAAACAAAACTCCAAATAACATCTGCGTATTCCAAAATTAATTTGAAGGGAGATATATAAACTCTTTTCCATTTCGTTTTATGAAACCTACCAGCGAGTTGGCCTTAGGAACCAAATTATCGAAATGACCTTTGAAAGAAAGTTTGGAATCAAGAATAACTCCTAAGTCTTTAATACTTTAAACCCTATCTAAATCCACAGATTCAATTGCATAGTTGAATAACAAAATATGAGATTTTCTGGAAAAAGAAATCGTGTTATACTTTTTGATATTCAATTTAAGGCTATTGATGTGACACCAATTTGATAAAGAATCAATGGCAGATTGCAAAAGTTGACAATCGTCCAAGCTCGAAACTTTTGAAAATATTTTCAGATCGTCCGCGTATAATAAGCATCCACAATAATTAAAGACTAAGACAATATCGTTAACGAACATTATGAAAAGGAGCGGACCTAGGTGGCTACCTTGGGGGACACCTGATGTACACTGAATTTCCTTATGTATGTATCTCCAATCTTAACTTGTTGTGTTCTACAAGATAAATATGACAATAACAACGAAGAAAGTGAGAATGAAAACCAAAAATCTCAAGTGTTTTTTAGTTGTATTTGGTGGTTCACAGAATCAAATTCTTTACTAAAGTCAGTGTATACCGCGTCCACTGCAATTTGTGTTCGATAGAATTAGTGACAAACGAAGTGAAATAAGTTAAATTGGTAACAGATGATCGATCGGATAAATATTTACATACTTGTAAGAATATCAAGCTTTATTTTCAGCATGCTTCAAACAATTTGGGAATTGCGGAGGGTTTATATAATATATACATATACATATATATTTCTACATCATTTTTAGAACCTGATTTGTGTATGGGACAATAATAAATCATCAATAAAAATACCTTCATGGAGGGACTTGTTGAATATGCTTAGTAAAGGAGCACAGATGGAATCTCAACCATACCTCAAGACCCGGGAGAGATATTGACATGTGGACTTCAAAAAATAAAACGGTCGAAAAATGTATCAAAGAAGACATAATTTAGGAACACACATAAACATATTTACGACATACAGATACAAAATTTTGTTTTAAATTGAAACAAATTGTCTTTATTTGATCTTAAAAAACTTAAATTTTTAATAAATCATCTAAAGAGACACAACTCTAAATCTCAATTGATCATTCTTCAATAGTGACAGAACTCAAAATAAAGCAACGTATTCATATTTACTTCAGTCAACTAGCGTATGGCTTAACTAAAAATAAAATACAAAAATGTTCACCTAGGAATCAACAAAAAAACTCAAATTAACGCACTGAAATTTGAAAAAAGTTTTGAGCACCATAAATGACAAAATAATAACTTTTCATTTCACTTGGCACACCTGTTTCCTGTGGAGGACCAGGTAAAAACTGAAAATGTGTCATTTTTTTCGACGTTATTTTGACCTCTCTTGAAACATTTAAAACGACATAGTGTCATCTGGCGAAAAAAATATTGAATCTAGGTAAATGCACCTTTAATAAATATGTAGGTCGGAAGTCTTTGGAACTTTTTTGATAATAACTCAAATTTTTGCGTTTTTTGAGTTGTGTCACTTTGCGATATGCACTTTTCTTATCATTGTTTATGCTCTTCACACACAAAAAATACTGTTCCCATTTTGCTGCTATTGTGAAGCATGTTTTTAGTTTGCAGGGTTTCATAAACCTGTTAAATTGGTAATATCGGCATTTTAAACCAGCTTACAGAAGAATATTTGAAATCTAAGTTTGGAAAAATAATAATTAGAAACAGTGAGCAAATATTGAAGAAGTGATATTATTTAACTGTAAATATTTGGTGCTACATTTTTGTTTTTGTTCAAATATCTTAGCTTTACTACGTGGTTAAAAAAAATTGGTAAAAAAGAGCTGCACACCACAGCTAAAGGAGATAATTATTCACAAATACTGCAAGGAAAAAGCTACCATGGATAACATCACCAATGATTTGCTTTGCTCCAAAAAGATGGTATATAGAGCAATTAAGGTCTATAGGTAGACAGGAAGCATAAAAACTCCCAAAAGGACAACAACTGCCAAAAACGACAGACTTATTTGTAGACATAGTAAGGCCAACCCTTTTGCGAAATTTATTCAGCTGTGTCATGTTGGCATGAGTGCAGGAATATCGTCTAGAACAATAAGAAACCGATTGTTGGAAGCAGTTTTGCGGAGTTGAATTGCTCGGAAAAAGCCACACGTTTAAAAAAAAAAAAAAATTAAAACGTCTATTAGGACTTGCCAAGGTACATTGACAAAAGCGTTTTGGAAAAAAAATATTCAGGAGCGATGAATCAAAATTTAATATGTTTGGATCTGATGGTGCAAGATATGTAAGACGCCCAGTTATCAAAGAACTCTATCCTAAGTATACCATCAAAACGATCAAACATGGTGGTTGAAATGTGATGGTTTGGGGAGGATTTTCGTGGCATGGCGTTGGTCCGAATGGATCAGCATATGTATAAAAACATATTGGATATTGTTATGGAGCCATATGCTTTTAATCATTTGCCAGTTTCATACATTTTTGAACAGGATACTGATCCTAAACACACTTCACGTTTAAAGAAGTGTTGGTTTGCGGAAGAACGCATCAATGTTTTAAGCTGGCCAGCACAAAGCACTGATCTCAATCGGATCGAAAACTTGTGGGCTGACGTTGAGAAAAGTTTGGAAGTCAAAACTTCCAAAAACTCAAATGAGTTGTTCAAAAACATAAAAGAAGATTGGCGAAATATCCCACTTCAACGCTGTCAAGATTTGGTAGCTAGTTTACCTAAGCGGTTTGCAGCTGTAATCGCTATTTGGTTGCCCCACAAAATATTGATTTTTTCAATCAAAGTAGAAAATATAATTTCTTTACCTTTTGTATTTTTCTTTTTCAGTGAACTGAGGTTTCTAATTATTTTTTTTTGTTATTTTTTATTTCGAATATAGTGTAAAAGTGTATATAAAAGAACATCGTTTTTGTTATTTGTTGATATTAATTTAGTTTTATTAATGTTTTCTACCTTTTGTAAATAAAAAATTAAAAAAAAAGTTTGTTTCTAATTATTTTTCCACCACTGTAAGCTTAAAAAGTGACAGCTGCATAAATAACAGGCTATTGAAAATGAGGTGTCTTATTAAAAAATCCTTTACAATTACAAATACTAACCTAGAGTAACATTGGAGACCAAGATAACGTTTATTTTCTGTTCCACAAACAAAAAAACTTATTTTTTAAAGATTTGGATGTCCTGAATTGAAATCCTGTCTTTTAATTTTTCTATCACATCAGTTTTTCGAAATGTTTCCCCTTTAAGAATAAGTTAAAACTCAATATCTCGAGTCTTTCCAGTCAAAGTAAAGAAAGAAATTTTACTGCTGCTTCATGAAATCATTTATATCTAGGGTCATTATTGGTGCAATAGGTTTCATGACTTCGCTTAGTACGAACAAATTTGAATAATGTTTCTTTTTTATTGAAAATGTGGCTTACTATAAATCTCTGGAAAGGGATCGAAATGCCTTAGCAATGAATTGTTTGATGATTTTGCAAAGTACAAATCTACGTGTCTTAAATCATTTTAGTATTCTATACTTAGGCTCTGGAAATGTTTGTTTGTTATGAGTTTGTTATGATATTTTGAGCTTTTATACTTTCATAGTTTTGAAGAATACGTTTTCGAGTTAATTGTTAGCGCCAATTCCGATTTCGAACTTTGATTTTAACTGTCTGCTCAAATTTTAAAAATACCCGTTTTAAACTTTGTTTATATATTTTTTTAATTAATTCAAAAAATCTAATACAAAAATTACTTTCAAACCTTTTTAGCACAAATGGTTCAGCGTTTAATTTGAGACACTTAAATTTAGCAATTTATGAAAGTTTGTTGAACATTTTATGAATTACTATAAATTTTTTAACTGAATATCGAAGAAATTATAAATTTGAAAAACCATCTCGAATCAAATCAATCTATGTACTTCATGACTTTAGAAAGCCTCAAAAAGCCTTGTGAATGTATTTTTTTTTCAATTATAAAAAGCAATATTTCAAAAACCTAACGCAATTATTAAGGCTATTAAGACCGATTGAAAAATTAAATTTGATTGCCAGGAGGAAAACCTTGTCCACCAGTATTATCAATTTACTAGAGCAAATGTGTGTTCACCACCTAAATGCATTTTTGCAACAAGTTCCTTTGGAATTAATTTTTGCTTTATATCAACATATTAATGTAGTTATGATTTACATATTATATTTAGCTTCATTTATGTAGCTCTTCTCAACGAATGTTCAGTCATCAGAAAGGCGTCTATTTAGGTGTTTTGTTTGAGGGTTGGAGCGATGGATTGATTAATATTATATTTGTTTTCATAAGCAAGTAAATACAAGGCTATTCAAAATTTGTCACTAAAGTGATTAATAATCATAGCTTCCAAAAATATTTAAAAAAAAAAACGTTTAAATTTTAATTAATTTATGTACATTTTATTCATAGTTTCCGCGTTAGTTTTTGTGTGCAAAAACTTTAACATTTCATTCAAACATATTTTTTCAGAAAAGCAATCTGAATCAGCTTGTCTATTGACTTGATTTATGAAACTTGGATTATAAAGAAAAAATCTAAAGATTTTTTGCACAATCATGAGTTTTTGAGAAATAATTTAATTTTACATCAAAAATCCATATTTTTACGAAGATAGTTACATAATCAAAAATGGTGTCTCCAAATAAACGGCACGATTTTTTTTGAAAGTAAGGTGTCGTCAATTTTCCTAAAATCACCTAACCTAACACTTTTCCGATATGTTTTAATTCAAATCCAACTTCGAATTAATACCAAGTTTTTGATTTGTAACTTTTTAAAATTACAAAAAAAAACACCTTTATATAACTTTAAATAATAAAGAAAGTTTATGAAGTAGTATTCAATACAATACGTTATGGTTTTCCAATTCTATAATCTTGTCTTCAATATTCAGTTGAAATATTTATTTCATTATATAATATTCAAAACAACTTTTTTTTTAAATTCACTCGTCTTATAAAAATCTAAGAAAAGACGCTTAAACATTATGGTTTGAAAGTAAGTTTTGTTCTTAAAACAAATCTGTTGCCCAACAATTTTATTATATCGAGTTTTTGAAATATATTAAAAAATATAAAAATATAATGTTGAAACAGGTGTTTTTAAAAATTTAACAAATGGTTAAAATTCAAGCTTGGATTCGAAATCAGTAGTATAAATGAAGTCCCTAATGTATTTTCCAAAATTATTGAAGTATCAAATTCAAGTTTTCTCGAAACTTCACTTTTTTTAATAATAAGCACGCAAGGGGATATTAATACCCTAATTATGTAAAGACGCAGTGTGAGCACTAGTAAGAGGAAAGAGAGATTGAAAGGAGGAGTCGGTGCACATTGGTTTTGTATTCCTGAATATTGCAATGGGTGGGAAAAACAGACCTTGGTAAGGTATTCCACATTCGCGTAGTACGGCTAAAGAACGAATCTCTCTACTTGACAGTACGACCGAAGTTGGGCTCGAGGGTGAGGATTCTCAGAAGCGCGAGTATTACGGTTGAACTGTTTAAGGAGAGGTATGCAACTGGCTATTTCTCTTGAGCATAAACTTTTAAAATAACGGTAAAAAAGCAAAAAACTTTGCGACGATGTTCAAGCGACGTAAATGATCCTATGATGGTGTTATCACTAATTAATTTAAATGCTCTACGTTCAATGTGCACCACCCCAGAGATGAGAGCTTTGGAAGTACAGTTTTGTAGATAACAGCCAGATCAGAGGGGGAGAAAAACTTCTTGCATCGCCTTAGAAAACCCAAACATGTTGCTGCATTTTTCGCGACATCGCGTATGTGATCGTTCCACAAAAGGTGGTTGGTGATACGCATACCGAGAATATCGAGATGTTCAGTCTCCTCGATGCAAGTGCCAACCATGGATAATGGCAACGGGGGTGTATCTCGCTTTAATGACACATTGTGTTTTAATCCTCATTTTACAATATTGTTTAGGTCGGAATTTAATGAACTTATCATATTTTGTCGTTGCAATTCCACATCCGAAGAAGAGGGATGTGACTCCATGTGAGTATGAAAACGAATATGAAGAGCTGAGCGTCGAAACAATGTATTGGATTGGAAATAGAAGTTCCAGACAGGAGATGAATAATAATGAGAATTTACAGATATTGACTAAAATACCAAAATGCTTCAAATTGGGAAAGATTTATACTTTTCAAAATCGTCATACAATTTATTGGTGAGAGATATTTTGAGTTTTAACTTAGGCTCAAAAACCCTCTTTTTGGTTGTTTTAACATTTTTAAAGAGGTATATTTCAAAAACTAGATGTGATAGAAAAATTTAAAGGCGAGATTCCCATTTTGGACATTTTAATGCTTTAGAAAGGTATTGTTTTGTTTGTGGAAAAGAAAATAAACGTAATTTTGTCGACCAGTGTTATCGCTTGAATAGCTTTTTGTTGACCGCCAGTCAATTTTACGAAAAAGTTGTCATATTAAAATTTTCCCAAACTAATTCAAACAATGAGAAAGTATTTTCTCTATGAACTTTTAGCTGGGAACTTAATTTTGTAAGGGTTTCCCCAAACTATGGTTGCTACAAGAAGTTACAATACACTTACCAGTTTGTGTGCTTGAATCAAAAAAAGTACTCGTAGTCTCAACTGTCATGGTGCCTATAGTTCCATCAATTATTTGTGCGGACGAGTCTCGTCTGCCACGATATCTGTCAAAATAAAAGTACCCATTAATAAGATGTTAGAATAATTCAAAGCTAAGGCTAAGTTGTTGTTGATCTTACCTGCTGCAAACATCATCACTTTGTGAGCTCTGACGCCGAAAATTTCTGCACCGAATCATTTCCTCTGTGGTGGATTGTCGTCGAAAACCTCGAGCAATTAGAATCTCTTCAGTTGTAGATTGACGTCGAATAGCTGGGCGTGAGTTGCCATCAGAAGTTGCAGGTGGTCCACGTGCACATGGACTGGGCTCACGTGAAGAACAGCAACTGCTTGAGTCTGGAGAACGCGAAGCCCTAACAGCTGAAGACGATTGACGACGAAGAGTGCGAGTTCTTCGACGGGGACTACCGTCCCGCTCATGACTGCGGTCAGGAGATAGATGAGCCTTTGAATCACGTCGACCTCTTGAAGCACTATCAGGGCTTAGGCTATCACGACGTGCTCGACGTTCACAATCATCAGGGGGGTCGGGGCTCAAGGCTGGCTGAGAGCCACGACGACTATTACCACCGCCTGGTATACAGGACTCATCGAAAGCAGTTGCTTGCCGTTGCAGGCGTTGCATTCGTGGGGTCTTTTCAGGACTCACGACTTTAGAGTCACGTCTATTCATGCGACCACACTGAGTTGTGGAATCACGCCGACCTTTAGGTGCTGTAGGCGATGTTGCTGGAGGTGTCACCGAGCTGGTAATAATTCTAGGAGGTGGCAGTGCTTGGCATGCCGTGTCAACGTGATATGGCGTCGAATCAGAATTTGTCGAACTGGTCGACGGACGCTGTTCTTGTCTATAATTTGGAAACTCTGGGGCAGCTAGAGAGTCTCGTCGCTTTTTAGTCGCACCAACTACTTTTGGTGGTGGTGGAGTTGTTGCCCGACCAACTATGCTTTCTCGCCTACCAGATGGGTAACTTTCATTGGATCCCCGACGAGAGTCCTTTAGACGAAAATAAACATAATGGAAGAAAACAAACAAAGAATTTTAATTAAAATTACATCTTTTGCACTGTCTAGAGAAATTATGGGTGGTTGATCGTCCTTCTCTCCAGGACTCTCGCGTCGATTCCAATTTTTAACAAACTCTGATGCATGTGATGAATCCCGTCGAGTTCGCATGCTTCTAGCTCCCGAATCGGCACTTGATTCACGTCGTTTTTTCAACGGTGGATTATGACTACTTCCCATTCCAGTACCAACATCTGTTGTTGAAGTTCGCCATGGCAAGCTGCGGGCTAAGTCGGCTAAAGTCTCACGACGGTTTAGTGGTGCTTTTTTATTTGTCTTTGAACCACCACCACTCCATTCACGGAGAATATCAGTGAGCTGTGCCAAAGAGCTTCTCCGTCGTCGTTGAAGTCCTAAGTAAGCATTGCGATTATAGGAAAGTTTTAAGAAAAATGATTAACAGAAAAAAAACCTTTACCCGGAGGTGGAGAAGTGCTCGGAGGAGTATTGATTTGAGCTGCTGAATCCCTTCGCCCACCCAAACGCTGACGAATTGTTGATTCTTCGAGCTACACGAAAAATTACATTTAAAAACAAAACACTGGTTAACTAAAAAGAAACTTCTACCTGTTCTCTGACAAAGTCATCCCATCCATTACCACCCTGCCATACCAAGCCAACCTGATATGATAAAATTGGCAAATTGCACACAAAACATATCGATGTGATAGTCCTGAAAACGCATTAAAAAAAAAGTAAATTTATGAATACTTTCTAAATTTTGTATTATGAAATAACTGTAAAAACAAAAATCACTTCAACTAGTTTTTTTGAAGAGAAACAATAGTGTTGAAGCAAAATGGAACAAAAATTAATTTATCTAATTTGCTTTTCATTATGACAGAAGCTGAGTAAGTATCTAACTAAAGGGACCAATCCATAAAATCCGATCAATGTATTGTTGTTGAGGCAAATGAAACAACCATAAAACATTTATGAGGTTTTCCATTAGAAAAGTGGATTAATTTATCTTATATTTCTATATTTATTATGTCTTATTTCAATCTATCAAAGCGTCTAGATTGTTTTTTTAGACGTGTGGGTTTCAATCAAGCAATACTTTTAACGGTGTTGGTTTTTTGACAGCTGTCACTTCATTTATACACTAATTGCTGCAAAAAGCGGTCGAATATTGGGCCTTTTGTCTGGAGTTTATTTTGACCAACCAAGAAGGCCACTTGCCCGAAATCAAACACAAAGCAAGCTCTTATCTTCATAATAAAACTAAATTTTTGCCCATACTATTAAATTATTTGAGTATTATTTCTTCTTGAAAACCACACGTCTAAAAACACCCTTTTATTACTATCTCCAAATTAATTGATTTAAAACTTAATCGAAATTATTCCAGAGGTTTGTCTCTCAATTCTCCAAAAACAATACAATTTTCATGTGTCATCTGATGTGTGATTGTGAAAATTGTATTAAATTAATGGGCTTTTCCATTGGCAAAATAAATTGATCTATTTTTGGTTTAAAATCGGTTCTACATATCTGAATTTTTCTAATACTAATATAATTTTAAAGCAAAATGTTCAATTGGACATTTGACAGCTCTACCGCACGTACACGAAGTTACATTAAAACAACTACAAAAAAAGAAACGATTCCATTCGCCACGAAAAAAATAAATTTTTGACGGAGTCTGAATTTACCAATGGAAAACCCAATAAGATTTACATCATCAATGCATAAAGTCAAAATAAATTTTAACTGAAAATAAAAAACTTTAACAAAAACATGATCATATTTCATTGACCACGAAAAAATTGATTTTTTAGATCCAAATCAGTAAATGGAAAACCCTTTTAAATGTCTAAATATACTTCAGTCCGTATACAAATGTTTTGCTTGTCACCCCTATTGCGAGTGTCAACTATGAATTGATAGCTGATTCACATAAAACTTTAAAGTTTTATTAGTTTTGATAATTATGAATATTCCACACTTTTCTAAATAAAAAAGATAAATGTATTAGTAAAATAGTTTTAGGAGCCAATTATAGCTATCATCGGATTTCATCATTGAAATAGCTGTTTATAGCTTTCATTAAAAATGTCTGTCATTTAACAAATTTTCCTGATTGAAATCCACCGAAAAATGTTTACTGACAGAAATCTGTCATGGGAATTGTGTGGAATTGGAACACAAATCAGTGGAACGATTCGTTTTACTTTTGGACATACAAGTATCAGCTGTTCAGGAAAACAGTAAAATACATTTTTAGAGAAAAATAATGGTGCAACTACACTTTTTTTTTCTCAAAAAAAAAATCTTTGTGTGATATCCGATCGATCGGTATATAATTTTTAGTTCTAACCAAAAGGAAACACCGTCAAATATCGATTCCAAAATTTTGCCGGATTGATTTTAATGATAGCTATAACTGGCGCCTTATATCTATCATTGGTTTTCATCATCTAAATTTTCGTTTCGAGTCTTAATAAAGTAAAATTTGTCTCGTGTCAAAATGACGCAAAATTTGCTTTACCAAAAACAGAGACTTTATACATGTAACTCAGAACTTTCATTTGTTTCATTTTTAATTCTTCAATGATGAAATCGTTTTCAATGAACAGCTGATTGTTGATTTCACATTTCGGGAACATTATCGTTAAACTAAAAGCGTTTTATTTTTTTTGTCAGTTTAACTTTCAATGATCAATTCTACCGTCAAATTCTTGATTCCAATCAGGAAATTGGTGATCAATGAAAGCTGTAACCAACCTGTCAAAAAAAATTTCAATGATTGATTTCAATAAAGAAGATAACTATATAAAAAGTCCTTTAGAAAGGCGGAATTTCAATATTTATCAACTTATAGTATACACTCGCAGTAGGGGTGCATTTCATTCTTCAATTTTCAATATGCATTCAACGGATTGTAAGGATTAGGCTCCACCTAAAAACATATACATATAATGTCTAAGACATATTATGGAGACTCAGCAAAGCTTTTACAACAAAGTCATGCATTTTTTAATAATTCGTATTATTATTTTTTTTTGACTAATTGAAATGTGCCAAACATCTGCTAGTTTAGTATTTAAAAAGTTGAACTTAGCTAGTTTTTAAAAGCTTACAGAAATTATAAAAGTTAAAAAGCCAGATTCTTTCATACAAATCTATGTTTATTTATACGTTGACTAAATTTCCAAGCATATTAATTCATCCTTAATTCAAAACTAAGCAAACATACAAGCATTTACCGTATATAGGTTTGTTATTTCATATTCAAGATTCCAAATCATTTCAGTTAACGTAAAGACCTTATGTGAAAAAAGACTTGGAAACTTAATAAAAAGTTAAATGGGTTTGAGTAAAATAATGAGCATTAAAATTTAAGCAAGATTAAAAATTAAAGGTATTTTTAAATTACTATAAATTACTACTATTAGAACAATTAATTTATTTAAAATGAAAAACAAATTTTTTTTAAACTTTTTAAATCTAACATTCATAAAGCACTACTCTGCTTCAAAATTTTAGGAAACTTTATTAATTGTTGTGTCGAACTTGTTTCTAAATTTAACCCCTGGTAATGCTGAATTAACAGCTTAGTGGAAAGTTGTAAGATGTCTAATAAGACAATTGTTTAAATAAATTCCATGATGAAAATCATAGCGTAGATTTATCTGAAGGAGGTATGAATGGGAGTTCCCAGCCAAGTTCTGGTACTACTACCTTCTTACACGAACAATCTCAGCCGGTTTATGGCCCCAATCTAACAAAAGAACCAGGACAAGACAAGAGCTTCAAATTTGAAACACTTATTAAAATATTACATGATATACGCCTTTCCAAATTTTAGCTCTGAAGTCATAATAGTTTTTAAGATACAGAGCTCTTCAAAAATCACAAAAAACCATAACTGAATGACTGATTAACCGATTATCAAAATTCAACATTGTATAGTCTTGAAATTACGCACAAATGAAGGTCTTGTGGTGCAAAAAAAGGAACAAATAAAAAACTGTGATTTCCAAAAATATACAAGACATTATTTATAAATATATTCAACTTATAAGTGTTGTATAATAAGAAATTCAGTAGAGCGGTTGGTTTGCAGATGATAACACAAAAAACAATCTATTCACACATTATGCATATACACTCAGGGGACTGTTATAGACCAATTTTCTGAAACGAAGTATGAGTCAACACTTCTAAGTCTTTACAACAATGAAATTATGCAGAGTGAATGGAGTTCATGTGCATTCAAAAACAATTGTCGGTTGAGTTTATTTACCAAAAGGGGAGTGGTATCCACCCTTTAACAGAAGATGCCTAAGATGACTTCCTTGTGGAGCACCACATAATACTTTGAAAATCATGGAATAATTATTTCTAGTATTACCATATTGTATTCTGTTAAGGTAGACATTTTACCATTGTAAAAGTTTACGATGAATAGAAAAGGACTTAAGTTTTTTTTTTGGTAATCTGTCAAATTACTATCATTTGTCGGAAGAACTCTAATGGTGAGAATTGAGATAGAGGCACAAATAATGGGTTTAATGGTTAATGAAGGAAAAACAAAATACACGATATCATCAAGAAAGGATCTATAACAGCGATGTCTTGGTCATAATGTTACCATCGACTGACGTAACTTTGAGGTAGTTAAGGACTTCGTCTACCTAGGCTCCGCTATGAAAGCAAACAATAACACCAGCGCTAAGATCGAAGGAAGAATAACTCTTGCTATAACCGCTGTTTAATTGGGCTAAGAAAGCAATTGAGTAGCAAAGCCCTCTCTCGAGCGACTAAAGTGTCAGAAGCGTGGACTCTGAAAAAAGAGGATGAAAGCGTGATCTACGGTCCTTTATGTATAGAAGTTAAGAAGAGGAGATGATAGAATGAATTTTTTAACCCACAGGACAGCGCAGTAGAGGAAGCCCCAGGCTGAGGTGGCGCGCACAAGTGGAAAACTGAAAAGTTACCTCACCAGGGCCGGATTTAGAGGTCCAGGGGCCTCGGGGAAGTAAAGAAGCGGAGGCCCCTTAGCTCCAAATTATTTTCAAAATAAAGTAAACCATTTTTTCACTCGAGTTTTTCAACAAATAATCTCTTGTGAAACCAAGTAGATTCCTTTAGTATTGAACAAACACATATAAATATAAACGGAAAAAGAATTATCTGAGCTTTTGAGCTTTTATCGCCGAAAAATCGTTGATGATTTCGTTGAAATCCAGTTCTCGGAGTATCTCGCTTTCAATGCTCAGGTTTTGCCCCACACTGGTTCGAAGCCTATTTTTTAAAATGAGCGCTCTTCAGTGCAATTTGTTACCATCAAAACCAAATATATTCTCAATGCAATTTCGAGGTTTGGGAATGCAGCTCTAAAATGTTGATTTTCGAGAATTTGGTAGTGAAATAATTTCGGCGATTGATATGTTCAATAGTCCTTTTCTTTTTTGCATGAGTCAATCAATTCATTACCAAGACTAGGCTCTAAATCATCAGGATACTTTTGCTCTTTATTGGAAAATATGCTAGTTAGAGCTTCTTTGATTTCCTAATAGCCTTTGACTCAGGCTTTCGTAGCTTCAGCTCGACAAGTCCAACGAGTGTTGCTGAGCTTTTTTAAGACTAAAAACTGGCCGTTTTTCTTCTCCGATAATTTCTGTGAAAAAAGTGTACAAATTCTGCACGAAATCAAAAAATTGAACAGCCGATGGACAAGATTTAGCAGCTGCCTTTCTCACTAAATTTAAAGAATGACCACAACAAGGTACGAACGCCAATAAATAATTTTTCTCCAAAATAAGAGCCTGAATCCCCTTCTATTGGCCACTCATGTTTGCAAAATTGTCATATGATTTTGATATTTCACTGATTGCCTGATTGGAGTGAACAAAATATATAGATCAATGATTTCTGTTACTTAAGATTAATATAATTAAATAATCATGTAGGTACAAAGTACTGTAGGTTGAAGGTAAAGGTAAAAGAGCAAAAAAAAATACATATTAAAGGAAAAGATGTTAAGTAGTGTTTACTAGTTGAAGTTTAAAACAAAAATTTTCCGAAGTCTCTATTGTGGAGGCCCCTGGACTTCCACCCCGGTTACCCTCCCCTCAATCCGGCCCTGAACCTCACCCCACTTGGAGCGCGAAATTGGAGACATCTAGCAAAGGACCAAGCAAGATGAAGAAGTTTGTTGGGTGAGGCCCTAGTTCATACAGAACTGTAGCGCTACCTTAAGTAAATAAGTAGGAAAGTGCAGATTTCGTCCAGTTATAACTATGCATGGTTTTTGTGATTGAAACCAATTATTGCAATTTCTTTGACAGGTTGGTTTTGGCGTGCACCAACAATTTCTGTCAATGGAACAAAACTTCCTGATTGGAATTAAAAATTTGAGGTTTAAGTTTATCGTTAATGTTAAATTGGCAACAAATAAAATAAAACGCTTTCACAGGAACAATTATTTTCTGAAATTAATAATCAGCTGTTCATTGAAAACGATTTCATCTCTTTGAAAATTCAACAACTATCTTTTTAATTAACAGTTTAATTTAATAATAAACTAACTGATTGTTATAATCGCTCATTAGTAAAACATTTCAGAACTCTTCCGTTTTAGTTTTACTGATGTATTTTACTACTAGCTATAATCGGCCGCTTAAGTGCAATTTAAAGTAATCACTGAATGTTATGTATGGCTGAAACACTAATGGCTGAATCACAAACACGGTTCATTTTCGGCTTCACCTGACGTTTATGAGTTCAGCCATAGGAATTCAATGCATGCTATCACAATGGAGCTTCGACCTCACGTTTCGTTTAACAATCGTAAGGAAAAGAAAGCAATGTTATGTAATGTGACTCCAAACGGAAGCTTTAGTTCAAATTTGCTGAACATTTGCTTTGTCTGATAGCTCAACAGCTTTAAAAAAGTCAACAAACAAAAAACATTTGCCTTTGGAGGGATTCCCATTGATTATTATAGGCTGTGTAAGTGTGTAAGCTACTTCCGCGATTAATTACATTTTTTCGATTTTAAAACTCAATTTTTTTTTTATTTTGAGAAAAAAAACAGCTACTAAATACTAATGACAGAAGTGCCATTTTAGAAATGTCATTCAAAGCATCCTCGAAGCGGGTCCATTATCGTAACGCAGACGAAGGTGAAGCGTGTTTGTGTTTCAGCCATTAACATCACATGAAAATGAGAAATGGACGCAGCAAAAGGTTTTTTCATTTGTTTGACATACAAGATTCCAAGACATCAAAGAAGAAAATGGATCAACTTTCTTAATTTTAAAGAGCACTGTCCTCCAATATGATTCTTTTTTTTTTTGTTTTCCAGGATTAATTCTATTTTATGAGAATTCCTTATTCCATTAAAAGTTTGTACCCACATTCCACCCCTTTAAAAAAATAAATTAAACTTCAAACAGAATCAGGTATAAATAAAATAAAACTTAAATTTTTCGCAGTTAATATTTTACTGTTATTGGCCATACTTTTTGTAAAAAAAAAATGGACGCACAATCTACTTGAAGACACTGCTGACATTTATGACGTTTATGAAAATAAGTTCTAACTTTATAAACATGCCTAAAGAAGGTGTAAGTTATGGCTGAAACACAAACACGCTTCAGCTTCGGCTTCATCTGACGTTTACGAGTTCAGCCATAGGAATTCAATAGTCAGGTTCAGACGACATAAGAGACTTGAAAGTAAGGCAAGTTTTTAGTATCTGATTGGCCAGCTGCCAACAAATTGCCTTCCAATTAACGCAACTTTATTGAAAATTCGACTTCTTCCTATCAAAACGGCGCACTACAGTACTAATTGGATCTCAGGCTAGGTTGCCTTGAGATCGATATTTCTACCTATACAGCAAGTTTTTAGCATCTGATTGGCCAGCTGAAAAAAAATTGAAAGTTGAATGGAAATTTAGTCAAGAAAAATCACCCTAACAACCAAGTCAAGTGAACTTGCCTCACAATGACAATTGATGATGTTTTTTAATTCAACTGAAAGCTCAACTTTATTTATTTTCTGCAAAATTCCATTTAATCATTTGTGTGAAAGGGTTCCTTGTCAAATTGGAAGAGAAATAAGTAATATTTCTCTAAAATACAAAATACAAATCGTGATGGATTTGTAGCTTGCCTGAGGAGTGTTTTGTAGACAATAATTATGTTTATAGTGTTTGTACAAAGAAATGAAGGTAGAGGTTAATTGAAGTAAAGTTCCAAGTTTAAAGATTATGACAGTTGACAAAACTAACTAGTTGCCTTGGTCAAAATGTACGTTGAGAGAATGCAGTTGACTGCAAAAGAAGTCTCTTATGTTATATGAACCTACCCAATGCTTGCTATCACAATAAAGCTTTAACCTCACTTTTTGTTTGAAAATCGTAAGGAAAATAACGTAATGTTACGTAATCTGACTCCAAACGGATACTTTAGTTCATATTTGGTGAACATTTACTTTGTATGACAGTTTCATAGCTGTAAAAAAGTCAACAAAGCTTTTGGAGGGGTTTCCATTGGTTATTATAGAAATGTCATTCAAAGTAACTTCGAAGCAGGCCCATCGTAACGCAGACGAAGCTAAAGCGTGTTTGTGTTTCAGCCATTAGGCAGACGTTCAGCAAAACAAACGATACTTTCCATTTTGTTCTTGGTATATTTGGAAAAACGTTTCATGAATAATTTGTTGAACTTGAAAATAGCTTAAAATGTTGTTTGCACCTGCAGTTCACATACAGTCTTATGATAGAAGACACGAAAACTGCGAAATGCCTTCTGGCCTAATGCCATCCGAATATCACTTAACTTTCACAAATACATAAAAAAGGAAACAAACAAATTTAAATATTTTTAATATTGAAGTTTATAAATTGAAAAGACCCAAAAATATTTTAATTTATTTTAATAAGCATGTCGTCTCGTTTATTGTTAAGTGGTTTGTATGGCCCTCAGGTGAATAATACACTATGATTTCCCAACCGTAGAGACCGTGAGCTCTAGACAGATGAGTAGGCAGAAGGGTATCTTTTTTTGGGAATATTTCGATGATGCTTAAACTTCCTCATTTTTCTTTTTTTTTTTGTATTGTTCGGAAACTATAGGAGAAAATTATATTTTTCCCAACAAAAATGTTTTTTTAAGGTTGAGGGTAAAAATGAGAGGTATGTAATCAAAAAATCGTATTTTTACGGTTTATATTATTTGAGTTTTTATAGATCGATATAAATAGTTTAACGGAAAAAGAAAGAATATATGTATGTACGGACATACATGTCCCTTAAGTAAAGGTGCAAACTGTATATGGTGAAATTTCTAATCATAACTACCCAAGATATTTAACTTTAATGAAATTTCCAAAACAAACAACAGCCATCCTGAAATGCAAACAGTTTCAAAAAATGCTAATAAGTCTTAACAGACTCATCCTAACCGTTGTCTACATTCATTATCTTGTCTTGTACGAAATGCTCCGTGACCGACTGAATATCCATGTCTCTCCCAAAATACTTTGAATTTGAAGCTATAACATTACATATAATCTTGAATAGTTGCCTAATCGATAAAGCAAAATAAGACATTTTTTCGAGACATTTTGAGGGGACTTGCCTCTTAAGAAAATTGTTCAAGCTTAGGAAATAAATTGAACTTGATAGTTCATTCTTTAGTAAAAATGCTTTAAAAAAAGATTTGCAAGAGTGTTATTCAATAAGTAGGTACATATCTATAGTTAAACAAATTTTTGGTAATTGTATGCAAACGTTTTTGACATCAGGAAATTTTGAGAACAATCGAAACTTCAGGAAGAAAATCAAACTCATTTTATCATATACAAAATATTGTTGATAACTTTTATTGGGTGGACAAAGGCAGTATTGACTACAAGTTTTGTATTTTGTAATTTTGTTAAAATTTGCAATATGACGAAAGAATGTTTAGACACAGTGAAATAGATTAATTTGATTAAAATTTGTGGATTTCTTTTATAATTTTCTTGTAACAACTTATATCAAGTATTTGGATGTGATCTTAAAATGTTTTCAAATTTTCAGGAAACCAAACATTTGATGATTTAAAGATATGTACATAAATAACTTAGTGGATGACACTATTTCAAATACTCAAAACATGTTTTTGAAAATCGTCTTCATTAACAAGTGTACTAGTACACTACGTTCAATGCCTTTCCTGAGTTTAAACAGTTTTCATAAGTCAATTACTTTCTCTTACAATTATTATTTTCTGAGTTTAAACAGTTTTTATAAGTCAATTAATTTCTCTTACAATTATTATTTTCTGAGTTTAAACAGTTTTTATAAGTCAATTAATTTCTCTTACAATTATTAATATAAATTAAAATTTATATTTAATCTGATCATGATGTTATAAGTATGGAAATGTAGAACTTAATTAAACCATCTTAAAAGCTTATCTTTTTTTTTCAATAATAAGATTAATTCAAAAAGACAACAAATCAAATTAAACTGAAATATCGAACGTATTTTTAATTGGTTGTTCGAGTAATGGATAGTTGATAGTTTATGAATGCAATTACCTACTTGAGCGTGATCAGGAGAATAATCAGTTTCATGAGAAATCTGAATTCATGCTTCTTTTCATTAGTTTTTGTATTTGCTCCGAATGAAATACACATTGCAAAAATAATAACTTCAAGTTCTTAGGAGCAAACATTTGTATGTATGTAAAAAGTTTTTTAAAAAACAATTTATTTTTGTTATGTATTGAAGTATACATCGTTATATTAACGTGCAAGAAATCTCAGCCTATGTAATTCACGCATTATCGTTGTGATTGTAATAGATTAGAATTCTTTACATATATATATATCTTGTCTAAGACAAAGTTCAAATCCTCACATGGTACTAATTTCGAATAACTTCATTCTTAATTTAACCTTAGTTAGAGTAAGTGTTATACAGTATAACAACATGTACACTAACTAAGTAGGTACATGCTTATATGACATCAACATTATCATAATAAAGTCAGTTATATCTTGTCAGCCGTGTGTTTCACTTGTATAATATGGTGTCAGATGTAAACCAAAAAAAAAAAAAAAAAAAAATTGTAGAAAATAAATCGAAAATTAATTATATTTAAAACAAAATGACAGAAGATAAAGTCAAAGTTATTAATAATAATTATAAGCAAGTGGCCGTGGATAGTGGTTCCTTACGTCCTCTTGATTTAAAGTCAACAAATCTGGCGGCTGCTTGGAAAATTTGGAAAAAGCAATTTAAAATATTTCTAGCCGCAAGTGATCTTCTCAGTGACTCAGACTTCAGAAAAAATTCATTACTTCTTCACCACATAGGACCTGAATCTTTTGAAATCTTTGATTCTTTCGATGTGGATGAGGAAACTATAAAGCATGCCGATTTAATTACAAAATTTGATGCATATTTCCTTCCAAAATGTAATGTTATCATGGAACGGTTTAATTTTTTCTCGCGACGTCAAAGTACATCTGAGTCGATTGATGAATTCTTAACGGCACTTAAAAATCTAAGCAAAACATGTAATTTTGGCACTCTTAAAGATGAATTGGTTAGGGACTTATTTATTTGTGGTCTAAACCAAAGTCATCAATTTATTCGCGAAAAATTATTAAATGAATCATCAAAAAATCTCGAAGAAATAATCCAAATTGCTAAATCTCTGGAAATAGCAAAGCAGCAGTCTAAAGAATTTATTCATGGAAGTAATGGAGAAGACAACAGCAAAGTAGAGTTTATTGGCAGCATTCGAGAAAGAGAGAGACAACAGCAATGGAGCAACCAAGGAAAAAGAAACAACAACTTCCGCAAAACCAAAAATCAAATTCAGCACGATCCTAGCGGGTCAAATAATAATCAACTAAATACATGCGGAAGATGTGGCCAACGGCATTTTTACAATAAATGCCCTGCATGGGGAGTTACATGTCAGCAGTGCAGGGGAAAGAATCACTATGCGAAAATGTGCAACACAAATAAAATTAAGAAAACAATCGGTAACATAGAAGCAGAAGGGGAATCAGCTACACAACCATCTGAAGAAGACCTTTTTATAGGAAAAATAATGAGTTCAACATACACCAAGGCATGGAATGTAGACATTGACGTCAACAATCAAGTGGTGGTGGCTCAAGTAGATACCGGAGCAGAGGGAAACATAATGTCAATAAAGAAATTTGAAATGTTAAATTTGGACAAAAATTTGATTAAAGAAACTAATACTAATTTGTTAACCTTTTCGGGAGAAAAATTAAGAGTTAAAGGAAAATGTAAATTATATTGTCTTTAAGAACAATGGTATTTATCTTGATTTTTGAATTGACAAATTCTCTAAGAGTAACTATTGTCATGAAAAAGTGCTTTCTCAAAATAAGCCGTTCGGAGTCGGCATATAAACTGTAGGTCCCCTCCATTCCTGACAACATTACTCGCACACAGGAATGGTTGAGAGTTGTAAGTCACTAGGCCTTGGTTTTCAACGGACTGTCACGCCACCCAATTTATTATTTATTTTATTTTTACCGGTAGTGGAACCACCACGAAAAATACCATTTGATTTACAAAAGGAACTAAAAACTGAGCTTAAACGAATGGAAAATTTAGGGGTGATAGTGCAAGAAAATCAACCAACAAAGTGGGTGAACTCAATTGTGTTAGTTAGAAAGGCTAATGGAAACCTGAGGGTTTGTTTGGATCCTAGACACTTGAACAAGGTAATAATGCGTCCCCATTTTCCTTTTTCAGATATTGATGAGGTAAAATCTCGCCTTTCAAATGCAAAATATTTCAGTAGTTTGGATGCTAATAGCGGCTTTTGGATGATACCCTTGGAAGAAGAATCATCTAAGCTATGTACATTTAATACACCTTTTGGTAGATACAGGTTTATTAGATTACCATTTGGAGTCAATGCGGCTCCTGAAATATTTCATGCAGAAATGATAAAGCATTTTTCTCATGTACCAAATGTTGTAATTTATATAGACGATTTTTTAATATACGGTGCCACGCAAGAGGAGCACGATAAATATTTGAATATGGTTCTCAAAAAAGCTCAGGAAATAGGTCTAAAATTTAATCGAGAGAAGTCTTGTATAGGAGTTAAAGAGATAAAATACATTGGTCATATTTTCAATGAATTTGGGGTCCGACCCGATGAAAGTAAAATAGAAGCTATTATGAAAATGCCTCGTCCTAGTTGTGTTAAAGACCTTCAACGATTTTTAGGTATGGTTAATTATCTGGGCTCATTTATTAAAGAGCTAGCAATTGAAAATGAGCATTTAAGGCAGTTGCTTAAAAAAGAAGTTGAGTGGCATTGGGAAGAAAGGCATGAAAATGAGTTTCTAAATCTTAAGCTCCTAATATCAAAATCTCCTGTTTTAGCTTACTTTGACAATGGTAAGGCAATAAAACTTTCTGTTGATGCTTCTCAATCAGCTGTGGGAGCTGTCATACAGCAGGCAAATAAACCCATTGCTTATGCATCAGCCACCTTAACGTTAAGCCAAAGAAATTATGCGCAAATCGAAAAAGAATTGTTCGCCATTCTTTTTGGCTGCAATCGCTTTCACAAATTTTTGTTTGGAAGAGAAGTTCTGGTTGAAACAGACCATTAGCCTCTTATACCATTGTTTGAAAAACCTTTGTATAAGGTGCCTACGCGACTTCAAAGAATGATGCTGAAATTACAAGCTTACAATCTAAAAGTAATTTATAAGCCAGGAAAAGATATGGTCATTGCTGATACTTTGTCAAGGGCAGCCTTATTAGAAGAAGCATTACCTCAATTAGAAAATGAAATGGAAATACATTGCAATCTCGTGTCGTCAAGCTTGCCAGTCAGTGATGAAAAACTAGATCAAATTCGTAAAGAAACATTAGTAGATGAAATCTTATTTAAGCTTAAACAATATTATAGGCAAGGGTGGCCAAAGATAAAAAATAACATAGATCCATTAGTACTGCCCTATTTTAAAATAAAAAATGAAATTCACGTCGTCAGTGGAATTGTTTTTATGAACAACAGAATTGTTATACCAAAGTCAATGCGTTCAGAAATTTTGAATCTTATACATGAAGGACATATGGGCTCTAAAAAATGTATCAGTCTGGCTAAATCATTGGTATATTGGCCAAATTTGAATTCAGATATAAAGAACATAGTCGATAATTGTGAAATATGTTTAAAGTATAGAGTTTCAAACGTCAAAGAACCGTTGATGTCCCATGAAATTTTCCCCTTGCCTTGGCACAAAATCGGAATTGATCTTTTTGAATTTCAAAAGAAAGTTTACATGCTAGTTGTTGACTATTACTCTAAATATATTGAAATCGCTCTTTTAAATAGTGGTTTTGCTAGCAAAAAACTAATTTTGGAACTTAAATCTATATTGGCTCGGCACGGCATTCCGAAAATAGTGGTAAGTGACAATGGACCACCTTTTTCGTCGACAGAATTTAACCACTTTTGCAAATCTTGGAACATTGAACATGTCACATCTAGTCCTTATACACCGAGGTCAAATGGTCTTGCAGAAAGATCAATTCAAACTATAAAACGATTGTTGAAGAAAACCTTAGAAAGTAATTCCGATCCATATATTGCACTTTTAAATTACAGGGCAACACCGAACTTTACTACATACTCACCCGCAGAATTGTTGATGAATAGAAAACTAAAAACTAAAATTCCAACCAATTTTGAAAATTTAATGCCTGTTAGAGTAGATGAGCAAAAGGTTAATTTGGCCTTTAAAACTAATAATGAAACAATGAAAAAATATTATAATCGAACAACAAAACCCTTAAAAGAATTAGAGAATGGGGAAAATATATATTATCAGAAAATTCCTAAATCAATTTGGTACCCGGGAGTTGTTAGAGAGAAATGTTCAGAGCCTCGATCGTATTTAACTCAGGATGAAAATAATCAGATTTATCGACGTAATAGGCAGCAAATTAGAAAGGTTCCCTCGCCACCGAACAAACCAATTGTTGAAACTTTGTTGGATCCACAAAGTAGTCCATCAAGTGATGGTTCAGTTTTGAGTCCTGAATGTGATAACGAAGATCATATTTTAGCTTCAAAAAATAATAAACCAATGACATCTAGATCTGGAAGACCACTCAGGCCACCAGATCGATTAACATATTATAACTAAAATATACTTTTTTTAATACTGATATTGAAACCTATAAAATACTTGATCTTGTACCACATAATATTTAAATTTACAAATATTGCTATGAATTATGATATATATTATTAAAGGTTTATATTTTATATTATTATGATTAGATATATATTAAAAAGCTTAGTATTATATTAATATATAATAAAAGGGAGATGTTAGAGTAAGTGTTATACAGTATAACAACATGTACACTAACTAAGTAGGTACATGCTTATATGACATCAACATTATCATAATAAAGTCAGTTATATCTTGTCAGCCGTGTGTTTCACTTGTATAATACATTTGTATGTAAAAAGTTTTTTAAAAAACAATTTATTTTTGTTATGTATTGAAGTATACATCGTTATATTAACGTGCAAGAAATCTCAGCCTATGTAATTCACGCATTATCGTTGTGATTGTAATAGATTAGAATTCTTTACATATATATATTACTTGTCTAAGACAAAGTTCAAATCCTCACATGGTACTAATTTCGAATAACTTCATTCTTAATTTAACCTTGGTCATCGACAGACACCGTTTAGTTAGCTTACTTATATTTAAGAATTCATTGTATAAAAAAGAATTTAACAAAAAAAAATAAGTTGAGTACATTACAATAATCAAATAAAAACAAATAAATTTAGTTTGTTTTTAATTCTAAAATTTATTAAATTGACTCAAAACTTAGAACCATTTGTGTTTACTTTGAAAATGATTGTAACATTTACTACAAAAATCTAATTTACTACTTTTTAATTGTATTAACTTCCCATAGGAAGTTATTAAAATGAGTCCGATTTGTCAAATTGAAAATTTTGACGTTTCTCGACGTTTCTCGACGTTTCAAGGTCCCTAGAGTCGAAATAAAAGATTTTTTAGAAAGATGTCTGTGCGTGTGTGTGTTCGTACGGCCGTACGTTCACGTTCGCGACGTTTTTCTCGTCGTCCATAGCTGAAGAACCAGAATTTTGTTACACAGATAAAAAGGCAGAAAGATGCAGAAAGGGCTCTTAAGAATATTACGTGGTGTTTTTTTAGCCATAGCAGTTTAAAAAAAAAGGTGAACATTTTGGTTAACCCTACATATCTTACGAACCAAAAACGCTAGAGACATAAAATAAATTGTATATAATATATTGTAACGTGATACTAAACAAGTAAATCTTTTGAAAAAAAAAAAAAAATTAACGTTTTTATATACATAAATAAAAAAAATTTGACAGTTTTTTTTACAAAAGATAAATACCTAAACAAAAAATTTAAAAAAGTTGGTAAACATTCATTTTCGATTTAAATATCTAAATATCTTTTCGAAACTTTAAGATATTGGATTTAAACTACTTTTATCTTTTAAAAAATATTTTCGTCAACATTTAGTAAACTTTCGAGAAAAATCTATTTGACAGTTTTTTTTACGAACAATAAACAATACTAAAACTTGATACAAATTTACTTTCGACTCAAATAACTTTTCAAAATAAAAAATATTTTATATTGCTCAGAAAATATTGTTTTCCATATTCAGTAGTATTTTTCATAAAAATCCAACAGTCGGTTTTTTATAAAAAAATAAAATCTTCAAAAAATAGTACGGAAATTTGGTAAAAATTGATGTTCGGTTCTTGATATCTCTCAAATTAATTTCATTCATCCAGTTTGCAAAAATTTATGAAATACTACTTAAATTGATAAAAAATTGTTTTCGACTAAAAATCTATTTAACAAAACTAGATTTACGAACTAAACTATTTCTTGATATGAAAAATATTGTTGGCAATTTTATTTTTTTTAAGAATAATTTAACTAACAACTTTTTTAACCCAACAGCAAAACAATTCGACAGAAGACGGGATGGGAGTTATCCCATATTCTTTTTTTTTTTTCAAATTAAAAGCTTGTATGTTGATTTGTCACAAACTTTTGACATAAATAGTTTTACTTAAATTAAGGATTATAGAACGGACTTCTGAATTTCAAAAGTGTTTTGAAAGTGTTGCCTTTATTTTTTTTTAATTTCTTTAATTTAAGTAATTTTTGCTGCTCTAGGGGCGAGATAGGTCGTTTCCGCTTCTAAACGATTTGTTTCTCGCTCTTGATTTCTGGCCTGTGCGAGTGTTATTTTCGTGAATCTTTTATTGTTTTAAAAAGTTTTAAAACGTATTATAAACTTTTCTTGCAGAATAGAATGACAGTTTTTGAAAATTTTTAAAGACCTAAAAATATATTTTACATATTATTATTCTTTTTATACCATAGTTTCATCAGTCCGATTTTTTCGAATTAAAAATGTTGAAATTTCACGATGCTTTAAGTTCTCAAGAACCTTAATAAAAACTTAATTTTGCAATATTGATAAATAACGATTCCAAAACAATTGTGTTTGTTTTTTAATCTAGTAAGTTGGATGGCCCGAAATATTTTTTGAACAAATAACGCAAAGAATTTTAATTAAATTGTATACTGGAAAAATTCAATAAACAGGTTTTTATAAATCAACACAATTGTAAACAAATATTTGTCAATTCAAATATTTTGCAAACAAAAAATTATATGACACACAAAATAATTGTATGAATCAAAAAATAATAACCTTTTCGACATCTTAGATTGTGCAGCTGAATTTGTTTGGCTGCAGAAAGACCGGGAATTATTAAAATACATTTTTCAACAACAAGAAGGACGAAGCGGCACTAAAATGACTACGGAATATATCGCCAGAATACTCTGAAATCACCTTCATAAAGAATGCATTTTTTTGCAATATGCGATAATTTTTTAAGCTTAAAAATTGTTTCGTTATAATTTTCTTTCTATTTTTTCTTTGGAAGATATTTATGCCAATTATAATGTTCTTTTCTTTTTCGGTAATCAAATCAACAATCAAGTTCAACAAAATTTGTTTGGCAGCCATTTTTCTCTGACGTTTATGAACTCTATTTACATCTACAAACCGGACTAAGTTAGACCTCTTTGTTTTTTGCAGACATTCTGCATTGGGAGTGCGTTCACAAAGTACGTCAGTACGTACTTTTAAAAAACTTGAGATTATCGCTTCAAACTTATTTTATCTTATAAGAAATATTGTTTTCAACATTCAATAAAATTTTGAGAAAAATTGACAGTTTTTTTAACAAAAAATAAAAACCTAAACAAAAAAATTAATGAATAAAAGTTTTTTTTAAATTGATTTTCGACTCAAATATCTTTTCAAAAATTTAGATATTGGCTTTAAACAACTTTTATCTTTTAAAAAATTCTTATCAAACTTTTCTTACAAAAAGTAAAACCTAATAGTAAAAGCTGGTAAAAATAAGTTTTCGACTCAAATATTAAAAATATTGCCTCTAAACTTTTTTTATTTCACAAAAAGTATTTTTTTCGATATTCAGTAGTTTTTTTTTTAATCCAACAGTCCGTTTTTACATACAAAAAAATGTACACAAAATAATACGGAAATTCAGTAAAATTGATTTTTGGTTCTCGATATCTCTCAAATAAAATCCAATTTGTATTTGTTTATATAAGAAATACAAATTTTAAGAAATGCTACTAAAATTGGTAAAAATTTGTTTTCGACTAAAAATCTATTAACAAAACTAGATTTTCGAACTAAACTATTTCTTGATATGAAAAATATTTAAAACAAGTTTAAAATTTTAAGAATAATTCAACTGATAACTTTTTTAACCCAACACTAAAACCTAGAAACTTTTAAGCAAGACTCATCGACAGACAGGATGGGTAGTTATCAGTGTGGGTCGCATCCCAGCCCTTTTTTTTAATTTAATGCAAAGCACCAAAGTTTTGCTCATTTTCCTAGGCTTCGAACCCACAGAACCACAGTAGGAAACTCTGACCTCAATACCTTGTCCCTATCACCAAGAAAGCAATTCAATTATTTATTTAGCCTGTATATACAAGGCATAAAGCCCAAACATGCTTTTATTGTTTGTTTCAAATCAAATACCTCTTTCAAACTTTTTTTTTGACGAGGGGATACAACTTTTAGGCTCTATATCTACATAAATACAAATAATAATAAATTGATTCAAATGATGATTACAGAAATATATACTACCATTTGTGTGGTATTCTATAGCTTCCAGAGAAACTATACCTATGTAGATATACGTATACAACACCCAGAAGACATCCATCCACTCAACACACCATCTCTATTATTATTTGCCTATTTGCTAAAGTCAAATATACATACATACATACTTCTTCGCATAAATATAGAAAATAAATAAGAACTTTTAATGAATATTATAGAAGTTCTTGTGGAAAAAGGAAATAAGAGAAGATTTCTTTTGATTAATTTGATAAACGAAAGTACAAAGAACACAAAACAACAGACAAACAGAAAGACCAAATACAAAAATACACACTGAACAATATCATTCATCCTGCACAACAAATTTAGGTACTTGGCGGACTTTTGCACACCCCCACAAATAGCTTCTTAACACTCAATTCAAGTATTAGTACATCACATCGCATCTTTTGTATCCTTGTAATTTAATACTTGAAATAATTATTATGATTTCTAATTTCTTTTTAAATCCAAAAGGTATGCTATAAACTCATGAGGTACACTTTAAATCCTTTTAATTTATCCACCCCAACCCCCAAAGCTCTGTAGGTTAGGTACTACATTGTTAAGAAGTAAGGAGAAGCGAGAATACCAAAGTTCAAACTCTTTGGTTTAAGATGAATTACTCTTGAGGCAAATCTGGTGCACAACAAATTGCAGGATCAGCGGGAAGGAGACAAAGGGGCGGGGAGGGGGAGGAAACAAACAAAGAAAGAAAGAAAGCTGGGAGGGGCGGGAGATGGAAGGTGGGAGGTAGTAGGTGGGAAGGCAGAGGGTTGAGTTGTATGAATACAAAATATTTCATTTCGAGGCTACGTCTATTTATATATTAATCCAGGAAATCTGCAAACAGCCTTTTCACATAAACTTATAACCAACGCATTATAAAACTCCCACTTATCAAGTTCTTCTTCTATTTTTTTTTTAATTGTTCGTCGTTTAATTCAACATAATTTTAACTGTTACTTACATTCTGAGCCGTAATTTTTATTTATAATTAATAATATTTAGCACCAATCAAAAAATCTGTTTTATTTTTAATTGATTTTCTTTTTTTAATTTTCACTTTAAATTCAGCACAATTTATTTTTTTAATTCAAATTTAAAACTTTTGTTTTTTGTTATTATATAAATATATTTAACATTAACATTATTTTTGTTTTGTTTTATAATAAATTCTTAATTCAACAGGTAAACAATTTAATCTAAATTTATTGTATTTTATATGTAAATGATTTAAACACACAACTTTGGAGAAGGCGAAAGGAGCAACAGTACACGTATTTAGCCAAGTTCATATTTTATTAAAATCTATAATAATTTGTTGTTAACAATAATTTTTAAGTCAAAAACTTTAATATAAAACATATTTTCTAAGAGTTTGTGTTTTCAGTTACTGTTTCAAGAACACTTTGTTTGATACTGTTTTATTTTTCTGTTCCTTCTTAATTTCAACTCATTCGTTTAATTTATCCAGGAAATTGAATTGCGAACGATGGCCGGGGATGACTGAAACAGCGCGCCTTCAGATTTTCTTATATATATCATCTCTACAGAAGCGACTCTCTTTCGAAAATTCTGTTTGTGCTCTGTCAAATTCTCATCCTTTAGAGCTGTAGCCCTGTAGTTGTAGCTTTAGCTGTAGTCCTAGTCATCCAGTTTCAGTCAGAGCTATATAAGAGCAGAGGCAGTGCAGGGAGTTCTATAATATTGACTGACTCCGATAGTAAGGATTACTCTCGCACGCGCAACGCAACGCAACATGTGGTGGTCAGGCCTTTTTGTTCTCACCAGGAGGGTTGAAGTTGAAGAGTGGGAGTGGGAGTGAGTGTAGAAATCGAAATGTAGGTGGAAGTGACAGTGGAGCTGGAAGTGTAGAAGAAGGAGACTAACTGAGTTCGAAAATAATATTATGTTGTGTTATCAGTCAACCTTGAATCGAAAGGACTAAATGTGCTCGTTTTCGAAGTCGTATCGCTCTATATAAGTACATATACTATGATCTGATGATTGCAACACCTGCTGCTCACCCTGTTGCTCGCTCTAAGCAATATATAGCTATGAAGGTACATATTTTCATATATTTATATAAAGTGGAAGTTTTAAAGAGGACCAGACGAGAGAGTAATTTATTTTTGTTTTTTCGGTGTAGGCCTTCATAACGATAGAGATGATGATGATAATAATGATGATGATGACGTGTTCAATATCCTTGCCGTTGCGTCTGTCTGTCTGTCTCGAGAGCCGAGAGTCCTCGTGGGAGAAATAAAGGGGGTCATGCTATTTGAATATGTGTATCAACAAGCATTTTATTTGCCCGCTCGCTGTATAGCTCCATCATAGATACATTATTGCTTTAAAGCCAAGCCATGCTCTGAACTTATTTTTTTTTTCGTTTTTCGTTTGTCGTTTGTCGAAAATCGTTTTTTATTTCGTTTTATCTATGAAAGTATGTTGGTATGCAGGTAGTAATATACACAAAATGAGACGGTGTTGGTGTTATGTTCGTCCTTAGAGTGAATTCAACACAACAAGTGAATGGTTTTCACAAACTTTTTGTTTTGTTTTTATTTTTTTTAATATTTTGAAATTTATTTTTCTATTTTATGTACGTGGCGAGTATGTATCTTTTTTCCACATTCATACATATGCTTGAAAATAGTCAACATGCAAAGTAACCATCAGTCATAAAGTAAAAACAAAAATAAAACAAATTGCCACATTTATGTATGAAGTTATGTATGTTTTTTTTTTTTTTTGAGTATCTATACCAACTTGTTTGATGTAGAAGCAAAAAGGACCCAGCCAATTTCCCATCATGGAAATTGGATTTCGGTGAGTTTGGCGGAGACATTTAAACAAAAACAAAAAAAGCATATTTTAATGGATGCTGGGTAAAAGTTCCCCTAAGCCGAGCATACTTAATTTTGAATTACACAGGTATAGAGAATCTAGGAAATTTTAAACCCCTTATACTTTGGTAAATTAAATTGTATACAGTGTTGGTTATGGTTTGGTTTATTTTGGTGAGGGGATTTGGGGGATTGCGGGGGATGAGGTAAAATATGTTGGAGGGTTTAAAATAAAAAAATGTAACTATTATACGATTATATGGGGAAGTTAAAAATAAAAGAGGATTTTCGTAGCTTTATTGTCCGGTCCGTCACGTATAGTCTGTTCGTTGGTGTGTTAATTAATCTGTACTTTTTGGATGGAAAAATATATTATGTAAACATAGTAAGAATCTAAATGAATGAAGAATTTGTTTTAGATTTTGTTTTACAAATTAACTTGTACGAGTAGGTATATGTTTTTTAAATTGTTAAGTTTGTAAAGGTTGAAAACTTCCCTTATACTTGAAAGCGTAAACGATAGAGTAATTAAAGACATTGACATTTACGGATCCTATGGCCCAGATAGTATTCCCGTTATTTTTTGGGAAAAGTGTTCTTCAATGCTGACAAAACCACTGCATAAGCTTTTCCATTAGTCCTACTTTCCGAGTTGTTGGAAAACAGAATTTGTTTAGCATGTCACTAAGAAAGGCGAATACTTCACTCCTTCTAACGATCGTCCTATTGCGCTTACGTCCCTTCTTTCCAATTTTTTGCTTATTAAATAATTTTGAGCTTTTTAAATATCTTGAAGAATAAAAGCATCTTATTGCCGGCAGTATGGCTTTCGTAGTAATGTAGGCCTACTGCTGATCTCATGGTTTATCTTACCGAACAATGGAACAAATCTTTACATATTTTTGGAGAAAGGATTATTGCACATGATATTTCAAAGGTATTTGATAGACATCAAGCTCTCTTATCAAAAATGAGTGCATTTACTTACTTACTTTAGGTGGCGCTACAGTCCTGTGTGAAATAGGGCCCCACCCAACAAACTTCTCCATCTAGCTCGGTCCCTAGCTAGATGTCTTCAAGTTGAGTGAGGTCACTTTTCACTTGTTCGAGCCACCTGATTCAAGGTCTTTCTCTACTGCGCTGTCCTGTGGGTGTGGATTCCAAGACTTTCCGGGCCCCATTGGTTTCCATGCCCTCTACGTGACCCAGCCATCTTAGTCGTTGGACTTTTACCCTTCTGACTAAGTCTACGTCGCTGTACAGCCCATACAGCTCGTCGTTCCATCTTCTTCTCCACTCCCCTTCGATGCATACGGAACCGTAGATCACACGAAAAACTTTTTTCTCGAACCGACCCAAGGTGCTTTCATCCGCACCGTATAGCATGACTGGGATGATAAGGGTCTTATATAGGAACACTTTTGTCCCTCGAGAGAGGACTTTACCACTCAATTGCTTTCTTAGCCCAAAGAAACAGCGGTTAGCAAGAGTTATTCTGCGTTTGATCTCAGCGCTGGTGTTCCTTTCTGCGTTTACAGCGGAGGAGCCTAGGTAGACGAAGTCCTTGACTACCTCAAAGTTACGTCTGCGATGGTGACGTTTTGACCAAGACGTCGGTATTGTATGTCCTTTCTAGGCGACAGCATGTACTTTGTTTTGATCTCATTAACCGTTAAACCCATTTTTACCGCCTCTGCCTCAATACTCACAAAAGCTCCATTGACATTACGCTGAGTTCTTCCGATTATGTCAATATCATCAGCATATGCTAGTAATTGGAAAGAATTTTGAAAGATAGTGCCTGTAGTATTGACGAGAGAGCTCTGCACTATTCTTTCAAGTACGATGTTAAAAAAATCGCATGACAGTGCATCACTTTGTCTAAAACCTTTTTTGACATCGAAAGGATGCCAAAAATAGAAATGGCTCTTTACAGCTCGTCCCTGTAGATGCTATAAAATCGGTGAAAAGATGGTGGGTGTCGATTTGGTGTTCTTGGGTTTTTTTTCCAGATCTGCTGTAATGTGAATATTTCATCGACTGTGGACTTTCCTGGTCTAAAACTACACTGATAAGGACCTATCAGGTTGTTGACGATGGGATTTAGACGTTCACATATTACGAAAGAGAAGATTTTATATGCTATGTTAAGCAGACTGATTAATCTATAGTTGGTGCAGTTTAGATGGTCTCCTTTTTTCAGGATCGGGCAAATAATACTGAGGTTCCATTCATCGGGCATGCTTTCTTCCGACCATATCTTACAGATAAGTTGGTGCATGCTCCTCACCAACTTATCTCCAGCTGCTTTAAAGAGCTCCGCATTCAAGCCATCCGCTCCAGCGGCTTTATTATACTTTAGCTTAGATATGGCAATCTTTACTTCGTCTAAGTCGGAGGACGGGATTGTTGGCTTTCGTCGTCTATGTTGAATGGATCATCCCGCCTTACCGCGGAATTCAGTTCGTCGTCGCCGTTATACAGTCTGCAGAAGTGGTCCTTCCATATCCTCAGCATTTACTGCGGTTCCACTATGATGTTTCCACTTTCGTCTTTCCAGCCTTCGACCTGTACCTGTGAATTTCGTTTCATAAAACTTTCGAACTTCGACCGCACGCATCTCATGCCCTCTCTTTTTTTTCTGAAAAATCGGTGTTCCTCTCGCCTCTTCTGCTCATAGAGCTCATGAGCAGCTCTGGTCCTTTTATGAAGTGCCGCTTTGCGTGCCTGTTGACATTCCTCATCACACAAAAGGTGCCTTGTTGGTGGTTGCTTGAAAACCAGCACATCAGAGGCGGCTTCTCTGATTGCAACTTGGCAATGTTGCCACTGGTTTCCGATACATTGTGTTGGCGGCAGAAAACTTCGAGAGAGGTTACTTGTAACTCGGTCGGAAAAGGATTTGGCGATCTCTGGCGATTGTAGCTGTTCGACGTTGTACCTTCTCCCAGCACCTCCCTGTTTTGCCTTGGGTCTAGAAATCCGAAGTGCTACCTTGGCTACAACGAGGTAGTGGTCCGAGTCGATGTGAGCTCCTCGAAAAGTTCGTACATCCATGATGCTGGAAGCGTGTCTAGCGTCGATCGCAATATGGTCAATCAGGTTGACGGTAGATTGATCTGGAGAACACCAAGTTTCTTTTTGTTTGTTGAGGTGTGGGAAACCCGCACTGGCTGCCATGACGTTTAGCCCCGCAGCAAAATCTATGAGCCTGAATTATTCTACCAAAATTGTCTTCCCTTCCTAGCTTGGCATTAAAATCGCTTAGGACAATTTCAATATCTAAGAACATATTTGGTGTTGTCATCCTTCTCTTCTGTGAGGGCGTGCGCGCATATCAGGCTAATGTTGCCAAATTTAGCCTTGATGCGGAAGTCGAAGAATGAGGTGCTCGTTGATGCACCTATAGCTCAAGACTTGTTGCCTGAGTCTGGCTCCAATGACAAAGCCGCATCCAAATAAGCACTGTTGGTTTTCTCGGTATTAGTCATCATAGTAAATGTCGCAGTTTTTGATCCTATTTTTGCCCGGTCCAACCCTTCGTTTTTCCTGGATAGCGGTGATGTCTGCTTAAAAGCAGTCTAGGGCCTCCACCAATATTTCGGCTGCACGTGGTCTGTTAAGGGACCTAACATTTCACGTGCATATCCGAAGTTCGTTGTCTTTATTCCGTTCACTTGGGTTGTCAACAGTAAATCCGTCTGTATCCGAGGCTTGCAACTATGATGTTTTAACGTGGCCAGGAAGTCACCCCGACGGCACATTCCCAAACCTGGAGGGACAGATACCTAAAATAACTCCAAGGAAGGAATAAACCGATCTTTATAGTCCTGGGCTCCAACTTAGTCGTAGAAGCTATGTAAGGTGTTCACTAAGTAGTTCAACCTTACTAAAACTGTAGACGCCACCGTTGATTCCATCTCGGAGTTCCTCCGCTGCCGTCTGTATAGGGAGAGGTTCCTAAGTCTCTCCCGTTTGCTGCCCCCAACAACTTTCCCCTGAGGTTGGAATCCAATTTCCAGTTGAGGTACTAGGCACCCGATGTTTACTACGGGAAGTTGAGAGTAGGAGTTGATAGACAGTGGTGGGTTTATAGAAAAAACTGTGGACGCTTGTGTCCTCTTAAATCCACATGTCTACCATTTGAACATCGAATATCAACTGCAAGTATAAAAATTCTGATCTTGACAGCAATAAGGAATCAAAAATTGTGTAGAATTTAATGCTTCGAAAACTTAATGTAACTATAGATGGATGGTACTTGCATAGATGAGACTTAACAGCTTTCGGTTCTAAGTATGTGCAAGTTATAAACACTCAACTGTACCTCAAACAGAAATAAGAGGAAATAATAAAATAAATAGGATCGCTAATGTACAAAAGCATCCAAATAAACATGCTTCCTATATTAAAGATTACCACAGGTAAAAAGATAACAAACAGATATTTAATTATCAACCAAACAAGATGATAAATACAAAGTTAGATACAAAAACTAATTCAAAAACACAACCAAAAACCCTAAAGACAAGAAAACTAACTCTGATGAGTTAGGACAACAATATATGTAAATAGACACAACGCAGAAGAAGTTTCGAGTAGTCTGTAAGAAACAATGTAAGAACTATTGTCTATAAAATATTTAATTTGTTAAGTGAAAAATTAAGTTTTTATTTAAAAATATATGTTTTTTCGATAACTTTTTATCGCGACGAATAAATATAATTTGCATCACAAATCACATCTTGTGGAGTAATCGCATATTTGACATACCTAAAAATGCTGTGACTTGGGTTTTTCCGACTATGCAAGAAGTTTTTTAACCCTTCTGATTTAACCTTAATTAACAGGCATTTCATTCGTTTGAAACTTGAGTATAATACTCACATTTAAATGTACTGAAAAGAGAGCTCTAAAAATGATAGGCGATCGTTCTCTTACAGACGAATTGGGTACTCTTGAAACCTGTCTATATACAAAAAAAATCATTTTAGTGAAATAGCTGATTGTATTCTTCCCCTCAACCAATTCAACAGTAATACCCGCACTGCTAAGAATCAGCATCAGTTTACAATTTTTGATGTAATGTCGTTAGGTATAAGGATTTTTTCTTTAGCCGCACTGCACGAATGTCGAATGCTTTACTAGGGGGCTATATTTCGCTTTCATTACAATGATCAAACATTCAAAAGCAATGATACATCGGTATCTCCTTCCAAATCCTGTCCTCCTTTCTTCTTCCTGTTCATCAATGGCGGATCCAGGGGAGGATCGTAGGAGTCATGACCCTTCTACGAGATTTTTTTAAATTTGCGTAGAAATTCCCTTGAATTCAGAACTATTTTTATTTTTAATTAATTTTTATATATGAAAATAAAATTTTTATTGTATACTACTTTTAACTTTGCTGCTAAAAATACCACTTTTAACGGAGGACTGGACCAAGAACATAATATGAATTGGAGATCCGGACCCAGTCCTATCGTGCAGCACAAATTGATCAACTTTTAACCAATGATCCAGGAGCGGTAACATGAGGCGAAAAGCTTATACAGTTAAGTTGTTGAAGTGAAAATTTCAACTAACGTTTTAACCAAAAAGTGGTTTACAATAAAATCTTTAATTTCCTTTCTCTTTTCATCTTTTAATTTAGAAAAACTTTAGTGAAGTTTTAAATTTTTTTCATAAGATCTTTTCAGAGGCAAAGAGAAAATATTCAGGTTGTTAATATTAATACTTGAATACGGGACTGCCAACTCGTCTTCAATAGTATATAATTTTTTTTTACGCACATAAAAAGTGTAATGTGTTCTTAAAGTGTTTTTCTTTCAAAATTGATTTTCCGTGAAATAAAAACTATTTTAAATTTTACAAAATTAAACAAATCTTCTTTTGAAGTTCTCAATTGACTCTTGCGCCACATAATTTATTTTATTAGCTTAACTTGAGTGAACAAAGAAACATTTTAATTGAAAATTCAGGAATATTACTTCAATTGTAATCTATTATTGTGATTATTTTTCATTAAATTCTTATACAAATTAAAAAGTTCAATTTTTTGAAATTCAATCAATATTTTGTATGTAGTGTTAAATATGGCTTCAGTAGTGTTCTGTATTAATCTAAAAATTTAAGTTATTCATTTGTTTTGAACTTTTAAAAATATTTGTAAATCTATTATAGGTACCTTTGTATGTACTCGTAAAACTCCTTATACCAACTCACTTGACATAATTCTACGTACAACCACCATGAAAAGCGGAAATAGGTATATTGTGAATTTCCACTACCCGGAGGAGTTGAAATGTTGAATGGCAACATCTGCAAAATTATGTCATTTCAGAGAATTAACCAACATTTCCTCCAAGGCACATTAACTTCCCTTGAACATAGTGCGAGCCTTAGTAAAATAGGGCATTGGTTTCGAAGTTCCCAATTCCAATACCTAAATAGGTGGAAAATATAGATGTAGTTACATGTATAAAACATTCCACATTCTTTCTTGATGTGAAACTGAAAAAAAATCGCTATACTCACTTAACTCAAGGCTAAATTAATAATAATGAACATTCCTGAAAGTGCAACTTTTGTAGTGGAATTGTTTGAGTGGAGGAGTGCAGCTAGCGACGTCGCGACGCATCATAAGAACATTGTTTATAAAGGTAGTGATAAAATAACGAAAGGCATGTTACATTGCGTATTATAAAACTTTCTTTTGGATTCTATTCAATTGACTTAGCAGTCAAGTTTTGGATAAGGGATTGGGCAATTACTTTCATCGCAGGAGTAAGAAACATTTGCTGTCGTTTAGTGACTTACAACTCTCGACCATTACTATGTGTGAGTAATGTTATAAGGAATGGAGGGGACCTACAGTTTAAGCCGAATGCGAACGGCTACTTTGAGAAAGCACTTTTCAATACTCTTGGGTTTGTCAATTCATCTCGCAAGAGTCAATAGCTGTAAAAAAAACCCAGACCTCTAGCATGACAGTCCAACTAATGATCACGGAACGGGTTAAGCTAAAACGTGAAGTAAAAATAAATTTAATACTATAAATATTAATAAGTTTTTTTTTGTATATATTATACGCGCACTCAAGGGGATATGAATACCCTTATGATGATTAATCACAGTGCGAGCAATTAGGAAGGGCGGATAGGACTAGTAAGGAGATACCGATGCTCATTGGTTTTGAATGTCTGCACATTGTAATGAGTGGGGAACATTGAGTCTTGTAAAGCATTCCACATTCGTGTAGTGCGACTAAAGAAAGAATCTCTGTGCTTTACAGTACGTCCGCAATTGAGCTCAATGAAAAACTGATGAGCATTCCTAGAAGAACGGGTATTACGGTTGAATTGTTTGAGGGGAGGAGTGCAAATGGCTAATTCATTATAATAGTGTTTGTAAAAGTAGCGATAAAATAATGACAGGCATGAAACCTTACGACGGTTCTCGAGAGATACAAAAGTTTTAATTAGACAACGGTCACCTATCATTTTTAGAACTCTCTTTTCAATTCTGTCTACGAGACTCAAGAAGGTTATAAGAGCACCTGCCTAGATATGGGAATTGTACACTAGTTTCGAATGAATATAGCTAACTCGCCCTAAAATTTTAGCGTGGTGCGCTTAAACCAACAATACTGCAATAGCTTTAAACTCACCTACCGTCCCAGTAGGGCTTCTCATCTTGCCAAACGGTTCTTGTAGGGGTTTTAACTTTAAATGGGGTTTTTAACATGAGAAATTTGCAGATATGACACAAAGGTCTGATGTGCCTAGAGGCAATAATAGACTAACCGCATATTTATTAGGATCGGAGATAAGAAACAGGTCTATAGTGTTGGCGGACTAACCTGCAACGTCAGGAATTCGAGTTGGCTCAACTTACTAAGTCAGGTGGTTTAACTAAACAAAAATCTCGACATAATTTCCTTCGGATGTTGTCTGACCAGAATAGCGCAGCCACGAAGAATTGTGGATACATTAAAATAGCCCGTAACAACGATCTCACTGTGCGGAAAATGGGATACAATTCTCTGGATAGAGTCCCACAGGGCATCGAATTCGTTAGAAGTCCAATTGCTATCCAGACTTGGGCTACGATAAATAAAACACGTGTCAATGATGCGCCTTTGGACGGTAAATTTAAACCACATATAATTAAAATTTGTGTTCGTGCACTGACCATATTGTGGTAGAAGTTGATAAGCAACATCATTCCGTACATAAACGGTTAGACTATGGTGAGAAAAGAATAAAGGCACTAATAACAAAATAGACTTTCGATCTTTCGATTTTAGTGAAACAAGAAATTACGATGGTAGAGAAGTTAGAAAGTTAAGAACCTAAAACATTTTTTGAAATAGGGAAGAAACATTAGTTCATACAAATTTATGCCAGGATATAAACGAGTATCTTTAAGAAATAGAAAGCAGAATTGAGTTTGATTTAAATCGCTTGGGCTTAGATCACACGATTGAGGTATGGACACAAAATTATGAATAATAATAATACAAAAATCATCTAAACCACAAATGGCATACACAAACAATTTGTTTATCATTCGTGTATGGAATCCACAAATCAAATTTGTGGCTATAAACAAATCCTTTGGTTAGGAATGTTTTTTGTGTATGCAATATTTGTGTTTATTAATAGATAACTAAAATTTAATTTTTGTAGAGAAATACACAATTCAATTCAACCTTAAATATTTGCGGAACACAAAAAATTTATGTGAAATTTGAGTATCAAAGGAAGCTTTTTAAAAATGGTACCAATATTTTAATAAATAAAAATATACCTACTAAAACTTAGAAGCTTTTGAATTTTCTAAAAAAGAAAACTTTATTTATTAATTTCTTTTTCAAAAAATCGTTTCAGGGTGTTCAACTTCCCATAAGAAGTTATTGTAATGGGTCCGATTTGTCAAATTGAAAATTTTGACATTTCTCGACGTTTTAAGGTCCCTAGAGTCGAATTAAAAGATTTTTAGAAAGATGTATGTGCATGCGTGATGTGTACGTACGGTCGCGACGTTTTTTGTCGTCCATAGCTCAAGAACCAGAAGAGATATCGACTTCAAATAATTTTTTTATACAGATAATAATTCGGAAAGATGCTAAAAGGGCTCTCAAGAAAATTACGTAGTGATTTTTTTTACGATAGCAGTTTAAAAAAAGGTGAGCACTTTTTTGCTAACCCTAAAAATCTCACCAACTAAAAACGCTAGAGACTCTAATTAAATTGTATATAATCTATTGCAACGTGATACCAAACAAGTATATTTTCGGAAAAAAATCCAAATAACAGTTTTTTTTATAAATCAAAAAAAATGAACAAAAATTGAAACCTTGAAAATTTTACGAATAAAAACAATTTTGTGCAACGAAAAATAACGTTTTTAACATCTTCTAAAATTTTGAGAAAAATCTAAATTAAAAAATGTTGGGTTATGGCTTTTAACTTATTTTATCTTATAGAAAATATTGTTCTCAACATTTGATAAAAATATTGGTTTCAAACTTATTTTATCTCACATAAAATATTGTTTTCGACATTCAGTGAATTTTTGATAAAAATCCAACAGTCCGTTTTTTCATAAAAAAATAAGATCTTTTGTAGATCAGTACGAATATTTGATAAAAATGTTGTTCGGTTCTCGATATCACGTCAACAATAGAAGGTATTGACTTCAAATTAAAGAAATAAACACTTTTAAAAAATGCTACTAAAATTGGTAAAAATTGGTTAACGATTAAAAAATCTCGTTAAAAAAAGTAGAGTTTGAAATCAAACTATTTCATCATATGCAAAATATTGTTATTAATTTTAAATTTTTTTAGAATCATTCAATTGACAACTGTTTTAACAATCGCCGAAAACCTACAAACCTTTTAAGACAAATCGACAGACAGGATGGGTAGCATCCCAGCCTCTTTTTTTTAAATAGTTTTGTATTGTCCCGTAAGGGATGGATAAGCTTTCAGAATGTAATTAAATATTTGTTCCAAATCATAACGGTTGTTTTAATAAAGTTTAAAGAACTTTAAGTACGTCTTTACAAACACCGTCCACAAAAATAATTTGGCAAACGAATCAATGAAAACTTTTAAATTTAAATCGAACCCAATTTTGCACATTAGACTTTAAAGTTTTATTTATACACAACATTTTTGACTTAATGTTGGTTGCTTATCTTACAAATTTTCTTTGTTCTTAAACTTTAAAAAAGGCATACGAAGGATATACCAATTTGAACCCGTACAGATATGTTTTTTTACCAAATAAAAATAAAACTCTTTTACAATCATTTTAATGTTGTCACTTAATTTCTTCATTCATTTTACAGTACCTTAAAAGAATAAAAATTGTGTGGGTCACTATGACGTATGTGTACTGTTTTTTCTCAAAAAAAATATGGGTTAAAGAATTTTTTTTTATGAGCTAAATATTGACTTCCATTGTAGATGTATGTATATAATGGATATCCGTTAGAAAAGTATTTGGACAAAAATGAATGATATTATTTTTATTAATATTATTTATTACTTTTAGAGTACGATTCGAGCTATAAGAATGTAACGCCCATTTCTTTACATCAGTCCTAAGCCGCCCTAGTACCCATTATAGCTATATAAAGGGTCCGCCAAATAACTTTTTTTTTTTTTGAAACGCTATAAAAACATCGAGTGTAGCTTCGGCTGTGTGGCGCTGATCTGCTGAAGCCAAATGTTGCCAATATCCTTCTCTTCAATTTTTGTGAACACAAATTTTTGGAACATGGCCCGATAACTCCTTGCATTTTCCAAGAAAAATTGCCCAATTATACCTCTGGACCAAATTCCACACCAAACTGCGAATCGCTTTGGGTGCATCGGCTTTTCAATGTAAGCGACAATTTGCTTGTTTACATACCCCCCCCCCCCCCAAGATCAAAATGAGCTTCATCTTAAAAGATGATTTTTTTTGGCAAAATTGGCATCTTCTCTAAAGCTTGTTCCCATCGTTGTTCAAGCGTATACACAACTTTATTCTTTCAGTGAAAGGATAAAACTAATTATCTGTCAAATCATACATGAGCTAAGTGTTACCATTCACAAAATAAGCACTAGTTGAAAAAAAAACGTTAGATGACGGAACCTATGTATAGGTCAGGTACTAAAGCTTGATCGTAGTCTTAACAAATTACATTTATAAACATATTTTTTTTGAAAATATTTGTTTGTGCCATTTCAGCGACAAAAGACAAAATTTTGTATTTTATGTGTTTTCAGTGGACTTAATTATATTTTTCAATTGTGTTTTTTTTTAAAGCTTATATCTTAATTCTAAAATATTTTTTTATAGTGCAGATATGAATGTATTTTATGTGCATGAGTTAAAGAATTAAACGAACGTTACTAGTTCCATCTGCCTTCTGCAAAACATTGCCACTCTTTACTGTTTGAAGATATATTATAACAAGTTAATATGAAATTCAAAGATAAACCATGGTCGTAACATTTTATTTTTTTTTTTCAATGTTTAACTTTTCCATAAGTCAATTGAATTTTACACTTGGAAATTGTTCAGAAAACAGTTTGCCACTGCTGTCGATGTTGAGCTCTACTCTCACGCATAAGCATGCGGCATCTGATCAAAAAGTTGGAATTGGTCAAGTCAAGGGACCTTGGGTAGCCAGCAAAAAGTTCCTGTAACATTTGACAGTTACTGTTACACCGTTTTCTTCAAAGAAGGATGCACCGACAATGCACCTTGATGTAACTAGGCAAACACACTGCTCGTTCTGGGTGCATTTCCGTCTCATGGAGCATTTCTGGATTTGAAACTATCCAATGTTTACATTGCCGTTTAGTTAAAAAGGGGCCTCATCAGACATGAACAAACAACAAATCAATGTCTTGTCTTCTTCGGCTATTGCAATCAATTTTCGGCAAAAATTCTTCGGAACAAACAACAAATCAATGTGTTGTCTTCTTCGGCTATTGCAATCAATTTTAGGCAAAATTCTTCGGAAAAGAACAATTCTGAGGGTTTAACTTGCTTGGTTATTTGGACTTTGTATGGAAACAAGTTTAAGTCATCTTGAAGTATCAGCCTTAATGACCGTCTGCTAACTTAAATTTGTCCCGACAAGTTCCGGCACTGAATAATAAACAAACGATTTGACAGATGTCACCAAAACAAAATGGCAGACGAGAGCTTGGCAGTACTCCCCCGAGTAGATGGACAATTATGAGGCTAGTTTTTTTTAATTTTTTTTTTTCAAATTCTTTAATTTGGGATGCAAAAGAGGTTGAAAACTCTATATGGTTGTGGATAGAAACTCTTCATTGAAAATAACAGAAAATTAGCTACTAACTCACTGCGGCGGCGCGCGGGTAGCCATAGGAGTAGGCACCAGCAGGAGGACCTGGAGGAGGCATTTGGCCACCTCATAATTGTCCATCTACTCGGAGGAGTACCGCCAAGCTCTCGTCTAGATTCTCTTTGTATATAAATGACGGAATGGGTAGATTTTAGCGCCCCGTGGCTGCCATTTTGTTTTGGTGACATCTGTCAAATCGTTTGTTTATTATTCAGTGGCTTATGTCAAATCATCATGGCAAGTTACACGATTGAATGTTCAAAAAATAAAACTTTATTATCAAAATAAGTGTTCGTTAACGCAAAAGCGCATTGCGCCCATTTTACTGTAGACGTGCTGGTCATTCACAATCGACTCTTCAACGTTTGGTGGCCAAATTTGAGACCACTGGTTCAGTAAACAATCAGCCAACACCTGTAAGTTCAAATAAGGCAAGATCGGCCGAAAACATCGCTGCGGTCCGTGAAATAATCCGAGGCAATCTATTCCTCGCCGTGCACAAGAACTCGGCCTTTCGCAGATTTGAACTTGGCGAATTTCGCATCGGGACTTGGGCCTACACCTGTACAAAATATAATGGTAAATATCATCAAGCTCATTTCTGTTACAATAATTGCAAAAAAGAGGTAGATCTGACCGATGCGGAATATAATTCAAGTTCAATATTTCAACCCTTGCTCTGAAAATGGCACCTATAGCTCTCGCAGAAAGTCTATCATTGAAATGATTTGTCGCATTAGTATGTAAGGAATAGCTTAGATTTCTATAAATTTCTCTTGTTGACAATGATGATGCTCTATTTAGATTTTGAAGATATATATTTTCATCAACTTTTGCGATAGCATTCGAAAAGTTATCTTGACAATTATCTATGTTAAACTCAGTCAACCGGCAAGTTTAATCCATTCCTTAAATGGCGATGCTTCTATTCGCAAAAGAACCTTCATGATAGATGTGTGAAGATTCGAACTTGGTTTACTCATCACTTTTTTTAGAAAATCTGCATGCAATTTAAAATGTTTAATATAAATCGGCGCAATTCCAGACTCAGCATTAATTGTATAAGTTGGAGTAGAACTAGGGAACCGAAATAATCTTCCGAAAAAAGGCGTTGTATCAACTCAAATTCTTCAAAATAGGTTTTATTGGTTGTTTGCAAACTCGGTATTTAGATCCTAAGTCTATGTTTTTGTTTGAGGAGAAAGTTGGCCACATTATGTTTAGAGCGACTTTAGCTTCTTTAGTCTTATGCTCATCAGATAGATACATAGATAAATAAATAATTAGATTAATTAACATTCGTTAATATACATGTGTACATTGTTTACAAAAATAACTTAGTAACATCGTTAAGGCTTGGCTATGCCGTCTACCGAAGCTACCGTTACCAGACATCAAAACTCCCAGATATTTGAATTCCTGTACTATTTCAATAGGTTCGTTGTTGAGGAACCACCTTTCTTCTCTCAACATTCTACAACTCCGTGCCACAAATGCCATTATCTTTGTTTTCTCTGAGTTTATTTTAAGGTCCCAGATATTGCAGTACGTTTCGACCCTATTAATTTGTTTAATATAAATCTGGAGAGAAGATGAGTTATCCGATAGCATAACCAAATAATCCGGGAAAATTATCTAAAATATCATCAATGTAAAGGGCAAACAAGATTGGGCTGAGGATACATTCTTGGAGAACACCTTCAGTCATTTGAAACCAATTTGAAATCTCGACCCATCCCAAACTGTCGCATAAGTTTTACATGCAAAATTTTCGTAGATATTTAGAAATTTTCTAGATATACCAAGTGAGGCCATTTTGTAAATGAGAGCTTGTCGTGTGTTCTCAGGTAAGCTAGAATTACTTTTCTTAAATATTGAAAACAGCTTTAATAAAACTCGTGGAAACAAGTTCCAGTTCATCAAGGACTATTACAGAATCAAGCAAATCATCGGCCGTATCTGGGCAAGCATAATAAAACGAGTGCAAGTCATCTTGACATGGCAACAAGGATCGGAAATGGGGTGCCAGAACATCAGCTTGTAATACACTTGAAGACATACAATTGTTTCCACCCAATTCCCGTACGGTATAGTACCAAACATTTTTTGAATCCTTACAGCTTTCTAGCTGGTCGCTAAATTTAGTTTGTAATTTAACTTTTTAGTCTCGCAGACTTGTAACGACGTTAGTAAGGCTGTACCCGTCAACAGCGTTCTACATAACGATGATAACAAATTTCTTGTGGCCCAAATTGAACCACATGGGCCTAGACGACAGGACTCCGCTACGTGCCATCCGTGCCACCGTAAGAAGCCGAGACGGGCATTTGAATGATGTCATATTGCACAGTTAATGGCATACTTTCGCCTTTCAAATAAAAAAATAATGTTGTTAAAACCTCACACACAGCTCGTTTTCCACTTCAACATCTACCCGCCCTTATTGAAAAACCCTTCATAACAAAAAGAAAGAAAATACTTAAATAAATAAAATTAATGCACCTATTACGTATTTTTAATATCAGCTGTCAAAAAATCTTAGTCTTAGAACTTGGCGCTACGAAAATTATCGAGTTCTAACTAGTACTCGGTGCCTATTCGACAGAATTACAGCTCAGTACTTCTGTGAAGAAATCAATAAGTCCCAAACGAGTACTAACAACAGGTATAATAACCATTTGTAAGGTAAAATTGTGAAGTTGCTTAAAAACGAGTTATGCAAAATACTCGATTCCATATTGATAGGGCTAGGGACAAGTACTTCTAGGAAAAAATTACTTAATACAGATTTCATTACTAATTCTATGGTTAGTACCGTTTCTAACGTAAGAACACTGTGAAGAAATTGTGGTAAGTATTGTTTGGAAAAAAAAAACAGACATTTCAATTTAAGGCTTGAGTTTTTTCTACAATTTCTACAACAAACAAGCCTGATATTTTCTTTCTTAATTTAGGGAACTTGGTCTTTAAGAACGGATTATTCGGATCCTGAGCTTTGGCTTTTTGTATCGATAAAAAACCCTACAATAGTTTATGATGGGTCAAACAGAATATCATTTTTATGATTATACTAAAAAATGTTATGAAAACTCTTTGTGGACCAACATGTGCAGGATTCAGAATATTGAAAAATTAATTTCACTTCTTTTGATTTAAGTTATGACCATGGTTTCTTTCCTTAAAGAAGTTTCTTTTTTGTTGCAAAACACAATATCCAAATTTGGTACTTCTAAAGCCTTAAATAGGCAAATGTTAGCTAAATTGAGAACACGATGCTCCGGCTATGTGCTCATTTCTGTGCAAAAACCCGTTGGAAACAATTTTAAAATAGATTTCGAGGTCATGCAAATAGATGAAGAAATTATTTTTAAATAGATTTGAGTCCTTGACAAAAGCCTGACAAAAACTTTCAATAAAATAACAACGAAAAATTCTAAAGTTACTTAAAGCTTAACCGCCCGCCCAATCACCCCGAAGAAATGTTGTGAAAAATACAAACTTCTTACAAATCGAATAAAACCAAAATTAAATATTGACGTTGAAAATTTGTTTAAATTGGTGCAAAAATAGGCTGAATACAGAATATAACAATAATCCTAATTGTTTTTAAATGGAGTACTCAAACACAAAACACATCTTTGTTGTACTCGTATATACATAGATACAAGTGCTTTCCTACCAATAATAATAAATCAATAAATCCTAGATGGCAAAAGATAAACTACAGCACTTTTACCTGGGAACATAATGTACAAAAACTCATGGGTCGATTGCTTCAGCTGGCTTCTGCTGATGCTAAAAATACCATCACCTTGCTGCTCGTTGCTGGTTGCTAGTTGCTCGCTGCTCGTTTGCCATCGCTTCGCTCGTATAGAGCAAACGAGTATGTTCGAATCGAATCTGTGCTAGATATTTTCTCCGTTAAAAGGACGCATGTTTACTTCCCCATGCTCATGGTCGCCATCATCGCCATCAGGAAGAGATCATTTTCTCAGCAAAGCAACAGTTAGGTAATAATTCTTATGAGGGTTATACACAGAGTTACAGAGTGGGTGGTGTTATGGTTAGGCTTGATGGTGGAGTTTAATGTTGTTTTGTGTTTTGTGTTGTGTGTCGTTCCCTTTTTTGCCAGACATCGCATAGCAGTCGTAGGCACGTGTGCGGTGGGACGCATGAGAGGTGTTGTTTTTCATATTCCTTGCCTTTCTTTTACTTTCCTTTCCTTTCCTGATGTCCTGATGTACTATGTAGGTATCCTGTTTATGCTTCATTAGGGGTAGTTTTGCTGTTTTCCATTTTTTTTTTTCAATTTTCATGCTATCAACAGGATACCCAGACCACCGTTGTTTCCCATAACAACCTATTAAAAATTTATTACCCAGAATCAGAGTTGGAAAAGTGTACTACATGGTTTATACATACATACATAGATATACAAAAATATTTTAAAAGGAATGCTTGTGAAAAAATTCCTGAATTAATTTTACATCGAATATTATTTGAAGGACCACTCACATGAAAGCCAGGAACGAATGAGCAAGCAAATGAGATTTCATACATACTTACCTCTATGTAAATTGAAAGGGATGGGGTTCAACTACCCTACCTTATACGACTTACAATATATGTATGTATCGTCACTTGAGTTTATGTTAACTTAAATCTTAAATGTTAATATTTACTTCGCAGCTTAAACATATTTCTTTAAGAAGAATTCAATATACAAGCTACATAGCTACCTGCTTAGTTCAATACATTTGAGTCAGCTATTTACCTTTTAAATTTGGGGGGAATAACTCTCAATCCAAAAAAAAAAGAGATGAAAAAGGTAAACACAAGAGGGTGATACATCGTCATCAGCTTCATAAGGACAACTCGTAGGTACCTACATTACTCACAATCTTCAAATTTCAGGGAGAAGAAGATGAAAATGTCTCAGGGAGGTTTATTTTTGTATTATCTTAAAGTAACGAGGTTTGCCAAGTTCACCCCAAAAGAACCTACTAATATAGGTACATTTATTACTCAGCCAGAAAAGAACAACTGGAAAGTATATAGTGGAGCTACGAGCTTCTTTGCTAAAATTGAATTTAATCCTATTAAGTAAGTAAGGTACCTCTTTACTTTGGGGACATTCAGTAGGTAGATATTCTATTTTTGAGGCAAATTTTTATAAAATGTCACTCAAAAGCTATTTATCGATATAAGATGGAGTTTCGAGGTCTTTTTATGAGATCTTGGTTATGTATAGTACAGTGTACATAAATAATGGGTTATCCATTTTGCGGTTTCAAAAGTATAGGGCTGCAATAAGTTCTTAAATTAATTTTTTTTGTCAGTTGAAAGTCTGACATTTACGAAAATAGATCACTTCACTATCGCACAACGCATACAAATTGTTAAAACAGCTACATATCGTGCTTTAAGAGGAGACTATTGTTCGCATATTCTCAAGCAATTGGAAAAATTGTGAAGAAATTTGCAGAGACTGGTTTGGTTACAGATATAGCCATATCCAGCAGACTGCAGATAGCCATGTCCGTATTCTTAAGATTATAATTGTATCAACATCGAATCGAAAAAATAAAGAATTTATCTATCTATCTATCTATAGCCATGTTTTGTTGGAAAATCGATCAATATAGTAGGATTTTACACGAATAACAAAAACAATATTCGCAGTATGAATACTACCGATAAAACCTAAAGTAGAATCTTACAACGGATGGGTTTTTGACATTTATACGAGTCTCGAATGGATCTTATCTGATTTCGTTCTCAAATGTTGGTACGATTGATATTGCATTTGTATCTCGATGGCTTTGTTCGTTGAGTAGTTGTGCATTTGGAATCATTTGATTTCCATTGGGGAAAAAATCAATCTGTTACTGTTGATATTATTTAGTTTTGTTAATGAAAATAGACATTGAAAAGATAATTAAGTTTTGCTAAGTTTCCATCAAAGGTTTATCTCAGTTTAGATTAAATAAATCTTTTTGGTGTTTCCACCGCACAAGAAGATAAAAAAATGATTAAGTTTGACAGCACTTTTTAAAATGCAAAATGGTGTTTCGATGTTTCTTATGAAGTGCAAGTGAGATAGTTTGATTTGTGTTAAGCAAATCTTATAGCTTTATAGCAATAAAACACGGGTATTGTGAGCAATGTGCATCATCATTTCGTTCGTACTACTAAAAATTTTGCTGCTGCAAGTGTTGCCGAAGACCCGAATGTGTCGATTCCTCGTCGTTCTCAGGAATTAGGACTGTCTTACGGCACATTATGGCGTATTTTGCATTTGGATCTACACCAACATCCATATAAAGTCCAGCTCACACAACAACTGAAGCCAGCTGACCATTCACAAAGTCGCAGATGCGTCAAATGGGTGCCGGTGGAAGGCGATTTTTCGAACAACATTTTCTTCAGCGAAGAAGCCCCTTTCTCACTCGGTGGGTATATTAATAAACAGAATTGTCGTTTTCGGGGTTCTGAGAATCCTCAAGTAATTGAAAAGAGGTCATTTCATCCACAAAAAGTCACTGTTTGGTGCGCTCTTTTGTCCGGAGGTGTGATTGGACTTGGACCTTTCTTCTTCGAAAACGACGATGCAACGACTGTTACCTTTGATTCGGAGCTTTTTTGACTGGATTTTTTAAGCTATCACATTGAATTTGTTAAAAAATACTTTAAAAAAGTTTTTGAAAAAAGGATTCACAGATCTTCGTTGGTTATTTTTTGCCTACAGATCAGGTTGATTTTGTTTTACTGAAAAAGTTTAACGACCATAGGACTTAGTCATCTGATAGAATCCTGCTTTAAAATACATTATCTAGTAGTTTCGGTTTTTTACTGGGAACTTTCCGTGAATGTCATCTTCTAGTACTTTTAAGTTGCATAGACTACATTTTACCTGTAGAACCAGTCATTTATAAGCTTGACTTTTATAGAAATCAGTTGAATACTATTTTCTGACAGACTATGCGAAAATCTGATGTAATTTGACCACTCATACCAACTACTACGGTCTTGAATAGTTTTGAGGACTACATTTCTTATTTACGGAAATTCAGGCATCCTCAGAACTTCAAGGAAATAGTACGATTAAAGCTTAAGAGTTATTTTAAACAGATGCGAAGTTCCTGTTTCCAGAATGACACCGGAGATCGGAGTGTTTAATGGAAAGTTAAACATTCTCTTCACAAAATAAATAAGGAGCTTTTCGTCAGAGCCGAATTTATTACCTAAGCTTGGGCGCAATACAAAAGTATCTTCTTCGATACTAATTCAGAAATCTGGTATTTACTGGGATTTGTTTATGTTTCTAAAGCAACTCTTCCAAATGATGTTTATTGTTGTCTTAGCCATTTTTTTTGGACACCCTAAAAAATTCCCCCAGGAAGGTAATATATTAGGTGACCCAAGAAGAGTGCAAATAAGATGCGACTCAGAGTACGTATCTGTCTTACTCCTGAAGTAGTTGCAAACCTATCTCAAAGATCAGTTCTGTTCAACACTGTAGTCCGTGTACTTTTACAAAATTTCAGTGACATTCCAATATAATACAATTTATGGATCAAGAGACCGAGGTCAATGGCATCTTTTTTTTTTTGTTAATGAAAACGGAAAACAAATAGAAAAGATTATTAAGTTTTGCTAAGTTTCCACCAAAGATTTATCTCACTTTAGATTAAATCAATCTTTTTGATGTTTCCACTAAGAAGATTTAAAAATGATTAAGTTTGACAGCACTTTCTTAAATCCAAATGGTGTTTCGGTGTTTCTTATCTATGAAGTACAAGTGAGATAGTTTGATTCGTGTTAAACAATGAAGAAAAGAACTGAATATTTCAGCACCATAAAAGAACATGCAACCTTCTCCATGTGATTTTTTTTTTATTTCATTGAAACAAAACTATAGTTTTTGTACACAAACATGCAAATAAATAGACCATAATGCATTTTCTGTAAAACCAACTCCTCCACACAAATGTGGACCAATCCCCGACCGGAATCGAGTCGAATCAAGTTTATTTACACTCCATTCAGGTATATAAAGAATTACGGCGAGCTTCAAGCTCGATTCAACACCAATGTTAATGTAGTAGTCTACGAACAAACCCCCTGAAATTTTTTTTGATGTCAAATTGTTTGGTTAAAACTTTGAAATCGACTATCACATTCTTACAGCTTACACTTTTTCAACCCTGGTCTGAATTTTGCTATTTTTTCGGAATTTTTTGATAAATTATTCTGGAAAATATTCAATTGTATCAACTTTCAAATATGAAAACCGGACTACTGCGGATCGTTTTTTTTTGGCAATTTCTCACTGTACTATGTATGGAATACCAAAAAAACACGGCTATTGTCTACAATCCTGAGTCCTGACTCATTGTTTAAAGCATAATTGAGTGTGTTAAAAGGTAACTTGGCCACTCGTTAGTTTTAGCTTTGAATTTATTTTGGGCCCAGTTTTAAATGACAAAGTTTATAGTATTGTTTAAGTTTATTGATTTAAAGATCACTAGGTCATCAGCAAATATCAAAACTTTGATAATACCACCAAAGAGAATGCCATCAGGGATATAGTTTCCGATATCGATAATGAAGGGTGAAAATATGTGTCGATTTTTTGGCCATTTACCATATCTGCTGTCACATTTTAAAGGAGTTTTTCAAAAATTCTTTGAGATTTGGTTGATATTCCAATTGTTGCTTGTTTATAAAGCATGAAACTTTAATTGTATCAAAATCAGCTTGCAAGTCAATTTTGCTTTTGTATAGAATTCTACAGAAACCGCATCAAAGCATGAAGCTTAAATGTTTTTCATTTTCCTTAAATCTGATACAAAATCAGGAACAGTAAAAATTAAATCTGAATTTGAAACAATAACATTTGGGATAGTAAAATTAGCGTGTTAAGGAAGGGTAAGGTAGAAGAAGAGCATTGAAATCTGACAAGAATAAATTCTCATCAATTATATACAAAGTTTAACAACTTTGACCATTTAAGAAACGCACAACTATAAAATATTTAGGTTACAAAAATCATACTCATACTCACAAAAAAAAACACCCTTTTCACACAAAGTATCCTTATGAGCTCTTTAAAAATATATTTTCACTTTTATTTTTGCAAATGGTTTCATACCTAATTTATGGTTCAGGTGTCCTAACATACAAAAAGAGACTATAACATATTTTGGGTATAGTCGTATCCTTTTAAATTTTAATACATGTATAATTAAACAAAGCACTAAATTGTTTTTTCTCTTTAACAGAATTTACCTCATAAGACTATAACCTATTAACTTAAATTTTTCAGTTCGATGAACATGTATATGACCCATAAGTACTTTAGGAAGATGTTATATTTAAGGACTCTTTTAATTTTTCATTTTTATGCTTAACCCAAACAGTCTCCCCAAGTTTAATGAGTGGAAGAACTTTTTTTGTTGTATGTGTCTTCTTTTATAATGTTCTATGTACATATTTGCTTAAGTCCTTTTCTACTTTGCAAATAAATCATATTGTATTTTGTGATTAAGTCAATGGATTTGGTCTGAAACGGATAATTTCTGGTATTTTTGTTTGACCATAAGTTTCAAGGTTGAAAGAATCGCTTGAAACCACAGAGCTAAACGTAGCTCATGTGGAGCAAGTCAATTCCGTTATAACCAGAGAAAATATTTTGTGGGCCATCAATACTTTTTGTCCATATAAATCCCCAGGCATGGATGGCATACTGCCAATTATGCTTCAAAAGTTGCATGATGTGGCAGCTCCATGGCTGGAACAAATTTTCAAAGGATGTCTCCTTCTCAAACATGTGCCCATGTCGTGGAGACAGGTCAAAGTAGTTTTTATCCCGAAAGTGGGAAGGCGAGGTCACGAATCCGCGAAGGATTTCAGACCAATAAGCTTAAAATCTTTTGTGCTTAAAACCTTGGAGCACATTCTTGATTAGCATATTAGAGAAATCCTAGTTGGACAACCTCTCGAAAGCTCTCAGCATGCTTATCTTAAGGGCAAATCTACGGAGACTGCCCTCCATGAGGTAGTGTGTACTGTAGAACAAACAATCCATTATAAAGAATTTACTCTTGCCACCTTCCTAGACATAAAAGGTGCTTTTAACAACGTCCTTACAGAATCCATAGAAGAATCGCTCGTTAAGTTCGGTGTAGAAGACTTCATTCGAGAATGGATTATTTCCATGCTCAGTGGAAGGAAGATTCGAGCCTCTCTAGGCAATACAATCGCAACAAAACACGTGAATAGGGGAACACCCCAGGGTGGTGTCCTTTCGCCTCTTCTATGGCTTCTGGTCATGGATACAATTAGGATGATTTGGTGTTATTGGTGTCAGGAAAGTACACCTCTGTGATTAGTGAAATCACGGAGTCAGCTTTGAAGAAAGTTAGCAACTGGGCCAAGAGTTGTGGACTAGGAGTTAACCAAAGTAAAACTGAACTGTTGCTTTTTACCACCAAAACTAAAGTACCGCCCTTTACGCTACCTCGACTCAACGGTCAAATCCTATCATTGTCTTCCAGTGCAAAATATTTGGGAGTTATACTCGACCCTAAACTAAACTGGAAACTAAATATTGAAGTACGGGCCTTCTACGCCTGCAGCAAAACTTTCGGCAAAAAGTGGGGACTTCAGTCGAAGATGATTTTATGGACGTACACAGCCGTAGTACGCTTAATCTTAACATATGGTTCGATTGTGTGGTGGCCTGCTCTTAGCAAAGCCTATAATATTAATAAGCTATAGAATGTTCAGAGAACAGCTTGCGTGGGCACCACAGGGGCCATGCGTACTTGTCCAACGGACGCCTTAAACGTTATTTTGGATCTTCTACCAATCGACCTTTTTATTAAATACATAGTTTCCTACAGCGCTATTAGGCTGAAGGAATCAAATAGGTGGTTGTCAAAACCTTATGGTCATAGCAACACTACGAAATTAATTCCCTCAGATATTTTCTCGGTAGACACTGACTACTGCACTCCTACTTTGAACCTTAGTAAGGGTTTTAATGTTATTTTCCCATCGAGAGAAGATTGTGAGGATGACATCGTGTCGATAGGTTTCGACACAACTATTTTTACTGACGGCTCAAAGATGGAGTGCGGAGTTGGTTCTGGGATCTTTTCTGAGTCCCTAAATGTAGCCAAATCCTTTAGGCTTCCTGACTTTGCTACCGTTTTTCAGACTGCACTGCTGGCAATAAGGGAGGCATGTAAGATACTTAAACAAAAACCAAACCAAAACCGAAATGTGGCTATCTTTACAGACAGTCAGGCAGCTGTCAAAGCCATTAACTCGGCCATATCCTCATCTAAATTGGTCCAGCAATGTCGCGATGAGCTTGCGAACCTGAATACTAACTTCATTATATTTAATAATATAATAATATAACTGCATTATATTTAGCAAGATATGGCCCACCTATAACAAAACCCGTACAAACGATCTTCTATGCAGCCAAGGCAAGACATAGCCAGGATTGTTGCGGTTTGTACCGGACATTGGCCTAAAGGAGTTCATGCAGAGAAGTTGGGTATCTCTTACAACACCTTTTCAGCGTAGCTGTAGTGACCAAAGAGAAAGTGAAACCATAATCCATTTAATCTGCAAATGTCCTGCTTTGGGAAACACCAGAAAGAAATGCTTTGGAAAAGCATTCTTTCAAGAACTTGATGAGCTATCTGAGACAAAGATTAGAGACCTATTCTTTTTCCTCAATGCGACAAATGGGCTCTAACATATTCGCTATAAAGCTTCTCTATCAATCTATCCCTTTCAATCAAAGGTCAAACGAGTTTTTGGTATCAAAACGGCGCGGCGCACTGCAGCGCTAATTGTATCTCGGGCTGGGTTGCCTTGAGATCGCCATTTCTACCTACCTAAAAGAACAATCTTGTTATAGAACTCATTAAGACACATCAAAAATATAAGGTGAGCTAAAAAGTTTTAAACTAACTTAATGGAGATTTAATTAAAATTTATCTCAAGTAGTGGATTTTCGAAGGTGAGAAAGTTATTAAAACTATACTGCAGATTGCACCGGTATCTCTTCTTTAATCCTCCCTGTTCTTCTAAAGCCCACACTGTGTTTTAACATAAAACATTTTAAGAGCATTAATCATGTCATTGGCTTTTTAATTTGATTTTGATTTGGTTCTGACGTATTTCAGGTGAAAGTGGAGGAGGTAAATGTTGATGAATAAGAACAGTCAAAGATTTAATGATTTAGATACCTTCAGCTCATGCACGATTTCAATCCTTATGAAATATTCGCACTGGTTTTTAAAATATTTTTGCCTTCAAACGTTACCACATTAACATACATAAAATCAATTCTTCCCAAAATCTGTACACTAAAGAAAAATAATGTATAATATTTTAAAACTGACAGAAATACTTTTCATGGGATATATGTTTTCTTATCTCTTGGTTCTTGCAATAAATTATGAGTTATTTCGGAGAAAAAAAGAATTGCAACTCCTAATTTCAAGTTCAATATTTCAGAGACTAGTTTTGAAAATCTTGCAACTTGCATTAGAAGAATTGGATTTAGATCCAATAAACTACCGGGATATCTCGTTTTTTAACGCCTCGTATACAATTTTCACGATGATCCTTCATAAGCATTGATTGTTTCAAAGTACTTGCTAAAAGAATAGCCGTGTTTTTTTGGTGTTCCATAAATAGTACAGTTAAAATCATACTAAACTGTTTTACATTACATTTCTGCATGGCCAACAATGGTCAACAAACGATCCGAAAAAAATAGCGAAATTCAGACCAGGAGTGAAATCGTGTAAGCCGATTTTTGACAGTTAACTATCAAAATCAAGAAAACACGTTTGTGTAATCTGATAGTCGATTTCAAAGTTTTAACCAAACAATTTGACATAAAATAAAAACTTCAAGAAGGGGGTTTGTTCTTAGACTACTACATTAACATGTGGTGTTGAAGCGAGCTTGAAGATCGCCTCAATTCTTAATATACATGAATCGAGTTGAAATGAGCTTGATTTGACTCGATTCCCGTCGAAGATAGGAGTCGAGTTAAAATTTGAGAATAAAAACCTGTGTAGAGTTGGTTTGACAGATAAAGCATTATGGTTTGTTTATTTGCATGTTTGTGTACAAACATTATAGCAGGTAGCATATTCTTATGTGGTGCTAAACTATTCAGTTCTTTAGCACGAATCAAACTATCTCACTTGCACTTCATAAGAAACACCGAAACACCATTTAGATTTAAGAAAGTGCTTTCAAACTTAATAATTTTTAAATCTTCTTGTGCGGTGGAAACGCCAAAAAGATTTATATAATTTAAACTGAGATTAATTATCTTTTTAATGTTTTCTCTTGCAAAATAAGCCTAGTTAGTCTATTTTCATTAACAAAACGAAATAATATCAACAGTAACAGATTGATTTTGTTTCTGCCCAATGGAAAACACATGACCCCAAATGCGCAACTACTCAACGAACACATTCATCGAGATTCAAATGCAACATCAATCCTACCAAAATTTGAGAACGAAATCACATACGGTACTTACCAACATGCAATGTCGTTAGTAGTGGAAAATGTAGAAGAATTGAAAAACTCGTGAATGCATAAAGACTTGTATTTACACGCTTACAAGCTGCGATTGACTCATGAACTAAAACCTCTTGACCATTCTAAGCGTCTCGTCATTGGTCAAAATAGTGCCAAGAAATGGCAACTTAATGGATGACAAAACTTGAAGAAAATCAACTACAGTAATGAAGCACATTTTCACCTCTGTGGGTTCAATAAGCAGAATTGTGGCATTTGGGCGAATGATAATCAAAGAGTGATTATCGAAAAACTAATGCACCCACAAAGAGTGACTGTTTGGTACGGTTTATGGGCTGGTGGCATCATCGGGTCGTATGAGGCCGGTAAGGCAGTTGCTGTGAATGGTGTTCGCTATCATGAGATGATAACGAACATTGTATGGAATTGGAAGACATGAATGTGGAAAACCATTTTTATCACTTTTTTTAGGTTTTCGTGTTTTGCGAACAAAAAAATTGTCAGTTGAATTTTTCTACCAACAATATTTTAAATACGATGAATTAGTTTGATTTCAACATCTATTTTTGTTAATGAGATTTTAAACAAATTTTAGTAGCATTTCTTTAATTTTTATTGCGACATATAGGAACTATATGGCAAGTTTTGCATTCGTGCAAAATTTCGAACTCGAGATTTTAATCAAACATGATATTACGATGGTAGAGAAGTCAAAAAAAGTTGGTCCCGCGATTCCGTCCGGTCGGTTTTGTCTGTCTGTCCACGCTCCTACAGCCTAAACCATTAGGCCGATTAAGGTTAAACTTAGAGGTTAAGGTTTTGAGCAGATTCGCGTTAGGCGTTTTTTCATTTTTTTTGTAGATCAAAACTATCAGTGGCCCCCATACAATTTTTTGCTCAAAAAACGAATATTCGAATTTTCTCAAAAACAAACCGATAGATTTTTTTTAAATTATCTCTAAAATTTTATTTTTTAACTTGGCTTCTTTTAATAACAAAAACAAATGTTTGTATTGCTCAGGAAAGGTACCGCTCGCATAACCGTTATTTTGTTTTTTAATTTTCTCAGCAATTATGAACTGATTTCAATAATTTTTTTTCTGAATAAGCTCTTATATTGCATTCAAAATATTTTATTATCAAAAGTACAATTTTTTATTGTTTGGATTTTTAAAAAAATATAAAAATATTTAAAAACGGGTAAACATTTTTTTACAAAATTCGAATATGTAGCGTATATTATTAATTTCTAAACAACTGCACACCAAACAAAATTGAAAAATTTTATATATAAAAAATGAATTTAAAAAAACCGCTCTAACGATTTAAAAAAAAAATTGAAAAATCAACGGTTTTTTGATTTATAAAATAGCATTTAAATTTTTGAAGACAAACTTATTTTTCAGGTAAAATTTTGAATCTTAAAATATTTTTTTTTAATTATTTTAATTTAATTATTTTTATTTTCAGTAAAATTATTGCATACAAATTATTGCATTTGGTACAATTTATGTATTTTTATAACTATAGCTATTGTAAACACCAACTATGGCCGTGAAACGAATATGATATGTTTAATCAACAATCTATTTTAAAGTGTCTATCAAGAAGTATTATCTTGGAACTTTTGTATACTAGATTTTAAAATATTATTCTTTAAGAATAAGGTTGTTTAACACATATTTTACTTGCTTTCGATTATATAAAAGAATAAATACTAAGTACTAGTTAAAGAAACGTACAACCTCTACAACTACTGCTTACGTGTCACTTTATAACTAAAATCCAAAACGCACAAGAGCCTGACTCTAACCAACTCATGAATAGCAATTTCTTGTACTTTAACGAAAAAAAATAAACTGAACGGAATAACTCCATGTTTGCGCTGAAAACTTGTAGGATAGCAGGAATGTGATTGGATTGTTGTAAGTACCTTCTACCTACTAATAACATTCCTTCATTACCATGCATAAAGCTGAGCACGCCAAGTGAACTATTCTATGTTCGTTTTAGACACCTACCTAACTACACAACCAATATGTGATCGCTTTACAATTTAAACAAACATGTTCTTCCTCTTTCTTATCTTCAGATAATTTACTTTCCATCCTGGTTCTTCTAACATGAAATTAAAATAAAGCTATCCAATTGAACGAAATCGTTGAATACATAATTGAATTGTTTTCGTTAAGTACGCTTACAAGTATATTTCACTTGCGGGAATGTCCTAGGATGTGTTGTGTCTTGGGATGAATTGCTGTTTGTTTTTTGACAAATCAAATAGCATTTATATCTTTGAAGACAAAATTATTTTAAAGGTAGGTATATTTTAAAATCTTATATACGTACTTTTTTAAACAGACTATTTGCATACAGGAGCAAGTTCGTGCGACCCAGTCGTGCATTTTATTTTTATTTCTTATGTAAACAACTGCAGATTGGATTTTGTTAGAAAATCATTTTGAAGTCAATATCATTATTTATTCAAAAGATATCGGGAATCGATTATTAATTTTTATCAATTCTGTGTAAGATTTTTTGTAGATTTTAATTTTTATGAAAAAAACTGACAGTTGGATTTTAATAAAAATTTTACTGAATATCGAAAAAAAATATTTTTGCGCAAGTTTTAGTAATGCATTTTTGTAAAAAAAATATCAATTCGATCTTTTTCAAAATCTTGGTGAATGTTGAAAACTTTATTTTTAAGATGAAACTATTTCAATTTTGCATACTGACTGTTGGATTTTAATACAAATTTTACTCAATGTCGAAAACAATATTTTCTATATTTTTAAGTAAGTTTTAGTAATATTTTTTAAATGAATTAATTTTTGTAAAAAAAACTGTCAATTCGATCTTTTCCAAAATGTGTCTGAATGTTGAAAACTATATTTTTAAGACGAAACTTTAGTTTGGAGCCAATATCTTTAATTCTTAAAAAGCTATTTAAGTCGAAAATCAATTTTTACCAATTTTTGGTAATGGTTTCTATTTACATTTTTTGTAAAAAAACAATCAATTCAATTCGATTTTTCTCAAAATTTTATCAAATGTTTTTATTTATTTTGGCTATAAAATCTTTTTTTTTGTAAAATATGCGAAGAGAAAATCATTTTTTTTTTTCAGTCTCAGTTAACTGAGTTTTTTTATTTTGAGGTTAAGAAAATTTGTTTGAGAGGTTTTTCTGCATATTTCTGCATTACTTTCTGTATAACAAAATTTATTTGAAATCCATATCTCCACTGGTTCTTGAGATTTAAACGACGAAAAATGCTTTCCAATCGACAAATCGGCTTAATTACAATTACTTTCTAAGAAAAGTTAAAAAAACAGCAATATTTTCCCAAAAAAATGTGTGTTTTATTCAAAATCAACATCGATCCTTGAAAGTTAACCACATTTTAAAAACAACTCAACCACAATCTAGGCAAAAACAACTATTTTTAAGAAGAGTTTAAAGTATCTTAAATGAGTAAAATTTTCAAGGTTTGAACCTAAATACTAGACTTAATCTCCAAACTCCAAAGGGCAGATCTAAACCAAGTCTGATCCCTCTTCAAGCCTAACCAAAAAAGAAGATGTTCTGCATTTTCTATAGCACATTGTCTAATTTTACAAGGAGTCTGAAGGCTTTACTTTTTCATAAGTTTTCTTTCATTGGAGATGTGTTAACTTTCTAAGCGGATCGTGGTTGAAAGAATCTGAAACACTATGTTTTACACGCACACAATTTTCTAATTTGCCTGTAGTTTCTCACCTCCAAGTAATATGTTGTCTAAACTATTATTAAAAATGTCTGTCATTGAAAACAATTTCCTGATTAAAATCCACGGACAAATTTTTACTGACAAAAATCTGTCATTAGAATTACGTGAAATTGGAACACAAATCAGTGGAACGATTCGTTTCACTTTCGAACGTAAAACTATCAGCTGTCCAGGCAAGGGCGGATCCAGACTTTTCCTCAGGGGGGGGGTCACAAACTTAGATGAGTTTTTACTCATGAAAAAAATGTTCTTTAATGTTTTATAAAGGATGATAATAAAATTTAATAATTGCTAAAATGCCAACTTTAGTTAACAAATTATTTAGAACACTGTTGTCCAGCAAGGTATGGTCGTACTATTTAATTTGGATGACTCATATGAAAGCATTTCAAGATTCCAACAGTTTTTAAATATGCCATATTTAAGAGCTAAAATACAATAACTTAGAGGGTTTTTGGTGCATTTCGCGCAGAAATATAGGAAATTGTTTTGAAGAAACGAAGAACGCTGCAAAAATTTAAAAATCCAGAAAATGTGAGAAGATCTGATATGTAAAAATGTCGGGCTTTTTTTAAATTAATTTCCGGGAGTGTCTTATTACTCTCGTTATCAATCTGATTACTCGTATTTTAATCTTATAAAGGCGTCAACAAAACTTAAAAATTGTAGAGACAAAAAGGTTTTATTCTTGAATTCAAGGAAATATCTGCATTTAAGTACATAATTTCTCTATAAAAAATAGATTAAAACAAAGTAAGGTAAGTAAACAAATAAGTTGGGAAGAAAAGTTTTGTAGTACTCACAATGTTTATGACATTATTTATTTATAAATAAATGTATATATTTTATTTTTAAATTAAATACTAAAATACTATTATAAATTTCTATTGTGAATTATTATTAACCTTGATTGATTAAAAGGTCACGTTTCAAAGCTTTTATATCAATAGATATGAAACGTTTATTATGTTTTTTACTTAGCCATTAATTTAACACTTGATTTTTTTGGGACATTTGTATTATTGAAATTCGTGTTTGAATCTCAGTTCTAGAGCATCCAAAGCAAATTCACTTCAAAAGTAGATTTATTTATTTTTTTTAAATCTTTTCAATCAGAAAACCAATTTTAAAAGAAATGAAACGCACGACTGGGTCGCTAGAACTTGATAATTTATTCCAAAAAGTATGTTTAAAAATATTTCCTATATTTAAGATTTCAAAATGTACCTGCAAAATAAGTTTCTCTACCGTCATAATGTCATATTTGATTAAAAACTCTTTAAAATTGTTTACTTATGCAAAAATTGCTATAGAGCTCCTATATGTCGCAGTAAAAATCACTTCAATAATTTATTTATGTGTGTCAAAAAAATGTAGTAATAAAATTGAAGGCGAGTTTGAGCTAAGGAATTCAAAGGCAACTTAATATACAATTCATGATCTCTTATTCAAGGTTTCTTCTTAAGAACCTAAATATTTGCTCTTTTTCTTAGAAAATTTTTTTATGAAAATAATTTAAAGCATGACTAAAGTTTTTTCAAATTCTAAATTGAGCGAAAATCAATATTTGAATTGTTTTTGACAGCAAACCACTTTTTAGTGAATGTCGTTAAATTATTAATAAATCTTTAAATGAAATCTTTACTTATACAACTTAACTGTTATAAGCTTTTTGGCTCATGTGACCCCCCCCCCTTGGATCGTCAATTGGTCAAAAGTTGGATGAATTTGTGTTGTTTTTTTTTGGAATAAGGCTAAATATCCGATTCATATTATGTTCTTGGTCCAATGTTCAGTCAAAAGTAGTACTTTAAGTAACAAAGCTTAAGGAAGTAAAATATAAATGCTGTTTTCATATACAAAAAATAAATAATTCAAAATATAATTGAATTGAAGGGACAAAGCAAACAAATTATCTCCCAGGGGGGATCATGATACCTTTGACCCACCCACCCTTCCCCCCCCCCCCCTGGATCCGAAATTGTGTTCAGGAAAATACATTTTCTAACGGAAAATAGAAAAATAAATGCGCAATTACACTTTTTTTTAAATTTTTCTGTGATTTCCTATCGTTCAATACATATTATTAACTTTCCATAGGAAGATATTGTAATGGGTCCTATTTGTCAAATTGAAAATTTCGACATTTCTCCACGTTTCAAGGTCCCTAGAGTCGAAATAAAAGATTTTTAGAAAGATGTCTGTGCGTGCGTGTGTACGCACGTCCGTATGTTCGCGACGTTTTTTTCTTCGTCCATAGCTCGTAACCAGAAGAGAAATCGAAATTTTGTTATACAGATAATAATGCATAAAGATACTGAAAGGGCTCTCAAGAAAATTGCGTGGGTGTTTTTTTTACCATAGCAGTTTAAAAAAAGCTCAACATTTTGGTTAACCCTAAATATCTTACGAACTATTAACGCTAGAGACTTAAATTAAGTTTTCTATTGTATATTGTAACGTGATACCAAAAAAATCCAATTAACGGTTTTTTATAAATAAAAAAAAATATTGTCACCTTGAAAATTTAACGGACAAAAAATGGTTTCATCCACAAAACAATTTGTTGGGCAATGAAAAATATAGTTTATGGCATCTGATAAAATGTTGAGGAAAACCGTATTGACAGTTTTTTTTTTATAAAAAAAATAAAAAACCTAACAAAGCATTACTCAAAGTTTATAAAAATTCTCAAAAATCTCTTCAAAAACTTAAAATACAGGTTTAAAATTAATTTTATTTTATAAAAAAAAAATATTGTTTTCAACATTCAGTAATTTTTTTTATAAAAATCTAACAGTCAGTTTTTTTTCATAAAAAAAAATAAAATCTTCCAAAATAGTACGAAAAATTGATGTTCGGTTCTCGATATCTCGTGAATAATAGAAAACATTGGCTTAAAATTAATTTCATTCATCTAATTTGTATTTGTTTATATTAGAAATAAAAACTTTCAAGAAATGCTACTAAAATTGGTAAAAATTGGTTTTCGAAAAAAAATCTCGTTAACCAAAATAGATTTTGAAATATAAATATTTCATCATATGCAAACATTTTTAATTTTCTTAAAATAAATCTACAGACAACTTTTTTAACAAAACACGAAAACCTACAAACCTTTTAAGCAAGACAAATCGACAGAAGGAGGGAAGGGAAGTTATCAGTGTGGGTCGCATCCCAACCTCTTCTTTTCATTTCTAATCAAAGGGAAACACCGTCAAATATCGAGTCAAAAATGTTCTCTGATCGATTCCAATGATAGCTTTAACTGGCTCCTAACCCAAACTTGTCAAAAAACACGAGGCAACTTTCAAAGCCCTCCTTACATTTTTCAATCTCAACAAAGTATATAAGATTTAAAAAAAAACTATTTGCGGACTCAAAGTTAACACCAATATTAATTTTTACATTATTTTACCAAGAACTCCAGTTTGATAAATTTAATCAACCCATTTATTTCAAGCTTTTGAAGTTTAAAAAAGGAATTTTTTTCAACGACGCGACGGCAAGAAACTCTGAGAGGTACTTGAAAACCCATTGCTACAATAATTTATATCATTTATAATCCGAAAATCACAATGTAGCCAGGTACGTGTATCTGTATGTATGACTAGCAACCAACATCAAAATATAACGGAAAATATAATCTTCTTAGCTTCCGGTAATCCATCAAAAGAAAATATCAACCTTGTGCTTTAATTTCATACAACAACAACGTCAATACCCAACGAATGACGGTATCCAAGTGTTTTATATATTTTTTCATGAATTTTAGGATGCTATACCTTTAGATACTCAAAATAAAGCTTTATCGCCACAAGAAATAGAAATGTATATAAAATAATGGATTTGCAGTTCTAGCTGACAACTAGAAAGAGAGGTGATAGAGATCAGAGCAATTTAAGGACATTTTCCATTAGCCCCAACCCATTTGAAATTTTAAGATATAAAACAGAACTAAATAAACAGTCGGAAGCTTGTTTAATTTTGCCAATCGTTGTCGTCGTTGTCGAAAGGGAAAGACTCAAATAATGCACTTATGTAAGTGAGGATGGAAAACCCTTGATGAGATTGTTTGTGAATTTTATATTTTAGGGATTCAATAAATTAGTCATCCCAATGATGGCTTAACTATTTAAGTTTAGTTTATTTGTGGTTATATGAATTTTAAAGGATTCTATTGTGTTTAATTCGCATTTTAAACAATTTAACCCATTCGTAAACTCATTTGTGTTGTGGTTACGCCTAGTGTTAAGCTAAGATCACACGATTGGTCAAATGTACCGATTTCGGCCGAATTTTGCCTGTACACATTTGGTAACAGACATTTTGTGTACCGAAAATATTTTTAGCAAGAATATGACCGATATCTATACGACCCTGTCACACGATCTGGCATACTTTCAACAGCTGATTAATTGTGTATATGGTTGATAATATATAATAATTGAATTTAATTAAAAAAATACAAAATTAAATACAAAAAAATGATGTCCATACGGAAAAAAAGAAAATGGCTGCCATAATGTGCATTTGTGTATATTTAATTGAAAAAAAAAGAAAAAGAAGAAAGCCACGGAAGCGAAGTGTTTGAGTGCGGGATTGGCTCCTTGTGTAAAAACATTGGTGGAGTTCCGAGACGTTCTGGTAGCTAGTACGCAGTTCACACATCTCAATATCCACAAGGGGACATGGAAATCTTCTGATCATTCAACTGTCAACCAGATTGACCACATTTCGATCGATGCACGACCCTTATCCAGTATACAGGATGTCCGAACATTCCTAGGGGCCAACATTGACTAGGGCAACTACCTCGTTTCAGCCAAGGTAAGGCTACGAATATCCCGATCCAAGCCAAAACAAGGAAGTACTGTGAGAAGATTCGACGTTAGACGGCTACAATCGCAAGAGCAGAGACTGCCATGTCCTTTTCCGATCGAGTCTCTTATAACCTCTTAAGGAGCCCTATGCTGCCTGCATTAAGCATTGAAAACCAGTGGCAACATCCGCTGTAAGGGAGATATAACCACTCAACCTAGGCGACGCAGATCAACAATTCCGCCTACCCGACCTTGACGAAGTGAAGATAGCTATATCTAAACTTAAGTCAAACAAAGCTGCTATAGCTGACGGCATCGCTGCCGAACTATTCAAAGCAGCAGGCGATGACTTGGTACGGAGCATGCACCAACTCATCTGCAAAATATGGTCGGAAGAAAGCATGCCCGATGAGTGGAATCTCAGCATAATGTGCCCGATACATACGAAAGGAAACCCTCTAAACTGCGCCAACTACAGAGGCATCATTCTCCTTAACATTGCGTATAAGATACTATCTGCCTTATTATGTGAACGTCTGAAGCCATTCGTCAACAACCTAATTGGTCCTTATCAGTGTGGCTTCAGACCAGGAAAGTCCAGTCCAGTCGACCAAATATTCACACTACTGCAGATCTTGGAAAAAACCCAGGATCTTCAAATCGATACCCACCATCTCTTTATCGATTTAAAGCCGCCTATGACAGCATCTATAGGGAAGAGCTCTACAGAGCAATGTCTAGTTTTAGCATCTCTGTCAAACTTATCCGTTTGTGCAGAATGACGATGGAGAATGCACGCTGCTCTATCAAAGCCGGAAAAGATCTCATCGATGCATTTGATGCCAAAAAAGGATTTAGACAAGGCGATGCACTGTCATGCGACTTCTTCAACATCTATTTGGAAAAAATTGTGCAAAACTCAACAGTCAACACTAGAGGCACAATCTTCCAAAGGTCCATCCAATTGTTTGGATACGCAGATGATATTGACATAATTGGAAGATCAAAGCGTGATGTCAGTGCAGGGTTTTTGAGCACTGCGACGGAAGCGAAGAAGATGGGTTTAGTGGTCAATGAGGGCAAGACCAATTATATGCTGTCATCAAAAAAGGACACTGAAAAACGACATCTTGGACAAAACGTCACCATGGACAGCTATAACTTTGAGGCAGTTAAGGACTTTGTCTACCTAGGCACCGCTATTAACACAGCACCAGCGCTGAAATCAAACGAAAAATAACTCTTGCAAATCGCTGCTTCTTTGGACTTAGAAGGCAATTGAGAAGTAAAGTCTTCTCTGGAGCATCTAAAATCACCATCTATAAGACACTCATCATCCCGGTTCTCATTTATGGCGCCGAGGCCTGGACCCTGTCAAAGAAAGATGAGAGAGTCTTAGGATGCTTCAAGAGAAAAATTATTCGGGTGATTTTCGGTCCCGTACTCATAGATGGAGAATAGAGGAGAAGATATAACGACGAACTGTACGGGCTGTACAACGACACTGACCTAGTTAGTAGAATAAAAGTCCAACGGCTTAGATGGCTAGGTCATGTAGAGCGAATGGACATCAACGCTCCAGCCCGGGAGGTCTTCGAATGCAATCCCGAGGGACGGCGCAGTAGAGGAAGACCGCGACTCAGGTGGTGCACTCAAGTGGGTGCTGAAGACTTAAACCAAATTGGCGTGTGAAACTGGAGACAGCTAGCTAGGGACCGAGCTGGCTGGAGAAGCATCTTGGTTAAGGCCCAGGTCCGCCAGTATCAGACCGCACTTTCAAAATACTTGTCATTCGGATAGAACGCCCCCAAAAATTAAATTGTTGGTCGAAGACATAGCTCTTCCAATGTGACCTCGGACGAGTTTTATCACGAAATTGTCAATTCTGTTGATTTGAGCCCCGTTGTATAGGACCTCGTTGGAATAGTATGCACTTAAGAAGATTCGGCTGTTCGATATAAGCCGGTACAGCGTCGTAAACACTGCCACTCGAACACCCGAAACTTCTCCATCTGGGAAGGGGCAACGTTGAACCACACAGGACAACCATAAACGATCATCGGCCGTATGAGGGCCATATAGCAAATTACCTTCACTCTGGGGTCAAGCCGACTCCTGTAAAACAGCCGTTTCGTCAGAGCGGAGGCTCCTCTGGCCCTGGTCAGAGCAGCATTTATATGTCTGTCGAAATATAAATACTGATCTAACCAGGTACCGAGGTACTTCACTACACCATCTATGACCATCTTGCGCCAATTCTTGCACGTATCCCTCGTGGCCCCAACCAACGGAGTCCGGAACAGAATTGTCTCCGACGCTGAATCTTGTCGAAATCACGCTGCAAAAGAATTCTAATAACCTTAACCTTTCGGGCCGTTCTGTACGCAATTAGATCGTCGGCGTACGCAATTGCCTTTGTAAGACTACCTATCAGATCGCTGGTGTAATTGCTGAAGAGAATCGACGAATTCGCCGCTCCCTGTTGAAGACCATTTTTAATTGAGAATGTTGTGGTAGAAGTTACATTGCCACTTTTGTAAAGTATACAATGGCTTTCTTATGCCAAGCCTGCTCAGTTTTAGGTAAAGACCCTCTAACCATACGGTGTCAAAGGCCTTTTCCAAATCAACCAGAACAGCACCTGTGCATTGTTGTTTTGGTTTATTCCATTGGATATTAGAAACGAATTGTGTCATGGCCCGCCTTGAACCATAACTGTTTATCCGGAATTATTTTGTTGTCTGCAGCCCACTTAGTCAGAGCCCTATTAATGATTTTTTCGAAAACTTTGCTGATGCTCGGAAGAAGACTTATCGACCGAAGATAGTCCAACGCACTAACCATCATGCCACGGGTACTTCATTGGTTACAAGTATTTAAATTAAAAGAAATTTGCAGGTCGCAGTCAGTTAACTAGGCTTAGATACATTAGAACCTTGAACAACAAATGAGATTTCATGTGAAAAAACATTTAATTTATTTTCTACCATTGTTCATAATATCACAAAAAGTTTTAACTTTCAATTTAATAGTTTTTGATTTTAAAATTCTTATATGTGTATGTATAAATTTATTCGTCTCTAATAGTTTTTTTTTTATGAAACCAATTATTAGCCCATAAAATTAAGTGTAAATTCAAACCCTTAATGAATGTGAAAAAGTGGTATGCATGGTAGGGTATATGCAACGTATAAAAGTACCTACTTATGAAAGTAAACATGCGTAAAGAGCATATAACTGTTATACTATCAATAGATTGCATCTGAAAGGTTATTTCAGCATCATAATGCATTCAGTCAACGTTTGGACAACACTTTACAGTTATCAGGACTTTCAAGGAAGAAGAGGTTCATTTCTAAAATCCTGCATGTTGCATCTTACATTTTTTTCCTTTTAAAATAAAAAAAATATTGAAATGTATTTTCAATGCACACAAGTAATTGCAGATTAAATAAAGTGAGAGTTATTAACTTTTTGGTCTTGAAGTTAAAATCATGGATATAAGTTAAATTCAAACTAACAACGGCTAAATTAACATAACATATACGAGTAAACTGGGTAAGACATATTGAATTATTTTTGCTCATTTAAATTATTGTTTAAATATGTATGTATGTATGTACATAGAAATTAATTAATAATATTAACTTAACATACGTAAGCTTCATTATATCTCTAATAACAAAAATCTAGGTCAATAAGTTTTTTAAAAAATAATTAAGTCTCTATGAATGTTCTATAATTACATTAATGAAGGTAGGCAGAGCACGTGTGTTGTGCGGTTAGAAGCAAAATTTTGCATAATATGAGTGATGGGAAGGAAAAATGCAAATGTTATCAACTGTACATAAAACACAGAGGATGGTTGATAAAGAATAAACGCATTTGTAATTTAATATGAAATAATTAAATATACATAATAATGTTTATGTGTTTAATATGTTTGTAATATTGTCGGTTTTTATTCTAATTAGAAGTTGGCTACATCAAGACTACGATGATGATGAATTTACATTCTTTTTTATACTGTATATAGCAGGGAATACACCATTATTAAATTAAACTTAACGCTTGTGAATTTAATAATGTTAAATGTTTCCCTAAAAATTAGTACAATAGATTTTGCGAGAGTTACTTGCGGGTGGAATATTTTGGTTTTACATTTAATTCAAATTAGATAAATTACGGTCTTTAACCCATCGTACAACATAAGGATATGAAGATCTTTGGATCAATCAAAAACCAATACAAACCATACACTTGGAATGCTTTGTGTTTTTGGAATAAGTTCAAACATGCTAGAAAAACTAAAATATACTGCAAAATAAAATACAGTGTCCCAAAGTTAGTACAAATTTCGGGTCATTTGAAAAATATGAGCGTAACACTACGTTGTCGTGCGTCACTTTCCGACGCTCGTTTTCACTGAAACCCCTTATGATATCGATTTAAAAAGATAATTTTGCAGAACTTCAGAGCGTAAATAATTTTATAGGGCAAATCTTCTTTCGCACTCGTACAGCTCCAAGTTGGAGGGTGACCCAGCCATCTATGTCGTTGGACTTTTACCCTTCTGACTAAGTCTACGTCGCTGTACAGCCCATACAGCTCATCTTTCCATCTTCTACTCCACTCCCCTTCGATGCATACAGGCCCGTAGATCACACGAAGAACTTTTCTCTCGAACCGTCCAAGGTGCTTTCATTCGCTCTTGTTATAGTCCAAGCTTCTGCACCGCATAGATGGACGGGGATGATAAGGTTCTTATATAGTGACACTTTGGTCCCTCGAGAGAGGACTTTACCACTCAATTGCTTTCTAAGCCCAAAGAAACAGCGGTTAGCAAGAGTTATTCTGCGTTTGATCTCAGCGGTGTTGTTTTCTGCGTTTACAGCGGAGCCTAGGTAGACGAAGTCCTTGACTACCTCAAAGTTACGTTTGTCGATGGTGACGTTTTGACCAAGACGTCGGTGTTGTATGTCCTTTCTTGACGACAGCATGTACTTTGTTTTGCCCTGATTAACCGTTAAACCCATTTTTGCCGCCTCTGCCTCAATACTCACAAAAGCCCCATCGACATCACGCTGAGTTCTTCCGATTATGTCAATGCCATCAGCATATGCTAGTAATTGAACAGACTTTTTAAAGATAGGACCTCTAGTGTTGACGTTTGAGTTTTGCACTATTCTTTCAAGCAGGATGTACTTCGGACTGTACTTCGGCCGGGATTTTTGGCTTTCGTCGTCTATGTTGAATGGATCATCCTGCCTGACAGCGGAATTCAGTTCGTCATCGCCGTTATGCAGTCTGCAGAAGTGGTCCTTCCATATCCTCAGCATTGACTGCGGTTCCACTATGATGTTTCCACTTTCGTCTTTGCAGCCTACGGTTCCAGTTTTATGTACCTGTGAATTTCGTTTCAACTGTTCATAAAACTTTCGAACTTTATTCCAGATTTTAAACCTCTCAACATCTTCGACCGCACGCTTCTCATGCCTTCTCTTTTTCCTTCTGAGAAGTCGGTGTTCCTCTCGCCTCTTCTGCTCATAGAGCTCATGAGCAGCTCTCGCCCTTGTATGCAGCACCGCTTCGCGTGCCTGTTGTTTGGCTGCATTTGCCTGCCGACATTTCTAATCAAACCAGGGGTTCCTTGTTAGTGGCTGTTTGAAACCTAACACATCAGAGGCGGCTTTTCTGATTGCATCTTGGCAATGCTGCCACTGGTTTCCGATACATGTATTGGCGGCAGAGAACTTCTAGAGAGGTTACTTGTACCTCGGTCAGAAAAGGATTTGGCGATCTCTGGCGATTGTAGCCGTTCGACATTGTACCTTCTCCCAGCACCTCCCTATTTTGCCTTGGGTCTGGAAATCCGAAGTGCTACCTTGGCTACAACGAGGTAGTGGTCCGAGTCGATGTTAGCTCCTCGGAAAGTTCGGACATCCCTGATGCTGGAAGCGTGTCTCGCAATATAGTCAACCTATTTGACGGTAGATTGATCTGGAGAAGTCCAAGTTCCTTTGTGGATGTTGAGGTGTGGAAAACGCGTACTGGCTACCATGACGTTTCGCGCAGAATCTATGAGCTGTTGTCGGAAGTGTTGTCGTGCAGGCTGTTCTTCCCGATTATTCCACCAAAGATGTCTTCCCTTCATAGCTTGACATTCAAATCGCCCAGAACAATTTTAATATCGTAGCTAGGACACTGCTCATATGTTTGATGTTGTCGTCTTTCTCTTCTGTGCCGAAATAAGCCTTGATGCGTGTGGTAATGAGGCGCTTATTGATGTACCTATAGCTCAAGACTTCTTGCCTAAGTCTGCCTCCAATGACAAAGCCGCATCCAAATTAGCGCTTTTGGTTTTCGTGGTAGCAGTCACCATAGTAAATATCGCAGTTTTTCATCCTGTTTTTGCCCGGCCCATCAGATCGTATTTCCTGGATGGCGGTGATGTCTGCTTTATAGCAGTCTAGTCTAATTCGTTTGCGTAAGTTGTCAACAGTAAATCCATCCGTATCCGAGGCTTGTTGGTGCTTTGCAACTATGAGGCTTTTACGTGGCCAGGAAGTCACCCATACGGCACAACCCCCAACCTGGAAGGCCAGATCCTAAGTATTACTTCAACTCCTTATAGGCCTGGGCTCCGAATAAGTCGAAGAAGCCCTAAAAGGTGTTCACTAATTAGTTCAACCTCACTGGAACTGTGGACGCCACCGTTGATTCCATCTTGGGAATGCCTCAGCTGGCGTCTGGATAAGGAGAGGTGCCTAAGTGGAAACACCTCTACCCCCCCTCTCACGTTTGCTGCCCCCAACAACTTTCCACTGGGGTTGGAACCCATTCTCGAGTTAAGGTACTAGGCACCCGATGTTCACCACGGGGAGGTGAGATTAATTAATTATATGTGCTTTAAATTATCGTAGCCCAAGTCTGGATAGCAATTCGACTTCTAACGAATTCGATGCACTGTCCGACTCTACCCAGAGAATTGTATCCCATTTTCCGCACAGTGAGATCGTTGTTACGGGCTATTTCAATTTACACAATTCTTCGTGGCTGCGCTATTCTGGTCAGACAACATCCGAAGGAAGGAAAGAAATTTTATCCCGAATAGGGTAAGATCTATTATAAATCCAACCCTACTGAGGAAAAACGAAATAATTTTAAACAAGCTAGAAAGACTTTAAACGGACATATTCGACGCATTTAATTTTTGTATGACCAGAAATTACGGCAAAAAATACTACAAAGTCCCAAAGGTAGTAAAAATTTCTGGTCATTTGAACAAAATGTGCGCAACACTACGTCATCTTCAATTCATACGCTCGTTTCCAATGACACCTTGCCAATTTGCTCGCAGCACAGTTTGCTGTTTATTCGGTGCTGCCAATAAGTGACATGGCTCCTCCTGTACTTGAAAGCGTAAACTATTCCATGGTACGAATTTTCTTTCGCACCCGTACAGTTGATAGAGTAGTAAAAGATCTTGACATTTACAAATCCACTGGCCCGAATAGTATCACCGCTATTGTTCTGAAGAGGTGTTCTCCAACGCTGGCAAAACAACGCATTTCCATCTGTCCTATTCTATTGGTCTTTTTCCGAGTGGATGGAAAACTCCATTAGGCCAGCCTGTCCCTAAAGAAGGCAAATCCTCCTCCCCCTTCTAACTATCGTCCAATTGCACTTACGTCACTTCTTTCCAAGGTCATGGAAACGCGGATCAATTTTCAGCTTAAGAAATATCTTGAAAATCGAAAGTTTCTTAATGGCCGGCAGTACAGCTTTCGCAGGAATAGGTCGATTTGTAATCTCATGATTTATCTCTCACCGAATAGTGCAACAAATCTTTACATCATTTTGGAGAAAGTAAAATTATTGCACTTGCTATTTCAAATGCATTTGATAGTTAGGCACCAAGCTCTCTTATGGAAAATAACTTATGGAGTTTACCAGGGCTCGTTTTGACTTCGAATCTCTTGTTTATATATAATCGATTTCTTGCCTAACATTCCTAATCCATTAAACTGTTTCGCTATTCATATTCGTTTCTATTTTCTTAGGATGTGGAAATTCAACCACAGCTTATGATAAGTTCATTCTGATCTTGAGAGCACTTTCCAATGGGAAATTATTAAACATGTAGAATTTACTGTGTTATTATTACAAGTGGTATTATTAACCCCTTAAATTATCAAACAAAAAAATGACTTACTATAGGTAGGTAGAAATGGCGATCTCAAGGCAACCTAGCCTGAGATCCAATTAGCGCTGTAGGGCGCCATTTTGATACTTGACTTCCTATACTATCTCCAATAAATATGTGCAGTACATGCCTTATGGAAACTCTTTCCACCGCACAATGGTGCCTGCACACAAAACTATCTCAAAACTATTTGAATTCATAGCAAACCATTTATAATCTGATAAAAGATAGGACCAATTTAATTCAAGACGGAAAAAGGACAAATCAAAGCATATAAGGACACTGGCTTATCTATTGCCAAAATAGCTAAAAAAGGCGAGAGGAGCCGACACATGATATCCCAATTTTTAAGTTATGAGCTTAAATATGGGGAAAGCATGAAAGGCCGCACACACAGTGTGCTTACTAATGCGGAAAGGCGACTTATATTAAGAAAAGCGTCAAATTCTCACGACTCTTTGGCAAAAATCAGGGAAAAATGTGGTGTTAAAGCAAGTCAAACATAAAAAGACTTAAAATCAAGAAGAAGCCACCCCTAAACCCAGTTCGAAAAAAAGCAACGCCTAAGTTTTTTGCCGTGCACATGTTACCTTGACTTCTGAGTGGTATCGAGTAGTCTTCTCAGTCGAAAAAAAATTAATTTGGAAGGTCCCGATGGATATATGTAGCTACTATTTCCATGACCTCCGCAAAGAAACCCATTATCTGGACCGGCTGCATAGCAGAGTTGGAGGTGTAAGGGTTTGGAGAGCTATTTCCTATTATGGCACCTGCGAACAATGAATGCGTTGTCTTACAATGCTATATTGAAAGAGGCCTTTCCATACTCTCAAACCCTTTTGGACCTCTGCCCTAGATTTATCAACATGATAATGCGCCAATACACACAGCCCGGATAGTTAAATCGTATATACCGAACCAAAATTGGGAGCTATTAAGCTGGCCGCCCTACTCACCGGACTTGAATATCATAGAAAATGTTTGGGGATGGTTGGCACGTCAAGTATACGGAACAGGAAAACAATATTCAACTATATCCGAACTAACCCAAGCCATCGAATTGGCTTGGAGCTCGATTTCGGTAAATTATTTGGACAGTTTGTATGCATCCCTTCCAAACAGGATGTGTAAAGTTTTGGAGTAAAAAGGTGGCTCAATACACTATTAAAACATTTTTGCTTGTTAAATAAAATACTCCCAGTACCTCCAATTAAAGTAACGTTCGTAATAAAAAGAACAGTAATACTCTAAAATGGGTTTTTATTAAAGAGTCATATTCAAGTGGTGCGAAATTTGGACCTCGCAGTTTGCCTGTTTTTGATTAATAATTTTTTATTAATACTTAAAATTTTCAGGTGAAATAAAAACAATTAACTGAACTTAAAATTTTAAAAAAAAATAGGTCTCTAGCATGTTTGGCTTGGGAAATATGGACGATAGAAAAAAACCTAAGGGGTGTCCTATTCATGTGGCGAGGAGTGTATAAAACACTAAATTAGAAAATCTTGACGATTTCATTAGTTTCACACTTAACGCTTTGATTTCCGGAAATATCAGAACCCAGATGATTTATAATTAAAGTTAGTTAAGATTATTTATTTGGGTGCGCGAATACACAACACATGAATTGTTTATACAAAATATCAAACGCTTTCTATGCCTTTCTTTGAAGTTCTTTTTAGATCATACACGATGAACCTGTTATTCGATCTAAAATCTGAAAATCTTAAAGAAACACTCTCTTATCTTTTCTATGAATGTATGACAAGGTACGATGGTGATTTTCAGAGTGACAATGAATCGGCCATTTTTCCAACTCCATGTAAGTTTAAAAACAACTTCACTTATTCGTATATAATGTTTATGTAATATTTGATTTCAGTCTTCCTTGCAAGTAGTGCAGGATCTGCTTATAATGAATCTTATACATTATTCGAAGGAACTTCTGAAAACTTTACTTCAAATGATTATAATCAAACTTTCTGTCCACTTACATTCGATGGGTATCTTTGTTGGCCACCAACATTGGCAGGGACTGTACAATCCCTAAACTGTCCTGACTTTGTGGAAGGCTTCAATACAAATTTCTTGGCGCACAAAACGTATGGCAAATAAAATATTTGAAAATTTATAATCCAAATTTCAAATTTCAGCTGTCTTGAAAATGGCAGTTGGTATCATCATCCCGATAGTGGTCAGGAGTGGTCTAACTATACAAACTGCATAGATTATGATGACCTTAAGGTGAAATATTTTAAGAGTTTCATATTTAAAGCCACTCAGTTAACAGCTTGCTTTAACCCACAGTTCCGATCATTTGTTAATGAACTATATGTCAAGGGATATGGAGTCTCTTTGCTTGCGTTAGTTTTTTCTTTAATGATATTCTTAGGATTCAGGTGAGTATAAGATTATTTGTATAAAAATTTAACTAATTTATTCTTATCATCATTTCAAATTAAATTTAAAGATCATTGCGTTGCACAAGAATACGTATCCATGTCCATTTATTTACGTCTCTAGCTTTAACATGCATCGCTTGGATTGTTTGGTACAAAATGGTTGTAGAAAGACCTCAAGACATTCGTGATAACCCAGTAAGTAATGTTGGAAACATATAGTTGGACATAGTTACATATATATCTAATCAAAGATATACTATTTAAGGAATGGTGTATTGGACTTCATTTGGTTGTGCATTACTGTATGCTGGTTAACTACTTTTGGATGTTCTGTGAAGGACTGCACTTGCATCTGGTGTTGGTTGTGGTAATTAAAATTACAAATTTAAACAAAAATATTGACAAAGAATATTAAAACAAAATAAATTATTTTAATTATAGGTTTTTGTAAAAGATACTGTTGTAATGCGATGGTTTATTTTGTTCGGATGGCTATCACCTCTGGTTTTTCTTGCTGGTTATGCAGCAGTGCGATTCTATCATCCTACAGATTCAGCACATCAGTAAGTGTTTTCATTTGCTATAGTTGCTTATTTATTTAAATTGTTGTTGTTAAAAATATCGACTTGATCACTTAATTTAAAAGATAGGTATAATAGGAAATCGCTTTGTATACAGGCATTGACATTAAAATATACACAGAGATAGTTGCTAAAAGTAGTTTTAACCGTTATCAACAAAAAGTTTGACTTTCTTATGCAAAATAACATGGAGATGAACCGTTCCTTAGTTAAGACTGTGTTTTGGTGGATATTAAAATAGAAACACATTGGAACACAAACCTTAATATTTAACTAGTATCTACAATATTAGTTTTTAATATTTTTTTTTTATTTTTATAAAACAATAAGTTCACTTTAGGAAGTAAATTCAAATTGTTTTAAAAATATTCTAAGAAAAAAATAGGTGTCGCGGTAAGCATTGTTCCCTAGAAGAGAAAGGGAAATAGCCAGAATAATGAGCAGATATCTCAAGTTGATTACAAAAGCAATTTGACCGCTCAGAGCCAAAAAACAGACGCCTCAAAAAAAGACCCTTACAAGTCTTTAAGTAAAATAGATAGTAGAAGACTTGTTAAAGTATTGCTCAGAAGGATCGCTAGAATGGTGCCCTTGCAAAGGAAAACAAAATATAACAACGCAGTTTAAATTTGCCCACGATAATTTTGATTGGAATGAGCCAGAAGGAGGAAAAAAGTGCAGGAATGTTTTGTGGGTGGACGAAACAAAAATAAATTAGTTCGGAAGTGATGGCAGACAAACCGTTAGAAGGCTTAATTTGAAAGAACTGAATCCCAAATACATCCAGAATACGGCAGCATCATACTTTGGGGTTAATTTTCTTGGTATGACGTTGGATCAATACAATTTGATTTAGGGTAAAATGGATCAAAATATGAAGGTGAATATCATAAACGATACGATGCTGCCTTATACGGACAAGAACCTGCCTCTCAAATGTGTTCTACAGCAGAACAACGGCCCTTAGCACACATCCAAATCTGCGCAGAAGCATTTTAAGGACCAACAAATCAGCGTATTGAAATGCCCATCCTAATTGCCTGACTTAAATCCCATAGAAAATTTTGGGGGAGATTTAAAATGTGCGGTTGGGAAACATTTAACAAAAAACTAAACCGCACTGTGGAGGATGGTTTAACAGGAGTGGTACAATATTTCAATTGACAGATGCCACCGATTATTTGACTCGATACCCAACATATGTAACACTGTTATTAAAGCTAAGGGCCAGGCTACCAGATATTAAAAATAATTTTTAGATCCAGAATAGCTTTGCATTTAATTTAATTCTTTTAAATATTTGTATCTATTTAAATGTCCACGAAATTTGTTCCTTTTTTTACAATTATGAATTTAAATTATAAGTAATTTTAGTTTGAAAGAGAAAAAATAAGAAAATGAAGACCAAACTTGAAAAAAAAAATATTTTTAAGTCAATACAAAATTGAATTTTTAAAACTCTGTTTAGTGTTTCTATTTTAATATCCATATCTGTATATAGCTCTTAAAAAATTAAATTAAATTAAACATTATCATTATTATTATACATATATTAATACATATATAAAGAAAAAGTAGTGAACATATCAATACTCTTGACTACGCTTTAGCTATTTGTGTTTTTTCCTCTAATGTACAAAAATATATATCATCAAGTTGCATAGAAAAGTATAGGTACGTTTACTACAAGCTCTATTGAAACATCACCGCTTAAGCAGGCCTCCCTACAATTGAAATAGATTTTCTGAAATAGCACTTAAGCTCGATGTCAAGTTATCTTTTCAAACTGGCTTGATAATTGACAAATATGTAGCATTAGCGTTGAATAACAAACGACAGAGAAAAATTTCTTGATCTAAACTAATGTTTAATGTTTTAAACAGTTTGGAAATACTACCTACAATTGAAATTTCCAATTGATAGTGTGTGAAACGATTCACACACTATCTTCACCACCTTGGAACCCAAACAAATCCTACATCTTGCTACAGAAAACACCAGCAACTTTAATTATAAAGTCCTTTTATGGAACTTGCCACGACCTTACCGCAAAAGGATTGTGCCAACGGACACACGGGTCAGAAACTGCTGATAGTAGGTACATTTTTTGTAGTTACATCGCATGATGGATCAATAATAGTTCAAGGAATCCCTCCAAACCTCGCCTTAGTGTCCACTAATGAAGCCCAAGCCATCTTAAAGTCGAGGCAAATGGACAATCTATTCCGACAGTTTTCTGTTTAAAATCTATACTTAAAAATAAAAATACTAATTAAAACACCCTTTAAAATCAAGCTAGTGCAAACTCGGCTCATAATTCTCGAACATTTTTGATTAAATAATACACAAGAAGGGACCTAAGCAACTTCATAATAGGAAAAATCTGCACTAATGGTCAAATTATATACACCTTTTCCAAGCAATAAACCCCACCAGAATTTGTTCAGCTCCTCCAGTAAGTCTAATTTCAACAGAACAAACTTTATTCTTGTGTGTCTCGGGCACACCCAAATGACCTTAAGATACCGTCAGTATGTCCAAAATGCAACAATATAATCACTGTTGATGCTTTCTTTCGGAAAATCTTCTTCATGACCGGAACTTTTTTAAAACCCAAACAAAAACATAATCGATACAAATAAATAACTCAAGTATCCACTTAAATACAACAATTAAAAAATTGTTAATAATAGATTTAAATGTAATACTAATTTTTATAAATAATTATATAAAAAACATCTTGTTTTTACTTTTCAAGCTGTTGGATGTCGGAAAGTGAAAGCATGTGGATTTTAACAATTCCAGTCTGTCTATCACTTATGTCTTCGTTTGGTATGAACGAAAATGTGTATGGTTTATAAGCAAAATTATTTCCTTCTGTGTTTTCAGTGTTCCTTATTAATGTACTAAGAGTGATTGTTAGAAAACTTCATCCAAAATCAGCTCAACCGGCTCCGTTGGCCATTCGGAAAGCTGCTCGGGCCACTGTTATATTGGTATGAAATAAATTAATCACACATTTTTAAATGACTTTACTTGAATTTCTCATCTTCAATAGATTCCTCTTTTTGGACTTCAACATTTTCTAATCCCATATCGTCCAGATAGTGGCACAACTCTTGAACGTTTTTATCAACTAATGTCTGTCGTACTTGTAAGCCTCCAGGGGTTTGTCGTTTCGTGTTTATTTTGTTTTGCCAATCATGATGTTGCTTTTGCAACCAGAAGTTTTTTGAATAGATGGTTCCCGAATCTAGTTTCACCCCCACCACCAGGAAGCAATACAGGTCAAATGGCTACAACAACTCCCAGCAGAGAACTGGGAGTTTGAGGAACTATTATTCATCTATATTTTGTATTGTGATTTTATTTATTGATTATCGTGATAATACAATATTTTAGGCATAAAATAGTACTCTGATGTAATATATACGCATTGCATAAACATTTTCATAAGGATGTAATACATAAGTCCTCCCTGAAATATTATAGAATATAAATTTTACGCCTCTAATTCGAATCAGCACGGCAAATCAAAATTTTTTCGAGTTAGAGAAGATAAAATTAAAGTTGACCGAGTTGAAGGCCTTGAAAAATTAAATAAGACTAACTTTTGTTTTCCAAATAAAATGAAAAAAAAACATACAAATCTCTTGTTCTTAATTAAATTAATTCGAAAGACAACTAAAAACCAATCAGCACAAATGTCATACTCTGGTTAACTATATAAATTCTTATTTCTCAAGAACTTTTTTAATTTTAGAGTTTTGACTTGGGAATAAAATGTTGTTAATGTAATCAATTTTTCTAAATCAGAACCAACGAAGAAAACTACTCTTAAGGAAACAAATACCCTTGAAAAAGGATGGACAGTAAAATATGTGACCTAGTCTTCCTAGAAACGAGGCCTATGAAAATGATAGGTACTATTGAGTGCATTGACGATTATCATCTATTTACGCCAAATATCATTTATCAAAAATAAATAAAAACGCTTTCAAATAAACAAAAATTATATTTTATGATTTTACATAAATGGTCCGGAGATTTCAAGGGAGGCTTTGAAATAGCAAGTGAGATATGGAGATTTTAAAGGAGGTCTGGAAATATAAAGAGAGGTCTGAAGATTTCAAATGTTGTCTGGATATATAAAGGTAGGTCTGAAAATATCAAGGGAGATCGTCAAATATAAAGGGAGGTCTGGAAATAACAAGACAGGTATTGACATATCAAGGGAGGTTTTCAAATATTAAAATATCAAGACAAGTTTTGAAATATTAAAATAAACAAGTCTTGAAAGGGAGGTTTGGAATTATCAAGGAAAGTACTCAAATATAAAGGGAGGCCATTATATAGCAAGGGAAATCTGGAGAATTTAAGGCAGGGCTGGAGATTTCAAGGGAGGTTTTGAAATATTAAAAGAGGTGCTGAAATAACAAGGGAGGTCTGTAAATATAAAGGGAGGTCTGGAGGTTTCAAGGAAGTCTGTAAATATCAGGGAAGGTCGTCAAATAAAAAACGAGGGCTGGAGCTTTAATATAAAGGGAGGTCCTGAGGTTCCAAATAGAGGTCTGGAGATTTTGAGGGAGCTCTGCAGATCTCAAGGGAGGTTTTGAAATATTAAAGGAGGCCTTGAAACATCAAGGGGTCTATAGATTTCAAGGGAGGTCTGTAAACATCAAGGAAGGTTTTAAAATATTACGGGAGGTCAGGAAATATAAAGAAGGTCCTCAAATATAAAGAGAGGTCTTGAGAAGGAGATCTTAAGGGAGGCTTTTAAATATAAAGAAAGGTCCGGAAATTTTAAAGGAGGTCTGCAGATTTCAGGGGTAGGTTTGAAATATTAAAGGAGGTCTTGAAACATCAAGGGGGTCTAGAGATTTCAAGGGAGGTTTTGGAATATTAACGGAGGTCATGAAATATCAAGGGAGGTCTGGTAATACCAAGACAGGTATTGACATATTAATGGAGGTTTTCAAGTATTAAAATATACAGGTCTTAAAATATCAAGGGAGCTTTGGAAATATTAAAATAGACAGGTCTTGAAATATAAAGGTTGGTTTGGAAATATCAAGGGAAGTCCTCAAATATAAAGGGATGTCTGGAGATTTCAAAGGAGTTTTTGAATATTAAGGGAGGCCTTATATACCAAGGGAAATCTGGAGATTTTAAGGGAGGTCCTGAAATTTCAAAGGGAGGACTGGAGATTTTAAGGGAGGTCTGCAGATTTCAAGGGAGATTTTGAAATATTAAAGGAGGTCTTGAAACATCAAGGGGTCTAGAGATTTTAAGGGAGGTCTGGAAATATCAAAGGAGCCTTTACATTATTCAAGGGAGGTCTTAAAATATCAAACGCTTTGAAATTTTATTTCCCTTTTAATCGTGTAGGATTCCAACTTTCAAGAGGAATTGAAAATACCAACAAAAGAAAATAATAAACAAAAATTCTGCACACATCCACTCGAACGACGTTTCTGAAAGCGAGTAAAAAAGTTTATTTATGATTACGATGATACAATAAATATAACAAAACATACTATTGACGCACAAATAATAAAACTGTATGTAAAACTAGAACAAATCTAACTGTTATGTGAAGTACTTATAAATCTAGGGCACGATTAAATTCAATTATCTTTTGACACACTAATTTATCATTTTCAGCCAATTCCTCTTCTAGTTGTGCTCGCAAATGTTGTAAATTTGGCATTGTCTGGCAGTTATTAATATTCAACAGACTATGAAATATTACATCCCAAAGTGTTTTGTTAAGATATCTTGGTACATGTGTTCGATGTGTCCATCCAGTGGGCTTTTTTATGAGGTCCATATATTTTCCAAACAACAACACATGTATAACACCAGCTAATCCAAATAAATCTAATTGATATGTCCACGGACGTTTCTCGCACATTTCGACGCACTTAAAGCTCTCATTTTCATGGATGTACGTGAATGTTTGTCCTGGCGGAAACAAATTCATGTCAATCGAATTTCCAAAGTCTATAAGCTGAATTGCGGGTTGTTTTTTACCGAAAACTAATCTAAAAGTAGGAATAAAAAAGTATTCGTTTTGTAATTTTTGTATTATATAATTTTATTCTTTTATTAAAATCTGTTTGTGGAGATTATTTTGCAGCTTACAGTTTTATGCATTTTTCTTTACTTGAAATACACATTCAGTTGTTTTATTTTTGTTCACCCTTACACAAAATTAAAGCTCCAAAAGGTGAAGTTGCAAGGAGTCTGAGTGTTTTCTATGTATAATGTACATAGTTGCGTCTACTAGTTTATTTTTGAAACAGAAAGTCCAAACAAAAATATTGGAGAGCAAGGTTGGATTTTGTATGGGCGTAGAGTCAAAAGGAATTGAACTCTATTTGATTGTTGATTTTCAAAAACACCCTTTCTTACTCAAGGGTATTTTATGATGCCTTTATTATGCCAAGACACAGTGTGAGCATTAACAAAGGAAGAATGGGTATAGAAGGAGGCGTCGGTCCACCTTAGTATTAAATTCCTATATATTGCAATGACTGTGAAAGACAGAGTCTTACAAAGCATTCCACATTCGCGTAGTACGGCAAAAATACGACCGAAGTTAGGATCGAGGGTTTATAGGGGCAAGAGTATTGCAGTTGATTTGCTTGAGGGGATGAATACAACGGGATCTCTGGAGCATAATCCGTTAAAATATAATTTAAAGAATTATTAGAAAGAAACTATACGACGGTGTTAAAGCGTCGTGAATCTTCGATGATGTCATCTCCGGAGAATTGGAATGCTCATAGTCAATACTGTCTACGAGACTTAAAGGTGGGTGTCCTTTTGAGAGTAAACGTGCTGCGAGTCGCTTTCAAGCTGCTCTCGAGAGCGATCTCGCAAGTGGACATAGTCTGGAGAGTAGCTCGCGGAGAATTGACTAATTACTCTCGATATTTGATCTTTTTGAAAGTCACTTGCAAGTGGACACATGTGTTTACCACTATCCGAGATAAACTCGCGGAATACCAACAAAGTTCGTATTTTGCGAGTATCTGTCGAGAGTAAACATGGACATTGGAGGAAACCAATGAACTTATTGAAAAATATCAGTTAGTTAAAATTATTGTGGATAAAAAAAGAGTAATATTAGCCAAATTTGCGAAATAGTTTTCGTGTTCTGCAGACGGAATAAAAAGAAAGCTTCATAACTTAAGAATCCAGGTGATATTCATTTTTATGAAAAACCATACAACGGAAGCTTTGACAAATTTTGCAATTTATGTAACTGGAAAGCTAAAGAAGATTAGTTTTAAATCGAGCTGACGGCTAAGCCAATGCTTAAAATTTATAAAAGCTTTTGTAAAAATTATAAGGATTACTTGCAATAAATGAATATTTAAATTGAATTGAATTATGAATCTTTTTTATTTTCAAATCGAAAATGATTTGCGATTCATATGCTTACCGGATGCTTAAAATCTAATGTTACCAGTATACGCTCGCGTACTGGTATGGCTTCCCATAATTGGGTATCGTTTTTAAAAATATGGGTCCAACGTTTTGTATCAAAAATTCAATTTCACTAACTGACAAACGCCAAAAATTTCGAAACTGTTGAGTGTCTTCAATTTGAAGCTCTCTTGAAAGAGCATACCCCGCACTGAATTGATTACGACGATCTACCCACGGGTTTGACCCAACATTTTTTTTTATTCTTTTTTCTTTTTTAAGAACAATGACGATAAATAAAGTAGCTGCAACCCTTTGCTGTAAGAATACATGGAAAACTGATAATATGCTACCAGAAGAAATCTATCAAGTAGACACGTTTATGAGAGTTCCCTCAGCAAGAAAACTCTCAATATTCTAGCAGAGAGCTAGCGATAGCAAAATTACTAAAAATTAGCTCTCAAATGGACAGTCTCCGAGTTAATAAGCAGAAGTAATCTTAAATGGACACGCACCTTAAGTAAGTTGCAGGAGCGCCAGCCCAGAAATTGGAGTTATACTCATGCTGTAGGAGACAATTTTTTTGTATCGCCTTAGAAAGCCCAAACATCATGCTGTGCTTGGAGATACACATACCGAGGACTTCAAGGTTTTCAATCTCCTCGATACAAGTGCCACTCATGGATAGTGGGAAAAATGGTAAATTATGTTTTTACGACAATAAATAGCAGTGAGTCTTCGACGGCATACATTTTACTTGACTTTTTTATTCCGCATTTGACAATGCTGTCTAGGCTAGAATTTAATGCGCTTTTTATACATTTCCTTTGAAGATCCATATTCGAAGAGCACAGTTCTAAATCTTAAAACGAATATAAAAATCTTAGATCTTTGTGAGTGTCCGAGACAGAACAGAGCCCGGGGACACACCAGCATTTATTTTACGTTTCTCAGACTTGAATCCATCCAATAATACTTCTATTGAACGATCCCAATTGTAATTTCTAATCCAACGAGAAAGGGATTTGTCAAAACCGAAGGTATGTATTTCCTTTAAAGGAACCTGATTCCAAAACAAAATGCTTTTAAAAAATCAAGAGCAATATTATTACTTTCTCATAAAATGATGTAAAGATTGGTTCCACTGTTCGGCGAGATAAACCCTGAGATCACCACAATCATTAAGAATGCATGAAGTGGTTTTGTCTCCAAATTGTATTTTAGATTTATGAGGATAAACAAATAAATATGAGTAATTTAGTTCTTTTTATTCAAATTTTTGTATTAATTTAATGTTACAACTTAAGTATCGGGTGGAATACTTTTACCTAAAAGATGATGGAGAAACATCTCCGACGTCGTAGATTAAGAATATAATTAAAACTTAAGTGTAACATTAAAATTATAAAAAAAAAATTAAAATCAAAAAATCTAAAGTACCCATATTTATTTGTCATGATAAAAATTAAGAATTCGTTTTTTGAGATATTTCTTGAGCCAATTATCAATCAGCATTTCCATGGATGCCATTCAGTCTGGTGCATTTATGTGTATTGAGATCTTTTAGGAATATGTCTACTACCGAAAAAAGATTGGCCTGTGAAATTATTTCCGCTTTAAAGTACAGGCGGAATCATAACACTCAATTCCTCATGTTTTTTAACGAATGACTGTACTGCCATTGGACCTTGCAGTATTTTTCGCCTAGAGTTTTGATCATTCATAAATTTGAGCCGTCGAACAAGGGCGTTGCAGGTCTTTCTTCCTTGTTTGCACGTTTTTAGTTTTCCTCAGTTGGCTTGGCTTTATAACAACGGAAATTTACTTCTTTATCCCTAATCACCTCTTTGCTGATCAAATCAAACCATGCTTTTTCTTTGGGGCTGATGCTTTTAACCCTACTTGGGATAAAAGTTCTCATTTATTGAGCTTAATTCAAGCTATAAGTATAACTTAAAAACTAACTTAAATCGAAACTTATAACCATGAGTGGGAGTATGTTATGAGTTGGGTCAAAAGGAGTTTGAGATTATTGGTGATCAAATGAACTTGGATTTGAATTAAGCAACCAAAGCAAAAGAGGTATGGTGTGTATCAGCATTCCTCTACATTCAAAGATCAGAGGACTTTCTCAGGGAAGGTATTAACGTGCAAAGCGACGGAATCCTTGTCATATATAGCTTTATTAAGCAATTGTTAAAATACTAGATTTAAAAACCGCTGTAATCTGATTGTTAAATAATATTTGTCTTTATATGCTGCAATGATTTTTATACATTTCCCATCCGACAATATTAAATGACCATGTCAATGTCATTAATTGAAAGGATAAGGAGGAAAGGGCCTAGATGACTACCTTGGGGGATACCAAAAGTAGCTAGATTAGGATCATTTTAAAATTTCTTTATCAAAGGCGGAGTGAAGAACATCTCCGACAAATGCACTAGTTTCTTGTTAAGGATGCAACTAACCTATCAATTCATACAATTTCTTTCAAAAAAAGTAGGTTTAATAAAGAATATGTCATATATGAATAAATATATATACTTTTTGTACTTACTTGTCCATTAGCACAAAGTTATCAGGCTTAACATCCGCGTGAATTATGTTCGACGCATGCAGATGATCCATTATAAGTAGTAATTGGCTAGCCATATGCATCACAACGTATTCATCAACATTTTTCAAAGTCTCTTTTTTGATTTTATTACAAACTGTAATAAGTGATCCGTAGCGGGAAAATTTTGAAATCAAAACGCTTGCATTATTACCAATAAGTGCGTATTCGACATTCATAAAGCCAGACATCTGAAATTCAGTAGCAAACATTTATGAAATGAACTTTTATTAATTTGAGTTAAATAGATTTTTGAAATTTAGTGGATTAAACTTACCATTTCGTTACTATGTAGTCGACTTTGGATTTCTAAACAGATATAATATTCCCATAAGTTTGCTGGGCGCTCTTGTTTCAAAGCAAACATTTTTCCACTATGAGATTCCTTGGCACTATAAAAACAAACATTTGCAAACATCCTCGAAAAATAAAAAATATTTTATTTATAACAATTACCTATAAACGGACCCAAAAGTCCCCTCTCCAATAAGCTTATTGACATTAAAGACTCTTCCATTCAACTCAATTTGTGAGTCTCTCTTTAGAGGTGGAACCTTGCGCACTAATTTGCAAGTGGGTAATGTTTTGACAAACGATATTATCTCGACTTGACTTAGGAATGCATCGATCAATTCTTTATTGAATGGATTAACATTTTTGGACTCGCAAATATTATCAATAACATGTTGAGTTTGGTCCAAATCAGCCACATGATGAACAAAGTTATTACTATTCTCATCAGAAGTGTCATCTTCCTGCTCTGTTGTCCAGGCGTGCCGAGCCATCTGTGGAGTTTTGGGTGTTTTTGTATGGTAAATACTTTTTCCGAAAACATCAGGCTCTTCATCTGATGTTTGGATTTCAATGCATTCCGCTGAGCTTGGAACTTTGTGTGTTTGATGATGGGCGGCACTTCCAGAAGGCATCGAGGAACTTGCATGTGGCCGAATAAAGTCTTCAGGAACAGACGACGAGGGCATGGATGGGCCACTAAGATTATCAACTATATTAATCGATTCATTTTTTATCTGAGATTGATGAAAGTCATAATTCGGCAGCAAAGTAGAGTTCTTGATCATACTCAGGTTCACTGCGAAAGCCTCTGTCCTGATATTATCTTCGAAGAAACAATCGGTCTTAAATTGAGATTGACCACTAGAATTCTTCGCCAGGGGAAATTCGAGTTCAGCTTTTGTCTTTGAGTTTGCATTCTCGATTGAACTCAGGCTCTTGAGTTGAGGCGATGAATAATTTGCATGGAACTTGTTTTGTTTTTCTGAACTTGTATTGTGGCTCGGTTTTACTTGATGATCCTCTAAACCCAGAAGCGATATCTTATTCGATAACCCGCTTTTGTCAGTGTCTTCGTGTATTTGAAATTTTGATAAGGCACCCGTGGTTGATAGGTTGGGAAGAAAAGAAATATTTTTCTGGACCAATGAACGATCTTCGATAGCGGTAGGAATTTTGAACATGGAATTTTTGTATAGATCTGGTGATAAAGTTAGCAAAAATGATTTTTCTATGTTTTCTTTATCGTCGGCGCTGTTGTCTTTTGGTTTAAATGGACCCTCATTAGTCCTAAAGCTAGCTAAGAGACTGTCGCTATCGCAATGGACGTTAACCTTTGGCTTATCCTTGTTTTTCGTTTCATTATTTCTATTTTTGGATAGGTAAGCAACAAAGGAGTCTTCTTGAGGTTTATGCTCACCAATAGCAACACTTGGAAAACCCGAAAGAAAAGAATCCTTTGTCGGTTGTTTGTATTTTTCTGGAGACAAACGAAGTGAGGTTTCATTGGCAAATCCTGGCAAAAATGAGTTTTCCATTGCGTTCTTTCGCTTCGACTGTTTTTCACAACCAATCGCCGACATATTTGGCAAAAACAATGAGTCTAAGGTTCTATTCTTCACACCATTTTCATCAGTATTTGTTTTAACATCTGACAGTCGCCTGACTATCCGCTCAGGGGAATTATTCAACTTCAACATCGAATGCTCTGGAGAGTCTTGAAATTTCATAAATGCCGAAGATGTGAAAATCGAATTATGCAGAACAGCAGCTGGCGATGGAGAAGCTGGGGTATTAATATTTTTTTTGGAGAGAGATAGTTCCAAATTTGATGGCTTGTCAAAGAAACTCATGTCTTCGCCACAAGCAAAGTTCTGATGATTTCTAGACGAAGAAATAGTCTTCTTTTCGTTATTGTGTCCATAGTTTACTGATTTGACGCTTACGTTAACCGATTTTTCACCTTTTTCTTCAATAACATCGGGAAAGGTTCTCAATTTCGTGATCAATATCTTTGGAACTGTTTCGGTTTTATCTTCGAAAACTCTCACAGCCGGCATAGTCGGTACAGTGTCTTCTGGTTGTTCAAGTCGAGAAATTTCATTTGGGTTTGCTGTTGCGCCACCTATAGTTGTGTCTTTATGCTGGCGAATTGATATCATAAGCTTTTCACCGCTGCAGTCTCTTTCCGCAAGCGATTTGTTTTCATCAACAGTTTCCAAGGTGCATACATTGGCCATTAATGGCAACCTTGATTGATGTACATCCACTTCGAAATCTGGAGTGTTTATGGAAAACTTCGTGCTACCTGTCGACCCAGTTGCGTGCTCTGAAGTTTCCATTATAGTCGAAAGCTGTTTTCCCCGAAGAGTCATGCCAGCATCATATTCAGGTGATAAAGCTAACGTTGCAGGGCAGTTTTGATTAGATATTTGAAGAGATTGGCCAGTTTTAGCCGAAGCATTATCTGTTTCAGGCAAATTACTATGTGTTTGCTGTCTCTCAGATGGGTTGGTTAGTTTAACGCTTTTACCCGGAGCCTTTGGCGTGCTTATCGAGTGCGGTTTAATGAAACAATTGAAGACCTGAGTTGAACAAGATTCATTGGCTTCATAATTATTTTCTTCATCTTCGAAAATTTGGAAGTTATTTGCCTGCTGTTGCGTCTGGGGTTGTTCCAGAACGACGACAGGAGAAGAAGGAGCCTTAAAAGCAAATTGTGGGACATTTTCTTCATGGAATGTGATTCCTTTATTAACATCTTGGGATTCAGCTGTGAGTGGCTTTTTCAATATACTTTTATGTTGGTTCGAGGGTCCCGGTAGTTCTTCTTCATTTTCGCACAAAACCGGCAACTGAGCTGTTTCGATTCTGGTATGTTGCACGGGAAATATTGAATTTCTAGATGGAAAGAAGCTCTTTCTCCTAACTCCATCTGTCGGGAAACACATTGTCTCTTCCATTTCTTGGGTAATGGCAATAGTTTCATTGCAATCATATTTGAATTTCCTACTTCCGTTTTTCCAACGTTGGAGTATTATTTCCTCGAATTGAAATTCCTCTCCCGATTGTGAAGGATAGCAAAGTTTTACGTCAATCACTAACTTACCTTTGCCGTCTGTTAAACATTCATAAGGGTCAAAATCTGTCTCTTCAGATGGTTTATCATCTATCGCTGGAACATTAATTTTAGCAAAATTTGGATACATTCTCATTCCCGATTGGATATTATTTTTCCAGATAAGGTCATATTTGTTTGTAAATTTGTTTTGGATATTTTGTTTTTTGCACCAAAAATAACAACCAAGTTCTTCGAGAGAGAATTCCATATTTGGCTTTGGGTAGATTAAACATTTGTCGTATGATGGATATGAGCCTTTAGTTGACTGATTCTCTGTTGTGACTGGAATAATCCAACTTTCTTGTGGTTGATTGTGTGACTTAAATCCGTCTAAATATATAAATGGCTTGAGATCGATTGGTTTTCTTTTTATAGGGAGATTATCTTCTTGGTCTTCTAGAATTTCGAATCCAAGTTCGGAGCGAGGTTCCGAGGTGAAAAGTTTCTTTTTCTTGGCAATTGCTTTGTTCCATGGACCTGCTTCTTTCATATTTTCTTGATTGCGTGTGTTGTCAAGAATTGTTTTAACAACGGATGAGTCGGCAGCGAATTCAGCTGCAGGAATTGAACAAGGCTGATTTTCTCCATCATTAAACACCCGAATTGAGTTTTGTTGTTGTGAAACTGGAGCCGAGTTTAACTAAAAGCAAATTGATTTAGTGTAAACATATTTTAATATTTTTAATTATTTTACTTATATTTTGTTTTAAAGCTAAGAAAATGAATTCCCAAACAAAAAATATCGTATCTAAGGTTTGGGAAATACATTTTTAAATATTTGGCAAGTAAAAACTAACTGATCCGAAGTTATAGGGGACTACATTTGTTTTGTTCTTTTCTTAGGTATCACACTTAAGAATGAAAAAAAAAATACAAAAACAATATAGACAAAGGTATGCTCTTCACAGTGTCATATATATTTTGTTCAACAGAATGTTTGAACTATCTGTTATCTCTCCTTATCATAGTTTAAAAACTCATACAAATATATAAGGAAATATAATTTCAACAAAGTAATGGACATCGCCAATGTTAACATTTTTGCCCAACATGTTAGTGTTCGAAATTTTCCAATATCATTGATAGTTTTCGAGGTCTGCAACTGTAAAAGAAAATAATACCTCTGATGCAGAGTTCTTCAGATTCTTATACATAGAATGAAATTATAAGATTTAATTCAATATTAAAAAGAATTTCTCAAGGTAATTATTGAACTGAACTGAATTTCTTATACCTCGCTAAATACAAGAGATAATCTTTAACACAAAGGATACGCAATGAATTTCTAAGACTCGGACCAAAGCTTGCTCGATGAATAGATACTAAGTATTGTTTTACCGATACTGAAAAAAGTAGACCCTATAAACTGCGACAACTATAGAAGAATCAGTTTACTTAATATGTTTTCTATCGAAATGTGTGGTAGTACCCGTGGCATGATGGTTTGTGCGTTGGACTGTCATGCAAGGGGTCTTGGGTTCAATCCCTGCCTGTGTCACCTTAATTTAAAAAATATTAATTTTCGCGGGTACTGCCTCTTGCGAGGAATTGACAAATCCTTCAAGAGTAATTCTTGTCATGAAAAAAGTGCTTTCTCAAACTAGCCGTTCGGATTCGGCATAAAAATTGTAGGTCCCCTCCATTCCTGACAACATTACTCGCACACAGGAATGATTGAGAGTTGTAAGTCACTAGGCCCTGGTTCACAACGGACTGTTGCGCCACCCCATTTGATTTGATCGAAATGTGTGAATCTAAAGCCCACCGTCACCAACCTGATAGGTCCTTATCAGTGTGGCTTTAGAGGAAGAAAATCCAAAGTTGAACAAGAACATTAAAATAGACACCCACCATCTTCGTATCGATTGAAGCGTCTACAGTGACGAACTTTATAGAGCCATGTTTTAGATGACCATGAAGAATACAACTTACAACAACTTAACCGAGCCTTTTGATGCCAAAAAAGGCTTTAGAAAAGGTGATGTGCTGTCGTGTGATTTCTATAACATCGTGCTTGAAAGTACTAGTCGACACTAGAGGCACTATTTATAAAAAGTCTGTTCAATTGCTCGCATATGCTGATGACTAGGGCAACCAAAAATATGTTCGAACATATTTTTTGTTGACATCACTGTTAACACGAGAATGTGATAGAAATGCGTTTCATTGAAATCTTCGTCTTTTAAACGACATTTGTTAGGGCATATTTCACTAAAAATGTATATTTTTGAATTTGGCTTTCAAAGGCATGCAATAATAGCAAAGCATTAATAGGAACGAATAATAAAACGCAACAATTTTTTGGACAATCTTCGAGTGATTTAAAAGATACAGAGTTGGAAAGAGATTTGTGTGGTGCTTTTGTGGGGCAGATATACCCTTGTTTAAATTTTGCAATGAAAATATTCGTTCTTTCTTGGAAAAATATACCGAGCAAAAAATTCTTTCAGAAACAACCCTTCGCTAAAAATATGAACACAACTTGTACAAAAAACAATGATGCAATCAAAAACAAAATAAAAAATCGATTTCTGTGGGTTTTAATGAACGAGACAACAGACGCTGCAAACAGATATGTTGCTAATGTTATCAATGGATTTTTGGATCCAGATGAGACGTTCGCTAAAGAAACTTTTGTATTAAAAGCTCCATCCAGAGTGAAAACTCTTAGAGACATAGAACTTGGACTGGAACTTCCTTAACAACCAATCATAACGCGATGGCTCGAAGCGGTAAACTACTACGCCAAGCATTTTGAAAAGATTGTTCGGATTTTGTATGCTTTTTTTTGGCATCAAGCTATTGGTTTCTGGTAACATCAATTTCAAAAATTGAATCACGTGGTTTATCGCTCAATTCCAGCACAGATATTATAAGTAATGCGGTGAAGACAATCTGCTCTACAGCATTAACAGCAAGGCTTCGAAATCAGTAAAGAAAAAAATAGAACATGTAATGGAAAAAAATGCTGGTTAAAACAAATTGCAATGCTTTGTCAGGAGAGAAATCCATAGCAGTTGAAGAATATACAATTGCTGAAGTTTTATCATTTAAATACGCTCCGATCACTTTTGTTACGTTCAACGGAGCTTTTCCATGTATAAAAGTGTTTTTCGATCAAACAGACAAAGCTTAATTTTCAAAAATTTTAGTGAAATTTTAGTTATTTGCTGCAACAAAAATTCATCAACACAGACAAAACGAAAGTAATGGTCTCTTCGCGTTCAACTCGGAGTGAAGTTGGGAACACCTGGATACTTAATGGAAGTCGTTTAGAAGTATTGAAAGAATACAAGTATTTAGGAGTTTTACTAAATCCTTGGATTATTTTAAGCCCCTTGTAGAAAAAGCAAAAACTTCACAAAGCCTAATTAATGTTACTTAAAAGAAGATTTTCTCTAACGATCACGTAAACCTTTTAACAAAATGTATGCAAGAATACGAGGAAATGGAAAAGTTTTAAAGAAAATATTCGATTATCCCTTAAACGCATTAAACTATTCAATTTATTTGGAAATAGATCTGGTACAACTTTTTACTTTACGTCTAAAGTTACAGGCTGATTATTTAATTAAAGTGTTTAGTCTACGGGAAACTCGGTTATGTAAGATAATGATGCTTTACGAAATTCGGAATAAGGACTGGTGGATGGGAAAACATTGCTGCCTCCTGCCTCAACAATATTGGTCACATCCAAAACATTTGAAGAATCTAACCGAAATCAGATGACTGAAAATGCCCGTCTATCGGAGAGCAGATTACTCAACTACTTCCAAGATTCTTTCTCCTATAAAGATATTGAAGATATATTATTTTTAAATCAAGGTGCGAACTTCTTCATTTAAATCGAAAACCATACAACGCAAGCTTTGACCAATTTTGCAATTTATGTAACTTGAAAGCTAAAGAATGTTGCTTTCATTTCATCAGTGTGGGTCCAACTTTTTAACCAGAAAAGATGAGTATGCTTTGGTAAACCATCCCTATCAATATAGGAAACGATTGAAATTTTAAATGGATCAGATTGGACGAACCTTGTCAAATTTTCCAGAGCTAAATACCAATACAGAATGCTTATAATTTTTTAATTGTATACCATTATATATATGTACTTGTTCAACTGTATACTTAAATATTTTAAAGTTACTAGTCGAGCTGAGGGCTAAGCCATTGCTTAAAATATTCATAAAAGCTTTTGTTAAATTTATAATGATTACTAACAATAAATGAATATTTGAATTGAAATGAATTGAAAAAAATTATCGGAAAAACTCAACGTGCTGGCAATGGGGCTTTTTGAGTATTAAGTCAGAGATGGCAACAATTGGTTTGCGGTTAATGAGGGAAAAACAAAGTATATGCTGTCATCAAGAAAGGACATATGTACAACATCGACGTCTCGTCAAAACGTCACCGTCGACGGACGTAAATTTGAGGTAGTTTAGAACTTTGTCTGCCAAGGACCCGCTATGAACTCAGAAAAAAACAGACGCGCTATGATCAAACGAAGAATTACTCTAGCTAACCATTGGTTTTTTTTAGTTAAGAATGCAAATGTGTACTAAAGCCCTTTTTCGAGCAACCAAAGTGTTGCTACATAAGATCTTTATTATCCTCGATGCTCCTGCTATCAGGTGCAGAAGCATAGACTACGACAAAAGCGGGTAAAAGCACCTTCGTTCGGTTTGAGAGAAAAGTCCTTCGTGATCAACGGTCCCTAATGCATAGAAGGTGAGTGAAGGAGAAGAATGAACGAAGAGCTGTATGGGCAACGTAGACTTAGCCAGAAGGTTAAAAGGTCAATAGCTGAGATGAGATGGCTGGCTAACGTAAAGCGCATGGCAACCAATGCTCCGACCTGCAATATCTTTGAACTAGTTTCAGGTTGAAAACTTAAACCTTTTTATCATATAAATAAATAAACTACAAAACAGACTCTATTCAAATATAACTTTTAATTAAGAAATAGAGGTATTTTCTAATATTCCCCAAAAAGTATACAAAACCTGTTTTTGAAAAGAACAAATAAAATCCTCTTAATTGGTTTAGAAAAACGAATGAGTTAAATCACATTTATTGTTTTTAGTTTCTTTATTAATATTTTCCTCTTGAAAATTGCTTTTTAATAAAATCAGATATGCTCCTGGGGAAGGAACTGCATTTTTATTTTTTTTAATTTGGCTTTCGTACTAATAATAACAGTAGTAATTAAGTACTTCATAAATGTGGGCAAGAGCCCACATTATTAAGTGTCTTCTATTTTTCGTAATTTCGCACTGCTGAACAAATGTGATGAGTGCGCTCAGCATATAATCTCAAATAATAAAATTACAACTGCCTCATATGGAATGCCTTTAATGTTGTTAGTCTAGAAGGGATGCCTGATGATGACTCAAAAAGTGTCCGGCGGCAAAGTTAACATGGGCATTCCAATCGCCAGACCGCTAAGCGTGAATTAAATATTTTATCAATGTAATCATATTAAACAACTGAATCCGTAAGTCTGCTGTTGGTACATTAGATTTAAGTTTGTTAAGATTTGTTTGTAGTTTCACATTAATATGGATCAAATAAGGTTTTGTTTTAGTGTACATAACGAAGGACACTCATCAAGAAAATTTGTCATGAGATTTTGGATGTCCTGTAATTCATGTTGGCTTATGTCGACTTGTTCCATTAGTACATTTCCTAAAGATGTCTGCATTAGTATTAAAACACGAACTGCCCTATTCGAACAATAAAGGTCATTAACAGGTAAAATCCACACAATTTGACTACGCATTTTGATAGACTGGACTCAGATGAAGCAGCGGCAACGGTTTCTTTACTTTGTAAATAAAGAGGCTGGTCAAATGTTACCACCAGGCATTTTTTGTCAAATTTGCAACACAAGTGTAAAGTGAAGTGTATTATAGTCGGACGGTGGCAATGATTTTAGTTTTAGCACTAAACAAGCATACTGTTAGCCTTTCCATCCTGGAACGTCGAAAATGCCAATAAACTTTGATGCCAACCAAAGAGTTTCATATGATTTTGGCTGTAACATTTCTTCGGAGCACAAATTCACATTCTCAAAAACTAAAATTTTTAATCCGCCATCTGTTTTCTGAAATGTTTCCAAAGGAAGTACTCCAAGTTATCAGCTTTTGCCTTCGTGTATCGGTTTCTTTTCCTATGGAAGTGGATGCAGCGATGCATCTTATTCCGCCCAAAGAATGTAATGTATTTAGTCCATCTAACGTTCTGACATTAAAGTCCGCGTTAAAAAATACAAATTGGTTAAATGAACCGCTGGAACCTGGTTGCGTGTGGCAAATAGCTGTTAAAAAAAAACCATAAGCTTGATATAAGGTTTTCCAGCTTCTTAAAACCAAGCTTTCTGTATATCAATAAGGCAAGACTGCTTAGTATTGGAGACATGAATGATCTGGGACGCACAACTGATGTAATGCTATGCCCCATTGCGATGCACTTCCTTTTTGTATTTTCATTGTATTCTTTAGTATAAGAGTTTCCAGAAATGTTTTTAGGGATTTAGGTACACAGTCGTCATCACCGTGTTTGAAAAAATCATCTCATGTTTTTCTTAAATGCCTATAGAGTTGTTTTACAAACTAAAACAAGTACAAACAATTTAATATCATATTTAGAAAATTTAATAAGCTTTAATTTTGTGGAAGATTATTTTTTGATATGACAAATAATTTTAAAGATAAACTCGAAAAAAAAACGTATGTTTCTCTACACTGCGGCTAGAAAAAAATCATGAAAGCTTTTTTTATAAAATTTAATGAGTTTTAATTTTGTAGAACAACATTTTTTGATACGACAAATAGTTTTTGAGATGAACGTGAATAACTGAAACAATCTTCATGTTTCTCTTAACTGCCACTAAAGTTCACGTCGGATTCTTGGGGACTTTTTTTTTGGGTCATCACCAGACATCCCTTAGTACGTGGCTAAGTTTCAAAATGGTTTACGTGAACGTCATTGACTGGACTAATAGTTTGTTGTTGCAAATTAAAAGTGATCTATATTCGACAACAGTTGGATCAGATCCAGGCTTTTCGCGTTCATTTTAGTGTCTCTCTACCGTAGTCTAGTAGTTTTGTCAGAGTAACAAAAAGGATAAGTTAAATTAAGTGTTAAAATTGTTCCCACGCTGATAAGAAACTAGGCATCTTTGCTTTCTACGGTACAATGCTCAAGGTAAGAGTTTATACATTTTTTTTTAAATTAAGCAAAGGTAAAAGATTAAGCGTATTTGGGTCCTTTTTTCGAGAGTAGTACGATTTTTCGGCAGAATATTTACTTATATGTTGCAATATGAAATTCGATATTTCGACTGAAACTTTATTTATTTAAGTTTAAATAAAAATTAAACTAAGAAATGTCATTTGATTTACTTTATAAGTTGCAAGAAGGATGCTAGTTTGCATTTACATAACTCCTCTATTATTTTTTGTATGTGAAAAGGAAATCCTTGATATTATATATTGTAAATGATTTTTTTAAGTTAAGATTATTTATGGGTTTAAGAAAGAAAAAGTAACTCAAAAGTTACTTGAAGAAAATCATGAATTACAGTGAAATAATACGGTCTTTTTAACTCACGTTCCAAAATATGTAAATTATACCTTTCGTGTTAATTGTGGCTAAAAAACTAACTTAATATGAGCCATCTAGGAATATACCTACACTTTAAAATGAAACAAAATGTATACCTGCACAGTGCCAGGAGCAAATCTTTTAACAGCAGCACCTGTACGAATACTGCCAACTTTCTTTTTATGGGATTTCAATGATATCAAAGCACTTCTTTTCTCCTGCATTGAACTTTGATATTTCTCCTTAGAAAGATCGTCATTATAGAGAATTCTTTGTGACATCGTAAATCCGAAGTGTTGATGAGCTTCTTGAAGTTCCTGCAAAGGTTGTGCTTTACAATCGAGTCCCTTTCGGAAGATCTGATCAGCGCTGCGAAAATCACCCATTAAGTCGTAATAGTATGCCCAGCAAATATACAAATCAGCCACCATAGTTCCTATTCCTTGATGGTAAAGTTTTTGATAACATTCCTGAGGTTTCTCGTGATTGTCGATCTTAAAAAGTTTCCAGTTTGGATAAAGTTCAATTAAAATATGTACATATATAAAAACAGAACCAAAGGACTTACATATTTTATGTATAATTTAATCATTCGTCTATCTTGATGGTATCGTTGATCCTTTTCGAACTTTGTCAAACACTTGATAAGAACTTCATCTAGACCAGACTCCTTTCCACCCGATGGGTAGCTCTGTTCTATCCAATAAACATACTCAAACCAAGGTTCTAAAGGATCTTCACCGGTATAACTCTGAATGGCATCTTCGTAAATTCGTCTTTGTTGTTGAAGTTCCTCCTGCGATTCGGTGTGAAGAGCAGCTTGAAGAATGCTCGCATTTCGACCTGCGGCAAGAGGTTGAATGTTCTCTTTGGCGTCTTCAAAATCCATTGTAAAACTTTAAAAAAATGAGTAACCTGTGTTGTTTTCAACAAATGTAATTCTTTTATTTATTTTTGTCTTCTGTTACACACTGCCGCAATATTTCAAATTTGAAATTAGCAAAACACAAAACAAAATGGAGTCGCAGACTACGACCACGGAATAACTAGTGCAGAGTATGTACTGCTTAAAAAATTCCCACCTTTGAAAGGAAATTTCTTTGTGGTGAATTTAGAAAAGAAAGTTGCGATTTGCTGAGGTAAGTTTATATGAAAACAGTTCTCAAGGCAATCTTACAAAAAATTATATAAATGGTATGAACATAATAAATGTCTAAGCAGAAATTAACTGCTCTTGCATTTCCACAACCATTGACTCACTACTTTAATGTTCACAACTATTTATTAAGAACTCACATAAAAAAATTGATGCTTTTATGCAACGCTGTAAATATTCTCATTTTTATTTAATGACCTTTTAATGTATAGCAGTTTGCGAGTTACGTTAAGATGTTGTCTAGATTTTGACACTAGCGTGGTAAATAAAATGACTTAAAATTGATCCTGTTGTAAAGCCAATCTAAATTTTAACACTATTGTTTAAACTTGACGTTTATAATGATGGCGAAAATGTTGTATTTCAAATTATTTTCTCAAAGCACAAAAATCAACCAGTGAATAAAAAAGAAATTGTCCCCGTACAAAAGTCTTACTCATCCTAAAAAAGTTTTATATAAAACCTCTCAGAAACTAGTTGCAATTCAAAGTTGAACTGAACAAACAAACCTTTCGACAAATTCAGGGCTCAAATTAATGTAAACGAAACAGCTGATGGCTGCTGTCAAAACAAATATTTTATTTTGAAATAAATTTGGTCGTGGTAAGTAATATTATTTATACAATTTCCTTACAAAATAAAAATTATTGGTTTTTACATTTACAGAATATTAAAAAGAGAAAAAAAAGAAACTTTGGGGGAGCTGCTTGGTAACAAAAAAAAACGTCGAGAATAAAAGCCCCGGTGACTATTTGCAGCACTGGTGGATCTTTAATGATCCTACGAGTTTCAAACGCTAGGCTAAAATTTGTATCTTGCATTTCCAGACCATTTATTTCATTGCAGAGTATATCGAAAGTTCTGGTTTGGTTTTACCAAGAGAGCAAAGAATAAAATTCTTCACAGAGAATGTGTTATGAAAGTTTTGTTCCATAAAACATCAGGGGTTATCGTGAATAAACCTTCCCTCAAAAATAAGCGATGTTAACAGTGCCTAAAGTATTCGTGATAATTTAATCATACCGAAAAGTAATATTTTAGTTATTGACAGTAATTTTAAAAGCCCATCTTAAAAACAGCTGTTTGAAGAATTTAACAAAACATACAAATTGCAACACAGTAAAAAATAAAAAATTGAAGAAATGAAGTTTTTGTTATGCTTGGGAAATTGTGACAACACTAAAGTAGTATTCACATGAGCGCGACCAACGAACGACGAATGAATTACAAAATGTGAGTTTATATACGTTTGAAGACATATTTCCACACAAATTCTAAACAAAACGATAGCAATATAGTTTCTATTTGATTTATGAAACATACTTTTACTTTTCGATATAATATATTAATAAATTTAGGAAAACAAATTTATTCGCCGCGAAAAAAATTATATTTGATACGAACTTTCAAACTTTATTCGCGTTCCACATAATCCACAGTCGCAACGAATAAAATAATCGCGCGTACTTAACCTAAAAAATCATTCTTACTTTGGTTTCGGTGGTGAATGGTGTTCGGCTGTGGCTTCATTCGCGACGAATTGAAAACTCTCATGTGAAAGAAACGTCAAAATCGACGAATATTCGTTCATTCGTTGGTCGTTGGTCGTGCTCATGTGAATAGTACTTAAAGCAGTATTTACATGAGCGCGACCAATGAACGACGAATGAATTACAAAATGTGAGTTTATATACGTTTGAAGACATATTTCCACACAAATTCTTAACAAAACGATAGCAATATAGTTTCTATTTGATATATGATGCATACTTTTGCTTTTCAATATCATATATTAATAAATTTAAGAAAACAAATTTATTCGTCGCGAAAAAAATTGTAGTTGATACCAACTGTCAAACTTTATTCGCGTTCCACATTATCCACACTCGCAATGAATAAAATAATCGCGCATACTTCACCTAAAAAACTCATTCTTGTTTTGGTTTCGGTGGTGAATGAAGTTCGGCTGTAGCTGTCAAAGTCAAACTTCATTCACGACGAATTAAAAATCATATGAAAGAAATGTCAAAATCGACGAATATTCATTTATTCTTTGGTCGTGCTCATTTGAATAGTGGTTTAATCTTGAATTTCTGTATTTCTCCAATTTCCTTTAATGCCATTTAATTGATTCCACAAAGACTTCAATGTGAACACCGCATTATAAACCAACAAATATTAATTAGTGGATCTTGGAAAGCCCGCCATCGTCCATCGTTTGACGTTTGGAATGCATTTTTAATTTCTTGTAAACGTGAAGTTAGTCATAGTTTTCAATTCAGTGTGTCACTACATGACAATCTTTAGATTGACTGCTATTTGTTTTATAAATTCAGAAAATATTAAACTTTTAATAATTTAAGCAAAAGAAGTATTTATTTTAAACAGCATATTTCTATCGTGGAATAGAACTCGACCAACAAAAGACACTCAATGAAAGTCACATCGAAACTAGATTTTGATGAAGATTTTTCATCAATATGCGAATCTACGGTAAGAATGTAAACATACATAATTTGTGCTGCTTTAAGGCTCTTCTAGACATGCACTTCTCAAACACCAAACGATATGAAGATTTCAAAAACTTTATTTCTTATTAATTGAAAAAATCGTTTATAACTACTTTAGGCGGCTCTAACTGAAGGTTGCAGACTTCCAGTTCGCATGCACAAAACCGATGATTGGCCACTTGCAGAAATTGTTAGTATTAAGGACGGTGAAGGGAAACGGCAGTTCTATGTGCATTATGTCGATTGTATGAGATCAAATCCTCACTTTGTTTTAGTTCAATATTCATACCTTTTTTCCCTCTTATGCTATTCAAAGTTAACAAACGCTTAGATGAATGGGTGGAAGAAGAAGACCTTGACACACGGAAAGTCCAGTTTCCAAGAAGGGATGGCACAACGACTGGGGCAAGCACTGGTGTTACAACTCCAAAAAAGCATCATTCCTTGACGGGCACAGGTAGCGTCTCACGACCCACCAGTCCTGTACCGTTAAATAATGAAATTGTAAATGGAAATGCTGTCTTAGCAGCGGCCTTGCAAAAGAAAATCAACCGAAAGAGAAAGGTAACTTGATAAGAAATTGAAATAATACTTATGTATCTAATCTGTAAATATCATCCATCCCAACCTAAGCTCACTCCACAAGCTGTGCCAGTAGTTGAAATACCCGAGGAAAATTCACAAGATGGACTCACCCCTCGTCAATCAGGAAGCATGGTCATACACCAGGATGACGTAGTCACTCGAATGAAAAACGTCGAAATGATCGAGCTGGGTAGGAATCGTATTAAGCCTTGGTACTTCTCACCCTATCCTCAGGAACTTTGTCAAACTCCCTGCATTTACATATGCGAATTCTGTCTTAAATATCGCAAGAGCAGAAAATGTCTCGAACGTCACCTGATCAAGTGTAACCTGCGCCATCCCCCGGGAAACGAAATCTATCGAAAACACACTATCTCCTTCTTCGAAATCGATGGTCGCAAAAATAAGGTCTATGCTCAGAATCTCTGCCTTCTGGCAAAGCTCTTCCTCGACCACAAGACACTTTACTACGATACCGATCCGTTTCTCTTTTATGTCATGACTGAATTCGACTCGAGAGGCTTCCATATTGTTGGGTACTTCTCAAAGGAGAAGGAAAGCACAGAAGACTACAATGTGGCCTGCATCTTGACCATGCCACCGTACCAACGCAAGGGATATGGCAAGTTGCTTATCGAATTTAGTTACGAACTATCAAAGTTTGAAGGCAAAACTGGCTCTCCAGAGAAACCCTTATCTGATTTGGGTTTGCTGTCTTACCGCTCCTACTGGGCTCAGACAATTCTCGAAATCTTTATAGCCCAAAAACCGGCAGGCGAAAGCGAAAAACCTCATATCACCATCAAGTAAGTATATAAACTCAAGACGAATAAGAACATTTTGAAAATTATCCTCTCTAGTGATATTTGCGAGGGAACTAGCATAAAGAAGGAGGATGTTATTTCCACCCTTCAAAATCTTAACCTAATCAACTACTATAAGGGACAGTATATTGTGTGCATAAGTCGCGAGATTATCGATCAACATAAAAAGGCAATGGACAACAGAAAGATACGAATAGACTCGAAATGTTTACACTGGACGCCAAAAGATTGGTCAAAACGCTCAAAATGGTAAACATATAAAAATCGAATTGTTCATCTAGGGCGAATATTTGTTTGTTTATTTTATATTTTTATTTTGTATTTATTTTTATTTTTTTGTTTATTTAAATCGTCACACCACAACTGGAAACATATCAAAATATCTGCACAACCAGAACACAATACAGTTTTTGAGCATCAAAGGCAAACTCATTTCATCTGCCTTGTCAAATCTTATCATTCGCAGATTGGATGGAGATCGATATCACTAATCCGTAAAAATAATTTAAGATGTACTATTTTTCAGATTACGACACCATTCAGAAGAATTTCAAAATTTACCTCAGATAATAAAAGGAAGCAATTATTCTGTATTGATGGATGTAATTAAATTGCATAATATTTAATCCAAATATTAATTCTCTAAACAAGAAATAAGGTTGTTTCGGTGTTGTTTGTTTGATCCGCGCGGATTGATAAATACAAATTTCCATTTGCCGAAATTGGCGATTGCCTTTCTGAGCTTTCTTGCAAAAGTCACATCTACCCAAAAACTCCCTAACCAGATCAATCCTTTCAATTTTCCATATTTGACATTACTTAAAACTTGTTATTATACTTAAAAGAAAAAGTGATGAATAGTTTCATTCATTGGTGAGATTTTTGCAATCGAAATAGCGAATATAATTGCTTTAAAATGTTTGCTGTTAAATGATATTATTTAAAATTTTAAATATAAGATCAAATAAATATAAAATAAATGTCTGTACAGATTTCTGTTCAGATTTTAAAATTCAACAAAAAAGTGTATTTTTGTTTCATTTCGCAAGAAACACAACATCGTTACGGAGTTCAATAGCTCTACAGCGCCATCTCATGGAAAATAGCATATCTACTTAATGGAGGGGCAGAAGCTCATTTCCAATGTCATTTATTCCAACCAACTAGGACATTTGAGACTTATCTTCGACAACAACCAGGACAGTTTAAAGCTTTGTATATGAAAAACAAAATTCCTGCACGAAATCGCAATTCACCGCTTTTTTCCTATAATCTTTGTATAGGAAGACTGCACAAAGCATATCCCCTCAATATACGCCGTTATATGCATATTCCTTGAAACAAATGTGTATTCCTTTTTGACCCAGACTCTCGTTATTTCACCATAGTCTTTCCCTATTTTCATCTGTTTCGAATTATCATATTCGTAAGTCCCCCGGCTGCAAATGGATTTTTCCACTGGATTTCATAGCTGGTGTCGTTGTCTGTATTTATAGCGGTGTCTAGGTATATACATAATAATATTAATATAGTGTCCTTTTTTGATGACAGCATATACTTGGTCTTGCCCTCATTGAATACTAAACCCATCTTCTTCGCTTCCGTTGCATTGCTCTAAAACGCTCCACTGACATCACTTTGATCTTCCAATTATGTCAATATCATCTGCGTATCCGAGTAATTGGATGGACCTTTGGAAGATTGTGCCTCTAGTGTTGACGGTTGAGTTTTGCACAATTCTTTCCAGAACGATGTTGAAGAAGTCGCATGACAGTGCATCGCCTTGTCTAAATCCTTTTTTGACATCAAATGCATCGATGAGGTCGTTTCCTTGATATAGCAGCGTGCATTCTGCACAAACGGATAAGTTTGACAGGGATGCCAAAACTGGACATTGCTCGGTAGAGCTCTTCCCTATAGATGCTGTCATACGCGGTTTAAAATCGATAAAGAGATGGTGGGTATCGATTAGAAGATCCTGGGTTTTTTCCAAGATCGATAGTCGACTTTTCTGGTCTAAAGCCACACTGATAAGGACTTATCAGGTTGTTGACGAATGGCTTCGACGTTCACATAATACGGCAGAGAAGATCTTATATGGAATGTTAAGGAGACCGATTGTTGACGAATGGCTTCGACGTACACATAATACGGCAGAGAAGATCTTATATGCAATGTTAAGGAGACTGATTTAGTTGGCGCAGTTTAGAGGGTCTCCTTTCTTATGTATCGGGCGCACTATGCTGAGATTCCACTCTTCGGGCATGCTTTCATATTTTGCAGATGAGTTGGTGCATACTCCCTACCAAGTCATCGCCTGCTGCTTTGAATAGTTCGGCAGCGATGCCGTCAGCTCCAGCAGCTTTGTTTGACTTAAGTTTAGATATAGCTATCTTCACTTCTTCAAGGTTGGGTAGGCGCAATTGTTGATCTGCGTCGCCTTAGTTGAGCGGAATTCAGTTCGTCATCGCCGTTGTATAATTTGGAGAACTGGGGGGTCATTCCGTAAAACGATAATCGCTAGACGATATCGTTTTGACGATAGCCTCACTTCACGTAAGACGATAATCGTCAAAGTGATATCGTCAAAACGATAGCGTTTGAACGATAGCTAAGTAGGTATCGTCTGCTATTAATTTCCATTGACAACTAAGCAAATTGACGCAAAAAAGTTTCGGTGTAGTTTAGTTTTGTTACAAAATGAAAATAAAAACTCAAAAAAATACAATGAATTCGGTTACGCATTCTTTTATATACAAAACATTAGTAATCTCTCTTAATTGTTGTTAAATAAATAGAACAATTGTAGTTTTGAAATTGCAAAAGAGGACTTTATAATGATATTATAATTATTATAAACGATAAATTTGCCAGGCGGTTGTCGTTCTACATATAAATGTATATACATTCAATATTAAAATTTGAATAAACGATAAATTTGCCAGGCGGTTGTCGTTCTACATATAATTGTATATACATTCAATATTAAAATTTGTTCTAACTATTGAAACTTTGAGGCGTAGGAACATTGGTATATTCGACAGGCAACGATTTTTGTATCGCTCTTGCACAAAGCACTAATCCAAATTAGCTTTGGAAACATTAAATATTTTTGAAGCCAATTTATGTTCCCTGTGGATAAAATGAAGTCTTCACTTCCTTCCCTTGGACCAAATTGGTTTTATTACTGCAGCTTATTTACAAAAATATAAGACATTGAACATTGAACATTTTCATATTATTGTTTTATCTTCGGCAGCAACAAATTAAAACACAAAAAGTGACAATAACAACAAACATCAGAAATTAATTGGCATGTTTATTAACAATACGTTTTTTGCAAATTTTCAAAATTTCCCATAGAGGAAAACCAAGTGTAATAACATTTTCAAGTTATTGAACAAGCATTATCTTTCGTTGAGTTCATTTTGACATTTGAAATATACTCAACGAACTTATACTGAAAACGATTGAACGAGACGATAGTGATAAAGTTACGTGAAGCAAATTATTGACGATATCGTTAATGATAATCGTTTTGACGATTATCGTTTCGGAAATTACGGAATGACACCCCTGGTCTTTCCATATTCTCAACATCGACTGCGGTTCTACTACGATGTTCCCCTGATCGTCTTTACAGGCTTCGGTTCGTGGCTGGTACCCTTGGGAGATTTTTTTTTAGCTTCTGGTAAAATTTACGAACCTCATTTTTGTTGTGACATCCCTCGATCGCGCGCTTCTCATGCTCTCTTTTTTCCATCTAGAAAGCCGGTGTTTCTCTCTCCTATTTGGCTCGTAGAGCTCACGAGCAGCTTTAGTCCTTCTGTTCAGCGCCGTTTTGTATGCCTCTTGTTTCGCTGCGTGCGCTTGCCGGCATATAATGGCTGAATCACAAATACGCTTCAGCATCGGCTTCACCTGACGTTTACGAGTTCAGCCATAGGAATTCAATGCATGCTATCGACCTCACTTTTCGTTTGACAATCGTAAGGAAAAGAACGTAATGTGACTCCAAACGGAAGCTCTAGTTCAAATTTGCTGAACATTTGTAAAAAAAAATGTCAACAAACAAAATATTTGTTCTTTGGAGGAATAAAATAATATAAATGTCATTCAAAGCAACCTTGAAGCGGGCCCACCGTAACTCCATAAATTTCTCAAATTGTTGTCATTTAAACTCGTGGCTGAACGAACCCATTTACAAAGAACGAAAGAAATATCACTGGATACGTTCACCTGTCATTCCGATCTTATTTGCGTTCACTGTTTGACAAATAAAACAGATGGCCAATGACAGCATCCCATATCAAACTTCACATTTGATGTTGATGCTCTGCTTTAGCTTTTGGATAAAATATTTCTAAATAGAAAACAATTTAAAAAAAATTAAGTTATTTCTAGAATAAAATGAGTTCTGAATTGCAACAAGCCAAGGAAAGGGCCCTTCAAGATTTACGAAGAGTAAGAGAAGAGTTACTTCAAAGGGTAGGCATCACAGAAATGTATATCTTAGCTGACTCAATAGATTTAACTTCCTCTTCAGATAAAAAACAGTGCTCAGAAAGAAACCAATAAGTCACCGAAAGTAGAACCTTTATTAAAACTTAAGTCGTCGGAAAGTAAAGAAAAATCCAAGAAAAAGAAAGAAAAAAAACATAAACATAGTCACAAAAAACATAAAAAGTCTGATAAACACAAACACAAATATAAACCCAAGGAAAGAAGGCACTCTAGCTCGAGTTCCAGTTCTAGTTCAGAGGATGAAGAAACAACCTCAGCCCCACCAAAAAAGAGATCCTGTTCGCCAGAACAACAAGAACAACCAGCAGCACCAACTCGTGATGATTGGATGACAAGTGCGATTTTATTGAAAACATTTTCCAAAAATAAACCTTTACCGAAAAAACAATGCATAGTCACTTATGAGCCTGGTAAGAGTAGTCGAGAACTTAATCCGCATTGGAAGGACGGTGGGAGTGGATTACCTTCTTATAAAAAACCAAAAGATGAGTGCGATGATTATCATGATGATAATACAGAGTATTCTTCTAGGAGCTACAAATCAAAGTCTGGCGGCTGGCGTAAAAATTCTGAACCAAAAGCTCCTGCTACGAACGATGATGATGAGAAAGATGTAGGTGCAAGTTCGTCAAGTATCTCGAAAAAAGAAAGTACAGCTGAATTCCTGACCGACCAGGAAATGAATGAGCTAGGGGCTAAGATAATGAAAGCTGAATTATTAAACAACACGGCCCTAGCCGAAGAGCTGAAAAATAAGCTTAAAGGAGCTCGGCAAATGAGGGAACAGAACATTGGTAATACAAAAGATACCAACAAATTTAAGAATAAAAATCATCGGAAACCCCAGTCTGATGCGTCCGGTGGTCGTCGTGCTCGAAGCTCAGTCACCGATGATGAGGACAATCTTAAAAATAAGGTAACTTCCTCTAGCGAACGTTTGGAATTTCCACTTAACGATGAGTTTCTTGTTTTCAGTTTGAACGAGAGAAAAGCAATCCTAGAGATCCCACTGAAGTCGAAGAAGATTACAAAAATTTCAATAAAGACTTTGATGACATATTTGGCGTTTCAAAGCACGAAGACATGGATACTGGGAAACTACAAGAAATTCGCGATAAAAACCGTCCTAGCAAAAAATTAAACAACTGCGGTAAATGTTTCAATGGCGACAAAATTAACAAGGAGCTCGTTGTGTCAGTGGGAAAACATGTATACCTGGCTCTTCCTTGGCACGAGGGTCTCCAGACCAATCATTGTTTGATTATACCGATAGATCATTACTCGTCATCAACGCATCTAGACGAAGACGTATGGCAAGAGATCTCAAGCTATCGAAGAGTGTTGACAAAAATATTTGCCAAGCGGAAACAGGACGTTTTGTTTTTCGAAACAGCCCGATACCTCCAAAAGCGGCCACACATGGTTATACATTGCTTGCCAGCGGATGATTTTGAAATGGCACCCTTTTATTTTAAAAAAGCCATAGAAGAAAGTGAGTATGAATGGTCGAAGAATAAGCAGCTTGTGACTTTGAAGGAGAAAAACTTAAGAAAATCCATTCCATGTGGATTACCATATTTTTGGGTGAATTTCGGAATGGATTTCGGATTTGCTCATGTAATCGAGAATCAAGAAAACTTCCCATTACATTTTGCTCAGGTAAGTAATAGATGGCAGATAATTAAATGGAATTAAAGAATTGTTTTTAATTTCAGGAAATCATTGGAGGCATGTTGTCTTTGGACATGAGAAAATGGCGGTCTCCGAGAGAAGAACATAATGTCAAAACAAAAGTAAGGAATCTTGCAGATTTGCTTAAGCCATATGAAAAGGAACTTTGTTAATACTAGAAAACAATTTAACTTAGTTTTTAAGTTCATTAACAAAAATACACGATACAAAATTAACCTGTGCCATTCTTTTTTTTATATTATGCGCGCACTAAAGGGGTTATAAATACCCTTATAATGATTAAAAACAGTGCGAGCAGTTAGGAAAGGAGGATAGGATGAGAAAGGAGAACCGATGCACATTGGTTTTGAATGTCTGCACATCACACCGTTATGAGTGGTAAACATTGAGTCTGGTAAAGCATTCCACATTCGTGTAGTGCGACTAAAGAAAGAATCTCTGTACTTTACAGTACGTCCAAAATTGGGCTCAAGGGTACACTTATGAGCATTTCTAGAAGAACGGGTATTACGGTTGAATTATTTGAGGAATTCAACTGGCTATTTCATTAGAGCATTGTTTATGAAAGTAGCGATCAATAATGACAGGCATGAAACCTTACGACGGTGCTCGAGAGATACAAAAGTTTCAGTTAGACAACGGTCACCCATTAATTTTAGAGCTCCCTTTTGAATTCTGTCTAGGAGACTCAAGTAGGTTATAGGAGCACCTGCCCAAATATGGGAACTCGAGTTTCGAACGAATATAGGCTTAATAGATTATAGCCAGATCAGAAGGGGTAAAAAACTTCTTGCATCTTCGGAGAAAACTTAACACTTAGTCCACATCCGAAGAACAGGGATGAGAAACTAAAAACGAATATGAAAAGCTGAGAGTACTGTCATCAGCGAAACAATTAAGTGGGTTAGAAGTTAAGAAAAAGTGTCGGAGACAAAACAGAGCCCTGAGGCATACCAGCGTTTATTTTGTGGGTATCAGATTTGAACCCGTCCAATTCTACTTGAATGGAACGGCCCGAAAGGTAATTTCTAACCAAACGAAGAAGGGATTCATCAATACCAAATGCACACATTTTTTTTGAAATATCAAGTGCAATAATCTTACTTTCTCCAAATCGATGTAAAGATTGGTACCATTGTTTGGTGAGATTAACCATGAGATCAACATTGGATCTATTGCAACGAAAGCCATACTGCCGGTCATTAAGAAGCTTTCCCTCTTCAAGATATTTCTTAAGCTGAAAAATGATCAACGTTTCCATGACCTTGGAAAGAAGGGACGTAAGTGCAATTGGACGATAGTTAGAGTGGGAGGAGTATTCGCCTTTTTTAGGGACAGGCTGGATAAATGCAGTTTTTCACCCAATCGGAAAGAGACCAGTAGAATAGGACAGATGGAAAAACTTACACAGTGTTTTTGCCAGCGTTGAAGAACACCTCTTCAGAACAATAGCGGAGATACTATTCGGTCCAGCGGATTCGTGAATGTCAAGATCTTTTAGCACTCTAGCAACTGTACGAGTGCGAAAGAAGATTCGTCGCTTGGAATAGTTTACGCTTTCAAGTACAGGAGGAGTAATGTCACTCATTGGCAGCATCGAAATTGGCTTTATCAATCGACCTTATTTTGAACAGAGGAGGACTTTTTCAACAAGTACATACAATTTTGCATCAACAAATTCATATTTGCTTTGTCAGATTAAATCATTACTTTTGGATACAAACGCAATTTGGGGTGCCATTAAATGCCTTTAAGCTTAGAATCTTCTTGGGAGAACTTCGTCAATGAGTATTGAGACCTTTACAACCCATAGAGAGGCATAGTAGTTCTCCAAAAAAGGAGAGAAAGGAGATGCTTTATTTTAGCCGTTCTTAACACAAGCCTCGAAGCCCCTTACGTACATGCATAGGTTGGAGCTCCCTCCAGCTCTTCCCTAATATTGACGATTCCTCTTGAACTGTTCTTCTCCACATGCTTCTCGGTCTCGACTCTTCTGCCTTTGTGAGATCTGCTGGTTCCTTGCAATGTTTATCGGAGAGGATGAGTTAGAGGTTCCAAAGGAGAACTTCTCTTTTTGCCAGTGTTGATTTTCAGTCAGACGATTTTTGCTTGTCTCCCCAACCTTTTTGCAATTTGATGGGGATCTATTATCTTATGAGATAGAAAGTATAAGGTATGTTGTAAGAGAACATCTTATTCTTCCGTTTCCAGTTAAGGCTGCCAGCAGAAAATCACTGATTACCAATAAGAACAGAATTGGAGACAGTATACTTTAAACTCTTCTGACAACTCTCCTCTATGTAAGACGTGGCATTTGGACCCCTTATAGCTTTTATAATGGTTACAAGCTTGGTAAACTCCTTGATGGCGTTGTTGCTGTTCTCAAATTTGATGAAAAGCAGATAAGGTGATCGATATTCATCCACGCACTGCTCGATGACGATCCGTAGGGTTTCAAGTCCAAAGACAATCTTTCCTACTATTTTGAGGAACGCAGGCACTTTATCAATTTCTGTTGTTTTTTGGGAAGCTTCACAATCATTCCTTTTATCCACTGTTTCCATTGAGGAAGCGTTCACAGTCTGTTGCTTCTTTGAGCACTTGGAGCGATTTGTTTGATGAACTTGGCGCTGCTTGCAACAATTGTGTTGAATGTTGTCTAGCCCTGCCGTTTTGTTGTTCTTGAGTGCTTTGATCGTGCTACATATCTCTTCCTTACTGGGGGTTGCAGTGCGCATTTGGAAATTCTTTGAATCGGGCAACTCAGAATATGTTACTTAAACGATTCTAATTAGTCCGTTCGGACGTTTTAAATCCTTTTATTTTATATTTTGTTGTGTGCTCTTAATATGACAAAGTGTCGGTGGAAATCGGATTTGAATTCTTGAACAACCAAAAGACGAATATCTGTACTTCACACTACGGCACTAAGTTTTGTTCAAGGGTAAATTAATGGGAATACACTATTTAACGGGAAGTAACCATCCTGTAAAAAGGAGTAGCTAGGAACAAATCAAACATTTTGTACCTTTCCAATAAATATTTGGGTTCACATCACAAAAACTACATTTGTTTAATAAATTTATCTTCATGTGTTATTCATTTTATGTTTTGTAGGCAGGGCCGGACAAAGCATATGTGCAAGATGTGCAAATGCACAGGGCGCCAAATTCTATGGGCGTATTACCGAGAGCAAAGAAATGTAATCTAATCTTTCGCAAAACAAATATGAACTACTATTTGCCATTTTCTTAACCACAAACATTCTTAAAATAAATTTAAAAACAAACATCCATCACAATAATTGTCCTAAGTTATCTCATGAGTAATAACTAACATCACTTTCATTTTTGCATTCAATGAAAATTTAACTCAAGATATCGCAGAACTAAAAATCCTACTTATCTAATTTCGAAATATTTCACTCTGTTCGTACAAGAGAAAAAATGAAAAAATCTCAACACAAAAAAGTTCCATGCCACCTCATATGTGCAAAATTTATTTCCTGCACACCGAGCCCCAAAACTAACACACAGAGTATGACAAAGCAAAATACTTATTCATATTGAATCGTATGGGCACCGTACCCGTACCTCTGTATGTGAATTCTTATCTACTAAAAAACAACAAAAAAAGCAAAAGGTACAAAAGGTAGGTTGCGGTGCAGGTCTTACTTTGAAACCCCTTTCTGAGACTAGATGGGAGAGCAAGTTAGAAGCAGTGAAGCATTTAAAAACAAATGTAGAAGTAATTTATGAAGGCCTTATAGAAAAAGGAAATCTAGATGCAAAAAACATTTAAGAATCGTTAGGAAAAAAAAATTTGATTTTACATTTATTTGCTGCCTGCTAATTTTGTTTGATATTTTAGAAAATATAAATAAATCTAAAACCTAAAACATTTGCAAAAAGTCTGTAAGTTAATCATCAGCTGGCATAAAAGTTTTAGAAAATACAAAAAACACTTTAATTTGAATGCGTTCCGATGAAAAATTTAATGGGTAGGTTTGTTCAATTACCCGAGTGTATTGGTAGTTCCCTAGAAATACTAAATATTTTTCCTGAAGCTTCATCATTGCTATCTCAACGGAGAAAAAAAATGTATGCTAAATGCTGATGAATGTCCTGAAACAAATTAGACCCGAAACAAAAATTAAAAGTAGATTTTTGTTTTCAAAATTCTAAATGAAGCCATTCAACTAATTACAGAAAGGTTTGAGCAGCTTGATACATATAACATCAATTTTTCATTTTTATGCAACATAACATTAATTTGCAGAATGTTAGGTAGTTTTAAAGATTTAGATAGAGAAGAATTGTTTCAAGAGTTAACCGTAATATTCCCACTTATTACACCACAAAGCTCAAGTTTAGATGTGTTTAATTTTATTTTTAGTTCAAACTTTGAAGATTGTGCTCCTAATTTAGTAATTGCTCTCCAAATCCCTAATACGATCTCGGCCACGGTAGCTTCAGGAGAACGTAGTTTTTCTAAACTTAAAATTATTAAAAATTATCTTAGGACAACCATCTCCATTGAAAAGGTATTGTTAAATTCTTTAGACTTAGATAATCTCATTTCTGAATTTGCCAAATGTAAGGCCAGAAAAGTAAGTTTCCAAGTTTAAACGTTCCCCCTCAGCTCATTTCATCGCTGCGTTTTAGTTAATGGTTTAGGGTTACTTGGGATACCTCTAAAACAAAAAACGAACTGAAAGTCTACCTCCTGGGTATTGTGGGAAAGGCTTATTATTTCGTATCGGTTTATGTGTGAAAATATAAAAAAGGGCCGCTTTCTACAAATCTTGCACAGGGCGCAAGTTTGGCTAAGGCCGGCCCTGTTTGTAGTACCAAGATTGAAGGGAAAAATTACGTTTTTGAAATACTTACAGCCGCCGGGTTAACTCCTACAAATGTATTTAGATTCTATTCTTGTCTGCAACTTCCACGTTTTCAATAAGTTCAAAAACCCATCATCCTTGTGTAAAGCAATCAATCAAAGAACTATGTAAAATACAAATTTTATAATTTTATTTGTAAGAAATGTATTGTAAACACCTGCATCCGACATAACAATAAATAAGCAGTGTTTTAATAACCAGATTAAGGCTGCTAAACAAACGATCTGAAACCTAAAAGAAAAGACAATTATAAAAAAAATCAATTCAATTCTAATATACCCAATGTACCTACATATTCCGAATCAATCAATTTTCAATTCTTTTTAGAAGGGAATCAAATCCAGTCACAATGGAGCTCTCTAATTTGCGCTCGACTCTAATCAATGAAGACTGAATAAAATCTACCCGATTCTTATTGTTCTCGGAAGAAAAATTTAAATCAACAAGGTGTTCAAAGTTTGGAGCTTTGGTGATCATCTCTTTAGTTGAAGAGATATCATCAATATTGAAAAATTCTTCTTGTTTATCGATGTTAGTTTCTCGGGCTATTGTTGCCATACTATTTTCAATCTGATCATTGCTTTCAAGTGCTTCAAGCTTATCAGATTGCAGGGCATTGCGAGTAGCAGACAATTTTATAGCATCAACATATCTTGAGTATAAATTCAAGTATTCGTTTCTGATTTCGTTGTATTGCTTGATTTTTTCTTCCACCAAGGGTCGAATGTGGTTTTCTTCTTCTTTGAAACGTTTAAAGGCTTCCAGCTGGATAATGTAGTTGATGTCGTTCATTTCTCCAAGATCTTCCATAGGTTGTTATAATATTAAAATATTCGAACAAAAATTAAGGGTGAAAACTAGTAAGAATAAAGTGTATGTATTTAAATCTCGATTTTGAGGACCAGTATAAAAAGTTTAATTTAAATTTTAAATATTTAAATAAATATTCACCAGTTCAGTTGACTGACAGACTAGAACCATGAACAATTAAACAAAGATAAAAGACAGCTCCTGTGACATCTGACATGATTAACTATTAAAATATCCCTCACAGTCATAATATCCCAGAATATCCGCTTTTCTTAGTACAAAATCAATTTATTTGTTTACCTTTCATTACCAGATGGTGAAAAAGTTTGAAAAAATAAAATAAGGAAATGAAGTTGGTCACATATTGACACATGAAGTCGAACCTGGCAGTAAGTGCGTGAACCTTCAATTCAAAGTTTTAGTAAATCAAGAAGCAAGAAACAACAACAAAAAAAGAAAATTGTTGTTGTTTTTCTGCGGTTTGCTTTCGAAGAAGTTGCACGGGTTGAATTATGTGCTTAATACGTTTTCGATCTGATTAAAAATAAGAACATAGGGTCTTACTTATAATCAACTTTCATGTTGAGGTTAAGATTTGTGTGAAATACAAGTGATAATTCCTTGTGACACTAACTATGGAATTGGTTCGAGGTTATCGTCTAGTTTGTGTCAAAACACAAACTAAAAAATTGCTCGAATGGGCGACAGAATAGTTTCTGCATGTGCGTGGACTCTCATACAAGTCTATAGTGCTCAGTTTAGAAACCAAACAGTTTCAAAACTAAAAGTTGCATGTGCGCGCCTAGCCTTAAGATACGATGTTTCCACAATAAAGGTTATTTTTCCAGATAAAACGTTCTCCTTCAACATGTCTCATTTCTCATGTCTAATTTCTTACTTTTGTTCTTATGGCCAAAAGATTTAATGTATTTCAAATGTAGAATATTTCTTTCTTCGGTAAACATTTATTATTTATTTAATTTAAAGGTGAATAAAACTGAATCAAAAACCAACAATATTTTCCATCAAAGCGGAATCTCACCACAAAAATATCCTTTTAAAGTTAACACTCTGATAAAAATTCTCGTTGAGGAAAAGAACAATTTCTTTTGACATTTTTCTTTGATGTGTCAAATTGAAATTAATTTTGCTCTTTTTTACAAGGGATACACAAGACACAACCTTATGAAGAAAAAGAAACATACATATATATCTTTTAATTCTTTGTACACAACACGACAAAACTTATCATAAATTCATAAAATTATAATATTATATCGAAAATTTCAAATCAAATCAGTTCACTACCCTTTCTAGTTTGTCCGATTTAGTTTTGGTTCATGTCATAGTTGTCGAAAATTCACTTCTTCATACCGTTCGTGCCAAACAAAAAAACAAAAAAAGATAGAAATTTTGTAAAAAGAAATAAAAAACCTCAAATTATACACTTTACACATAAAAATGACCCGGAATTTTGATCATTTGTTCAAGCTGTTAATTATAGGCGACAGTGGTAAGACAGGAAACAAATTTTTGTTAAGTTCATGTTTTTTGTTTGTGCAACCAAACGATTTGCATTTGGCTAAGGTGCAAGAGTGCCTCCTATTTTGTTTTGTTGTTTTTGAGTCTCTATCATGTTAATTTGTAGATCTGTGATCGTCGATGCACAGAAAACTTTTAATAATAAATTTGCGACAAGTTTCAATAAAGAAAAAGCCAATCCTTGTCTCTCTATTCGATTTCTAGCTTATTTCATTTAACTTGACCTGCGGGTAGCATCCCCATTAGTTAAACTATACCCCTAATATTATAATGATGAGTTTTTTTTTCACTTGTAGGGGTTGGAAAGTCATCGTTGCTAATCCGATTTTCAGATGATACATTCTGTGGGAGCTACATAACAACAATTGGAGTGGATTTTAAAATTCGCACTGTTGTAATCGACGGACAGCGAGTGAAGCTTCAAATTTGGGACACTGCTGGTCAGGAAAGGTTTCGCACAATTACTAGCACATATTACAGAGGCACACATGGTGTCATCATCGTTTACGATGTGATGAATGGTGAGTCGTTTGCTAATGTCAAACGATGGCTCGATGAAATCAGTAATTACTGTGACGTAGTTAACAAAGTTTTAGGTAAGTTTTTACTTCAGAGAATTTAAAAAAAAATTAATTTTATAATAACATTTTGCAAGTTATTGTGTATTTTGGAGTGTAGTTATAAAGTCGGTAATCGGTCACTTAACTTGTTTTTTTTTGTTAATTGAATCTTGTTCAGAATTTAGATTTTTTTAGTTCTGGTTTTAAAATGTATTTTATCTTATTATTTGGAATGTTTGAATTTTAAAACTACTGTTTCCTGCCAAGTAGAACAAACTATTTGCACAAATTGAAAGTGTATAGAGTATAGACCCACTGAATTGTATTGGAATGTCAATTGAGTTTTCAGTAGTTAACCCATTTGTAAAGTAAACATTTACGAAAGTAAACAATTACCATAAACAATTAAACAAAAAATATGCTGCCAGTTGGGTCAGGTCACTTTCCACTTTCCTCTACTGGGCTGTCCTATGGGTGTGGATTCGAAGACTTTCCGGTAAGAAGCATTAGTTTCCATGTGCTCTACGTGACCCAGCCATCGTAGTAGTTGGAATTTTACCCTTCTGGCTAAGTCTACGTCGCTGTACAGCCTGTAAAGCTTGTCGTTCCATCTTCTCCTCTACTCCCCTTCGATACATACGGGACCGTAGATCACACGAAGAACTTTTCTCTCGAACCGACCCAAGGTGCTTTCATCCGCTTTTGTCATCGTCCATGCTTCTGCACCGTATAGCAGGACAGGGATGACACTTTGTTCTTTCGAGGGAGGACTTTACCACTTAATTGCTTTCTTAGCCGCAAAAAACAGCGGTTAGCAAGAGTTATTTTGTGTTTGATCTCAGCGCTGTTGTTGTTTGTCTGCGTTTACAGCGGAGCCTATTTAGACGAAGTCCTTGACTACCTCAAAGTTACGTCTGTCGATGGTGATGTTTTGACCAAGATGTCGGTGTTGTAGGTCCTTTTTTGACGACAGCATGTACTTTGTTTTGTCCTCATTAACCGTTAAACCCATTTTTTCCGCCTCTGCCTCAATGCTCACAAAAGCCCCATTGACCTCACGCTGAGGTTCTTCCGATTATGTCAATGTCAATCAGCATATGCTAGTAATTGGACATACTTTTGAAAGATAGTGCCTCTAGTGTTGAAGTGTGAGCTCTGCACTATTCTTTCAAGCACGATGTTAAAAAAATCGCATGACAGCGCATCACCTTTTCTAAAACCTTTTTTGACATCGAAAGGTTCTGTTAAGTTGTTTCCAGCCTTTATGGAACACCGTGCATTCTCCATGGCCATCCTGCATAAACGGGTGAGTTTGGCAGGGATGCCAAAACTAGACATGGCTCTATACAGCTCGTCCCCGTAGATGCTGTCATATGCGGTTTTGAAATCGATGAAAAGGTGGTGGGTGTCGATTTGGTGTTATTGAGTTTTCTCCAGGATCTGCCGTAATGTGAACATTTTATCGACTGTGCACTTTCCTGGTCTAAAACCACACTGATAAGGACCTGTCAGGTTGTTGACGATGGGCTTTAGACGCTCACATATTACGGCAGAGAATATTTTGTAGGCGATGTTAAGTAAACTAATTCCTCTATAGTTGGTGCAGTTTAGAGGGTCTCCTTTTTTCAGGATCGGGCAATCAATACTGAAGTTCCATTCATCGGGCATGCTTTCTTCCGACCATATCTTACAGATAAGTTGGTGTATGCTTCTAACCAACTTATCTCCAGCTGCTTTAAGGAGCTCGGCATTGAAGCCATCCGATCCAGCGGCTTTGTTAGACAACAGCTTAGATATGGCTATCTTTACTTCGTCTAAGTCGGGAGGACGGGATAGTGAGTTTCTATTGCGTTGAAATAAACCGTTGAGTGACATTTTTAAATTTTTATTTTTATTTGTAAAATTATTTATGCTTAATGCAAATAAAGATTTTTATCTTATCATCTTTTTTATACAGCCTTTAGTTTCCAATGCAGCCCTTCTGTTGTTGGTAAGGTTTAAACGAAAAAATGTATTTCAAATTAGTGAAAGAAGAGGACCTTAAAATTAATTAACTCCTTTTTGCAACCAAAAAATAAACTACAAATATATTAATATTTGATGAAGTATAATAAGTTAGGCGAATGACACTTATAATAATAAATTGCTGATTTATCACCATTTGGTTTTTCGTAAGGCAAATATGATGGATTTCTTGTCAGCTAGTCTTTTTATAGGAAGATTTTAAATGGTCAATTTTACTTGTCATTCCGCCTTCATAGAAGTGATACATGTATCAACTGTATCAAAAATTGGCAAAACATCGAATATGCTACAGGATGAAATGCGCAAAGGATCAATCTGATCCAATCGTCGTAACATAACTTTTGATTTGCAACAAACAATTCCCTTGGCCAAACTAACAAGGTATTCTACATAAAGCAGATGTGGTTTTATAATTTGGGAATAAATGTATTTTCTTCAAATGTTGAAATGTCTGATAGCCCTATTATAGCTATCAACTATCAACTAAATACTTGATACATAACAATATTTTTGATGCATTGGTATTATGGCTATCAACATTGTTGATGAACTTTGAATTTTATCATTATTGTGAATTTTGACTTGGTATTACGGATATCAAATAAAAATAAATACACATACATTTTCATATCAAACACAAATTCTTGGTTGATACGTCTCAAATACTTTTTAATTAAGAAAAGTAATTATAAATGGTAGGTTTTTTTTCATTCCCTAGAATAAAATATATTGACGATGTTTAATTCGGTTGCAATAGGTATATTTTCGCATGCAAACAAAAAACGTATATTTCAGGATATTCAAAGGCAAAATTGATTTTTGAAGGAAGTTGGGATAAATTTGACGCAAGTCAGCAACTTTAAATTACGCAGAGCATTACGTGATTCTTTCAACCGAATGGATTTGGACGAACACATGTAATAAGATACTTTTCTTTAATTCTTGCATTGGTTGATGAAACGTCATTGCTGATTCATTCAAAACAAAGTTACCAATTGAGCGTAGGACACGTTGCTTACTATTCTGCTCTTAAATACATAAATACCACATAAAGAAACAAACTAATTTTTTATAAGAGCAATTACCTTTCTTGCACAAAGAATTTTTAATAATAAATAAAACTCATTCGCAATAAATGTATTCACAATCGGTCTAAAATTACCAGTTGATACCCGTAATACCAACTTATCAAATAAATGATAGAAATTATCGACTATCAAATTGATACTCATAATGAGGGTGTTATATATTAGATTGACCAGAGACGAAGCAGATCGGCGATGAGCCGATCATTTTTTTCAGCAGTTACATTTTACGAAAACAACATACAATAATAACTGGGACAGATTCTTGCCCTGTGCACTCAACAAAAACTGTTTTTAATGTCTTTATCAAGTACTTATTTCACTTGAGCATTTCGTATTGATCTACCACACATTTTCAGAAGTCGGCACACATACCTGGATAGCGATCGGGATTTTATAAAGAACAGAAAGAGAATTACGAAAGCATGAAATTATCTATACTGCTGAACAATATTGGCATATAATAAGAATTGCCAGCAAAAAAAGTAATATTTTGATAAACATTGAAAATCATTTTCAAGATCAAGATTAATATCAGGAACATAACTAAAAACATTTAAAATGCAAAATAAGTTTTCGTGACAATGTATAATGGATAAGAACAGACAAATATACAGTGGTGGAAAAAATAATAGACACAAGTGTCATCATTTTCGATACACAATATTTTGTTAGTCTTTCTATATTTTAATCGTACCTTATAATGCTCTCAAGTGGCAAAATTATTTTGCGCAAATAATTTGAGGCCAATGATATTCGATACTAAACAAAATTTTAAAAAGTCATCTATAATTTTAATAAATATGGATCGTGGATTACATTATACACCCTTTGTACGTGAAGTGATGAAAGAACGAAGACAAACTGGAAAAACGATGGTTGAAATTGCAAAAATTTTAAACAGTGTGAAGAAAAAAGTATTTGAAACTTTATATTCACGCCTAAAGTAGGAACAAGAGTAAAAAAAGATAAACTTCTTTGCGTTTTGATACACTATTGGTAATAATATGTAAAAACAAACCATTTCTCTCTTAAAGATAACTCAAAAATAAATTAAATGGATCGATGACAGCTAGAACAATAGGAAACCAGCTTATAGAAGCAAATCTTCTGGTAGAAGTCCACGAAAAGTGCCATTTTTTAACCAAGCAAAATATTATACAAATAATTCCCTTTGCAAACAAACACTCACACCGTTCTTATTGGAATAACGTTTTGTGGTCGGATGAAACGAAGATCAATTTGTTTACTTCCGATGGAAAAATGCATGTGCGAAGGCCAAAAAACAAGAAGTATAACTAAAAATACACAAAAAAGACATCGAAGTACGTTGGTGGGAATATAATGATTTAAGGGTACTTTTCAGCATCTGTTTTAGGACTCATATTTTGGATCAAAGATGAGATGTGCAATGTGGATTATGTCCACATCTTAAATTTAGTTATACTAACATTAACTGAAGAGGAGGTGCCAATCAAATGGAAGTTCATGCAGGATTATGACCTGAAGCACCCTTAATATTGATTAACAAATATAAACAAAAAAACAAATTCAATGTTATGGAATGGCTATAACGATCCCCTTGCCTTAACCCGATTGAACACTTATGGGGCATCCTAAAGCGAAGGATCGGATATTGTGAAACCAAAAAGAGAAAGATTTGTGGTCGAAAATTCTAAGGAAACGGTACTCCATACCCGTAAAGTTCCGAATTGGTAAATTCGATGTGTGAAAGAGTGCCACTAAGAGTGGAAGTTGTGACTATTCACAGCTTTCTCTTATTGTTTAAACAAATTAAGGATTGATAGTTTATTTACTTTACGTTATTATAGGAATATTGAAGTGTTTTTTTAGCTTAAATTGGCCCTCGGTCTTTTATTATTGCAAACTAAATTCTTAGCCATTTCATTAGCATAACGATTATTTTTCGACAAAATTACTCACTTGTGTTTTTTTAATTCAACTGATAAACCTATTGGTTTTCATTTACTACCTAGTCACATAAATTCAGGAAAGAATTCAACTTGATATAGTTCCTACTTATAGCTTTGGCCCCCCATAAAAGCAGGACTAGAATCTGTAATATTGTTTTCTACTCAAATGCGTTTTTTAAACGTGGCAATTAATTTTTTAGAATGGGTCACGACAGACGGTTACTTTTATTTAATCAATAAATTGCAAACGGTTTGAATATCACCAACATTTCAAAAAATGTGTTGGTTAAATGGCAAACTTCACATTCCAAACACCTTTTTTTAACTTGTATATCATCGTCAGGTAACTTGGAGAAGTTTAAGTTTTGTTTTTGTAATCAGATAATATAATCACGAAGTTACGATCAAATGTATGAACAAGTTCAATTAGATTTTCTTTATAAATGAATACGTCTTTTTAGATGAATATTTTCATAAAAAAATAAATAATCTTTGTTTATTTATTTCAGTTGGAAATAAAGACGACGATCCAGATCATAAAGTTGTTATTACCGAGGATGCACAGCGCTTTGCTCGACAAATGGACATTGAATTGTTCGAAACCTCTGCAAAGGATAACAAAAACGTCGAGGAAATGTTTTTATCGATCACCAGACAGGTTCTCAATCATAAATTCAAACAGACCCCACCATCAAACGAGACGATAAGTGTAAGGAAGCCAACTAACAATAAGAGAAGTCGAAGCAGATGCTGCTAGCTTTTGATGGACACGCTAAATGGAACAAAAACAAAATGTATTAATTATTTTTCTTTTGTTTGTTAATTTTGCTCAAAATTTGTGTTGTTTTTTTTATGTCGGTTCATCATCAAAATAATTACATTTCACTCAAAACTTGTATCCGTTTCAAAAATATCGTCGCAGTGAAACCAATAATAATAATACTTCCACAACATTAAAAAGAATAAAAAAAATCATCTTTTTAACTATTAAACAAAAACACACAAAAATCGAAAAGGCATTTTAACAACGGAAAATTTTAAAACAATTTGAATCCAGTAATATTTGATAATTTGTGTTAGGAAACAAAAAAACAACAACAACTACATATAAAAAAAGATACAAACGGAGTCCGAATTAAACGACGTGTTTTTTACATTTTTATATGCATTCTTTTATGTTTAGCCAAAAATATTTTTACAAAGATTTTGTAATTAATTAAGTATGAAAAAATAATAATAATTCAGAATGAAATACATAATAATTTATAATCTTAGAAATTTTGTTAAGTGTTAAATTTTTAATCGATGACAACGAAAACAATTAGCTGCAGTTTTCTTCTTTTTTTTGCTAGAAAAACGGTTCTTTTTTTAAACCTGCACAGAATTGAATAATGCATAGTATAGACTTAGTGGTTAGTCTTAAGAATCATTATGCTAGAGCTATTCAGATCAATTCCCAGCATAGTTTCTACTCTAAATATTGACTACAGGAATTTACAAGACCCTATCTTTCCGTTGAAAAGTTATTTTCAAAAAATGCCAACGACGAAATTAGGATTAAGTAGAAATATTTATATAAAAAGAATCCCTTACAACCCAGTAGAGGTGTTAAGTAGTACAGCTTGTAAGCCACCAAATAAAATTCATCCGGAACGTGAAAGTTTAATTTGGACTAAAACCCCAAAAGTGATATTGGTCTGTATTTTGGATATGTTGTGTTTCTAAATCCCTGGGTGTTAACCCACACAAAACCGATTTTGTCTTATTTTCGAGGAGATACAAAATTCCATTTGTCAACCTACCCTATATTAAAGGAATCCAATTAAAATTCTCAGACGAGATAAAAAACAAAACTAAATTGGAAACGCAACGTACAAGAGTCGAAAAAGCTACTGTAGCTCTCTCCAAAAAAGCAATTGGTAATAAATGGGGCTTACAACTTAGAATCACGCATTGGCTATACACATCAGTAATCAGACCGATTTTAATGTACGATGTGGCAGTATGGTGGACTGCTTTAGAGAAAGCTATAAACCGAGATAAATTAAATAAAGTCCAACGTTCAGCTTCCCTATGTATAAGCGAATCGCTTTGCACGACCCCATCTGCGGCACTGGACACCTTACTCTACCTAACATCTCTTGACATATTTAGCAAACAAATAGCTGAATGCTCTGCTATTCGCCTCAAAGCTTCGTCGCAGTGGATTAAAAACAACATCGGCCACTCCGTAATTCTTAGGTATTTAGAATCAATTCCAAAGCACACAGACTACACCATCCCCCAAATGCAATTCCAGATCTTTCTGAGAGGATAGGACAGACCTGGAAGATGGGTAAATTCATTTTTATACAGGTTCAAGAACAAAAGAAGGAGTTGGTTGAGGTGGAAACAATTCTTCATCTTCTTTGTACATGCCTTGCTCTGGCTCAAGAACACAATAATTACCTAGAAGAATTCTTCTTTAACGATCTAAATCATATCAGCATAATCAGCCTCTCACGTTTTGTAAGGAACTCAAACTGGTTTCATTGAGCTTAGGAGGAAGCCTCAAGATTCATGTGGTATCACAATGGGCCATTAAACTGGCCTAAGAGTGTCCGTTTCCATCTTGGACAGCCACTTTAACCTAACCTAAATCCCAATCTGCAGTTTCAAAAAAGTTTGACTAGTTGAATTGGAACTATTCGAGGGCATTTCGTAAGAATTTTAGGATATTAATATCTTCTAAACTGTCTTTTAGAAGTTTAGAACACAAGCATTTCATACTAAAGAGCTAACTCAACTGCACTCTATTAGGCCGAATGTTAAATTTAAAAAATACAAATTTCTCATTGATGTAAATTTTGTTTAAATAACAATGTATACCTTTTTTGTAGCAACCAAAATGCAACTGATTCATAACTCCTTTGATGTGCTTATGGTCGTCGCAAAGGCCAGACGTACTGGAAATCGCTGGAATCATCGGCATACGCGGGATCAAAACATCTCTCTTGCATTTTCAGTCTTGTTCCAGGTTGATTAATGATACGGAGCATGATGACATCTGATCCTACTTTTAACTGCAAGTTATGAGGTTATTGCAGTGAATTTAAAAACTTCGTGGGATAGTTGACTACGTAATAGTAGTTCATAAAGGTGACAACTGATTTAAAGGAAACTAACTGTCCCGGAAGAACATTCAACAACTTTATTTTTCGTCGCCAATATTGCTCGTTCACACAGTTCACACAAACTTAATAAACGCCTCTCCTGGGTCTGTGATGCAACAGAAAGCTGTGGAAAATGTGATGAATACGGTGGAGGTATCCACTGTGACTTCATGATTTCCAATGTCTAGCATCTGCTTTGCAGTTTCATTAAAAATACTAGCATGTTAATGTTTAATTGGAGTGTCTTTACGTACCGTTAGAAATATGTTGATCATCATTTCATCATTTCTTTCCGGTCGTTTTTCCCTCTTGAATAATTTGGATGTTCTTTAGTCGTAGGCCATAACGTAGAATTAGAAATAAGCTTAAGGCTTCTAGTATAAAACAGTGTCCATAAACCTTCGCATAACATCTAAACTACTGCTGAACAGCGCCATGGTCCCACCAGTACTAAAATTATGGATTCAAAACTTTGGTACTGAGTAAAAGTCTTTTTGACCTTGTAACCGAGAATTTTTATGAGGTAGCAAGATTTCAGACAATAATAATGAACTTTGTAATCTCAAAACAAATATTGTGACAAAAATTAAGCTCTGGAGCCTCGGTTGTGCTTAAGGGTGCACAATATCAACTCATGAACAGAAAAGCAAATTGTATGCATTCTTTATTGACTTTAAAGCAGCATTCGACTCAATCAAGGGGTGTACATTGAGTCCCATCTTGTTCTCGCTCTTCATAGATGACCTCCTAGATTACCTTCCAGGTGGTGTTGATTTAGCAGGATTTCGTATTAAGGCACTAATGTTTGCTAATGATAGCGTATTCTCCAGAAACACTACAACTTATGATAAAAAGAGTGTACCACTACTGCTGTCTTTGGAACCTTACAGTCAATACTCTAAAATCTAAGGTGATGATCTTTAAGAAAGGGGGTGAACGAAATCTATCGAATGAAAAATGGAATTTCAATGGATATAGAATGTGTTAACGAATACAAATATCTAGGAGTAATTTTTTCAAGGAACCTGAATTTGAAGAAACATTTTAGCGCGAAACTACAAAAGGCAAAAACTGCAATTAATATTTCATGGAAAAGATGCTTTATGAACGAAAACATAGCTCACAGTAGTAAATATAATGTATTTGAAGCAATTGCAGAAAGTATCCTTTTGTTTGGCTCACAAGTATTTGGATGCAAAAAGTTTCAAACGGTGGAGAAACTTTTAACACATTATGTGAAGAGAATATTTCGTCTGCCAAAAAATACTCCAAATTACGTGATTATGCTGGAAACCGGGCTCTATTTATAAAGACCCCTAAGATGCAAGCGGATAATGTATTGCACTTTTTTAGTATGAACGAATACCGACTTGTTAGAACACTAGTAGTAAAAGTTGTAGAAGACCAAAATCACTGGTACAGTGAGTGGTCGAGTCTCGCAGAAGGATGCAATTTAAATGTGGAAGATGTATCGCACAGTAAAGCTCTTATGTACAAGTTTATAGCAACGGTAGATGAGAAGTGTAGAGCAGAATATGAAGCTGAAGTTAAGAAGCGAACTACTCAACCTGAACTTCATACCGCACAGACCCGATTTACCACTGGAGTGTACTATTTGTAATTTAGCAGAAAGAGAGAACGTCATACATTTCGTCGGAACGTGTCCAACTTTAAGGGAAACTAGAAGAAATATCCTTGGAAGTGACTTTTTATCAAAGAAACAAGTTTTTAGTATGTTGAATCAGATGGATGTCTCCAAGCTGTATAACTTTTGCAAAGTTGCGTTATACATAGATCCAGAATTATGAATGAAGACTTCTGACACTTTAAATTTGCTAGTCACTTTTTTCCGTTTTTTAAATTGGTGTTTTTAAAAAGTTTTTTTTTTCTTAATTGTTTTTGTTGTTAAGTACAGTAATTTAATTTATTAAAGTTGTCAATCTGGCAGAATAATTGTACAATAATATTTAAATCAACAATCAATCTATCTATCCAACTCATAAACAGGTCGGATGGACAGATTTTTTTGAAAAGTAAGCAAACAAATCGAAAATTGTGTTTCCGCAAATAAATCCAGAAAATAAGTGGAGGATTCGATTAAAAAACCAGACCCAAATATATTTCTTACCTTTGGAATACCTTTCTTCAATACAAAGAAAAGTATCCAATGTAAGACTTTTAGAGAGTAGCCGTTTGCTAGGTAAAAAATAATAAGTGGATTTCTGTTTTCTTTTTTTTTAATACAAATGACAGAATATATTTCAAGTTTTTCGCATTAGTTGTGATCTTGGGGCATTCTAACCGACAATGTTGTGTTTTTCAAAATCCGGTATAGAAAACACAAACGGAAGACATCCAAATCGGATAAGGGTTCCATGGGTAAGAATAGCTGAACCTTCCCAACATCCGTTGATCATAGGTGGTGCGGGAGCACTGCTACATTTGCATTCGGGTTTGACAGGTCCAGTCATTCTGGAATAAATCAACAATACAAACAAAATTACTCACAAAATGTTTGATTCTTTCGAAGACTCGTATTTTTCTGTTTAAATTCTTATCCGTAGAATTTTTAGTCATAAGATATTTTATTGTAATTAAAAAAATATTTTTATAATTTAGAATAAAACAGAACACTCACCTTGCATTCTCGTCGAGAACAAAGTTCTTACGTTTAATTCCTCTTCGCTTGTCCAAAATCTCCTGCACCTTCTTGTGCAAATCAATCGTGATGTTTTTGTATTGTTTTGCTGGTGATGGTTCGACTTCTCTAAAATCACAAGTGTATAATTGTCCATTTACTTCAGTACCATGTTCTGAATAATTAATCAATTCATAATGTTTGCTTAAGTTATCATAGAAAATCGAGGCGTGCTTTGGAGAGACCCGTCTACATCGACCAATTCGGTCTAGACATAAATCGCTACTGCTTCCGCTACCAACGCTAAAACTCCTATATTGCATGAAAATAGATTCGTTCAAATCAATTTTTGTAAACCATTTGTCTTCTTCCAACAAATTGCCCAAAGGGGTGAGAACAGCCCGTGTTCTAATCTGTGATCTGGCAATTTGCGGCTCAAGCCTTATGGCAATTTCTAATGATTTTTCCATATCGGTTTTCTGTTTTGGTTTGTAGTTTTCATACTTGTCAATGTCGGCTTGATTCTTTTCTTCGGTGAACATTATCGACAGGCGATGGAGATCTTCTGGACAAAGAATTTGACTTGGCAGAACTGTGGGTGTTTTTTCATTGTCACGTATGAGTTCGCGAATTCGTTTTGCTGCCGATCTATTTTGATATTGCACCACCAAGTCGGTATTGTCCTTGATGATCTGCTGCAGTCGCTGAAAGGCAAGCTTTTTAATTATATCCACATCAAGGTACTTAAGTTCATAGTCTATATTAGCTCCTGTCAATTCTTTAACTCCTTCACTGGTTTCGATCTTCTTTTCGAGAGATTCGCTTAAGTCGTCAGTATTGGATGAATCTTCATCATCGTCTTCAGAATTACTTTCGTGGCTTTTCAATTGTTGTTTCTTCGCAACCTTCTTTAGTGGTTTCTTGTTATCTTTTGTGTTGTTTTCTTTGTTTCCAACAATGCTTTCAGCATTATTTTCAGATTCATCATCATCAAAACCTAACAAACCCGTTGAATTGGTTATAATTTGAACCTCTCGAAGTTTATCTCGAGCACATTTCATCGCCTCCAATTGTTCTCTGACACTTTCGGCTACTTTTTGCTTAACATTATCCGATTCCAAACAAATAGCATCGGGTAGAGGCTGTGTTGTTCTTTTGCGACGGTAAACATTCGAGCATCGGTAGACATCACGCAGTGATGGTAGAAGTTTGGGTGGATTCTCGTAGAGATACTGAATCATTGGTGGTATTTTGATGGAATCCACACAACGGGTACGGGCAGATTTAATTCGGAACGGTGGATTGCGTGTATGAATTCGGCGAAAGAATTCAGTTTTTACAACTTCATGATCAAAAGGAGTTGAGAACTTGTTCCAAAGTTTAACTCGCTCCGTCGCTGAAATACTATCCAGCATATGCCAATCCTAAGGAAAGTTTTTAAGGTATTCTAATTTGTGTCGTCAAATTAACAAAATTAACCAAACTTACTGCAAAGGTTTCTGGATGGTTCGGACACATCCACAATCCAGCGGGTAGAACTGTCATTGGGGGATCAAGGCAATCTTGATGGTAAAACAAGGAGCAGTAGTCACACGATACTAGAGGTGCCTTCTTACAGGATTTTCGACAGTAAAAGCAGGTTTTGGCCGGCAGAGGTACTAGTCCCTGCGAATCTAGTTCGTTGGGTTTGGAATTTCGGCGCACGCCTGGTTTTTTGCCATTTCCATTCTTAATTGGCTCAACTTTGGAAAAATAATTTTTTGATATAAGATTTTTGTTTAGGATGTTGTATCGAAAAACAAAAAAGGGGCTTAAAACAAAACACACATTTTTGAGAGTTCAACAGAAGATTCTTAATCACAATTTGAAAAGACTCGGACTGTCAAAAATGTAGAAAATAAGTTAAATAATATAATTTCTCCAGTTTCTTAATGAAAAACAAAACAGGTTAAAATTCACCGGAACACATTTTTTTCTGTACATCTCGAGAATTGAACTGCATCAAAATATACAACACAAAGTACCTGCAAATCTTATAAATTCCAAAACACCGTAGCGCGCTTTTAAATTTATATAATTTTTGAGTTAAAATCCACAAACCTTTATCGTTCCCTGGAAACTGCGTATGAATTTCGAGTTCTTTTGGCAATTCAAATTGTTTTGGATTCAGAGTACTGGCCGCTTTTATGAGCTCATAAAGAAGGTTAGGTTTCTTGTTTGCTTCGAAAGCTTTTGTTATGCCCAAACAAATTTTCTCCGATGTAGCAGCTGAATTCTTGTCTGCAGCTGTCACCGATGCAGGCTCGCTTGAAATAGAAGTCCGACTTCCGCTGCGATTGCGGAGGGACCGTATTTTCGGTGGAACAACATCGAGATCTGGGGTACTGGGCCGCGAGTGTTCAGATGATTCGGTCCCAAGAAGCTTATGACCAGCAGCTGTTCGCTCAACAGAACTGGATTTAGATGATATTGGTTTAGAAGTCATGCGACAATTGTGGCATAACCATTGTCCACTGGGTATGTCTTCCTCGTTTAGGGGAGGATCGCTGGAAACGATTCAAAATCATATTCAATTGGCAAACCTACAAAAATGGTAAACCACAACAATTTTACTCACTGGCACTGCAAATGAAAACTTGATGGACACCTATCACAACACAGAAGATTGCCACCTTCGTTGCAGGCATCACAAGAATCATGGTTATGCCCACGTCCTGGCCGTCGATAGTATGGGTGCTTGGTAACACTTGGCTTTTGTACAACTTTAACATCTTCTTCTGGCGGTGGCGGTTTGATAAGTATTTGAATTTGCTAATTTAAGAAAAAAAGAGTATACATTAATTGGAAATCAATCTAATAGCTTGAAAAGTTTATGGAATCTTTACCTCCATTATGGAATTCGATGTGATTGGTTCATGTTCCATTTTCGACATTTTAATAATTGTTGTCAATTGTTTTCTTGAAATTCCTCAATTGCTGAGTGATTTATTTGATGCAAAACTTATTGAAGAAACAAATTAGATGACAAATTAGCAAAAAAATCAATTTGAAAATAAATGTACGAATTTGGAGGCAAAACTTCGTACGGGTCGAACTTGCGTTTGTTTTGTTTGATATTTTATTTTGAAGTGTAAAATTTTGAGACCAAAAGTTATGACAGAAGCAACACTTCGAGGGAAATTTAAAAAATGATCCCAAATTAGAGTTAGACGCAGTGAGGTGAATATGATGAGGTTTTCTATGGGTAAAATAAATCAATATATTCTTGAAATAAATCTGTCAAAATAGAATCCCCTGTTTTTCATTCCATGGGTCAAATTAATTGATTTATTTAAGTTCAAATCTGCACATATAAACACAAACTTTGCTGAGCATTTAATAGCTCTGAATGAATCAACAGTGCGAATTGGATAATATTCAAATTTGACATAAGGATTTACTCAACCAGAAAAATACCAGTTTAGTGCAATGCAGATCACGAAAACTGTCAGAGTAAATTCAAGTAAAACTTCATACGTCCGTTGTCATATATATTTTATATATTATATTTTCTTTTTAATTTTCTACATACTTTTGTCAAAGTGATGCGGTGTTTGGAGAACACTGACAACAGAGATCCACCTTCACTAAAGGTAAGATTTAACTGAAAATAAACAAAAAACCTAGTTTGGTTAATTTTATTTTATATTTATATATGATACTGCAATATAAAAATGTATAATTTCTCATAAAATTTCTCCTTAGAATAGGCGCGCACACGAAACTTTTAGTTTCGAAACTGTTTGATTTCTAAACTGAGCACTATAGACTCATATGAGAGTCCGCGCACGTGTAGAAACCATTTTGTCGCCCATTCGAGCAACTTCTTAGTTTGTGTTTTGACACAAACTAGACGATCACCTCGAACAAAATTCCTTAGTTTGTGTCACAAGGAATTATTGGTAACTGCGCGTACATTCAACTAGATCGTTGTATAATTTTCTGTAAGTGCCAGACTGAGAAAAATGTAAGCAAGGTGAATAAATTATCGAACTATTTGGTTTCGAAAAAGTTGCATGTGCGCGCATAGCATAGTCTGCTTCACCAATTAAATTACTTACCAAAAGGATTTCAAATCCTTCTGGTACTGCATAATTATTTAAAGGTTACTCTAATTTTCCATTTGCAACGGTTTTGAAAAATGTCAAATGTCTGCCATTCTATTTTATTTGCAATTTCGGGTTTTCAAAATATTATAGAATGTCTGATAGAAGATAGCTAAATTTAAATTTTTCAAAGCATTTAATGAAACTACTGATTAGCTTTATGGAGGAAGAAAAAATATATACAAAAAAAAAGAAAAAAGTGACCTAGTCACATGACACGAAGAAGAAAAGTCGTTGTAACCAGCTTTAAGCCACTTTTAACAGCAAACGGTGTGGATCATTTAGAAGTGCGATGAAAATCAAATATAAAAACGTCAAAAGTGACATTTGGTCAAAATTGCTGTTCTTCTTGAGGATTATCGCATTGAAGGCTAGCCAATAGAATACAAAATCTATGCTAAAAAGTCCATCTACCTTCAGAACTAATATAATATTAATTGCTTTGCTTTTCAGTATGTCACACCCAATAAGTTACCTACTAATTTTGACAGTTCTTTTCACCTCACATCAATTACAGAATTTAGTTTGCGTGGGAAAGCAAATACGAATTTGTCATGTTTACTATAGTAAATGTCAAAAATCACTGAGAATTCATGTGCAACTCATTCATCGAATTCTGTTATAAAGATGATTATCTTATTCTCACTTTCAATACTTCTAGATTTCACTAAATTTGAATTATATACCAACACATTCTGGTCAACAATCTTTTTAGAAAAAGTTGATCACATTGAAAGTGTCAAAAATACTTAACCTGAGGCACCAGATCCATTTTTTTTTATAATATTATAATTTCACGCTAATGTCATTATTGCTTTGCTTCTTTGCGACCAACGTAACACTATATTTTAAGTGTGGTGAGTATGAGTGTTTGACTAATTTATCTCGGAATGGGTACAAAAATCGTTGCTATGGGTAATTTTGGCTGTCATGTCTTAAGTCATTCCTTCGTTGTTATCTATTTTTTGTAGTTCTGTGGTTACGACAAAGTCTGAAATGACATTTCTTCATAATATCAAACATTTTCCATATTTATATCAAAGTCTTACTTTTAATAGGAATTTCTTTTGTACAATTAAACAATTCAGCAGCCACAAGCAAAGGAAAAATTATGCAATCTTACCCCGTGCCGATCTTGTTTCCCAATTCAAACAGAAAGTGCATGAGGACGAAACACATCTCTGCCCGTCTGAGTGGAAGAAGCTCAGGGATGAACTCGTTGCCAATGTTAGGAATATTCACTTACAGAACATCGATGCACTTATCCTGGGTCAATGCAATGATACTAAAGACCTTCCAATCGCCAAAAACTATATTCAGTTTCTTGAAAGTGAAGGAATACAACCAAACAATGCCAGTCTAGGGAAGTTACTTAAAACCTACTACTTGGCAGGAAAAGACAGTAAGTTATCTCAATCAGATGAGTTGGAAATTATGAAAATATACAACAAAATTCGCGCTGATAGAGATGCTTTAGATGCAGGCACATGTGAAAATCTAATTCATGGCCTTTTGGCGACCTCTCACTGGAAGGATTGTGTAGATATTTTAAAAATAATACAATTATCAACATCACCTTCTATAGGAACATATTGTGCAGTTATTAGTAAGGCTTTCGCGTCCGGTCAAGAGCATCTAGGATGGACATACCTTGAGGAAATGATGGAATCTAATAAGCAGCCCACATGTGAGGTTTATATATCTTATATTGATTATGCCTCCATGGACCCTCTGACATTTGTTGAAAACATGGATAAAATGTTCGAATTTGTTGGTAAACATGAAATCCTAGTTAGTGAGGCTGTGATAGAAAAATTAAAGAGTTGCCTAGAAAGACTCGGACATGGAAATTACTTCGCCAACTTGAATTCCAATGGCAAATGCTCAAATTGCAAATCTCACATGAGAAACATTTCAATAAGTGACGATGAGTTTAAAACTTTAAGTACATCATTTTGGGAAAGAGTTCTTATACGAAAAGATGTCTTCCAGAAATCCACACCAAAAGAAGTTGAGGACTTCACTAAATTCATAGAAAAGACAGGTCCTTATGACTGTGTTATTGATGGCCTGAATGTCGCTTATTCGTGTGGAGCTAAAAAGCCTCCGAAAGTGTATGTCAACTTAGTAAGTATATGGATTGCACATCTAAGAATAATGTGTAACTATTTTATTGACCTTTAAGCTATCTTTAGTAGTTAAATACTTTAAGAGACAAGGAAAACATGTTTTAGTGTTAGGAAGGAAGCACATGAATAACTGGCCTAAGGAGGGAATGAGCTATGTCAAGAGAAATGCCTGCATGTTTCTAACGAACGATTTGTAAGCTATCAAAAATGTTGTTTATTTCTGCACTCGTATGATCAGTTTTCTTTTCGTTTCGTATAGATCTCATGACGATCCCTTTCTTTTGTATGCCGCAATCAAAAGTGGCCAAACAACGGACTTTTTTTCTAGGGATTTGATGAGATCGCACGCCTTTCTATTGGGTCCTGAATTAAAACACATTTTCAAACGATGGCAACAAGAGCATCAATATTCACTACTTACGGTCTCCGAAAAAGGAATTGTTGTTAAGGTTTGTAATTTTATATTTTTTAAAAATAGTTAATATTAGATTTAATTTTCTGTAGGAACCAACGCGCTACTTTAAATTCGCTCAAAAAGTTAACAACACTTGGCATTTACCGTACAAAGCTGTTTACTCACCAAATCCTCCAGAACTTTTGGAGGTACCTGAGAATTGGATTTGTATAAAATGGAATAAATAAATTGTTATTATAATTATTGTTTTATATTCATTTTTTATTAAAGTACACTTATGACGTATTTCATTGGTTGAAGCTAAGGGCAGCACATAAAAATACTCCTAACTAAGCAAAAAAGATCGGTTCTGGATTTCCCTCAAAAATGTGTGGAATTAGTTAAGTTGGCAAGATGCCGAAACATAAAGGGATTTTTTGTAATTTGAATACAAAGTATTCTTTTACAGTTTTTGGCAAGAGTAAAAGTTCCGATAGATGTAAATTGTTGGATATAGAAGTGTTGGGCCAGGGTGAGAAGTTTTACTAGAGTAAATTGTTGATTAAATGTAATATTAGGCTACTGAGTTTTTCAGAATCTATTTGGGGCTAAATAAAAAAAAGTTACTTTTTATATTTACTTACCTTTTACAAATTTATATATGCATATATAAATAGTATATTTGGAGTTTTTCCTTGGAAAAACTTGGATTGAAAAAGCTCAAAACCCTATCAGTCGGGACAGGAAACTTTTGCCCGTCTTCTAAAAAATTATACGTTATTATTCAAACAGAACACGATCCGGTTAAAAGTTGAACGCAACGGTCAAATTAAAGTTGCACAACGTCAAAGCGCAAAGAACAAGAATAAAAATAAGTTATTTTTAAATGTCAACTGCTACTGCTGCTCACTCTTCTCAACAAAAATTCTTAACTTTTTCTGTTTAAAGAAGTAACTACAATTTTTTGGGTTTGCTTACATGAATTATTGGTTTGTCGCAGTAAATTAAAAAGCAAAGACTTTTAGAACTAGGCCAATAGAAGATCAAAAGCTGACTGTATTCTGTTTGACATATCAGAACTTGGAGGGCCGAATCACGTTCTGTTTGACCAGGCCTTAAGAGTTCAAAACAATCAATTTTTGTCATACTTCAAACTTCATTTACAAAAACTGAAAATCGCCCTCCAATTAAGGAAACTATTGGAAAACAAGTCAAGAAAAATTTCCCTTACTGTCAAGTCTTCTTATGTCAAAATGCCAATTGGCTGCATTCAATCTCAGACAGATAGGGCATCTGGATCATTGACATCATTGACATACTATACATGGACTGCTAGTGGTGTGAATTTTCCATACAAAATTTGAATAAAAATGGTTCCACTTCAAATTTGCTACACTAGCCCTTTCAGGCACAGTGGCAAAAAAAGTTATGAAATATTTAGCGACATCTGTTTGTATTTAGTTGTGATAAGCTTTTTCTGACGTAGAAAGTCCTGACATCTAGTATAATTTGTTGAAGACAAACGATGCCATGTTTGTTTTTGCTGTGAGCAGCGCTGTCGTTTTGAAAATTTCAAGAGTAGTATTTTTCTATCATTTCGGGGAGCGTTTCCTAAATTGAGGAGTAAAACAAAAAAACAACAAACACATGCTTGGCCCATGAACAAAATTAAAAACTGAAAATAAAAATGGCCAAATTCGAAGTTAATTGGCCTATTGCGAAGGTTAATGTTCCGAAAACAGACAAATAGAAGGATATAATGTCGTACCAAATTTTTGCTTTCACTGCTTAAAGGCCAACATTTTAAAATAATGTAGTTGAAATAAATAATTTAAATTCATAACTTTTTTTATTAAATAAGAAATTGACAATTCAAATTATATTTTACATCAACATACATGTTTAAATTCATTATTGGGTAATTCGATGTTTCATATTTTCAGTTACAAACATTAAGGGGCCAATTATAGCTACCAATGAAATCGATCCAGACGGTGTATCCCCTTTGATTAGAAATGAAAATTATATAATCATCCATCGGAAATCACACAAAAAATTTGTTTTTTGAGAAAAAAAAATAATTGCGCATTTATTTTTCTCTACAACGGACGGACATTCATTTTCCTGAACAGCTGATACTTTATATTCAAAAGTGAAACAAATCGTTCCACTGATTCGTGTTAAAATTTCACACAATTCCAATGATAGATTTCTGTCAGTAAAATTTTGTCGGTGGATTTCAATCCGGACATTTTTTCAATGACAGAAATGTTTAAGGATAGCTATAAAAACAATGATTTGTTATTCTCGATTAAAGTTTTCGATGGCTCCCATTTTTCTGTGAAATTGTTTTTAAGGAGTTCCTTAGCAGTTAGAAGGGCATTTACCGTTTCGACCTTGAGTGAATTATTTTTTTATCTTTTATAAAGCTTATATCTGAAAATTTTCTTTCTGCTGTTGCACTATTATTGGGGCATTATGTTTTAAATTTTGGTTTTAATTGTAAACCAAATACAAATTTCTTTTCCGTTTTATTTTGGGGAGTAGTTTTCGTCCGTGGGTAGAGCAGCAGTTGACTCTGAAAATAGTAAAATACTACTATAGTAGCAAAAACGACAGCAATGGATGTGAGTATTAAATGTTACACAATTTTTCCGCATAGCCCTCTTTGCGCTAGTGTTTTGTCCGTTAAAAGTGGAACCATGTTGGCTACTAGCAGTCCATGTATAGTATGTCAATGATGTCAATGATCTGGATACTTTTTTGGTAGTGTTTTACGTGTAAAATAACAGCTGATCAAATCCAGCTGAGATGTCAAAAATGGAGTCCAAAGGTATCCAAGAATTACTGGGGTATGTAGGTATCTGACAGAACAGCTGATTCAACACATGGTTGCGTTGAACTTAGAGATGGCAGAGTAAATTACGTCAGGTAATCTACGCGGTAAACTACGTGTAGTTAATTAGATAAACTACACGAATGATTTGTTTCATTAACTACCCTATATTTGTTACGTGTGCTACCTTCACAAAAAACGTTAAATTTCAAAAAGAATTTAAAAAAACGAACTATACATAAGAACCAAATATCTTGCCTAAATGAACTAAATCCAGTAATTCGAAGTTTTGTGAAAGAAAAAAGCAAATTAAACGAGAGTTAGTTTTTCACACTTACACAGTTATCTTTTAGATGCAATTTGTCAATTTGGTGGTTGAATGGACATTTCAAACTACGTTTTGACGTCTGCCGCTACGTCTGCTACATTTAACTACGTTAACTACATTTAATTAGATTAACTACCTCATTTATGTAGCAGACGTAGCAAATGTAGTAAATCACAAAAAATCGTATTTCTGCCATCTCTGGTTGAACTTCAAGAAACTTGAAAATTGATTTCAGCTTTTGTATTTGTTGGTCAACAAAAAGATACAGAATGTTATTTGAAGTTGTATTTGAGGATTTTCTGTACATAATAGACGATGCAGAAGGTATTTACCTCCGGATTTTAGAAGGTAATTATGATCTATTTTTTAAACTTCAAAATTGACATATTTTGTTCTCGTTTTGTAGATGACTAATTTGCTAGGCCTTACCTCCAGTCTAGTGTTCAGCTTTCTGAAGTTGAAGAATCTCATCCTGTTTCAGAGGTAGAACAAAATACATGTAAATATATATTAATCTTTTGGAAATAAATAAATCTAACTTATTTTTATGTATAAAAGCAGATAGAGGCGGACAGCTTGTGGAGCTACAAGCAAACAAGGTCGCTGTTAGTAAGTAAAGGTAAGTTATTCTTTCTTTCAAATGATTCAAAACCCTAAAGAACCACTCTATTCACTTTTTTTAAGGTAGGGAACATAAATCCATTCTGCTATTCTTGGAGGAGTGCATAAAGAGAAAGAACCAGCTTTGAGACCCAAAAATCCGGCGAAGAACAAGAAATTGTAAAAGTTCTTGAAGAATACGGGTCAATTTTTGATGAGAAGGAATTACAAATAAAATTAAAGGTATGAAAAAACGCTACAAGATTCTTTTTTTTGTGAACAGCTGAAAGTTGTTTTTATTTTTTGACAGATATCTCAATACAGCTATCGAACTCGTTCAACAAGGTATCTAAAAATCCACCTATCCAAGATACCCTATAGAACACGAGATTGACCGCAGCCATTTTGTTTCTTTGAACTGAAAGCTGAACTTTGTAACTCTGTTTCATTTATTTACGGCACAATGGTTTTTCATATTTCATATTAGAAAACAAACTTTTTCTTTACAACACAAAACAAAACTTATTATGGACTTGCTACTTTGGTTTGATTCCGTTTTTAAAGAATGCAGTTGACTTGAAACAAAGTTAATTATGTTGTGTGAACCTGACCAATGTTCATGTTAAGAATATGTGGCGAATTTTCTTGTTTAATTTTCTAAACAATAACTTTGCTTTTCTACAATTTTGAAGGGCATTCTCCCTATTATATATGAAAGTAAACTCACAGCCAGGCTTCTGTCCGATAAATGACAGTTAACGGTGTTATATGTAAATTTGATAGGTTTTTTACACCATTATAAAAGAAATTCCGTATTTCTAATGAGAACAAGCTAAATGGAATCTTTGAACGACGTCAATTGTAGGGCAGAGTGTCATTTGAAGATAAAAGCGATGAGTCATGTTTTAAAAAAAAAAAAAGACAATCCAAAAAAAGTAAAAAGTAGTTATTACTGAAATGATGCAATAAATCGGACACCAGTGAACACAAAAGCAGTGTCCACTAACTTTAAAAACAAAAAATATTATTTAAAGTTCTCAAAACACAAACGTTTGTTAATATGACAGATTGACTAGTTTTGTAGTGCAACTTTGCATTCACAAAGCTATTTCAACTTTAACTAAGAAGCCACAACATATACTTTATTCATGTGCCCAAAGCCAAAAAAAAATGACTTGGCTATGTAGTTACTTGCTAAGCGAATACCGGTGTGGATCATTTAGAAGTGCGATGAAAATCAAATATAAAAACGTCAAAAGTGACATTTGGTCAAAATTGCTGTTCTTCTTGAGGATTATCGCATTGAAGGCTAGCCAATAGAATACAAAATCTATGCTAAAAAGTCCATCTACCTTCAGAACTAATATAATATTAATTGCTTTGCTTTTCAGTATGTCACACCCAATAAGTTACCTACTAATTTTGACAGTTCTTTTCACCTCACATCAATTACAGAATTTAGTTTGCGTGGGAAAGCAAATACGAATTTGTCATGTTTACTATAGTAAATGTCAAAAATCACTGAGAATTCATGTGCAACTCATTCATCGAATTCTGTTATAAAGATGATTATCTTATTCTCACTTTCAATACTTCTAGATTTCACTAAATTTGAATTATATACCAACACATTCTGGTCAACAATCTTTTTAGAAAAAGTTGATCACATTGAAAGTGTCAAAAATACTTAACCTGAGGCACCAGATCCATTTTTTTTTATAATATTATAATTTCACGCTAATGTCATTATTGCTTTGCTTCTTTGCGACCAACGTAACACTATATTTTAAGTGTGGTGAGTATGAGTGTTTGACTAATTTATCTCGGAATGGGTACAAAAATCGTTGCTATGGGTAATTTTGGCTGTCATGTCTTAAGTCATTCCTTCGTTGTTATCTATTTTTTGTAGTTCTGTGGTTACGACAAAGTCTGAAATGACATTTCTTCATAATATCAAACATTTTCCATATTTATATCAAGCCACAAGCAAAGGAAAAATTATGCAATCTTACCCCGTGCCGATCTTGTTTCCCAATTCAAACAGAAAGTGCATGAGGACGAAACACATCTCTGCCCGTCTGAGTGGAAGAAGCTCAGGGATGAACTCGTTGCCAATGTTAGGAATATTCACTTACAGAACATCGATGCACTTATCCTGGGTCAATGCAATGATACTAAAGACCTTCCAATCGCCAAAAACTATATTCAGTTTCTTGAAAGTGAAGGAATACAACCAAACAATGCCAGTCTAGGGAAGTTACTTAAAACCTACTACTTGGCAGGAAAAGACAGTAAGTTATCTCAATCAGATGAGTTGGAAATTATGAAAATATACAACAAAATTCGCGCTGATAGAGATGCTTTAGATGCAGGCACATGTAAAAATCTAATTCATGGCCTTTTGGCGACCTCTCACTGGAAGGATTGTGTAGATATTTTAAAAATAATACAATTATCAACATCACCTTCTATAGGAACATATTGTGCAGTTATTAGTAAGGCTTTCGCGTCCGGTCAAGAGCATCTAGGATGGACATACCTTGAGGAAATGATGGAATCTAATAAGCAGCCCACATGTGAGGTTTATATATCTTATATTGATTATGCCTCCATGGACCCTCTGACATTTGTTGAAAACATGGATAAAATGTTCGAATTTGTTGGTAAACATGAAATCCTAGTTAGTGAGGCTGTGATAGAAAAATTAAAGAGTTGCCTAGAAAGACTCGGACATGGAAATTACTTCGCCAACTTGAATTCCAATGGCAAATGCTCAAATTGCAAATCTCACATGAGAAACATTTCAATAAGTGACGATGAGTTTAAAACTTTAAGTACATCATTTTGGGAAAGAGTTCTTATACGAAAAGATGTCTTCCAGAAATCCACACCAAAAGAAGTTGAGGACTTCACTAAATTCATAGAAAAGACAGGTCCTTATGACTGTGTTATTGATGGCCTGAATGTCGCTTATTCGTGTGGAGCTAAAAAGCCTCCGAAAGTGTATGTCAACTTAGTAAGTATATGGATTGCACATCTAAGAATAATGAGTAACTATTTTATTGACCTTTAAGCTATCTTTAGTAGTTAAATACTTTAAGAGACAAGGAAAACATGTTTTAGTGTTAGGAAGGAAGCACATGAATAACTGGCCTAAGGAGGGAATGAGCTATGTCAAGAGAAATGCCTGCATGTTTCTAACGAACGATTTGTAAGCTATCAAAAATGTTGTTTATTTCTGCACTCGTATGATCAGTTTTCTTTTCGTTTCGTATAGATCTCATGACGATCCCTTTCTTTTGTATGCCGCAATCAAAAGTGGCCAAACAACGGACTTTTTTTCTAGGGATTTGATGAGATCGCACGCCTTTCTATTGGGTCCTGAATTAAAACACATTTTCAAACGATGGCAACAAGAGCATCAATATTCACTACTTACGGTCTCCGAAAAAGGAATTGTTGTTAAGGTTTGTAATTTTATATTTTTTAAAAATAGTTAATATTAGATTTAATTTTCTGTAGGAACCAACGCGCTACTTTAAATTCGCTCAAAAAGTTAACAACACTTGGCATTTACCGTACAAAGCTGTTTACTCACCAAATCCTCCAGAACTTTTGGAGGTACCTGAGAATTGGATTTGTATAAAATGGAATAAATAAATTGTTATTATAATTATTGTTTTATATTCATTTTTTATTAAAGTACACTTATGACGTATTTCATTGGTTGAAGCTAAGGGCAGCACATAAAAATACTCCTAACTAAGCAAAAAAGATCGGTTCTGGATTTCCGTCAAAAATGTGTGGAATTAGTTAAGTTGGCAAGATGCCGAAACATAAAGGGATTTTTTGTAATTTGAATACAAAGTATTCTTTTACAGTTTTTGGCAAGAGTAAAAGTTCCGATAGATGTAAATTGTTGGATATAGAAGTGTTGGGCCAGGGTGAGAAGTTTTACTAGAGTAAATTGTTGATTAAATGTGATATTAGGCTACTGAGTTTTTCAGAATCTATTTGGGGCTAAATAAAAAAAAGTTACTTTTTATATTTACTTACCTTTTACAAATTTATATATGCATATATAAATAGTATATTTGGAGTTTTTCCTTGGAAAAACTTGGATTGAAAAAGCTCAAAACCCTATCAGTCGGGACAGGAAACTTTTGCCCGTCTTCTAAAAAATTATACGTTATTATTCAAACAGAACACGATCCGGTTAAAAGTTGAACGCAACGGTCAAATTAAAGTTGCACAACGTCAAAGCGCAAAGAACAAGAATAAAAATAAGTTATTTTTAAATGTCAACTGCTACTGCTGCTCACTCTTCTCAACAAAAATTCTTAACTTTTTCTGTTTAAAGAAGTAACTACAATTTTTTGGGTTTGCTTACATGAATTATTGGTTTGTCGCAGTAAATTAAAAAGCAAAGACTTTTAGAACCAGGCCAATAGAAGATCAAAAGCTGACTGTATTCTGTTTGACATATCAGAACTTGGAGGGCCGAATCACGTTCTGTTTGACCAGGCCTTAAGAGTTCAAAACAATCAATTTTTGTCATACTTCAAACTTCATTTACAAAAACTGAAAATCGCCCTCCAATTAAGGAAACTATTGGAAAACAAGTCAAGAAAAATCTCCCTTACTGTCAAGTCTTCTTATGTCAAAATGCCAATTGGCTGCATTCAATCTCAGACAGATAGGGCATCTGGATCATTGACATCATTGACATACTATACATGGACTGCTAGTGGTGTGAATTTTCCATACAAAATTTGAATAAAAATGGTTCCACTTCAAATTTGCTACACTAGCCCTTTCAGGCACAGTGGCAAAAAAAGTTATGAAATATTTAGCGACATCTGTTTGTATTTAGTTGTGATAAGCTTTTTCTGACGTAGAAAGTCCTGACATCTAGTATAATTTGTTGAAGACAAACGATGCCATGTTTGTTTTTGCTGTGAGCAGCGCTGTCGTTTTGAAAATTTCAAGAGTAGTATTTTTCTATCATTTCGGGGAGCGTTTCCTAAATTGAGGAGTAAAACAAAAAAACAACAAACACATGCTTGGCCCATGAACAAAATTAAAAACTGAAAATAAAAATGGCCAAATTCGAAGTTAATTGGCCTATTGCGAAGGTTAATGTTCCGAAAACAGACAAATAGAAGGATATAATGTCGTACCAAATTTTTGCTTTCACTGCTTAAAGGCCAACATTTTAAAATAATGTAGTTGAAATAAATAATTTAAATTCATAACTTTTTTTATTAAATAAGAAATTGACAATTCAAATTATATTTTACATCAACATACATGTTTAAATTCATTATTGGGTAATTCGATGTTTCATATTTTCAGTTACAAACATTAAGGGGCCAATTATAGCTACCAATGAAATCGATCCAGACGGTGTATCCCCTTTGATTAGAAATGAAAATTATATAATCATCCATCGGAAATCACACAAAAAATTTGTTTTTTGAGAAAAAAAAATAATTGCGCATTTATTTTTCTCTACAACGGACGGACATTCATTTTCCTGAACAGCTGATACTTTATATTCAAAAGTGAAACAAATCGTTCCACTGATTCGTGTTAAAATTTCACACAATTCCAATGATAGATTTCTGTCAGTAAAATTTTGTCGGTGGATTTCAATCCGGACATTTTTTCAATGACAGAAATGTTTAAGGATAGCTATAAAAACAATGATTTGTTATTCTCGATTAAAGTTTTCGATGGCTCCCATTTTTCTGTGAAATTGTTTTTAAGGAGTTCCTTAGCAGTTAGAAGGGCATTTACCGTTTCGACCTTGAGTGAATTATTTTTTTATCTTTTATAAAGCTTATATCTGAAAATTTTCTTTCTGCTGTTGCACTATTATTGGGGCATTATGTTTTAAATTTTGGTTTTAATTGTAAACCAAATACAAATTTCTTTTCCGTTTTATTTTGGGGAGTAGTTTTCGTCCGTGGGTAGAGCAGCAGTTGACTCTGAAAATAGTAAAATACTACTATAGTAGCAAAAACGACAGCAATGGATGTGAGTATTAAATGTTACACAATTTTTCCGCATAGCCCTCTTTGCGCTAGTGTTTTGTCCGTTAAAAGTGGAACCATGTTGGCTACTAGCAGTCCATGTATAGTATGTCAATGATGTCAATGATCTGGATACTTTTTTGGTAGTGTTTTACGTGTAAAATAACAGCTGATCAAATCCAGCTGAGATGTCAAAAATGGAGGTATCTGACAGAACAGCTGATTCAACACATGGTTGCGTTGAACTTAGAGATGGCAGAGTAAATTACGTCAGGTAATCTACGCGGTAAACTACGTGTAGTTGATTAGATAAACTACACGAATGATTTGTTTCATTAACTACCCTATATTTGTTACGTGTGCTACCTTCACAAAAAACGTTAAATTTCAAAAAGAATTTAAAAAAAACGAACTATACATAAGAACCAAATATCTTGCCTAAATGAACTAAATCCAGTAATTCGAAGTTTTGTGAAAGAAAAAAGCAAATTAAACGAGAGTTAGTTTTTCACACTTACACAGTTATCTTTTAGATGCAATTTGTCAATTTGGTGGTTGAATGGACATTTCAAACTACGTTTTGACGTCTGCCGCTACGTCTGCTACATTTAACTACGTTAACTACATTTAATTAGATTAACTACCTCATTTATGTAGCAGACGTAGCAAATGTAGTAAATCACAAAAAATCGTATTTCTGCCATCTCTGGTTGAACTTCAAGAAACTTGAAAATTGATTTCAGCTTTTGTATTTGTTGGTCAACAAAAAGATACAGAATGTTATTTGAAGTTGTATTTGAGGATTTTCTGTACATAATAGACGATGCAGAAGGTATTTACCTCCGGATTTTAGAAGGTAATTATGATCTATTTTTTAAACTTCAAAATTGACATATTTTGTTCTCGTTTTGTAGATGACTAATTTGCTAGGCCTTACCTCCAGTCTAGTGTTCAGCTTTCTGAAGTTGAAGAATCTCATCCTGTTTCAGAGGTAGAACAAAATACATGTAAATATATATTAATCTTTTGGAAATAAATAAATCTAACTTATTTTTATGTATAAAAGCAGATAGAGGCGGCCAGCTTGTGGAGCTACAAGCAAACAAGGTCGCTGTTAGTAAGTAAAGGTAAGTTATTCTTTCTTTCAAATGATTCAAAACCCTAAAGAACCACTCTATTCACTTTTTTTAAGGTAGGGAACATAAATCCATTCTGCTATTCTTGGAGGAGTGCATAAAGAGAAAGAACCAGCTTTGAGACCCAAAAATCCGGCGAAGAACAAGAAATTGTAAAAGTTCTTGAAGAATACGGGTCAATTTTTGATGAGAAGGAATTACAAATAAAATTAAAGGTATGAAAAAACGCTACAAGATTCTTTTTTTTGTGAACAGCTGAAAGTTGTTTTTATTTTTTGACAGATATCTCAATACAGCTATCGAACTCGTTCAACAAGGTATCTAAAAATCCACCTATCCAAGATACCCTATAGAACACGAGATTGACCGCAGCCATTTTGTTTCTTTGAACTGAAAGCTGAACTTTGTAACTCTGTTTCATTTATTTACGGCACAATGGTTTTTCATATTTCATATTAGAAAACAAACTTTTTCTTTACAACACAAAACAAAACTTATTATGGACTTGCTACTTTGGTTTGATTCCGTTTTTAAAGAATGCAGTTGACTTGAAACAAAGTTAATTATGTTGTGTGAACCTGACCAATGTTCATGTTAAGAATATGTGGCGAATTTTCTTGTTTAATTTTCTAAACAATAACTTTGCTTTTCTACAATTTTGAAGGGCATTCTCCCTATTATATATGAAAGTAAACTCACAGCCAGGCTTCTGTCCGATAAATGACAGTTAACGGTGTTATATGTAAATTTGATAGGTTTTTTACACCATTATAAAAGAAATTCCGTATTTCTAATGAGAACAAGCTAAATGGAATCTTTGAACGACGTCAATTGTAGGGCAGAGTGTCATTTGAAGATAAAAGCGATGAGTCATGTTTTAAAAAAAAAAAAAGACAATCCAAAAAAAGTAAAAAGTAGTTATTACTGAAATGATGCAATAAATCGGACACCAGTGAACACAAAAGCAGTGTCCACTAACTTTAAAAACAAAAAATATTATTTAAAGTTCTCAAAACACAAACGTTTGTTAATATGACAGATTGACTAGTTTTGTAGTGCAACTTTGCATTCACAAAGCTATTTCAACTTTAACTAAGAAGCCACAACATATACTTTATTCATGTGCCCAAAGCCAAAAAAAAATGACTTGGCTATGTAGTTACTTGCTAAGCGAATACCGGTGTGGATCATTTAGAAGTGCGATGAAAATCAAATATAAAAACGTCAAAAGTGACATTTGGTCAAAATTGCTGTTCTTCTTGAGGATTATCGCATTGAAGGCTAGCCAATAGAATACAAAATCTATGCTAAAAAGTCCATCTACCTTCAGAACTAATATAATATTAATTGCTTTGCTTTTCAGTATGTCACACCCAATAAGTTACCTACTAATTTTGACAGTTCTTTTCACCTCACATCAATTACAGAATTTAGTTTGCGTGGGAAAGCAAATACGAATTTGTCATGTTTACTATAGTAAATGTCAAAAATCACTGAGAATTCATGTGCAACTCATTCATCGAATTCTGTTATAAAGATGATTATCTTATTCTCACTTTCAATACTTCTAGATTTCACTAAATTTGAATTATATACCAACACATTCTGGTCAACAATCTTTTTAGAAAAAGTTGATCACATTGAAAGTGTCAAAAATACTTAACCTGAGGCACCAGATCCATTTTTTTTTATAATATTATAATTTCACGCTAATGTCATTATTGCTTTGCTTCTTTGCGACCAACGTAACACTATATTTTAAGTGTGGTGAGTATGAGTGTTTGACTAATTTATCTCGGAATGGGTACAAAAATCGTTGCTATGGGTAATTTTGGCTGTCATGTCTTAAGTCATTCCTTCGTTGTTATCTATTTTTTGTAGTTCTGTGGTTACGACAAAGTCTGAAATGACATTTCTTCATAATATCAAACATTTTCCATATTTATATCAAGCCACAAGCAAAGGAAAAATTATGCAATCTTACCCCGTGCCGATCTTGTTTCCCAATTCAAACAGAAAGTGCATGAGGACGAAACACATCTCTGCCCGTCTGAGTGGAAGAAGCTCAGGGATGAACTCGTTGCCAATGTTAGGAATATTCACTTACAGAACATCGATGCACTTATCCTGGGTCAATGCAATGATACTAAAGACCTTCCAATCGCCAAAAACTATATTCAGTTTCTTGAAAGTGAAGGAATACAACCAAACAATGCCAGTCTAGGGAAGTTACTTAAAACCTACTACTTGGCAGGAAAAGACAGTAAGTTATCTCAATCAGATGAGTTGGAAATTATGAAAATATACAACAAAATTCGCGCTGATAGAGATGCTTTAGATGCAGGCACATGTAAAAATCTAATTCATGGCCTTTTGGCGACCTCTCACTGGAAGGATTGTGTAGATATTTTAAAAATAATACAATTATCAACATCACCTTCTATAGGAACATATTGTGCAGTTATTAGTAAGGCTTTCGCGTCCGGTCAAGAGCATCTAGGATGGACATACCTTGAGGAAATGATGGAATCTAATAAGCAGCCCACATGTGAGGTTTATATATCTTATATTGATTATGCCTCCATGGACCCTCTGACATTTGTTGAAAACATGGATAAAATGTTCGAATTTGTTGGTAAACATGAAATCCTAGTTAGTGAGGCTGTGATAGAAAAATTAAAGAGTTGCCTAGAAAGACTCGGACATGGAAATTACTTCGCCAACTTGAATTCCAATGGCAAATGCTCAAATTGCAAATCTCACATGAGAAACATTTCAATAAGTGACGATGAGTTTAAAACTTTAAGTACATCATTTTGGGAAAGAGTTCTTATACGAAAAGATGTCTTCCAGAAATCCACACCAAAAGAAGTTGAGGACTTCACTAAATTCATAGAAAAGACAGGTCCTTATGACTGTGTTATTGATGGCCTGAATGTCGCTTATTCGTGTGGAGCTAAAAAGCCTCCGAAAGTGTATGTCAACTTAGTAAGTATATGGATTGCACATCTAAGAATAATGAGTAACTATTTTATTGACCTTTAAGCTATCTTTAGTAGTTAAATACTTTAAGAGACAAGGAAAACATGTTTTAGTGTTAGGAAGGAAGCACATGAATAACTGGCCTAAGGAGGGAATGAGCTATGTCAAGAGAAATGCCTGCATGTTTCTAACGAACGATTTGTAAGCTATCAAAAATGTTGTTTATTTCTGCACTCGTATGATCAGTTTTCTTTTCGTTTCGTATAGATCTCATGACGATCCCTTTCTTTTGTATGCCGCAATCAAAAGTGGCCAAACAACGGACTTTTTTTCTAGGGATTTGATGAGATCGCACGCCTTTCTATTGGGTCCTGAATTAAAACACATTTTCAAACGATGGCAACAAGAGCATCAATATTCACTACTTACGGTCTCCGAAAAAGGAATTGTTGTTAAGGTTTGTAATTTTATATTTTTTAAAAATAGTTAATATTAGATTTAATTTTCTGTAGGAACCAACGCGCTACTTTAAATTCGCTCAAAAAGTTAACAACACTTGGCATTTACCGTACAAAGCTGTTTACTCACCAAATCCTCCAGAACTTTTGGAGGTACCTGAGAATTGGATTTGTATAAAATGGAATAAATAAATTGTTATTATAATTATTGTTTTATATTCATTTTTTATTAAAGTACACTTATGACGTATTTCATTGGTTGAAGCTAAGGGCAGCACATAAAAATACTCCTAACTAAGCAAAAAAGATCGGTTCTGGATTTCCGTCAAAAATGTGTGGAATTAGTTAAGTTGGCAAGATGCCGAAACATAAAGGGATTTTTTGTAATTTGAATACAAAGTATTCTTTTACAGTTTTTGGCAAGAGTAAAAGTTCCGATAGATGTAAATTGTTGGATATAGAAGTGTTGGGCCAGGGTGAGAAGTTTTACTAGAGTAAATTGTTGATTAAATGTGATATTAGGCTACTGAGTTTTTCAGAATCTATTTGGGGCTAAATAAAAAAAAGTTACTTTTTATATTTACTTACCTTTTACAAATTTATATATGCATATATAAATAGTATATTTGGAGTTTTTCCTTGGAAAAACTTGGATTGAAAAAGCTCAAAACCCTATCAGTCGGGACAGGAAACTTTTGCCCGTCTTCTAAAAAATTATACGTTATTATTCAAACAGAACACGATCCGGTTAAAAGTTGAACGCAACGGTCAAATTAAAGTTGCACAACGTCAAAGCGCAAAGAACAAGAATAAAAATAAGTTATTTTTAAATGTCAACTGCTACTGCTGCTCACTCTTCTCAACAAAAATTCTTAACTTTTTCTGTTTAAAGAAGTAACTACAATTTTTTGGGTTTGCTTACATGAATTATTGGTTTGTCGCAGTAAATTAAAAAGCAAAGACTTTTAGAACCAGGCCAATAGAAGATCAAAAGCTGACTGTATTCTGTTTGACATATCAGAACTTGGAGGGCCGAATCACGTTCTGTTTGACCAGGCCTTAAGAGTTCAAAACAATCAATTTTTGTCATACTTCAAACTTCATTTACAAAAACTGAAAATCGCCCTCCAATTAAGGAAACTATTGGAAAACAAGTCAAGAAAAATCTCCCTTACTGTCAAGTCTTCTTATGTCAAAATGCCAATTGGCTGCATTCAATCTCAGACAGATAGGGCATCTGGATCATTGACATCATTGACATACTATACATGGACTGCTAGTGGTGTGAATTTTCCATACAAAATTTGAATAAAAATGGTTCCACTTCAAATTTGCTACACTAGCCCTTTCAGGCACAGTGGCAAAAAAAGTTATGAAATATTTAGCGACATCTGTTTGTATTTAGTTGTGATAAGCTTTTTCTGACGTAGAAAGTCCTGACATCTAGTATAATTTGTTGAAGACAAACGATGCCATGTTTGTTTTTGCTGTGAGCAGCGCTGTCGTTTTGAAAATTTCAAGAGTAGTATTTTTCTATCATTTCGGGGAGCGTTTCCTAAATTGAGGAGTAAAACAAAAAAACAACAAACACATGCTTGGCCCATGAACAAAATTAAAAACTGAAAATAAAAATGGCCAAATTCGAAGTTAATTGGCCTATTGCGAAGGTTAATGTTCCGAAAACAGACAAATAGAAGGATATAATGTCGTACCAAATTTTTGCTTTCACTGCTTAAAGGCCAACATTTTAAAATAATGTAGTTGAAATAAATAATTTAAATTCATAACTTTTTTTATTAAATAAGAAATTGACAATTCAAATTATATTTTACATCAACATACATGTTTAAATTCATTATTGGGTAATTCGATGTTTCATATTTTCAGTTACAAACATTAAGGGGCCAATTATAGCTACCAATGAAATCGATCCAGACGGTGTATCCCCTTTGATTAGAAATGAAAATTATATAATCATCCATCGGAAATCACACAAAAAATTTGTTTTTTGAGAAAAAAAAATAATTGCGCATTTATTTTTCTCTACAACGGACGGACATTCATTTTCCTGAACAGCTGATACTTTATATTCAAAAGTGAAACAAATCGTTCCACTGATTCGTGTTAAAATTTCACACAATTCCAATGATAGATTTCTGTCAGTAAAATTTTGTCGGTGGATTTCAATCCGGACATTTTTTCAATGACAGAAATGTTTAAGGATAGCTATAAAAACAATGATTTGTTATTCTCGATTAAAGTTTTCGATGGCTCCCATTTTTCTGTGAAATTGTTTTTAAGGAGTTCCTTAGCAGTTAGAAGGGCATTTACCGTTTCGACCTTGAGTGAATTATTTTTTTATCTTTTATAAAGCTTATATCTGAAAATTTTCTTTCTGCTGTTGCACTATTATTGGGGCATTATGTTTTAAATTTTGGTTTTAATTGTAAACCAAATACAAATTTCTTTTCCGTTTTATTTTGGGGAGTAGTTTTCGTCCGTGGGTAGAGCAGCAGTTGACTCTGAAAATAGTAAAATACTACTATAGTAGCAAAAACGACAGCAATGGATGTGAGTATTAAATGTTACACAATTTTTCCGCATAGCCCTCTTTGCGCTAGTGTTTTGTCCGTTAAAAGTGGAACCATGTTGGCTACTAGCAGTCCATGTATAGTATGTCAATGATGTCAATGATCTGGATACTTTTTTGGTAGTGTTTTACGTGTAAAATAACAGCTGATCAAATCCAGCTGAGATGTCAAAAATGGAGGTATCTGACAGAACAGCTGATTCAACACATGGTTGCGTTGAACTTAGAGATGGCAGAGTAAATTACGTCAGGTAATCTACGCGGTAAACTACGTGTAGTTGATTAGATAAACTACACGAATGATTTGTTTCATTAACTACCCTATATTTGTTACGTGTGCTACCTTCACAAAAAACGTTAAATTTCAAAAAGAATTTAAAAAAAACGAACTATACATAAGAACCAAATATCTTGCCTAAATGAACTAAATCCAGTAATTCGAAGTTTTGTGAAAGAAAAAAGCAAATTAAACGAGAGTTAGTTTTTCACACTTACACAGTTATCTTTTAGATGCAATTTGTCAATTTGGTGGTTGAATGGACATTTCAAACTACGTTTTGACGTCTGCCGCTACGTCTGCTACATTTAACTACGTTAACTACATTTAATTAGATTAACTACCTCATTTATGTAGCAGACGTAGCAAATGTAGTAAATCACAAAAAATCGTATTTCTGCCATCTCTGGTTGAACTTCAAGAAACTTGAAAATTGATTTCAGCTTTTGTATTTGTTGGTCAACAAAAAGATACAGAATGTTATTTGAAGTTGTATTTGAGGATTTTCTGTACATAATAGACGATGCAGAAGGTATTTACCTCCGGATTTTAGAAGGTAATTATGATCTATTTTTTAAACTTCAAAATTGACATATTTTGTTCTCGTTTTGTAGATGACTAATTTGCTAGGCCTTACCTCCAGTCTAGTGTTCAGCTTTCTGAAGTTGAAGAATCTCATCCTGTTTCAGAGGTAGAACAAAATACATGTAAATATATATTAATCTTTTGGAAATAAATAAATCTAACTTATTTTTATGTATAAAAGCAGATAGAGGCGGCCAGCTTGTGGAGCTACAAGCAAACAAGGTCGCTGTTAGTAAGTAAAGGTAAGTTATTCTTTCTTTCAAATGATTCAAAACCCTAAAGAACCACTCTATTCACTTTTTTTAAGGTAGGGAACATAAATCCATTCTGCTATTCTTGGAGGAGTGCATAAAGAGAAAGAACCAGCTTTGAGACCCAAAAATCCGGCGAAGAACAAGAAATTGTAAAAGTTCTTGAAGAATACGGGTCAATTTTTGATGAGAAGGAATTACAAATAAAATTAAAGGTATGAAAAAACGCTACAAGATTCTTTTTTTTGTGAACAGCTGAAAGTTGTTTTTATTTTTTGACAGATATCTCAATACAGCTATCGAACTCGTTCAACAAGGTATCTAAAAATCCACCTATCCAAGATACCCTATAGAACACGAGATTGACCGCAGCCATTTTGTTTCTTTGAACTGAAAGCTGAACTTTGTAACTCTGTTTCATTTATTTACGGCACAATGGTTTTTCATATTTCATATTAGAAAACAAACTTTTTCTTTACAACACAAAACAAAACTTATTATGGACTTGCTACTTTGGTTTGATTCCGTTTTTAAAGAATGCAGTTGACTTGAAACAAAGTTAATTATGTTGTGTGAATCTGACCAATGTTCATGTTAAGAATATGTGGCGAATTTTCTTGTTTAATTTTCTAAACAATAACTTTGCTTTTCTACAATTTTGAAGGGCATTCTCCCTATTATATATGAAAGTAAACTCACAGCCAGGCTTCTGTCCGATAAATGACAGTTAACGGTGTTATATGTAAATTTGATAGGTTTTTTACACCATTATAAAAGAAATTCCGTATTTCTAATGAGAACAAGCTAAATGGAATCTTTGAACGACGTCAATTGTAGGGCAGAGTGTCATTTGAAGATAAAAGCGATGAGTCATGTTTTTAAAAAAAAAAAAAGACAATCCAAAAAAAGTAAAAAGTAGTTATTACTGAAATGATGCAATAAATCGGACACCAGTGAACACAAAAGCAGTGTCCACTAACTTTAAAAACAAAAAATATTATTTAAAGTTCTCAAAACACAAACGTTTGTTAATATGACAGATTGACTAGTTTTGTAGTGCAACTTTGCATTCACAAAGCTATTTCAACTTTAACTAAGAAGCCACAACATATACTTTATTCATGTGCCCAAAGCCAAAAAAAAATGACTTGGCTATGTAGTTACTTGCTAAGCGAATACCCCTATTCAAAGAAATTGTATATAGACGTGTTCCATGAGGGGAGAGTGATTCAGTTAAAAATTACCACCAAAATGAACGCGGCCACACAATTGACATTTCTCTGCATCATATGTCACCCGTTCATTCCTTTTCAAGTAGCATCTTCTTTATTGTTAAACTAACTTTAAATTCTTGAATCTTGATAGAAATTTATCTTACGCTGTTTGAGAACATTCCTATAATGGTTTTATAATGTCCGTAGAAGTACTAAATAATATAAATCTCAATTCTGTTTCAATCGAAACACTAAATGAGCTCCAGCAACTCGAGAAATGTGGCGAAGTTTTCCTCGAAAGACATTTGGGGAATCTTATTTACGTTTGCAATCTCTGCGACGATAAATTCAAATCTGCTGATGGATTCTCAGATCACATAGCAGAAATCCATATAACAGTAGAAAACTTCATCACCTATGAACCTAGTGAATCTGATGCCGAGGTGGAAACTGTTGTAAATAAAGAAATTGACCCAATCGGGAAGTCTACCACCGAACAGGATGAAGAATACAATACACTTGACTATGAAATCTTGGTAAGTAGGATCCTACACATTGCATGTAAATCATTTTATTAATATATGCCTCTTAGATGAAGCTTGAAGAAAACACTTCAAGTGAGAGCCTTAAAGAAGAACTAATTCTTATTGCTGATGGACAAATCAAAGAAGACTTGGAGGAGCAAGAAATCAAACAAATACAAAAAGAAGAACCAACAAATGATGTACCGAAACCATTTGAAATAAGCTTATACGAGGAAGAAGAGCTGCAATTAGAAAATTTGTCACCTCTGCCTGAGGAAAAAATTAAAGAAGATAAGGAAGCTGTTGATCCCAGTGATGAAGAAATTTTGCGTTCAAAACTAACATGCAAGTTTTGTGGTGAGCAATTCGATTATGTTAAAAGAATGCGGGAGCATGATTGTGGTCTAAATAAGAAAAAGAAGAAGCATTTCTGTTCTGTTTGTGGCAAAGAATTCAAAAAGAAATCGGGTTTGGACATTCATTCTTTGTTGCACAAGGGAGAAAAACCACATAAATGCGACATCTGTGGAACAGCATACGCCTGCAAGCAGAATCTGATTGTCCATGTGCGACGACACACTGGTGAGAAACCGTTCAAATGTGACTACTGTGACAGAAGATTCGCTTCATCTACAGAAAGAATCTCCCATATGAGAACGCACACTGGTGATCGACCGTTTGTGTGTGAACTTTGTGGAAAAGGCCACTCATCGTCATCGCAACTCACAGAGCATATGCATAGACATTTGGATATACGAAATTATGCTTGTGAAGTTTGTGATAAACGCTTTAGAAATTCCTACAATCTGCGAATGCATCGACTTACACACGACAAAGGACCCAGACAGCACCAATGTAGCCAATGTTCATCAACATTTAAAACACCCAGCAGTTTGTTGCAACATTCTAAGATCCATGAAAAAGTGAAAAAGTATGTTTGCAAAATCTGTGGACGAGCTTTTGCCCAGCACCCCGGGCTTTATAGTCATATGAAATCACACGCTTCATCTCCTTGATTTAGAAAATAAAAACAAAATACTTTAATACAGAATCTTGTGTTTCCAATTCTTTTCATCATAGATTTTTTAGGAAATTGATAAGTTAACGTCAATGACGGATCCAGGGGGGGGGGGGGGGGTGCCGTAGGGGTCATGATATCACCCTGGGAGATAATTTGTTTGTTTCAACTCAAATTTTTGTTTTCATTCAATTTAGAATTTGAAAAAAAACTTTAGTCATGCTTTAAATAATTTGTATTTAATTTGTTTCTAAGAAAACGAGCAAATGTTCAGGTTCTTAAGAAGAAACCTTGAATAAGAAATAGTCTATTTCAAAATATACCTACATATGTTGGTATTGCTCCAGAAGGGTACCCCTCGTAGAACCTTCATTTTTTAAGATTTCTCAAGAACTAATCAATAATCTTCTTTTTCTGTGCAAGACCTTGTCGATGATCAAATTGATGTTGATTTTTGATTATCAAAAATTTAATTTTTTTTTGATTAAAAAAAAAAATATTAATTTTGTTTAAAAAACTCGATAACGAAATTTAAATGTAAAATGTATATCTATAAGCACTTTATTTAGTGTTTACCAAAATTATTTTAAAGACAAAATTTAAAATGATTTTCGAAAAAAATAAGTTACAATTTTAAATCTTTAAATATAGGAAATATTTTTTTATACAGTTCCAGCGACCAAGTCGTCCATTATATTTTTTTCAAAATTGATTTTCGGTTGAATACAAAAGATATTAGAAAATTAAATAAATGTGCTTTTGAAGTGCATTTGCTGTGGATGCTCTATAAATCAGATTTAAACACGAATTTCAAGAATATAAATGGTCAAAAAATGGCATAAGCGACACTTTTATTAAACTAATGGCTAATTGAAAAATACAATGCACGCTTCATATCTATTAACTGAAGTGAAACGATATTCAGAAACGTGTAATTTGTTTACCTTTATTTGTTTTTATTTTATATTTAGTTAAATTATGTCCTTAAATGCATTCAAGCAGTTCAAGCATTTTTATCTCTCCAATTTTCAGTTTTGTTGACTCCATTAAGATTAAAATATTTTCTAGCATTAGCTCCAATCTACGTGTAAGCAGACTAATAGCTATAGCAATAAAAGACTCCCGAAAATTGAATCCAAGAAAAGCGTCAAAAAAGCCAGAAAATTCTTTATATCAAATTCTTTCTATTTTTTGGGTTTTTAATAGAAATGGCAACAAAAATGAATGTATTCTTTTTGTAAAAAAAAAAACTGTTGAATCTTGGAATGCTTTCGTATGTAGAAAGTTGACCAAATTAAAAAGTTAGACCATACCTTTCTGGACAACAGCGTTCTTAAATAAGTTAATAAATAAAGTTGTTACTTTAGACCTTAAAATTAGTACATTTAAGGTTACATATTGGCTGCGTTCAATCTTAGACAGACTTCAAAATTGACTTACATATTTTGTTATCGTTTTGTAGATGACCAATTTGCTAGGACTTATACCTCCAGTCTAGTGTTCTAAGAGGAAATTTAACATAGATTACAGATTTTAACATAGATTACAGATTAAGGTTATCTCTTATTTATTGAATTATTACGCACCTATTAATTCATCATCGTCCGACGAATCAGTTGAATTATCCATTAAATGTTTTATCTTACAACAATTTTGACTTGGAAGCTTAAATGTTTTTTCTGCTTTTTGTGAACAGTTGAAAGTTGTTATTATTTTTTGACAGCTATCCAACTCGTTCAACAAGGTATCTACAAAGATACCCTATCCAACATGAGATTGAACGCAGCCATTGCATAATTTTAATTTTGTTAGCCCTCTTTACAAAAAATTAAAAAACATTTTTTAAAGGCGGGTAAAAACTGATCTAAGTGTGTAACCCCACCCCCTTATTAAAAGTCTGGATCCGCCCTTGGTTAGCGTTCTTATATGTTTTTTTTTACTAAGATATTTGAGCGAATTGGGTTCGTGGATCTATAACTGATAGAAGATACAAATTACAAGTTCGAAGCTGCCAATATTCGGATGGGATATGGCACGCTCATGTATTTTCAGTATTAGAATGAAACACAACTATTTGCAAATTTAAACAAAATAAGGTACTTTACTATTTGCGACGTTATTGAATTTAATCGACAAAAAAGGATTCATTACTTTCATTTGATCATTTCTAACAGTTTTCCGGATAATGCCAATTTTAAAAAAAAATAAATTATTATTATTTAAAAAATAAAAGAATAGAAATACACTTTTTTGCAAAATATATATTTACGTTTAATACCATTCAATGGTTCTGATTTGTGTGTATAATAATTAACAGTTGGTTGGTAATAATAGGTACATTTAGGTTTATAACTGCCAATAAAGCCTAGGTACTTATAAATCTATCAAAAATACTATATCTTTTAAATGTCTTGATTAAAGGCCTATCATCTTCGGATAGTTAGTCTGGATTTACATGAAGATTCTCTTGAAAACTCTCTTTGAAATTCCTTAAGTTAAGAAGAAAATGAAATAGAAAATTTGTCGACTATCTTATGTCTTTCGAATAAGAATCTTCGACTCAAAAAAAAAGTTCATGTAAATACCATACTTCGAAAAAATTAAGAAATAAAATAACACTTTAACTTAATTCACTACTTCGAATCTCTTTCTCTTTGTTCACTATTCTTTCGCTGTGCTTCTGATATTTGAACGATTCGTGATAATGGAGAATGTGTACTACTGCTGCTGGGAGCCGCTGCACCTCTGGAGGTCAAAAATCCTCTGTTGGTCAAAGTTGAAGGGGCATGGCTGGCATCTATGGATAGAGGTGATGGCTTTAGAGAGAGTCTTCTTTGTACAGCACTTTGTGGTGCATTTTGGCTACTGGGAATGTTAAAACTAGGAATTCCTGCCATCCCTGGTGGAGTGTGCAGATTCGTAGGGCGTACGCTGAAGCGTCTATTAAACTTTACTGTTGGCTTCTCAGAGTAGCTTGGTGGAGGTTCGTTAAGACTAATAGATGGTACATTAGTTTGTTGACGTTGATTTAATATATTGGATGTGGTGCTAGGAAAAGATGGAGTACCGATAATCGTCGAACGTCGCTGGTATCTATTTCCCGCTGTCGGCGGCTTTTCTTCTGGATTTAATATTGACATGAAAGGAGGAAGAGATGATGGGGCAATTCCTGCTGTGCCATACTTTCGGTTCTTTTGATCGTTGCTATTCTCTTCCATCGGTTGACCTAGTACGGCTTGAGTATGCATAACCTCGAGAGCTCGAATTAAATCAGCTATTGTGGTATTTTCAAGAATTTCATGATTCGAGGCTTCTTCATTGTCCTCTGAAAAAAGACTTGTGCGTCGATTTGCTCCTCTATTCATGTTTCTCGATGGTTGATTTACGAAAAGGCTTCCTCGACGGTTTGCAGTAGCGGTGGTATTAAACATACTACCTCGGCGCATGTTTGGATTTTGTGTGAATAAACTTTCGCGGCGCTTTTTCGCTCTTCCATCAGGTGGAAACATTGGTTGTGGGTTGTTTGTGGCTTCATTTTCGTCAATTCCAAAACCTGCACTCTTCCGATTGAAGACATTGGATTCACCAGCATCTGTACCAATTCCCATCATACCATCCGTAACCGATGTTTTGTTTTTTTCATTGGATTGACAAACATTTATGGTACTATAGTAGTCTTGCCTCGAAGTTATCCAATCAGGAACCTCGGGTACACTGGCTATTGAGAATTTTCTATCTGAAATACTGTTGGCATCTATGAAACCCTGAGATGAACGCTTTCTAAATGGATTCAATTTGCGCAGCAGTTGCTTGCCTCCTTCGGACACAGAGAATTTTCTACGTGGCTTGCTTGTACCTGGATCATCAATATCACCAACAACACCACCTGGATATGGATTTGTGTACATTGTCTTGTAATTTTCTTCTGGTGATTGCCGTTTTTTCCTGAAGCGCGTATTGATTGCTTGTTGGATTTGAACATTATCACCACTCCATGTCCATTCATTTGACAATGGATGTATAACATTTGGCTTGAAATTAAGATTAAAATCAGAAAATGCACGTCCTCTTTTCGGTATGGTGTCCATTCCCGTTTGAAATGACCATTCGCTTGACAAAATCTGTGAATCATTAAGCCCATGATAACCACCATCGAATCCAGTTGAATGAATGGTAGCTTCGCCTTCGGGTGGTCGTATGCTTGCCAAAGCATTTACAACTTGTGCCAAAAGTTCTGTTGTTTGTTTGAAATTTTCAGCAGTTTCAAATGTCTTTTGTTTATTTATATTGCTCAATTCTGTATCGGATGATGTTCTATATGGCGGTGAGCCACTCAGAGGTTGATCCATTGCACCAATACACTCCGAGAATGCCCTTTTTCTGTGAATAATTGGCGCATCCATTCGATACATGCTCAGATCAGGACATGATATCGAACGTTTTTCTGTTAAGTATAATGGCTCATTGTATACTGGCTGTAAAAAAATAATAAAAAAAAAACATTTTAAAAACTAGAAATGACTTTAAAAATTTTTATTTCTTAAGTCGCATTTTTCAATAAGTAAGTAAGTCTCCCGATTGAAAATAATTTCTCCACTAGACGTTCAACGAAAAATATCTAGATGCCGCCCTATTCGAATTTCACCATAACTGTAATATTATGGTTATCATATACAAGAACCGCAAAGAAAACCATAAAAATGCAAATTAACTGTATACAAAAACCTCAAACTCTACAAATGCAAATTAACTGTAAAATTCCATTTCATTTGTTGTGCAATTTTTAGTTTTTCTTTTCTAGTGACTGATAAGTCGAACTGTTGAAAAATACTAATATTAAGTTAATGAAGAAAATAAGTTAAAACATTCATATACAAAATAGGTATACAAAAGAATTAATGTAATTTTTAAAAATCTACATAACCATAACCATAAACCTTAAAATTTCGTTCCAGCTTATGAAATTGGTTGAAATTAAAACCTAATTTTTCGACTGGGAGGTTGGCATCTCCTGTAATCCGGCTTCTCGGAGGTGTAATTGTAGGATGGTCTGAGGATGGGAGTTCTGTGCTGTGGGTCAGTTCATGTTGACGGAACGTCCGCACTAAGCTTTCCATCAATATGGGTGCCATGGAGGAGTCCAAGGTATTCAGGTTGGCTAAGGAGGGATGAACCGGGCCAGGGGCGAAAGCCAGCAGCCAAGAGTCCCCGTGGTAAGCAGTAGTGGGATAGCGTACCGGAGTGGAATGCCATGGTCAGCCTTTCCAACATGGTCAGACTACAATTTTTTTTTTTTTTTTTTATTCCTTTGTCAATTTTATAAACATATAATTTTATGATAATACATTTTGTATTCATCCAAAAGTTCCTAGAACACATAGCATCAAAAAATCCTAGTAAACGATGGAAGAAGTGAAAGTGAGGTATTACGATTGGTATTGGTATTCACAAAGCTAGTGGCTACGTAGTCAAAGTCAAGGGATCTGATTGGCTAAATATAACAATAATAATAATACAAAAGTAGTTGAAATTTCCCCTCCGACGTAGTGTACAAATTTCAGCTACAAAGTTAGTGCACACTGGTTTTGACGTTTCACAATCAGCTGTTCGGTAAGGACACAAGAATTCAGAATAAAATTAATCTTTCGGTTTTAACTACAAATATAAATCAATCTTGTATTTGGTTTTATTGAATTTAGGAAGAATAAAAAACTATTTAAAGTTCTGAAAACACAAATGTTTCTTATTTTATATATTTGTCATTAATATGACAGTTCCGCATTGACTAGCATTGTATTGACAAAGCTAGTTGAATTTTGACTACGTAGTCACTAGCTTTGTGAATGCGCCCATTGTTTTTCTTTTATTGTGTAAGTGTAACTTGGTGTACGTGTAACGAATGCTGTGTTACACATTTCCACCCATTTTTTAAGTATTGGAGATTTAATCTTAAATCAAAAATAAAGCAATTTATATTTTTTCCCCATGGAATACAAAAACAGAAAATTTATGCTTTGACAGATCTAGGCCAAACACTTAAACAGTTTAAAGAAAGAATACACACACAAACGCGTTTTCCATTATCATGCGGCCAAATAAACTTTTTCAACAACCCCAATGGATATATGACATCGACAATTTTGTTCCAAAACTTAAATCGTTTTAGGCAATGGTTATTCCAAGAGGCATAGAAATCAACTTTTCCGAGGAAAATTGAAGATCGTCTTAGACAATAAACCATTCTTGCCATATTTCAAAGATGTAGGAGATAAAGTAAGGAAAGTCTTAAAAAGATATGGAATGAAATACCCAAAAGAGTGATCAACCATCTCAAATCACTAAAAGACAAATTTAAACTACAGACACCATGAGTACCCTGCTGTTGCGGGTCATCTTAATGTAGGACACATGTACATATAGCAAAAACCACTAGACCATCCAGATGAACACCATACTGGATTCACTTTGATCAAGATTGTATAGCTTGCGAGCCGCATTACATATTATGTACCTTGAATGGTACGCGAAGGAATTGAAATCAAACGACACCAAAATTTCAATTGAGACTAAATACAGTCTCAATCTGTATCGCGAACTTGAGATTCCATTTAAACGATTTACTGTCGATCTCTACAGGGCAATGTCTAGTTTTGGCATCCCTGTCAAACTTATCCGTTTGTGCAGAATGACGATGGAGAATGCACGCTGCTCTATCAAGGTCGGAAAAGATCTCATCGATGCATTTGATGTCAAAAAAGGATTTAGACAAGGCGATGCACTGTCATGCGACTTCTTCAACATCGTTCTGGAAAGAATTGTGCAAAACTCAACTGTCAACACTAGAGGAACAATCTTCCAAAGGTCCACCCAACGTCTTGGACAAAATGTCACCATGGACAGCTATAACTTTGAGGTAGTTAAGGACTTTATCTACCTAGGCACCGCTATTAACACAGACAACGACACCAGCGCTGAAATCAAACGTAGAATAACTCTTGCAAATCGCTGCTTCTTTGGACTTAGGGGCAATTGAGAAGTAAAGCTCTAGCATCAAAAATCACCATCTATAAGACACTCATCATCCCCGTTCTTATTTATGGCGCTGAGGCCTGGATCCTGTCAAAGAAAGATGAGAGCGTCTTAGGATTCTTCGAGAGAAAAATTGTTCAGGTGATTTTTGGTCCCGTACGCATACTTGTAGAATGGAGGAGAAGATATAAAGACGAACTGTACGGGCTGTACAGTTAGCAGAATTAAAGTCGAACGGCTTAGATGGCTGGGTCATGTAGAGCGAATGGACATCAACGCTCCAGCCCGGAAGGTCTTCGAATCCAATCCCGGGGGACGGCTCAGTAGAGGAAGACCGCGACTCAGGTGGTGCACTCAGGTGGGTGCTGAAGACTTAAACCAAATTGGCGTGTGAAACTGGAGACATCTAGCTAGGGACCGAGCTGGCTGGAGACGCATGTTGGTTGAGGCCCAGGTCTGCCCCGGACTGTAGCACCACCTTAAGTAAGTAACTGTCGATCCAATTGACGCTTAATACCAACAAAGAATCAGTGCGTTCCGTTTGCTCCCAACTTTCGTCTCACCAACAAAAACATGAGCAAAACCTTTTACATTCCACTACGGGCTATGTATCTAACATTGCTCTTTACATCTAAATGACAGTTGACTACGCTTAAGGCAATTGAAACGTTCGGGGTGAGAACGATACAGAACTCACTGTTATTTCTATTCGGCCTTTTCACAGGTCCCTTCGTGTCAGAAGAAATTCGTGGTTGGAATGGCAAAATTGCAAACATTTTTCTCAAAATAGTGATATCTATAGTTCGGAATTCATTCAAGAACTTTTAGTTACGACTAGAGCTATTATACTCTTTTTCCATGCGAAGAGAATAACTCACCTTAAATTTAATTATATAAAGCTCATTTAGGATTCGCCTTAAGTAGCCAACATCCTTTGTGACTCCGCTCCATATGCGATTCTGCGTAGCTTTGATGTTTTCCGATAGCTGATATTCAAGCATTGCTAGCTTTTTACTTCGAAGGCCTCTGTTAAATTGGAGCATAGGTCATTTAGCTATAATTATTAAATTCGTATCAACACACAAAGGTTACTCACTTGCTAATGAATGTCATAATCATAACAAGATATCCCAATGAGAATATAAACCAAACTATAATAAATATTTGATAAACAGTAAATAGTCCTCCAAACTTGCGAGGCTAAAAAAGACAACAAGTATATGTATGTGAAGTTAAGCTTTTTGATATTTCATAATTATTTACTTGATGCGGTTGAAAGGTTGGCACAAAATCACCAAATCCAATCGTTGTCATAGTAACATAAGAATAATACACCGATGTTGCAAAAGACCAATTTTCAAAATAGGAAAACATTAACGACGGCAAAATAATGGAAAAGGTTATGCCCGGAACTAATGCTATACAAACCGTTGCAAGCAAACTCAGTTGTGGAGGAACATAACGAATATCATTCGTTATCTTATAATTCTTATATCGTGTATAGATTGAAATAAACTTTAAAGAATAAAAAAAGTTTTTAGTTATAAAAATTTGAACAAATGTTTTGAATTATTTTTACCGTTTTACTGAAAAAATCTCCCAAACCCGAAAATAAAATACCATTGATGGGTATACCTATAAGGGAATATGCAATCATTATTGTACGGCCAAGGGTTGTTGTTGGTGCAAGATTTCCATAGCCTACAGTTGAAAGAACCGTGAAGGAGAAAAAGAACGCGTGGTAAAATGTCCAAGTATATGGTTCTTCAAATGTATCAGTTGTATAATTTGTTACCGGCTTTCCACAATATTCTGTGATTCTTTCAAGAACGTCATTTTGTACAGACTCGTTTTTGGACCCAAGTTGGTAAGTAAGGTACTCTGTAAAAATAAAAATAATCTTGTTAAGTTCATTTAGGGTTGGAAGAAAAAATAAATGACAAAATCGTTTTCTAAGAGATAGGTACTATGGCGATTAATAATTATTATCTTTTTTCAGGACCCAATGATTTCAGTTTATTAGGTTAGATATCGCTTGAATGCAGAATCTCATGGCTTGAAGATTTAATCAATGCACTTAAGAAAGAATTTTTTACAATACGCCATAAAGCTTACATCGAATACAATATTTTTTTAAAACATTTAATACAGTAATAAATAAAACAAGGCTTCTATTTTATTAAAAACTTAATGACTGCTTTAAAAATGCGTTTCTACCTTGAAGGTTTAATTATTTATCTAAGTACATATTAAATGGTACAGCAATTCTCTCCTACTAGTTTTTTGTTTGAACTTATGGTACACGAAAAATATTAGATACTGACCTATTAACTAGATATCCCAACTATAGCTTGACCATTCCATCTACTGCTCTTATAAGATTAATTGTACAGATATCATGTCAATTGTATAGCAAATTGCTTAAAGTTAAAGTTGCCAGTCTGTGACTTTAACTTAAGCAAAATGTTACGAGTAAGAGATTGTAAAATATTAAAATCCTTTTAAATTAGGTAAATCATCTTTTGAGCTATAACATAGGTAAATTGCTAAAAATGCCATTTTACTAAATCGTTTAAAATACAAACCAATACAAAACATAGTTCCTTGGTGGAATTCTGAGATTGCCATCCTTCGCGAAAAGAAACAGCACCTATGGAATATTTTAAAAAATACCCGAACGATACAAATCTTATTAATTACCGAAAAGCAAATGCTATTTTCGAAGAAATGTGAAAGTTTCTAAAATCGAGAGCTTTCAAAAGTTCACTGCAAATCTCAATCCCAACATGACTAGTAAAAAGATCTGGGCAGATGTCAAGTGCCTGACAGGTAACTACATGTCTCAGTCTATACAAATTATACATACTGATTCCGAATCTCTAACGGATTCAAAGCAATTTGCCGAACATTTCGCCAAACACTGGTCCACATACTCCAATGACTTAAAGTTTTCTTCCCAATTCTGTGAGGCAAAACTTGTAGCGTTAAATCACGTCGTCCCAACTCATAGTCTAACTCCATCCGCAAAATACCTTGATTTACCATTTAACTTTCTTGAACTTGAAAGCAGTCTAGACTCAGTAAAGGGTAAAACCCCCGGCTCCGACCGAATATCATACCCGATGATCAAAAATGCCCCACCCCAAGTAAAAAAACGGATTTTGCGACTTTTTAACAATATTTTCGAACAAGGCATAGTGCCCCAGGCATGGAAAACTGCAATCAATGTCCCAATTCCAAAACCCAACAAACAGGCAACAGATATTAATGGTTACAGGCCAATTTCACTGTTATCTTGCACTAGCAAACTTTTAGAAAAATGGTATCTAAAAGACTACTTTGGTTTATTGAAAAGTACAACCTCATTAACCTTAACCAGGTTGCCTTCAAACACGGCCGTAGTACGATAGATTCGCTTCTCTACATAGACGAGCTTGTATCCTCAGCACTCTCATGTAAGAACCATATTCAATTTTCAATTGTGTCAATTGACTTTAAGAAAGCGTTCGAACGCATTGGAATCCATGTCGTTTTAAATAAATTAGTAAAATGGAAGATTGGCCAAAAAAATGTATAATTTTGTAAAGTCGTTTCTTACAAATCGATTTTTTAAATCTAAGGTTAATAACTCCCTTTCTAAGTTACATAATCTTCAAAATGGTATACCACAAGGATCTCCCCTTTCGGTAGTCCTTTTTGTGGTTGCATATAATGACATAAGTGAAATAATTTCAGAATACAAAAACATCGATCATTCATTATACGCAGACGATTTGTACCTTATATCAAAATGCAACAATATGATACGTACAGCAAATTTATTCAAAGAAGTTATTACCTGTATAAATAATTGGTGTACCCAATCGGGGGCAATGCTATCCCTAAACAAAAACACACCTCCATATTTGCAGGAAATTAAATTGTGCTAACTTTGACATAAATATTGATAATATTCATATACCCACTGTAAATAATTTAAGTATTTTAGAAATTTTATTTGATAGCAAATCATTGTATGGAATTGAAAAAGAAATTAGCTTCTAGACTTAACGTAATAAAATACTTATCATCACAGAATAGTTTTATTCATACTAACACCTTAACTAACATAACGAAAATGATTTTTTGCTCTAAAGTTGACTACGGACTAAACATTTACGGAAAATGTGCCAAATCTAATTTGAAAACACTAAATCCATTCTACCACGCAGCTATAAGAGCAAGCCTTAAATGCTTTCGTACCACTCCAATCAAGAATATGATGACAGAAGGCGGCTTTCACTCCATCGAAGAACGTAATGAGATTTTGACATCCAGGCTTTTCCCAAAAATTTACGAATCTTACGCCTCTCCAATTCACAAAGACGCAGATAAGATCTTGAGACGAAAGACGACACCCAAACAACCCTCAACTCTTTACAAAGCTCTAACTTTCGGGAAAGACGTCATTGAAATCAACCCCGTTGTAAAAAGTAAAAAGAAAAACACCCTCCTTGGGCGCTTCCTATGGATTCTATTAACACCAATTTGTCGAATTACCCGAAGAATACCACACCTAATATAATATATACACAACTATTCCTTGATCTCCTGGACAGATATTCCAATCACCTTTGGAATATACTTTACACCGACGGCTCCAAAAACAGTGAGGAAACCGGATTTGCAGTTGTTGACAAAGATAGCCAGATTGTTTCTGGTGCGAAGCTTCCATCATACTTTTCAATATTCTCTACAGAAGCCTTAGCTATACTCAAAGCTACTAAACTTGCAATTTCATCGAAAAAGAAAACCGTAATCTTTACAGATAGTCTTTCTACGCTAACCGCTATAAAAAATATTAAACACCGTTCACCATATATTAACAAAATTCGTGATAACATTATATCCCAACGAGCAAAAGTACAACTTATCTGGATCCCGGGACATGCCGGGATTAAAGGTAACGAAGTAGCAGACCGTTTAGCGAAATCCATCTCCATATGTCCCAATACAAATATAAGCCAACAACGTCCTCTCAAAAAAGACCTAATGAAAATTATAGACACACATTGGCGACATAAGAAAAAACAGGACTGGAACGCTTACATCCACTACTATGCCACAATTAACCCAGAAGGTATTCCTGCGTTTTATCCTTCTAATACAACGGCAAAAATGAACAAGTGCTTCCTATGCTTGAGACTTGGACACACCTGGTTAACGAACAGCTACTTACTGAAAAACGAACCTCCTCCCACTTGCCACATTTGTCAATCAAACAACATTATTTCAATAAATCATTTAACTTCCGAATGTACTAAAATTAAATAAATTTTTGAAAAATTATACAATAAGACATTTACTAACCTACTTTCAATCCCATCAGAGGACAATATAAAAAATGTATTTAAAGTATTGCAAGATCTCAAACTCGATACATGTATTTAATATAAACTATGTTATGCCTTACTAATGGGGGAGCGATCGGGAGTTGCAGGAGCGAGCGCTTAGTGGCGCTCCCCCTTGTTACCCCCGATCGCTCCCACCGCCTTATGATTTTAAGCCTATATTATTATAATAATTTATTTTCAAGGAAAATTGTAAGATCCCAGCCTAAAGCCATAGTGCTAGTGCTGCTAGCTTTTAAGATTAATCTGTACATTTATGTTTTTGGATTAATAAATAATAATAATAATAAATAACATTATTTTTTTGATAATTTATATAAATTTCAATAGTTTTGAGTGTTACATGATAAAAACTTAATAGCAGATATAGAAACAATGGACAAAGTAAGGCCTTAAATAGATAAAAAAATATCCAAGTCAAAAATTGCAGGATTTTAATAAACCTTTAGTTATTTCTAGCAATTTTCTTCAAAAAGAAACTAAAATGAAGACAACTTTTCAAGTAAAACAAGCCAAATATTTATGAATGCTAATTTTATGAAAAAAAGACAAACTTTTTGATATCATGGATAGAATAATGTCTCCCGATCAAAGAACTTTATATTCGATCCCAAATACAAGCAGTACACATTTGAGGATTTTAGTGGAAAAACTTAGATTTTCAACTAATTTCTTAACATATGAAGTTGGACAAATTGTTTGAATACAAATTTAGAAAAATACATGTGCTTCATGCTAAATCTTGGACTCTAAGCTTTGTAATGATGATTCCTTTTGCCGAAGAGGATATGCCAATTAAATTTGAGTTCACGCAAGAGAATAAAGTGTAGCGCCTCTTAAAGTTGTGAAACTACCCCCCCCCCTCTCCGGCAGGTAATTTCTTGTAGTTTTGTAAAAATTCCCATCAATTCAAAAATAATCGTATTGCGGATATGACCTCCATTTTATTTTGAATTATTTATATTTTTATATGAAACCAAAATTTGTATTTCACTTGCCAAAAGTACCAGTTTTAACGAAGGACTTCATAATATGACATAATATGAATCGGAAATTCAGCCTTATTCCCATAATTTTGACCAATGAACGATCCAGGGGAGTAATGTGGTTAGCTGTCAAAAACACCTAAAATTTTTAATGCTTTAAATTATTTTCATAAAAAAATTTTCTTTTAAAGAAGAAACCTTGAATAAGATATGGTCAATTTTATATTAAGTTGCATTTAAATTCTTCCGACATATAGGAACTATATGGCAGGTATTGCATTCGTACAAAAATTCGAATCAAACATGACATTACGATGGTAGAAAATTCGAAAAAAGTGGGTCCCCGATTCCGTCCGTCTGTCTGTCTGAGCTAGCCCCTACATCCTACATTGTGCAGATTGAAATTAAAGTTTTCAGCCGTTTAACTTAAAACTTTTTTTCCATTTTTTTAATACGAAAAATAACACCAGTCTCCTACAATTTTTTTAGTTCTCGATTTCATGATATTACGAAGGTAGATAAGTCAAAAAAAGTGGGTCCCCCATATTGTCGGTATATCTGTATGGCTCCTGTTTTTTTTACACTAAAAATAACAGTAGTCCCAATACAACTTTGTACGGGAAAAAATCGATAATATGTATTTTTTTAAAAACAAACCGATAGATTTTTTTAAATTCTTGCTAAAATGTGTGTTCTTAGTTTTGCTTCTTTCAATACTTACAATTTTTTGGAATTGCTTTAGAAGGGTGTCTCAGATAGAACCGTTGTTTTGTTTATAAGTTTTCTCAAGAACTTAACTAATTTTTTTCTCCCAAAAATGTCATTGTTTTTATTTTAAATTTAAAAACAAATATTACTTTTTTCGAAATTTGATATCTTGAAAATGGGTCATCATTTTTTACAAAACTGAAATGCAAGACATAATAAGGTCAAAACTATATACCAAAAATATTTTTAAGCTAAAATTCAAAAACGGTTTTCAAATACAAATTTAAAAAACATAAGGTTTTCTTGCAGGTACTTTTTAATTCTTAAAATACAGGACATATAGTTTAAAACAGACTTTTTAGTATACATGTGCGAGTTCATGCGAACCCGTCGTACATTTTATCTCTTTTCTGTTTGTTAATTTTATTTGTTTTTAGTTTTGCTCTAGCGGTATTTCGGATTTGAATATTTGTTTTCAATATGAAAAGAAAATATTTAAGTTGTCCAAAAAACAAAGATAAAAGGTTTGTTGATGTACTGAAATTGTATTACGAGTTCAATAACTATTTCTTGTAGAACTCGTCCTTTGAAATCAAAACATCCTAAAGTCATTTCATTTGACCAACACGAGCCTAATCTTTGCCTTTTCGTTGCCAATAACCAAGAATTAATTTACTAAATGTTACATTAGCATATTGAATTATTTGATATGAAGGCTTAAATAATTCTAGTTTTTTTTTTAATCTTTTTATTGAAATAATTTATAAAATATGTGGAAGAATTATGTACTTCCATTTTTCTCAATCTACTTCACTTTTTTCATAAAATCTACTTCACCTTTTTTTTGAGAAGTGGTAACGCTGTTCAGAAGGGTACCCATCATAAAACCGTTATTTTATTTTCAGGTTTTCTCAAGAATCTTCTCTTTTAGTGGAAACTCTTGTCGATGGTAAAATTTTCAAATTAATACTGATTTTGTATGATAAAAAATTTCATTGTTTTTTTTTATATTTTGGAAAAAATAATAATTTTATTTACAAAACTTGACATCTCAGAAAAGGGTGAACTTTTTTGTAACGAAATTCAAATATAAAATGTATATTTATAAGCACTAAATATGTCCACTAAATATGTCCAACAATATTTTAAAGTCCAAATTTTAAAGTTGCATACGAGTACATACAAATTAATTTAAAAAACCCGCTCTAATTATTTTCGAGAAAAAAATTAAAATAATCTTTGTGTTTTGAGAAATAAAATGGCATTTAATTTTTTGAGAAAAAATCTTAAAATATATTAAATATTTTTAAACAGGCTTTTATGAAGAAATTATGAAATAATAGCGACCCAGTCGTGAATTATATTTCTTTCAAAATTGATTTTCAATTGAATAAAACTTTTAAGATCTTAAAAATTAAAGAAATCTACATACTTTTTGAAATGAATTTTGCTTTAGATGTTCTAGAACTGAGATTTATAAATGTCCTAAAAACAGCGAAAGTGACACTTTTGTTAAACTAATGGATTAATGAAAAACACAATGCACGTTTCATGTCTTTGAATTTCTTGAGAACTGAAGTGGAAAGAGATTCAGAAACGTGTAATTTGTGACTGCCACATACAATTTTCTTCCCAACTTATTTGTTTACCTTAATATGTTTTTTTTTTTAATATTCAGAGAAATTATGTACTTAATGCACCAATTTTCTTAAATTCAAGAACCAAACATTTTTCTCTCTACAATTTTTAATTTTTGTTGACTCCTTAAAGATCAAACCATTTTCTAGCATCAGGCTGAATCTGCGAGTAAGCAGACTGATAGCGCTGGTCAACGCTGGTTTTGTCACACGAACTTTGATAGCTAATTTTGTTTTGTCAATCTAGTCTCATTATTAAATCACAATTGTCAAATGTCAATTAGCCTCAGTTTTGTTGTGATACGGTATAACTCAAAACTTGAACTACGCAGCAAATTAACAGAAGCGCTTCCAAGTAAACCGTTATAAAAATATTTGTGGTTGCATTTTAACACCTTTTTGTTTAAGCATTTTTTTTGTTATTAACCCTGTGAACAAGTCGAGGAAGTATAACAATGATCCTATCTATTTATGTTATGTTTGCGGAGAACTGACATTCAAAAAACAAAGACGAAACTTTACGAATCTTGTGTAGGAGTGGTATCAGCAATGTTTTGGTTTTTCTGTCGCCAATCAAGACAAATCCTGGGCTCCTTATGTCTGTTGCATAACGTGTGTGAAAAATTCAACCGACTGGTAGAAAGGCGCACGACCCATGCCGTTTGCAGTACCCATGATATGGACTGAACAGCGAGATCACGTTTCGGATTGTTATTTTTGTCTCACTGACATAAACGGTATCAAATGCAAGAAAAAAATACTGTTATTTAACCTAACTTATCTTCGGCTATAAGACCAGTCTCTAATTGTAAAAAATTGCCAGAACTATTATTAGTTGCAACTACGTCTGTTGAGAATGACCATTCACATCCGTCCACTTCAGGTAAATGTGTTGACGAGGACGATGACTTTCAGTTTAAAGAAATCGCAAACGTGCTACATTTTATAACTCAAGGAGACTTAAATTATTTAGTTCGGAATCTAAATTTGTCCAAAAAACAATCAGAACTATTAGAATCTCGTCTAAAAACTAAGCGATTTAGAAAAATCTGCATGGAAGGCTTTTAAAAATGTTGTTGCAAATTTGTTGGGTAACCGCACAAGAGTGACAGCTACAGGGAGTTGGTTAACGAGCTGTTAATGACAACAACAATTTTTTTTAACTATTTATTTTTTCTTATGATCACCAACTAAAGCAGAAAATATCAAAATCGTCCGTGTGGCAAAAAAAGTTAAAATTTTTTTGACTCCGAAAAAACTACGTCAAAAAAAGCCAGAAAATTCTTGATATCAGATTCTTTCCCATTTTCTGGGTTTTTTAATTTTTGTACCGTTTTTCGTATTAATGGAAATGGCAACAAAAAAGAATATATTGGAAAAAAGTTAAGTTTCAAAAAAATTTCTTACATTTCAACAACCCTCTAAACTATGGTGTTTTGCTCTTAAATATGGCATATATAGAAAACTGTTGAAATCTTGGAATGCTTTCGTATGTAGAGAGGCGACCAAATTAAATAGCTAGACTATACCTTGCTGGACATCAGCGTTCTAAAATAATTTAAAAGTTGTCATTTTAGCCCTTAAAATATGTACATTTATGGTTAAGATACACATTATGTTATTTAAATATTGTTAGCCTCCTTTACATAACATAAAAGAACATTTTTAAGCGGTGAGTAAAACTCATCTGTATGTTAATCCCCTGCCTGATTAAAAGTCTTGATCTCCATAATATTTACAATACAGTTAATAAACGACCCATCGTAGTTATTTAATTTTTAAATAATTGTAATATCAGAGAGGTAAGGAAAGAGTCAAAAACAAGGAAATGTTATGGTTAAAATAAAAAAATAATGGTATTGATTAATCACAGTTTCCAATAATGTCTAAAAGCTAGATGAAAATGTTTCTTAAGTTTTTCTTAAATAGTCGGTGAGAGTGAAAAAAATAGCTATGGTATCTCCATAAATTTTCTTACGTTTAGTCAAAGTTGAAAATATTACAACTTTTGGTTGAAGTATGAAATCGAAATTCATAAATAAATAAAATCTAAAACGAATAATTTGTGTTCAAAATTCATTATCACTCTTTTGAGTATAATTAATTAGAGGTGAACAGTTTTTCATTTGCGATACCTACTTGAAGTTATAATTGATGAGTTTCCTTCTTAAAGATAAGAAGTAGATCCGAATATTTTAAAACAAATAGCAGAAAATATTGATTGAATTTTTTCGCAATAAAAACAGAAAATAAATCAGAGCTGGCTTCGATTATAAATCATAAAAATACTCAAAACATGAAATATCCATGAAGGTTTTAAATCCAAATAATGATAATGATGATATACGAGTATGTACTATCATTGCTATCAGTCCTGCAGTACTGCACGATGGATATGATAGTTTGGTGACATACAAGTTAATTGATTGATATTTGTATATACCTAGACATGTAAAGGGTGATTTTTTAAAAGCTATTATATTAATTAAATTAAATTCAGAAGAATACATGAAATCTTTAATTAAATCGATAGTACGGTTCATAGAAATTAATGTTTGAAGGTTATTTTATGCAAATGTTAACCTTGACTGCGCCTCAAATGGTCCAATTTTGGAATACCTACTCTTTCCAACATTTCGACCGGTATCTCACGAATAAATGCTTCAAAATTTGTCTTCCAACGCGTCAATTGAAGCGGGCTTGTCTGTATAGACATGAGATTTAACATAGCCGCACAAAATCACTCTAAAAGCGTTAAATCGCACGATCTAGGCGGCCAATTGACGGGTCCAGAACGTGAAATTAAATGTTTATCGAACTCGCTTCTCAATGAGCTAATTGTTGCGTGCGCTGTGGGGCATGTGGCACCATTTTGTTGGAACCATATATCATGCAATTCGCATCATCGTCGAAGAAGTACGGTCCAATGATGCCACCAGCCCATAAACTTCACCATTGCATCGGTAGCTCTTGCAATGATTCAGGCTGATGTTCCCTCCAAAATTGACAATTCCCCTTATTTACGATGAACTTTCTTAACAGAGCAAAATTCAATAATTTTTCGTTTGTAAGACGATTTATGGTTAAATGATAGACCAAACTAAAGATGTTTGACAGTAAAACAAAACACGAAACGTGCATCAGCTGTTTAAACCAGTGTTGCCAAATAGATAATAGCTAAAAACTTACCCTTTATTTAAACTGTAGATGTTATAAAACAATAAAAAATAAAGTTTTATAATTTTAATGGTATAAGTATTATGATTAGTATTATGACTATTATGATTCCTTATTTATTATGTCTTTAAACTGCTAAATCAATTGTGATTAAAATTGCAAGTAGAACAATTCTTTACTTCAAACCTCGAAATGTGAATAAATTGACATTATGTTAAATAATGTATGTATGTACATATTGTATGTCCTATCTTCATTTTTCTACTGAGTGAAATTATAGTAATTTCTCTCGAAAATAAACAGCAAAAATAAAAACAAAATAACGTCATTTGATTTCTTTTGGTCTGGACATTCTAGCAAAAATATATATAACCGAAGTCTCCAAATAATTAACTATTGTTTTTATAATTTGAATTGAAGCAGGGTGCCATTCTAAGAAACACTTTAAATATTTTTTATTTATTTATTATTTATTCATCAACGGATATAAATCTTACAGATTACTGACAATTTTGATATAAAAATATAATTAAATACTTAAATTCACATCTGTTTGTAGAAAGATCAAGTTCATTACATATTGTGTTGAAAACTTTTATGCATCTAGAAAATGGTTCGTTGCAACCATAATTATATCTATGTTTAGGATTGTTAAAGAAATGAAGAAAACGCAATCTTCTCTCCGGAATATAGATTTCACATTGAACAGAACGCCTTCTTTGTAAAGAATCAAGTCCAATCAAAGCACATCTTGACGGATATGAAGGAATATCAATTCTCCATTTCAGTTGCCTAACAACAAAAGTTGCCTTTTGAACTCTTTCAATACGAGTTATCCCAATGGAAGCAGAAGAACACCAAACAATTGAACAATATTCAAGGATCGGACGAACTAATGACATGTACACTGATTTCAGAGAATAAGAGTTAGAAAACTCGTTGCAGTTTCGCTTGACGAAACCAAGCATTGAGTTAGCCCTTGCAATTACATAATCTATATGTAACGAAAAGAGCAACTTCGGATCAAAAATGACTCCAAGATCACGAATCTCAGATTTGCGGACAAGAATTTGGTTGAACATATGGTAGTTGTGGATCATGGGAACTACAATACGATGTGCCGTAAACACATTACACTTTGTGATATTCAATGGAAGGATATTCCTATCACACCAATCAGATAAAACATTTAAATCATTTTGAAGATTTTGCTGATCAATTCTGTCATCAGCATACATCAAACAAGATGCATTTTTAAGAAGAGAGGGAATATCATTAACAAATATATTGAAAAGAAGTGGTCCCAGATAGTTACCTTGAGGAACTCCTGATAAAACTTGTATGATATTAGAGAAGAATTGTTGAATTGAAATGTTCTTTTATAAAGGTAGCTGGAAATCCATTTCAGAAGCAATCCATGAATGCCAAAAGCTCGAAGAAATAGAAATAGAATCAAATGCTTTTATAAAGTCTATGTAGATAGTATCTACCTGATAACCAGATTCTAAAGATTCTAATAAATCGACGACATATTTACAATAAAGCATGAGATTTGTTGAAGTAGACTTGCCTGAAATAAACCCATGTTGTTCAGTGCAAATATGTTCTTTTATACTAAAATACAAACGATATTTTACTATAAGCTCAAATAATTTAGGTATTGCAGAGAGCTTATACACTAAAATCCCTCTATTTGCTTCTTGTATTAAAGGGGGAATGATGTGAAGGTGTAAATAAACGAAAGTAAAATATTCACTTTATGATAGATGGTTGCAGGATAGTTTTTAACGCACTACCTAATATAACTCAAACCGTACAAATTCAAATATCCTTTAAAAAGTTGTAGATCTTTTCATAAATGTATGTTTTTTTTCCAAATAGGTAAAATATTACAAAAAGCATATTTAGAATTAAAAATACTCCATTACCAAGATCGGAATCTCAGAATGACATTTCACACTAAATGTGAGAAAGTGTTAAATGATGCAAAAACCAAACACATACTCACATTTAGTGTTCCGGCCCATCAAAATTTGATGAGATTTGTAAAGCTTTTTAATTTCAATCCAAATAAATAAATGTTGTAAATGTATATTAAATAAAATAAGATTGACCAAATACATATTTAATGATTTATTAGTTCTGTATTTTGTTTATTTAAATTATTTGCGAACGCAATATGAGCTGCAACTGGTTAAGTATAATTGGAAATGGACAAAAGTGTAACTCAATACTTCGTAAAACAACAAAATAGAACATTTTTTCGGCGAAGTTAGAAGTTCAGGTGCAAACAATAGGCGGTGCCTCCGTATTTCGTTGTACAGACAATGCTACGAGAAGCATACTTGTGAAGTTCCATTGCCAACTTTAGCTTGTTCAGATTCCTCAATTAGGTTAGTACTTTCATCATTTAAGCAGTTCGATAATTGCAAGACCAAATTTTATTTTTGTTTGTTGCAGAAATATTCCTGAAAATTTCTTTTTGAGGGACTATGTTAGAGTAAGAATTTTGTTTGTAGTTAGATAATGGAAGTAAAGTATATTTAAAGAATTGAAATAGGCAATATGGTTACAAACAATACCAACTAAATGAATGTAATAAATAGATTTAAGTAACTTATTTTATTCCAATATGGGGAAATCGAACACCCAACAATTGGCTGCAATTAATGCTAGTTTTTTTTTCAAAAAAGTTGATGAAGGTTTGCCGAAACGGAAACTTCTTGAAGTAACATACCTTAAATATTATTGGCTTTCTTAAAAATATTTTTCTAAGCAAACCTCTGTTTTATATCTGAAAACTATTGCTTATGTATATTTTCTTCTATGTTCTGAAAAAGAAATCTTCGGTAGTATTTATTATATTAAGCAAAAGATTTACTAAACATACCCTTCAAACAATAATAAGTAAACTTGAACTTTGGTAACTAAACATTTTTCAGGAATGAATGAAAACTGTATTTTGCGTTAAAATGTGGGTCTGTACGTCAACAATAAACATTCATGTCGATTACATGATCTATTGAATGAGTTATGCATGAATTGAGAACGATTTTTTGACGTTTTCATTTTGTGATGAACATTCAAAATTTGCATTTTGTTTGCTCTGCATTTATTTAACAAGTTCGATATAATCGTTCTAATTATTTTTTTAAATATTTGTGTTCCTTTGAAGCATCATTTTTTTTTGTATAGCAAATACATGTAGGCTTCCATCAATCAAGAATGTTATGTTATAACTCTTATATTAAATTTAATATTTATTAATCAAAATGGGATTGAAAAATAGTTGCAAACTTAAATCATCAAAAACAAATATACTTGGATTAATTAAATTGATACAGAATTTAACTCCTTGCAAAAAAAATTTGAATTCAATAAATTGCGCTCGCACCCTTAACTTGATGGTTCTCCGGACGCATTTTTGATACAATAATCCGAAGCTAATTATAAAATTTAAAGAATTTCGTAGTGATTGCTGTAAATGAGTGAATAAATTATATTAGATGTGGAACATGTACATTGGTTCCCTATCAACAAAATGACTGCAAACCAAAAGCTAAAAACTGACTTTTTCATCGAAAAAAGTAAAAAAAAAAATCTGAAAGAAAACTTGTTAACCTTCACAGTAGAGCGACAGGGACAGCAAACGACGCCATGTTTTTTTCTCTTCAGTGGAAATTATTAAAATTTCCTAAAGTAATTCGGAGTCAGTGGCCTCAACGTTAAGAGTGCTACGTCCAATTTATGGTCGTCATAATCATCTTAGTAGATCAACAACTGAGTGTCTAGTGGAAAAATTTAAATCCACAGGCACAGTACAAAACGTTCTCGTGCCAGTGAGACAAAGAATTGACCGTATTGTCGAGAATATTGCTGCCGCTGCGGCTTCAGTTGAAAATGATTCGGATTTTCCGAACGTACTCAATGAGTCATCATTGCATCCCGAAAAAATTACGGTTTGGTGTGGTTTATGGGCCAACGGCGTTATTAGGCCGTATTTCTTCCGTGATGATTAAGATCGACACGTTAGTGTGAATGGGGAACACTACCGTTAAATAGTAACCGAATATTTTTGGCCCAATTGGATGATATGGACTCGGAGGACATGTGGTTTCAACAGGACGGCCGGCGCTACAAGCAACACAGTGAATTTCACAATCAATTTATTGGAAACCAAGTTTGGCGAACGTGTTATCTCACGAAATGGTCCAGTCGCTTGGCCGCCTCGGTCGTGCGATTTAACACCGTTGGACTTTTTCCTGTGGAGCTACGTCAAGTCTATGGTCTATGCCAAAAAGCCAGCGACGATTGATGAACTTGGAATGAATATCGAATGTGACATTGCAACAGTATCGTCCGATTTATGCTTGTAAACCGTCGAAAATTGGATTCAGTGTTTAGACCTTTGAAAGTGTGCCCGTGGTGTTCATGCAAAAGAAATAGCGTTCCATACATAATGGCAATGAACGTACTTTCACAGAAATAAAGATTTTCATTGATATCCAAAACCTTTTTTGTTTTATTTAAAAAAAAATTTGTAGCGCTCTTATTGAAAAACCTGATATTTGATGTCGAGGTGTGTTCTTTTTTTAGGAGGTATGTTTATTCATTTATTCTACGATGTATAATAGATACAGATACGATACTATAAAATTTAGGTTTTAGAAATAAATTTATTTGTGGGTTAAATAAGCCAAAAACAATTTCTTAAAAATGTTTCATATACAAGAAGCAATTCCAACTAATGCCTAACAATACTACTTTAAATCGATCTTTAAAATCTACGCAATTTCTTTTTGAAACTACCGACATTGAATTAGCTTTGGAAATAACGGAATTATTATAAATTTTAAATGTATGTTTCTCCTCGTCATAGGTGACACAAAGATCCTGAACATCATAAACGATTTTAAGTTCAACATTATCCAAAGAATATAGTAGAGGTTCCACATTTATCCATATTAATTTTTTTAAATTAATTAAGATCATTTAGATTACACCACCTTCAAAATTCGCCTGCATAGGTCATTTTGAAGATCTGGCAATCATTGGGCAGGTTCAGACAACACAAGGGACTTCATTTGCAGTCAACTTCATCCTTTGAACGTGAATTTTGACCAAGGCAACTATTTAGTTTTTCATGTGTCGTGAGTTTCAAATTCAGAACTTTACTTCACAAACCCCTACTTTTAGTTCATAGTACAAATACTAACAAAAACATTATTTAATATAAAACATTCATAAGGCAAGCTACAAATCCATCATGATTTGTATTTTGTATTATAAAGAAATATTACGTATTTCTTTTCCAAACTGACAAGAAAACTTTTTACACAAAACATTATAAGTGAAGAAAATAAATAAATCAAAGCCCAACAAAGTTCAGCTTTCAGTTGAAGGAAAAGACATAATAAACTGTCTTTTTGACATAAGTAGACTTGACTTGATAGTTAGGGAGATTTTTCTTGATTAACTTTCCAGTCAACTTTCCAATGAAATTGTCTTAATTGGAAGGCAAATTTTTGGCATCTGGCCAATCAGATAAATGTCGCCTGAACTTGCCCATTGACACTAGAAATAACAGCAAAAAACTTGATGTCATCTGAGAATAAGAGACATTTGCAGAATCTTAGACACATAATTTATAAAAAGAAAAAAGATAGTTGGGCTCAGAAGGCTTCCTTCAAGAGTGCAAGTTGCAAGTTAACAACAAAAAGGTATATATTATGTGCATATATGTATGTATGCATGTACAATGTCAATGACAACGATTATCTCTTTTGCTTTTTAAAATGTTCTACAGCTTTCTAATTGTTAACAAATGGCGCAAAATAAGATCATCTTCTGCTATTTGTAAAGTGTTTATATAAATAAATGTTATAATTAATTGTTACTTTTATCATCATCAATCGAAAATACTAATGCATTATGAAATGTGATTGATGATCTTATTGTGAACTTATTATTAAAATTATTTGTTAAATATTGAGTAATAAAGAATACTGACAGAGATCACAAACTGTATGAAAAATCTAAGGAGCTCACTCTGCTAAGTGAATAATAAAATATTTTCACCATAACATATCTTTTGTAATTTATATTGAAACATTTCGTTCGATCTTTGATTTAATTCTGTTATTAGTATTTAAAAATTAAATCTGTTACCAAACAGACCTGTTGCTTTAAATTAATCTAAATATTGACAAAACTAGAGGATAACCTACGTTTTATGTCAACATGCATACATACGAGTGTAGATACATAATATACTCTAAAGATCTTGTACGGAAAATGCTTCGAAAAAGACTTTTGACAGCTCAGTAAAAATTAGTTCATCAACTGTTCTTTTTGGCAAATACTAAACGTCAAAAATTTGTCTTATGCTCCAAACTCTTTTCTTCAAACTAGAAAATTAATACAAATATGACAAAAATAAGTAAAATAAGTATTTTTTTAAATTTTTACCAATGTGTATTTAATAATTTAATTGCTTTAAAGCTATTTGAATACAATGACAGTTTATGTGCAATGACACCTGGTTATGAATTTATAGAAAAATTAAACTGACCCAACTAAATGAACCATTTCAAACGACGAAATTTGAAATTCATTCAAATTAATAAAATTGTTTGATTAATATGAATTAAATTTAACAGAATAAAAATCAGCAATGATTTCTTCAACTTACCGTTGATCTCTATTCTTTCCAACAATTGGGTTGCGCGTCTTTCTTTTTCTAGATTGTGTTCAATGTGGTAGTAAAAAACTGCACCTAACATTAAATATGTTATATAAAATATCAGCAGAAGGATCCATCTTTTTGGCGACATCATTTTTTAATACTAAACATAAATAATAAAAAAAGAAAACAAAATATTTTAGTTTATTTGGTAGACAGATTAAATATAGGATAAACATCGATTAAATTAATAAATAAGACATTATTAACTTCCCATAGGAAGTTTTTGTAATGGGTCCGATTTGTCAAATTGAAAATTTTGACATTTCTCGACGTTTCATTTAATCCAAAGTGTTAGTAACATAATTAAAGGATTTTAATAATTGTGATTTTCAATCTAGCCCATGTGATCGCACAAATTTTTGATATTCAAACTTAAAGCACTTCAAATCAGATGTGGTGTCAAAGCTTGGCTTGGTATTTGCATCCATTACTGAGTGTTCTAAGAGTATCATACAACCTCTTGAAATGAAATTCCTTGAAATGCTATCCCAACTTTTGTATTGTTTTACGGGGGATCAATACGTGGAAACGCTTAACTATAAACCTTATGTACGCACTGCACAGGCTTAGGATGCACAACCTTAAGATCAAGGTTATATTCCGACAAATATTTGTAATACAATTACTGTAAAGAAGAAGTCCATGCTATACTTAAATTTAGCTGAAAACCTTAATTGAAGATGTTGTATAAGTTGTAAATTCTTTGAAATTATAAATGATTAACATGTCTGTTAGGTAGGTAAATGTAGTTAGCTATGATTGGCCCTTTTGTTTGTTAAAAGTCATAAGTAGTCGTAGTTGTCAAACAAAACACATTAAAATGATTGTGTCTGGAATGTTGCCTTGATTCTTATAAGAAGAAAAGTATGTATTTTCCTAATTTTATGATATTATTTCTATTCTTATAATACATTTTTTGAAATTGGTTTATATTATCTTCTAGGTCTGAATAGAATCTCTACAAAGATATTATTTTAAGAAGGCTTTTATGCGACCCAGTCATGCATTTTATTTTCAAGGCACAAATCAATTAGTCAAGAAAGAACAATCGAATTTGTTGTTCATTTTAAAACAAATTAGATGACCTATCTTTTTTTTTAACTAATCACGTAGTAATCGGTGTCATTTTATTTTTTATCCCCATTAGATAGAGACTTTTACATAATGTCAGTTTAGTATTAAAATATAGGCGGTTTAACGGTTAAACCAAATGATGCGAATAAATTTGATCAGATATAAATCACGTCAATCTTATACGAAAAGTTAGTTCAGAGTTTAAACGTGTGGCATGAAATTTAAACAATGTTTCATTGTTAGGGGATAAGTATCAGGTATAAATATAGAATTGTGTCCATAAGAATACTATTCATTTAGGGTGTGTTTGTATTATACACTTGAAACGTTTGTTACTGACGTGTTCATATACTCAGGAAGTTACCTCATGATCAAAATGACTGATATTCAAGTGGGCATGGTTACCCTTCAATTTCAACAAAAAAAAAAAACAAAGTAAAACAAATTAAATGAATGGCTATAAGTAAGGCACTTGTGCTTTCCTTAAGGTTTCACACTTCTTTAAGCCTTTTAGACATTTATAATTAAAAAATGGAAAAATAACTAATACAAACTCAAACTATTTGAATAATACGAACACGAAACTGATACTTGGATGGACATTTTTAAAACGTGCAGTAATAGTTTCCATTTCTTTCATTTTTTTTTTAAAGTATTATTGTTGGTAATAAGTTGAAGATTTATTAGAGTTGTAAGCATCAATCCATGTTTTGTGAGCATTGAAACAGAGGAAGTTAATTAGGACAAAACAAAGTAGTTTACCGTGTCATCAAAAAATACCTACAACACTGACGTATTAATCAAAACTTCACCATCAACAGACATAACTTTTAGGTAGTTAAGGATTTTAGGGACCTAGGCACCGCTATGAATACAAAAAAGAACGCCAGCGTTGAGATCAAACGAGGAATTACTCTTGCTAACACCTGTTTCTTTAGGCTTAGAAATCAATTGAATAGTAAAGCCCTCCCTCGAGCAATCAAAGTATCTCCATATAAGACCCTCATCATCCCCGTCCTGCAATACGGTGCAGAAGCATTAATTACCAAAAGCGGGTGAAAACACCTCAGGTCGCTTTAAGAGAAATGTTTTTCATTTGATACGGTCCTTTATGCGTATAAGGTGAGTGGAGGAGAAGATAAAATGGCGAACGAACGGGTTGTACAGCGACTAGACTTATCCAGAAGGTAAAAACTCCAACGACTGGGATGAGATAGCTGGGTCAGGTAGAGCGCATTTCAAAGTCTTCAAATCCAACTGGATGCCCTATTTTGCACATGACTGTGGCGCCACCTTAAGTAAGTAAGTAAAATTAGAAATCAATATGTCATGTTTATAAAAAAGTCTTTTTTGTATTAAGATTCAATATGTATCGAAGCGACAAAAAAAATAAAATTATTATTATTTTGACATGTTAAAAATGGTAGAAATTGACGTTTGACTCCCTCCGCAGCCCTTTTCTAGAACTTTGTAATAAGTGTACATAATTGCGTAATGCAATTCTTTAGAGGAAGTCAAAACCAAATAACTTTATCAGATTCACGATGTGTTTAAAAAGAACATCTTTACTTCAAGCACAGCTGCTTCATAAACGTAGCCTTAACTTTTGCCTTTAAACTACATAAAAGCCAAAAACGAGAATTTCTTTTGCATGCGCCAAGATATCAGCGATAATCATAGGCATGTCCTAATAGACACTGTTTCAGGCAAAACTTCAGTAGATCCTCGCCTTGTTTTAATGGTTCATTTATTGTTTAACTTCCTAAAAGCGGGTGCCTCACCTGGCGTTCTCAGGCTCCGTGGACAGAAATCTTCTAATACAATAACTTTGACAGGTGTGATTTATTATGTTCAATTTTGGCTATTTTCGACTTCATGTCATCATCATAAACGAGTATTAAAGTTTAAAACAATATGACTAAGAACTCACTTTAATTGTCTTGAACGATCACTTGAACTGGGTGTCTACGTTTTTTGAAACCACTCACGACCGACTAACAAATCATTTCATTAAGCCAGATTTATTGATATTTACCAACCGAAAATAGGTACTAATAAGCTTTTAAGACTTGGCTCCATTGTGATAATTTTTTGACCAAAAAACCTTTCAAAATTATTATTTTCGGGGGTCTTTCTTATAATAACCTTTTAAATTGCAAATATAATATGGGCAATCTTTGTATGAATTATTTCTTAATACCTATCACGAAATACGTGACAAACTCATTATGGTACATCTACTATAATATTTCAATTTTAATTAAAAATCACAATATCACAATATAGGTAAGTAGGCACCTACCTCGGTATAAATTTAACTTCTTATACTTCGAAATAAAAAAAAAACACTTAGACATTAAGCATGTTTGTTTAGTGTTTCACACTTTGAATGATCAGTTTTCACCGATATCTACTTGATTAACAACTTCTTACAAACTTTCTTATCATATCGGATAAAAAACCTCTTAAACGATATATTTGTATGCACAACTTGGCGTCCCCAAAAACAGAAAAACACAACATATAAAGATCCTTATCGAATCAATTAATTAATAGGTACATTATTCTCTCATCGATCACCAGCTTTTTGAGTGTATTTTTGTATCCATATTTCTTGAGTTATTTAAATTAAAATTGATAATTTATCCTTTTTGCATTTGTGATATTTATGATGGGAAATAAAAACAATTTCGATGATAATTACGAGTATTTCCTTTGCTTGATATTTTTAACCGAGACTATAGATAACTGAGGTTTGTTTTTGTGAGAACAAAATTTAAGCATCAAAACGCGGCGGGACGCAAATATGCGCAGACATTCAGTTAGTTTGTTTGTTTTCGAACAAGTAGTCAAGCTCATTTCTTACAAAACAAATGAACTTAAGAAAATTGTGTGCACCGTGTTAGATAAAGTCCAGGGTATAAGGGAACGCTCACGGTGACCACTTCGGAAGTGAGCTTTTACACGATCGTTATACGACTACGACTGGACAGAAAAAATATATCAAATCTCTACCATCAAAACATAACTGCCTCTGCCAGCCGAAGCCAACCCAGCCCCAGCGTCAGCGTTGAGCGTCAGCGACAGCAGCGACATCGAGAGCAGAATGTTCTTACAAATACTAAGCGATTTTTGCCTGAAATTTTCTTTTGATAATATGTGTGGCGTTTGTTGTCTCTGCGAAACCAACACTCAACACACCCCTCCAAAATCGAATCGATCGTATGTGGAGCACTTCTAAGCAGAACAGAACGCTCCACATTATTGTACTTACCCTGACTGGGCCTGGGTATACTCGTAGTAGACATTGCTTGGCGTGGTGCTGATTAAGAAAATATCGTCGAACTGTGCTAAGTGCTTATGTAAGCTTACCGGCTGCGGAGAGAGAACGCAAAACTTAAAGTAGTGGAGAAACTACTGCAAGCAATCATCGTAATCATACCATCATCGTTTTTAAATTTCAAGGTATGCCAATGCCAAAAACAAAAAACAACAGTGCCATAGAGGAGGTGGGTGAGAGCAAGCGTCTCTGTGAATTCGATTGAAAAGGATTGAAGCCCTTACTTTCTTAAACGTAAACAAATGATCTTCAAATTCTCAAGTAAGATTTCCCGTTCGAGTTCCTCCAGAGGAGACGATAGACAGTGCCATCTAAATGCTCGGGATTTCAGGATATAAGTGACAGGGCCCTTAAAATAATGGGGCCTTTCTGCAAACAACCAATTAGCGTAACTTTAAACTTGCACCATACAAAGAGCAATATATTTAAACATACCAATAAGTAGATAAGCGAGATAATCTTATCTGAGTAACTACATAAATTTGTTGGTGATACTTTATTTATTAACTAGGTATACAAAAGTTATGTATTCAAATAAACAATAATATACGTGAACGTAAATGGTTTTTTGTATTGTAGTTGTGTGTGCGGTTTTTTAAGAAAACAGATGTGTTCTTAAGTATTCTAATCGATCTGAAGTACGAAAAATCTATTTAGATCGGTTTCTGTTATCCTAAATTTGTATTTAAAATAAGGTGTCTTCGTTATTTCAGGGATTTAGGGAACCTACAGTTTTTATGGAATCCGAAAAGCAATTTTCGGAATTGACATATCATGACAAGTCTTAAGCTAAATATACACGATTAAAACACTTTCCGATATTGGCAGATTTTTCCAATTTAACCTATCAACCATGCATTCACCCATTTTTATCTGTCAAAAGTGACAAACAACTGGACAAATTCTCTCAGTTGTTTGTACTCGTCTAAACACTCAATTAATCCTTAAACACATCATCCAATTTTTAATTTTTAATTGGCAGCAACTTTTTGAGCATTAAACAACATCAAAAGTTTACAGGATCTTAAAAGAATTTAAAAATTACGAAAATCGAAAGAAATAAGAAGTCACCGTTTGGCAAAGAAGAAATTATACAAAAAAAACTTAAAAGAGATGGGGTGCATGAACAAATCTGTTTTTACACGGCCTATTTTTTTCGTATTCTCTGTCATCTGACGAAAAAAAATATTTTCAAATAAGTACCATATTTATTATTATTATTATACTTTATTGAACAATAATATAATTCAATAAATATTTATCAGAGCATTAGTTACCAAGGCCTTCAGCTCGAATGAAGTACCATATTTCTTAAGTCTTCCAACCGTGTAAACAGACATTTATTAAAAGAAATCGTATAAACGGACAATTTTCACTTGATTGAAAATTGGCCATTTCATCTAATTGGATGTAATGGCAAGACTTGACAGTTCGGCCAATATTGAAAAATCTTTTAATCGTGTTTACTTATGGGGTTTTCCATGGGTAAAATAATTCAATTTATTCTTGATCTGTCAAACACAAATTTCCCCCTGTTTTTGCATCCTATGGGGCAAAATAAATTGATTGATTCTGGATTTTTCAACAGATTTACCTCTCTTTGCACCAATACATAAATTAATAAATAAATAATTGGGTGGCGCAACAATCCGTTGAGAACTAGGGCCATAGTGACTTACAACTCTCAACCATTCCTATGTGCGAGTACTGTTGTCATGGATGGAGGGGACCTAAAGTTTTAAGCCGAATCCAAAAGGCAAATTTGAGAAAGCACTTTTCATGACAAGAATTATTTTGAAGCATTTGCCAATTCCTCGCAAGAGGCAGTACACCTGAAAAAAAAAACTTTGGTTGGCCTAGGAACCCAAGGCCTATGGCATGACAGTCCAATGCACTTTTTTTAATTTATTTTTATTAATTCAATCTTAAACCTATCTTAAAACTAGACAAAAATTCATAAAACTAGCCTAATTATCCATAACTTAAAACTAACTTACTGGTCCCATACGGACACTCTAAGTTAAACAATAATACTTAATTCATGCCTTTCGGCCCTAAGATGTATTTTACTGTAATTCATTTTGTTTATTTTTTAGAAAGTTAAAAAAAAAACTAATTACAATATCTTTTTTCATTTTTACTTTACTCTTGGAAGATTTGTCAATTCCTCGCAAGAGGCAGTACGCGTAAGAAAACTTAAGGTTGAACAAGCAACAATTGAACCGAAAACCTTTAGCATGAATGGCTTACGCCATCACGCCACGGTTCTAAATTTTAATTGAAAGGATTTATTTGAAGAAAAAAGACAACAGACAAAAAATATGCAAGAGGAAAAGAGAGAAGAGAGTGAATGTATCGTCAATGCAATGCCGTCACTTTAATCATGAAAAATCGATCCATGCTGGATAACTTTTTTGATAATAATTTTTGTATTGTATGTCAAAATGATATTATGTATTGCATGTAGAATATTCTATCTTACTTTCGAAATAAGAAATGTCTTAATTGTTTGTAATCAAAGAATTGAATTTGCAGTTTACACAATTGCGTTTCCTTTTTTCGTGAACAAAATAAAATACTTTTGCGAATTGGGATTCAAAGGTACAGATACAGTTTAAAATGTTTTTAAATTTGTAACTTTGATTTTGTTGTTTAAATTAGGGTGAATCAAATCGGTTGAGAAAGGGGATCTAAGACTAAGGTAATATTATTGTTTTCATGATTTATTCTATCTTGTTTTTTACTGAATCCAACTTTGCAAAATCGCAACCTATTCTTGATTTTGTCGTTTTGAATAACAACAGCTACAACTATTTCCTTTATTATTATAATTCGTTATATACTAACGTTAACAATTCTTATTAATATAATATATACTTAAAATCTAAAACTTAAACTAGACTGTTGAAAAATATTAATTTGCAATTTATACATTTTATATTATCTTTTGGTGAATTAATACAAGAGTGAAATTTATTATAGATTATAGTTTGATCTGCTAAAATTAGTATTCAATGCTTTCTGGAGTCTTATACTTGAACGACTAAAATTAAAGTTTAAACTACCAAGAGGTGATGGTGATGAAATTTGTCCGTTTATTAGTCCAATAATAAAACAAAACTTCAAGTACATCCTATGATTTGTCAAAGAAGCACGATTTATGAGAGAAAGTCTTTTTTAATAAGGTGGCAATGTTTGAATTTCATGAAACCACGGAAGGGATCGTAGACAAAAACGCAAAAATCTTTTATAAATGGTTTCGAGTCTTGTAACGTGTACGGCATAGTAAGATGACCATACTGTAAAAGCATATTCTAGGACTGGTCTCACAAATGAAACAAAAGGTAATTTTAAAACATATGAATCACGGAAATCGCAGCCAAATCTGTTAATTAAACCCAAAGACTACCCTGAGGGACACCAACATTCACAACAAATGAACTTGAACACTCATTACGAAATTTAACACTATAACGTCTATCTTGCAAATATGAGGAGATCCTGTTTAGGAAATAGTCGTTAAAACCTTGCTCTAATAGTTTTAAAAGTAATGTTTTATGACACAATTTGTTAAAGGCTTTGCTGAAATCAGTTAAGATACAATCTACTTGTTCACATTTTTCAAAAACATCTAAACAAAAGCAGAGAAAAAACAGATTAGTAACTAGTTGAACGCTTTTTGACAAATCACGCTGCTTATCACAAATAAATAATTGAACTACAGTGAAAAGAAAGGACGCTACATACGGATGACTCAGACAGTTTAGGTATCACATATAGTTTACCAATAGGTCGGTAGTTCATTACATCGTTTTTGTTACCTTTTTTGTGTATTGGTATTCTATGCTCATACATTTTTTTTATGTTCATATCAAACTATGCTTAGACTGCAACCGAGCTGTCAAAAGTCTCTCAATAACATCAAATTAGGTGACAATTGAAAATTGTTCGTTTATAAGGTTCGTTTATTTAATTAAATTATTATTACATGAAAATTTGTTGATTGAAAATCGACTGTCAATTGCTGAAAATGTTGTTTCCTTTAAATAACAATATTGGCAGTTTACACGTTTTGAAAGATTTTATAAAACAAAAACAAATTGGTGGACTCAATAGAAGACAATTTTCACGAGAAATGTTAGAAAATATGAAAATTTATTTTAGAAGTGATAACAACACGTATTGAAAGAATAAAGAAGCAGACAATATCGACTATCTTGTTCAATTCTTTCATGCGTCCCATCATCGTGTTCAACCTTTTTATTGTTTAACTTCTTTTTCCTCGTTGTGTCAAACGGTGACTTCTCGTTTCTTTCCATTTTTGTAATTTTCAAATTCTGTGAATTTCTGTTGTTGTTTCCTACTTAAAAACTTTCTACCAATTAAAAATTGGATGATGTTGTTTGGAAAGTACATTATCCAATATCCAATTAGTAGACAATCGTTTATTATATTATTTAAAAATACAACTATTGGGTGTTTAGACGTATCGAAACGATTGCAAGAAGTCCAGTTGTCTGCCAATTTTTATTTTGTCACTTTTGACAGATAAAATTGTGTGTTTACATGGTTTTTGGAAAACTAGTTAATTTGTTTGGGAAAAAATCTGCCAATATTGAAAGATCTTTCAATCGTGTATACTTAGCTTTAGTAATGATGATAACAGAAATGTTATTTTGCAATAACGTAGTGGCAACATTTCCAAGAAAAAGGACATCAAAAGTACAAATTTAAAGAAAAGAAAACCCTAGGGAAACCATTTCAAATGCATTACATCATTTTTTACTAAAAAAAAGCGTTTTAAGCATTCAATGAAGATAAATGGATTCTTCTTAGCTAAACCACAGTCACGTGTTAGGTCGTGCCGACTTTGACATATTGAATAGAAAGAATGGAGTCTCAAGAGGCAATTTAAAATTTTACCTCATGCTTTGAGCTTGCTTTAGATCGTAAATATCATAAGCTCGATCTCAGAGCCCGAATAGATTTATTTTCTATTGTGGCGGGTTTTTAAAGTTAAAAATTGCATTTTCAGAGCAATTTTGTTTGTTTTACTTCAGAATCTGTGTATAGCAGCAGTGTCTTTTCTTCTGATGTTTAATTTATAAAAGAAAAAGATAAATCAAAATCCATCCCTGACAACTCGCACACAGGAATGGTTGAGAGTTTTAAGTCACTAGGGCCTAGTTCTCAACCGAATGTTGTGACATCCAATTTATTTTAGATAAATCAAAAAAATGTAAGTGAACTTGAGTAATCTTGCTCCTCAACGCCTGAATTTTGAAGCAACATTACGTTTTTAAAATTCTTTATGACACATCATATCGTAAAAAGTCGGTAAGAAAACTTAACGCGTGGTTCTGGTTTAGCCACTTACCTTAATGTCTTAGAGAAGATTAACATTGGGTCTCGGGGAATCCATATTATAATCCTTGATAATATTTTGTGGTCAGAATTGGAGAACGTGCCTGAAAGACTTCTCACTGAAATGGGATGGGCTTAATCAATTGGAACAGTGCATGCCACTATACGTTGATGGCCACAAAGTTGTGTCTGTAGATGTTAGTTGTACAAAAATTAACTAAAAATCGTTTTTTACAACAAAAAACGACGAATTAAGACTATAATGACAAAAATAGACAATTTGCCATGGAACAAATAATAGAAACCAGCTTCGTGTTCACTTTTTTAAACACATATACATTTTTTAAATATAACAATGGGAAATAATGATAAAAAGAAGATTTGTGATTATTATGTTTTTGTCATCCTGGAAAAAAAATAAAAACCAAAATTAGAATTGTACTCTTTTCGTAGCGAGTAAATAACTTAACGGTAATAGTATTTGAAATTCTTTGAGTATTTTGTAGTGGCCAACTTATTATTAATAACTGCCTCCACTGCTCGCCCCATCGAATTCACCAGTTCGGCACATACTACAGGTATGGAGTACTATTCAACCATTTTCAACCACAACTCGTTTTTTTTTGGTTTTACAAACTCCGATCCTTCGCTTTAGGATGCCCTATTCAATTGGGTTTAGGCCGGTGGATTGTAATGGTCATTCTATAACATTGTTTTTGTTTTGTTGAAGGTATTGTTAACCCAATTTTAAAGGGTGCTTCGGGTCATTATCCTGCAGGAACTCTCGTTTGATTGGCACCTCCTCTTCAGTTAATGTAAGCATAACTGAATTTAAGATTTGGACATAATCCACATCGCATATCTTAAGTGCTTCACTGTCTTTCTTTGTGTATTTTGAGTTAAACTTCTGGCCTTCTCACATACATTTTTTCAAGTGTTGTAAGTGCTTGTTTGCAAAGGGAAGTCTTTATATAATGGTTTTCTTGGTTAAAAAATGCCACTTTTCGTAGACTTCTTCCAAAAAGACGTGCTTCTTTAAGTTGGTTTCTTATTGTTCTATCTATCACTGGTCCGTTTTTTAGTTGTCTTAAAGAAAGAAATTTGTTTGTTCTTACATATTCTCACCAAAAGTGTTCAAAATGCGAAGAAGTTATATAATATAACCACTTAGAATATTTTGCCTGGCTACGGCCAGTATTTGACAGGAGTATTAGTTTACCATTTTTTTTTACTTCCGTTCGCGTCTGCCATTTTCGATTCCTTACCAATACATTCGCAAATATGTGTCTATTTATTTACATATGTAACTAGCGGCTCGGTACGTGCTTTGCTACGTATAAGGAATATAGTAATACAAAAAAAAAGATTATTAAGTTAATTTATTCAAACAATTTTTTTTTAAATTGCTAGCTATTTAAAAATCTAAATGATAATATTGTTATAATATTGTTTATATTATATTTATCAGCAATGAGTAAAAACTAAAAAATAAAAATGAATTGGGTACTCTTACTATGGTGGGTTAGTCTAAAACCGTTGGATCAACAATATTTTTATTTTTTCCATTTTAAGCATGAATAAATGAATAAAGTTGGGTGTACCGACTCTGGAACAGCCAACATAAAGTTGGCCATGTAAAAAACATGATTCCTCCAAATCGGGTCTTATTTATGAACCTTGCAAATGATTAACGCACAGGATATTGTAATCTTTTGTGTAATTCAAATAACATGTCAGTTGGAATCATAGGGATACACACTTCTCCTTTTGATTTATTAGTTAAGATTGCAGCTTCAATCAAATTTGGCAATAACTTTTTGTATGCCAATCTGATGTTATTACACAGTTTTGGTGGATTAATATTTCGCAATAATATAATCAAGGAACTAATTTTCAGATTCAAGCAATGCGGTGGTATACCATTCAATTGTATAATTCATTGCCCCATCTTGATTCATAACACTGTCAATTGATTTATATGTCGTGACTGCACTTGGCAGTTTTGCTTAAATTTTCGGTGTTAAAATGGTGCGTTCTCTCAATCAATTATGATTTCTCTAATTCTGAAGAATATTCGGAAAAAAACATTCAATCAAATCATCTATAGATTGCGCAATTGTACAAAAATTATTCGGTAAAGTGATCAATCCGTTGGTACTGTCGATTGATATTTTGCCTTCACCAATTTCTAACACTTGTTTTGATAACTCATGGTCAGTTGCATCATCATGTAGGTGAATACGCATATTGATATAGTGTCAATTTGCGTATATACCTCCAAAGAACTGATGACTTCAAACAGGCGTTTATTTCATCAGTAGGAGTTGATGGAGGAATGACAGGCAATGTTTGACGAAAGTCCCCTGACAGCAATATCAGAGCACCACCAAAACAGCTGTTGACTACCGCGTAATATTCGCTATTGTGCACTCATCCCATTTAATAATTGACGTTAATCGCAGAACTTTTGCCATAGCAGAATTTCTCGAAGAAGCAAGTTGAAGTTTCAATCACCCATTCATTCAATGGCAAATTTAATGCAAAGAGTGCGGTATGACCACCTTCTAATGATGTAGCAGCTCCTGCTCACTTTGCAATTCACGACCGAAAAAATCATGTATTTCACGATTTGTTGCGGTCATACCCAATTGTGCTAATGCTTTATTCACAACCGTTAGACACATATCTTCAATTGCTATTACAGCTTTATTCTACTTTTCCAAGGTAATCAACAAATCGGGATTTCTTAAAGTATTAGTACAAAATTGTTTGTATATGGAAAAAAGAAAGATGTTTGTTTTACACCTTTTCAAGATTTTTTTTTAAATTTTCTTTACGTACAAACCTTCTCTGGACTTTCACAAATAATTCAAGACCAAAATTAGCCAAATCGGTAAAGGCATTGTTGAGTTATAACATTACAACGAAAAGTGGCATTGATTTTTATATATATAGATTTGCGGATAACGGACTTAACTTTAAAATTCTGCAATATCTGACAAACTAATGAAAAAACTCAAAACCACTTTTTGCATGAATCAGAAACTGACATTTAAGTTAGAATAACAGTTAAAATAGCTTGTTTCTATTATTTTTTGCAGGCGAAATCATTATTGGTCTCAAACTTTTTACCATTAATTGAAAACAAAAAGTTGTTTCCACAAAGAATTTTGCCATTTGAGAGCATTATTAGGTACGATTAAAATATAGAAAGACTAACTACAAAAGACTTAATTGCTAAAAAGATATTGTGTATCGAAAATGATGATGACACATGTTTCTAATATTTTTTTGATCACTGTATATCTTAACTCTGGAGTGAAAATATTAAGCTCGATGAAGAATGGTATGGGATTTGGGGAATATATAGGTACCACCGTTTTTTTTCAGTTTTGTCTATTTTTCGTAATGTTACATTCACAGAGGTGAAAAACTACACCAATTCGTTTTTTTTCGAAAATGGAAACTGAACCACAACTACTTCAACCCCGCTTACCAAACAACTGTCTTCAAAACCAAAGCAGAGATAGAGATCAGAAGAACTATTTTGAAGGAGAATAACAATATGCTTTGGATTATTAGAGTGTTTTTCATTGGCCGACCAGGTTGGGAGGCTACAGAAACAGTTTTTTGGAACGTTGGCTTTTTATAAACTGAGGGTCCTAATTTTTTTCTATAAGTCCATTTATTTAACTAGGCTGCAGACTGGAATGGCAGCTCGATTTATTGTTGTTTAAGACTACCTATTGTATAACGTACAGTATGTACTTCACTTTTTATTCTCATTTAAAAAACAAAAATGTTTGTATTATCATTCTTAAACCAATTTTATTTTTTGAACTATTATAATCGCTGTTAAGATAAAATAATATTTTTCCCAATAAAATTTTTAGGGAACAATAATATAACATAATATTTTTCGCAACATTTATACCGAATTAATATTTTTATACACAATAATCTATATCAACAATTTATTTTGTTAAAAAAATAGGTTAACTTTTCTTTCTTTTAAGGTTTAGTAGTTCAATTTCAATGTGGCTCTATGGCATTTAATTCCTCAACTTTCGATTTAAATACAATTTAAAAGTTTTCAACTTTAATAACTTAATTTTGAAAAATGCAATGTTTTTTAATGACCTATTGAAGCTCGATGTTTAATTTTTTTTTTGTTTAATATTTAAGGCACGATTAAGGTAAGTACTTAATTTAAAAAATTTCATTTAACTTATTCTCATGTGTCAATATTGTTTAATGTAGATAAATAATTGTATATATATCATGTAAGTTTTGTTTATATATATATATATGTGTGTATAATGTATATTTAAGTATTTAATGTCTTTAACGAATTCTATCAAACAAAATGGTGTATATCTATGCATTCTTAATTCCGTTAGTTTTCGATTATTAAAACAATAATCGAAATTGTCCTGTATTAGTTATGTTGCCTTGAGTTTCGCATAAGTGGTACCAAAAGTGATGGAGGGCCAGCTTGACGAAGGAAAGGATGAGCTAGTAATTCGGTAGCTGTTGCCCTTTGAGCTGGATCCCGAACTAGCATGCGGTCCAAAAACGACTGCAAACGCGGTGATACTTTATGAGCATTCTTAAGATTCGGAGGCTGCATGTCACGAATGCGTCGCATTGCTTGCAGAGGCGGTTCATTAAAGAATGGTGGTTCGCCATCAACCATTTCGATAACCATTATGCCAAGTGACCAGATATCCACCTCTGGCCCATAAGGAAGACGAGAAATAACTTCTGGTGACATCCAATATGGAGTTCCAACGAGTGATTTGCGTTTGGGTAATTCTTGGGATACTTGAGCGCAAAATCCAAAATCAGAAAGTTTAACCCGACCATCAACAGCAAGGAGTATCGAATCTGATTTGATATCTCGATGAATGACACCCTAAAATGGAAATTTACAAAATTAGAACGATACGATTTTAAAAAATATGTACATGCTGAAAATACGTACTTGGGAATGAAGGTATGCTAGTGCTTTGAGGCATTGCTTGCAAACAGTAGCAATCTGTTCTTCGTCCATACGGGAATGTGTAACGATGTCGGTGAGTGCACCGCCCTCTAAATATTCCATCACCACCCACAATTCATCGTTTACTAGAAAACTGGAATAGGTTTCGACTATGTTGGGATGATGGTAGTCACGCATGATGACTACTTCGTTAAAAAGAAGTTCCCTTCGTTGCTGTTTGCGCAAATCCATTTTTTTAACAGCAACTTGTCGTCCTAAAAACAAAACAAAAGAAGCAATTATATTAGGCTTAGATTTTGACTGAGTTCATCTGTCTTCAAGAATTAAAACTTGACCACAACATTACGTTGTATCGAATCATTTAATTGTTATAGTTATTCCGTAAACACTTACCTGTGGCTTTGTCCGTTGCAATGCAAACTGTTCCCGTTGAGCCTTCGCCTATTTTCATAAAATTGTCGAGGTTCTCTCGTGGGTCTCCAGCCGATACAACCATTTGTAAAGCTGCCCGAAACTATATTAAGAGTCAAGAAATGATTCAAGTCATAAAATAAAACAATAATGAACTAACCTGTTCGTGTGTTAACCTTTGTTCTTGCTTTGGATTAGCTGCGGATGTTCCGATGCTTCCCGGAGCAAGAGAACTATTTCCCCCACTAGAACTAGACGCACGGGAATTGGTTTTTATGCTTCCAACAATCGAAGGATTGTTTACATGTTGTGAATTAGGGCTGTGATCTGTCATCTGAAGACCGTTTGTTGGAATGGATTGCGAAAATGAATTGTCCACTGTAGGTGGCGATCTCATTGGAGGTTGTGGACGTTGTGGTTGAATTAGGGTGGACGGTGGTGGCATATTATGTGCCGGGAAGTTATTATTTTGATTTGACTGCTGTTGTTGCTGTAACAAATATTGGTGTTGCAGGGACGGACGCGACGCTGAGCTGCCTATGGATCCAGCTGGGGAATTAGCTTGCGGTGGTGTCTGTCGGTATTGCAGTGGTAGGTTCAGATCCGTATGCACGGACAGAGGACCATTGCCATTGGATGGAATTTTAGAAGCATACATTGAATTGTGTGGATCAATAATTTCTTGGTGTTGCAGAACAGGTGGCCCAATTTGTGGGGCTTGCATCGGTGGTTTCAGATGAGCAACGTTAGTCCCCACATCTTTCCGAATACCTGGGTAGAGCATTTGTTGTTGCTGTGGATGATGCTGCTGTTGGTGCTGTTGGTGTTGTTGTTGTTGCTGGTGTTGTTGTTGGTGCTGTTGTTGTTGTTGTTGGTGCTGTTGTTGTTGCTGCTGCTGCTGTTGTTGCAGCTGCTGGTGGGGCAAAATCGGACCTGGGGACGGCTCTTCTGGTACTGCCGGAGGAACATTCGCGTTGCCTCGTAAGTCACGTCTTACCCGTGGCGGACTTGAACTCCTCAACGAATTCGATCTGGCAACGTGTGAAGTCTTCGGAAGAATCAGTCCTCCGTTCGAGTTTGGCGCTCCTGGTCCTGCGTCTTGCTTAAGAGTCAATGTTCCTCCACCCGTACTGTTCAAAGATACGCTATCCACTTTATTGTTGTTCTGAGGTCGAACAATCGTTTTTAAATCTAAAATCTCTGTCGGAGTAATTTCCGAGGGATCCACAAGCGGGAGTGGCCGATTTGTTGACTTGAGTATTTGATTATTGCCGACCAAAGACGCCCATTGTAATGGCAATCCGACGTAGCGTCCCTCCAATTTGTCAAAACCCGTATGCACTCGATGTTCAAAGTTACTGGGCATTGAAATTTGTGGTTTCTTTTTTCTTTTCGAAAACATTTTCACTTAATAATTATTTCTATTCACGTAATTGGTTTCTAGTTAAACCAAACTAAAGGAAGCCCTTTTTCTTAGCTATGCTATGTAGCTACAAGCTACGCAATTATTCAACAGGCTATAAATTCCGATGATTTTTCAGGTCATTCATGTGTTGCTTTAATGCTTTCTGTTCCGCGGTGTTATGAATTATTTTTATTCTTATTTACAAAAAATACAAAAGGCAAATCGATTTTTGTAAAACCTTTTGCCCTCGTTTTGTTATGATGTTGCTAGATATTCACTGTAAACATTTATTTAACCAAGGCGTACGCAAATAATTCACAAATTCACGTTAGGTGTATTCTGCCTATATTTAGATAACAAAAATAAAACACAATAAAACTACAAATTTCTCTTCAAATTTAAGGAATTATAAAGAAGTATAACATAAACAGTCTTTATTCATATTTACAAAAACAGAAATAACTAAAAAATGTTTGTTATTTTATAAAAATTACACAGCGTTGTTGCTGTTTTTTGAAGAAACTACTAAATGAGTCATTTCAGAAACATAAATTTTTAAAGATCAAAAACACTCATTTGTGACTATTGAGTGTAAATATCAATATTAGACAGAGACAGGTACGTTAACAAAATTAATGCGAAAAAGAACTGCAACTTCTGTCAATGAAAGAGAGATGGAACTAATCGACAATTAACGAAAACAGTGCTGTCATTGAAAGGGACAAAAAAGGGTTTTCAATGTAAGGCTGTGTATAAACGTTCTGATTTAAATTCAAAATAAAAAATAAATCTTTTAGACAACAACGGTCTAGGGCTCAGTGCCTTACAACTCTCCACCATTGGTGTGTGAGAGTAATGTCAGAAATGGAAAGTGAATCCAAACAACCAAATAGAGTGTGCAGAAAAAAATCCAACAAACCAGCTTTAATGGCCGAAACACAAACAAGCTTCGGCTTCGCCTGACGTTTATGAGTTCAGCCATAGTAATTCAGTGCATGCTATCACAATAAAGCTTTGACCTCACGTTTTATTTGACAAACGTGAGGAAAAGAAAGTAATGTTACGTAATGTGACTTCAAACGTAAGCTCTAGTTCGAATTTGCTGAACATTTGCTTTGTCTGACAGCTCAACAGCTGTAAAAAAGTCAACAAACAAAATACATTTGCTTTTGGAGGGATTCCCATTGGTTATTATAGGCTGTGTAAGCTACTTCCACGGTAAATTTAATTTTTTTTCGATTTCAAAACTCAATTTTTTTTATTTTGAGAAAAAATAACAGCTGCTAATAACAGTAGTGCCATTTAAGAAATGTTGTATTGGAAGTGTCATTCAAAGTAACCTCGAAGCAGGCCCAACGTAACGTAGACATGCAGAGTTTATGCAGAGTATATCGACGCTCCAACCTGATGGTAAGAAAATTGCTCTCTCTATCAAAATTAAAGCTCACTTAAACAAATTTAACTATGTTTTAAATATTTCGCTATACCAATTACCATATTAATATTTAGGTTAAAAACTTACCTACCGTAAAATGTAACTCCATTGTTTCCACTGTCATTTTGACAGCACACACAAAAACATATTTGTCACAAATATTTTATGAAAAAAGTAAGAGTAAAAATACTTTTTTTAATATTTAAAAATTGGCGACGTAATGATGATTTGTCAGTTATCTTAACAAATCTTAAATGTATGTTTTAATTTCTTAGGCTTTTGCCGGGAAACAAAAGTTCATACCTTCAGTGCCGTCATATTTTATGGACGGTTGGCCACATCTTCCAAAATGTTTACATCTTCAATAATTAAATCGTCGGAATCCATTTAAAACTTAACAAGTAAAAGGCGTGTCTATTTTTATGGTTAAAAGTAAACACACATAAACGCGCTCTTGAAATATAGAGTATTTGTAACATTAGTACAATTATTAGTAGTTAATATAATTATATATGTATGTATCTGTATCTCTTGAGAAAGAGATACAAACAGAACAAAAAAATTATTTATTTCAAATGTCATTTTTTCATTTTAATAGTTGGCCCAATTTTCTCTTAAAAAGAATACATTTCTTAATCAGGCTTAATTTCACAACTCCAGTCATTGAAAAACGTGCTATAAGAAACGAAAAGCAGAATGAACTAAATTTAGATTAAAAAAATACATTAGGTGGCACAACAGTCCTTAGGGAACCAGGACGATGCCATGGATGAAGGGGATTTTCAGTTGTATGCCGAATCCGAACGGATAATTTGAAAAAGTCTTTTCATGGCAGGAATTACTACTGGAGTATTTGTCAAAATTCCTCAGTAGGACAGCACCCTTGAGAAAAAAACTTGTAGGTGGCGCTGGTAGGGATTGAACCCACGACCTGTAGCATGAAAGTCGCACTAACCAAAAAGTTGCATTTTAACATTTCGAAATAAATAATTATCAATTCTGAACTATGCTTTGAAACAATTGGTAAGAAATTGGAGTAACCTAAAAAATATTAATTGAAGACACAACTCATATTAATTAGAATTTTACACCTGAATAACAATTTCTAAGCTTTTAAGAATAACTTAAAGAAACACCCTTTATCAACATGTCCCTTAGAACAAAAATACCATCACTTCAAAGTTAAACTTAAATATTTAGAACAGTGTACACCAAGATTTTAGATTAATGATAACGAACCAAGCATTTGAATTGAACACTTCCAGCAAATTCCTGTCAACATACTTTCTCCCTCTATGTCATCAATTTCCACTCCAAATTCCACTCATAACAATTTGTGTGAAAGAGAAACCCGCAGGACAACATTAAGTTGTCACTTTTATTTAATTTTTGCTTTTGTATGGGTGGAGTGTGACATTTTAACATGGCTAATGACGATTTGTGTGTCCCAGGTCCCAGGCCAGGATGTTGACTTTGATTTCGTACCCAAAAACCAAACACTTAAAAGTTCTACATCTAGTTTAAATAAAATTATGAAATTCTGTATTCATAATAATTAGTGTAATACAAAAATGACCCACACAAAAACCGATATCATCTCCAATAAATTGCAATTGGAGTTTAATCCTTTAAAACTAACGAAATGCGGTGAAATACAAATTAATGACTGGTGTACGAATGCTTATATATTTTGCGCCTTTTGTTGCGACGACGGCGACCCTGATAACAAATACTTTACAACACTCCAAGAATTTATTGATCACATTCGTTGGCATCGTTCGGAATCGGATGATCGTGGAGATTTAAATTCGCCAATCTTACAAAATGGCATTGGAAACATTGGATTCGATGGACTAGAAGATGACGCGCCTCCAATTCAAGAGCCCGAGTTCTTGACTGATTGGATTGCCCCTCCTGAAGAATTATTTGCATCGAATACCATAACAAATTTTATTGAAATGGAACCGCATCCACATGAAAGTGAGTTAGTGGGTGTTAATAAACCTGAAGTAGAGCAACAAGGCAATGAGAAAAACACACCCATGTCAAAGCCAACGCAGGTCGAGGAAGATGTGTCGGAACTTACCGGGGAGGTATTTATTGAGTTGTTGGATCTATACAAAAAGTGCCCATGTGTTTGGCACGAGCGTATTGCATCCACAACAAATTCGGATATAATAGACGGTGTCTACAAGCTACTGACTGCACATTTCAACAAATACGCCCAACAATCTAAACCAGTTGACTATGTGCGTCGCATCCTAATCCAAGTAAAGAATTGCTTCCTGGAGGAGTACAAAGATTTAAAACAGACTACGGAAGCTGATTCTCTTCCGTGGTATTATCCCTATCTAAGTTTTATATTGAACTGTGATTCCGTTGACCTAGATAAAAGTGTAAATAAAATAAAATGTTGTCATAAAAGAACTTGCAATCCTCATTGTTTGTTTTTTTTTTTTTTTGTACAGATTTTTACAGATTTTATATGCCCTATATGTACGTTAGACCTCAGTTCGCAAGAAGACCTATGGAATCACCTTATGAAGTTTCATATTGAATTGGCGAAACCCAAAGAAATAGACAATTCTGACGATGTGAATAAACCGCCCAGCAATAAGGTAAGACACTAGAAATTTTCAATATTTTAAGAATGATGTTTACCTTTCAGACTACGGTTTGCTAGTATCCGGCAGAAGTAGTGGATAAATTCATCGACCTGTACAGGTCGCAAACTTGTCTCTGGGATAAGACTAATAAGGAATATTATTCCCGTTTGATGCGTCGAAAATCGTATGATCTTTTATTGGATATCCTCCATGAACATGACCCGGAGGCCAACCATGCTGAAGTTGGACGTAGAATCAATTATTTAAATGCTGAGTTAGCTAGCACTAAGAAAGATGTTATTACCTCCGAAAATTGTTTATCAATACCAGACGAACAGATCGAACTCTTTATGGAGAATATATCAGTGAAGAAAAATCGAAATCCGCCACCACAGCTTAAAGTGCGGCCATGCAACTTTAGGAAGAAAATAAGAAGTGGCAAGTGCCCCATATGCGCCACATCCTTCAGCGATCACGCGGCTTGGCTAACTCACATGGAGTCGACTCATACCAGTGAGGATTTTCAATCTAAGGATGGTTTTTTTTATTGTACTGTATGCGGTTGGCAGAACAAGACCAAAAAGCTTCTCATGCGTCATCTGCGCAACAAGCACACGAATAATCTTCGTCGCTGCACCGACTGCAATTTAGGATTTCGTCTTTTATCGCAGCTAGTTGATCATAGAGCCAAGGTACACAACGACTTCAATCCATTTAAATGCGAGACATGTGGCGATGGATTCCCTTCCCGATCAGCCCTGCGCACCCACGCAACAACGCATTTAAGTACTGAAGAACGGTCAACCTGGTGTGTAGATTGCGGGACCAAATTTGCGGACATGAAGTCGTACAGAGCACACATCCGAAGGCACAAACTCGACAAAAAGGAGATGCTATGTAAGTTTTGTCAAAAAAAATGGCCAACATTAGCAGACTTAAGAAAACATATGCGCACACATTTAAGCTCTAGCTCAGTGGCGCACAAGTGTGATAAATGTGGCAAAGGCTTCACAAGCCCGCAGCTATTAAAGAAACATTTAAATGAAACTCATAATGTGACTAACTCAAGTATCCACATCAATCGAAACACGGTAAAGAAACAGATATACACGTCTAAGATTTGCCGACAAAATCAATCTCGTGTCAGTTGCGATGATTGCGGTGCAAAGTTCTTTCGGAAAACATCACTGCGTAAGCATAAACGGCTGAAACATGATCGAACTGCCTGTGCATCATAGAAAAACAAATAGTAATATTGAGTATTATAAATAACGCCTTAGGCAAAATGTAGAGTAGATTTTTCAAAAAATAAAACCACATTAAAAGTGTTTTGTTTTATTGGTTATTAAATGTTTTTCTTTTCAACAATGAGAATTAAGGTTTTAAATCTAAGCTTAGAAGTCTTAAGACATTCAAGCGTTGTAAGATGTCGGTTGATTTGAACACAAGATTAAAATTGAGCTGAACAACATTATTTCTAACCACGGTTTCTTCTAGGTAAGTATGTGGTACTTGGGATGCTTTTGTTATAGATTAAGCATATTAGAGGAAAGCTTTTAAAAATAGGAAGTGATATGACAAAACTCAAAACTGAATAACATATTTTGCAATAGAGTTTGATAATTTAATCATAAAACGATTCCTCTTTCAGGGATTTCACATTGAAAAAAAAAAAATCAAAATTAACAAAAGAACTACCGTGTTTTTTTTTCAATCGATATGTTGAAAAATGTACTAAGGCTAAACAAAGCCCTTTGATTTGTGAACTTAATGTAAATTTCTTACTATAACCTACATACATCCTAAACCTAAAAAAATCTCTTACAAATGAAAATGGGCATTTTGGTCTGCCTATCGCCCACAGCATAGATATGTATATAGTGCGGTTCATATTTATAACCCACTTTAAGAAAATTGAATTTTTGTGTCATTTATAAACAATTTTAAAAAAATGATAGGAAATAAAAGTAATGGTCATGGCAGTTAATTCAAAAAACAAATAACTTTCAAAAACGTAGCAAGTATATTTTTATTTCTTAGTAATAAAAACAGAACAAAATTCAAGTGTTTAAAATGTATAACCCATGGCTTCAACAGTTAATAAAACTAACTGAAAAACAGAAACTAATAATATATTTGAGAACCTTTGGCAAGAATCAAGTCAAAAACTCTTATTCTTATTGATTTAATTAAGTTATCCAAAAGTTGGGGCTCGATTTTAAGCCATTCCTCACGAAGAGCGTGTTTAAGCTCTGATACCGTCTCATATGTCTTTTCTTCCTCGTATATTCTCCTGACCAGAACTCAGGAGAGCAATCGGGCCAATTCATTACATCAATAGTATTTATAACCAATAAATTGTGTCTATGCTGGTATGGATTCTGGAATTATCCTGCTGAAAAATCCAATATCTCTCATGGTTATCTGCCAAAAAAGGTACCAAACTGCGTCGAAGAACTTGAATATAATCTACTATTCATTTTCGATGAAGTCAATTGCATTTCTAGACACCCCTTGGATGAGAAAGCACTAAGCCGCCACAAAAATTTCGCCTATAGAAATATTTCGGTTCCTTCCGTAAGTCACGCCATCAGGACTATCTAAATTCAAATTTTTCTCATCAGAAAAAACAACCTTTAAACAGCATATTTAGGTAAATGAAAAAAAAAAAAAAAACAGATTCAATAACAACTTTTAATTCAAATATACAAATGTCCAATTAGTTTCCATATTATTCTTGGCGAACTCCAGCATAGCGACCTTTTGATGGTCTAAAAGACGCGGTGTCCAATTTATTTTAGACCGACATAAGTTTGGATTTCACTAAATAGCTCTCCAACCCGTTGTTTTTGACACTCTTGTCTGAATCAGCGCTGCTAATTTTGCGCAACTTACGATTGAATTGCTGGCCGCGCGAGCGATTATTTGCTCCTCGCGGCCATTAACCTTTTTTTTCTTCCAGTGTCATAACTTTCTGGATTTTTTTAAAAATTAGCAATAACCCGGCCACCTTCTGCTTGTTCTCCTCGAAATTGCACTGATGCTCACATTCTCTTCATTTAGAGCCAACATTTTACCTTTTTCGACACCAGATAGTACCTTACCGCGGGGCATATTTTGCAAACAAAAATGTCTTAAATGACTGAGCCAAAACACTTTAATTAAACACACTGGATGTTAATAGGGAGCATTGTGATGTGTGTTATAAATATGAACCACATCAAATCGACCGAACAACGTAGCTCAATTCAAATATAACGGAGTGCTTTTGAGAGAAAATCAAGCAAGAATGTGGTACTATCGAAGACTACAAACGTTTTCACTTGTAAATTTTCCCTTTGTTATTTAGAGTATTTGTCAATTTCATTGGAGGTATCTTAAATGGAAAAGTGGGTTTTAATTATGAAACGCACTGTATGTACGTCATTGGAAAGCTTAGCTCTTGTAAACCATGGGGTTAAGGCAGTATATGGCAAAAAAAAATTGTGACATTAAAAGGACAACATTGATCACTTTTAATGAACTAAATAGACTTCAAAGTTTATGAACTTTTATACCAATGGCCAATAATAGTAAATAACAACTGAATCGGTTAATATTTTGTTTCAATTTTGCTTTTGTCTATTCGATTTAGTAAATTAGATTCGTTTAAGAGCGTCATTAATGATGATGAATATTAGAGTCGTAAACTATGGGGCTTAGACCTAACCTAACCCTTTCAAAAGAATACAAATTTGTCAATCGATCATAGACTTTAAAGTACTTACAACTTATAAACGATGATTTAAGTGTTACGTGGTACTTGTTTTATCATCAATAAGATCCATGCAGTATTTAAGTTGGGCTCGACATTAAAACATGTTCATATCCCTAGCAGGGAATAGCATGAAACTTTTATATACAATTATAAATCATTTTTTCTTTGTTTATTCGAATTTCCGTGTGTTTAAAGTGTTTCCATTTTTAGTCGTTCATTGTTTAGGATATACAAAATACTCGTACGTTTGGTAAACTCCATTGTACCTACACAATCATTTTCTGAACAACAGGTAGACCAAGTTCCATAAAAATCATTTTTGAAGGAAATTTGAGTTTACCCTTTAAAACCCAATTACAGAATAAAATTACTTACATACATTAAAATCTAAGGCAAACAAAACTTACGGCTTTCGTCAAGGATGTCAATTTCAAATGGAATTAAATGAACTTTACACTTTCCAAAATATTGGCTCTGAGCTCATTTAACGCTTTTTGTTTGCTTGAACCAATGACTTAACGAGAAGGTCTTTGATAGCGTTAACAGGGAGTATATCTGGTTACCTTTGCGGAGGAGAGGCATCCTAGAAAAACGAATTGCTATTATTAAAGCAACATATTATGGATCCAAGTGTCGCGTTCTGCACGGTGGTGGTAGGTTGTCAGGTGATTTTGAAATCCGAAGCGGAGCTGTATTCTGTCGCCAATATTGTTTTTGTTGGTGATAAGTGATGTACTACGCTCAGCTCTGTCAGGTAGCGGAGGGATCCAATAGACTTTGACAACCTATTTAGAGCACTTGGATTATGCGGATGATGTTTGCTTACTCTCTCATAGGATCATGGATCTCCAGCAAATGACAACAAGTGTGGACAGAGAAGTAAAATTTGTGGAACTGAAAATAAACAAAAAGGATCAGCCTCGGAACCGGACCATCCTCTTAAATAAATATTTTTTCGCAAACGGTGGAAAAAATGGAGATTTTTCAATACCTTAGAAGTATCGTTTCCATCGAAGGCGGAACCGAACAAGACGTCATCTGCCGTATCGGCGAAGCAAAAGCGCCATTCGGTATGCTATCAAAAATTTGGAGGAAGAACTCTATCAGCTTAAGAACAAAGCTACGACTGTTTCGCACAAATGTCGAATCATAACAAGAAAGCTACAAACAAACGTCTTCGTAACATCCTAAGGATTTTCTGGGCAAAACCGCATAACAAATGAGGTTCTTCATAGAAGGACAGGTCAGGAACCTATAGAATCTATAGTAGCAATGGAGTGGACATACGCTTCGAAAAGTTAACGACTGCATTGGCCAAGCAATGCAGTGAAATCCGCTCACACAAGAAGGAAGAAGAGTGGACGAGCGAGAAGCACATGGCGCAGGGCAGTAGAGGCGGAATCAGCGTCACTAGGCAAGAGTTGGAGGGAGCTGAAACACATCTCCAGAAACCGTACACGATAGCGCGTAGGCGTAGTAGAGGCCCTATGCCCCTTAAGGGGTTCCCAACGCACTTAACAGGTCTGAGGACCTAAGTAAGTAATGACTTGACGTAGCCCCAATCTTCCAATTCACGGCGTGACGATATTTATCGTTGGAGAAAAAAGATGCATTCAAACCGCACTAAATAGTTATTTTTTGTGGATTAAGTGGAGATTCATTAATAAGAAAATGTGTAATCGTAAAGTAGCAGTCTACGACTCCGAATTTTAGCAGACAAGCTTTCAAACTTGCAAATGTTGCTCTCCATCCCTAACATACACGCACACTGTTCTAAACGCACTGTTGCGCCACCTAATTTATTTTTTTGGACGTTGCTCATTCGTTGAAATTATTTATTTAGTGAAAAAGTAAGTATGTGAGAAAAAAGTATTTCTTCTTCTTCTAGCTTCTTCTTATATACTTAGGTCTTCCGAATTATCTTTGTTAATTTTAAGGTATCCTTTAAAAAATGAAAAATAAAAAAAATTGCCAAGAAGAATTAAAAATAATTGTCTCTTTTTGAGGTTTCCTTATTTATTTTAAATACTTCGTTAGCTTTTATGTTTTTTTGTTGTTGTTTTAATTTTAATTGAATAATAAACCTAAATGTTTAGTTTTATTGTTTATAATATATTTTTATAGGTAATATTCATAATTTTAAAGTTTTTTTTTTCTAATTTTTTTTTGTTTTACTTCAATAGATGCGTCGTTGAAAGTTTTGTTTTTTCTTTTATTTTATTTTCTTGAGTAGACATATTTTAACAGAAAAACGAGATTTGTTTAAGATATACAATTGTTTTCGTGATAAAAATTAACGGTAAACGAAAAGCGTAACGGAAATGGATATGAAAATAAAAGTTATTTATACTGTATAATATATAATTAATATGCGTGCAATTAAGTTTTAACCATCTTCCTTGGGGGGAGTAAACCATCCTGTTAAATGAAAAAAAAAAGAAATATATAAGTATAAGGTTCGGTTTTAAGATTGTGAATAAGAACAAAAAAGGTGACAGTGATCTTTTGAGATAAATTGAAAGTTAAAACATTAGAAATATGTTTTTTTTATCGCATTGTACATAACGAACTCATTTTTCTTATAAAAAATCAAAATGAGATCCATTGCAGAATGCAGGTACTTTTCTCTGATAATTACAATATTATAGAAATATTTACATACTTGACCTCTTTCATCAAAAAAAAGAAAAAAAGTGGCTATAATGTTTCTAAAAAATCTATTGTTTTCTATCGAATTGTAATATTTTTAATGAATTGAATATTAAATAAACGTATTTAATTACTATGACTTTGAAGATTGTACGTTTTACAGCAGTTTCATCCAGGAAATACTAAAGTCTTATATTAAAATCATAAATCTAACTATAACATGACTTCACACGACTCCGTCACCCCAGCGTTGACATTCGAGTCCTTTCGATGAGATTAACTGATTATCCATATTTAATTTGACATTCACGTAAGCGGCTGTTCATTTGAAAATCATTAATGATTGGTTTCGATTTCATAAGAAATGTAAGTTCAAGCACACTGTAACTTTTTTAATTTATAAAATAAATTTGGATATGAAAAGTATTGGACAATTTTTAGAAGAGTAAGCAGAACAATAGGGAAATCATCCAACAGAGAAATGTTTAACACTTTTTTTTTCTGCAATATAACGTTGGGCAAGATTTTAATGTGGTCTTAGTTTAGTCCACATTTAGCAAAGTACTATAGGAGATACTGGGCTTACTACAAGCCCACTTATGTTATCTTCTGAAATATATCTGTATTTAATTTTATTTCGGAATTTAAATCGCAGTAAAGACAAATCCGAAACGTTTCATACATGGATTTGAATTGTATAATATGAATGAGTTCATGTGAATAACAGAATACCGCCCAGGATATTAGAACTCGGTTTATCAATGTTTTTAATTTTTTAAACGATTAAATGGTCAGGTAATATTGTTTTATTAAATTTAAAGTCACCAAATTTTGTTTAATATGCAATAATAATTAATTGTTAGAAAATACAGTTATGGACGCCGACAAATCCAGCTCGCGACAACTTTCAGATTAAAAAAATACACATAATGTAAATACAGTCATGGACATAAAGATATAAACACTACTTAAGGTTTTAAGAATTCAAGTACTTTATTCAATAAAAACTAAAAATAAATTTTAATTTGGACTTTAATTTGTTTTTGTTTTTAAAACTAGTTTTTATAAAAAAAAATATTCATATCTTTAAACAAAAAATTAACATATTTCCTGGTCATTAAAACAGATACAAAAATTAAGCATTAAAACAACTACAACATTTAATAGTTCATAATATTTTTGTTAGTATTTTGTTGCCCCACCCTTATTGTTAACTACAGCTTGACACCTATTGGGCATGGAGTCAAGTAAGTGACGGCATCTCTGAACGGAAATTTTTGCTCATTCTTGTTTTATAACTCGCCACAATTCCGTTTTATTTTTTGTGGAGTGCCTCCCAACCGCCTTTTTTAAATCCCCCCCACAAGTATTCTATGGGATGGCCAATCCATAACTTTAATTTTTTCGTCATCAAAATATTTTTTTGCGAGTTTTGACGAGTGCTTCGGATCATTATCCTGCGGTAGGATCCATTTTAAAGGCATATCCTCTTCCCCATATGGCAGCATCGTGTTCTTCATAATATTAACATACGATACTTGATCCTTTTTGCCTTCAATAAGATGAATAGGTCCGACGCCATACCAGGAGAAACATCCCCAAAGTAGAATACTTCTACCTCCATACTTTACAGTCTTGATGGTATATTTAGAATTCAGTTCTCAACTTTTTGGCCTTCAAACAACTTGGCTGCCATCACTTCCGAACAAGTTGATCTTCGTTTCGTCATTCTTAAAAACATTTCTCCATTTTTTAACTCCTTCCGGTCCAACTAAGATGGTGTTTTGCAAATTTTAAGCGAGATGATATATTTTTTTTTATTAAAAGGGGCACTCTCCTTGCGATTCACCCGTGCAAATTATTTTTGGCAAGTCTCCTGCGAACTGTTCTGGAAGAAACTCCAAGCTGTAACTCGGCTCTAATGTCTTTTGAAGACTTCAAAGGATCGTTTTTTGATACACGAATGATGTCTCTATCTTCTCTGATGGTCCTTTTTCTTGGCTGGCCCAATTGTTTTTTTTTTCCTCGTTGGTTTAATTGCGTTTACAACTAGCTTGAGAGATCGAGCAACTTTTTCAGCTATTTTTTTTAACGAAAACCCTTCTTCACGTAAAATTAAAATTGCAATTTTCTCTTCTTTGTTGCAGTGCCTTCTACGCCCCATAATCTCTAAACTTTTAAAATTTATATATTAAACAGAAATCCAGATGGTAAATACCGCTTGGCTCGTTTAAGATTCTTAAAATATTATTGAATTTTTTGAGCTTAAAGATAAAAACTTCTTGATTATTGAACTGTTTCTATTTTAAAGACCAGGCAAAATATTTGTTTTCTCAATGAACTTGTAATTTACAATAACAAAGAAAGAAAAAAAAACTAAGGATCCCATAATTTAAAATAAAGTAGTGTTACGGAGTTTATAATAAAAGTTAGAATTATGAAAATTGCTTGTTTTTGTTTTTATTTAACTTTATATGATAGAGTTGTTGCTGTTTCTATTTTAATGACCATAACTGTATATAAATAATGTATGTAAGTTTTAATGTTAAGCTTTTGAAGTATAAGACTACACAAGAGAACCATGAAAAACCATGGACAATTTGTCAAGGAATTACTTCATAGGTAAACATTTTGTTTGTTTAAAGAAGTCAATTCGTCTATGTGGGCATTATGTCCTCTTAAGAATCCTTAATGTTCAATTAGTTATTCTTCGTGTTGAATAACGTTGTACAAGTTTCAATGAAAATTATACTGCATAGTAAAATCCGCGTCACTCTTATTAATGTTTTACCAACAACGGACCCGACCCTTTTATCCTCGCCACAGTAACTTCAATTCTATGAACGTTCTAATTTCAATTTCTGTAACCTTAAAATACATGCACATTCGAAACGCAGACATAACTCAAATTAATAATGCTCAAATAATTACATAATAATAATAACCAAAACATTTTAAAAGCGAACAATACAAAATAAAAATTAACTTATATTTTAATTTTCATTTTTTTAACCCAGATTTTTAAAATACTTATATATTTAAATAGGTTTAAGGCATGAATTGTAAAATCTTACCATTTTTCTCATGTATTTGTACCAATGACTTAAAACTTTGCTGCGCACGGGCTAGACTGTATTGTCCCTGGGCCAAAGCCTAAAACAAGGGTCATTATTATTTATTTTTGTTATTTATTTTTTGTGTTTAATAAATTCTTATACTTACCTTTGTCGCTCCAAATTGAATGCGAGCCTTTCCTTTGACTAGAGTCGCTGATATTTGCATTATGACGGCCTCTACCGTGTAAGCCGAGCTCCAGCCTTGTTTTGTAAGCAACTCCATGCAAATTGCCCCTCCCACCAAAACATAACCGCCTCGAATAAAACACATTAAATAGACACATTATATGTTTTCCAAATTTGTATTTAAAAAAAAAGAAGAAAAATTACCTGAGATAATGGGATGCACAACGCGAACAAAAGGTGGCTCAAATGGGTATGTTTCTTTGAATATTATATTCAGGAGAATGCTGTCTCTGCCCTCCTTTTCTTTAAGCATAACTAAATCGTTGTGTAACGGACTATCCGGATCGACCGATTTTAAACGGATATTCCATTCGTATATTGAGTCATTTACCAGCTCTATTGAGTACATGTTACTCTTGAAGGAATCCGAACGATAGATATCACGTAGCTCTTTCATGAGACGATCGGTTGCTTGCACAGAACCAGAAACTGATCCCTGAATTTTAATACAAAATAATTACAAAATTTCCAACAGCAAAAAATTAGAAGTTTATACCTTTAAGTAGTCTTGTCTTTGACTTTGTCGCAGTCTTTCAAGTGTGGCTAAGTGTTCTACCTCCATTTCATCCTTCTGTTTTTTTTTTTAAGTTTTAAAACGGGAGCAGATGTTACTAACAATTCTGTAAGTTGTTACAAAAATTGTCAAACCTTATTTATATTTCGGCCATCATCCATTTCAAGTGGAAGATCTTCGTCGCCTTCGCTTTCTTGTTCGCTGTCACCTACAGGATCTTCGATTTCGTCTGGATCAGAGTCAATGTCATCGATTTGATGCTGTTGCATTTGATGTAAGGGTGATACACTGGGCGGTGGCAATTGAAATGGTATTGTAAGGTTATCTAAGTCGGGTGGTAGCGGGACATTGTGTAGGCGGCATAGTTCTCTTAGTAAGATTCCAACCTTTTAAATTGTTTTTATTTTATTACATTCTTTATTAAAGTATTAACAAAGCTTACCTGATTTATAACGTGGTTATCACGACCGTTTGTGTTGCTGAGAATTTGAACAGCATTTGTGACACTGGTCTCTTCGCTTTCGGCAAACCAAACTGGAGGGGATGATGGGTATGTTTCCTAAATTAAAAAATGTACATTTGTTGTTATAAAGTGTTTAACAAATGTTAGTATTGAGCTTGATTTGGGAACGAAATAAAACTTGACAGGGTCAGGTACGGGTGTGTTCCTGAATTAATCTTTATATTAATTGATGGCAAGTTGTTTTTTTTCACAGAATGTAGCCCAATTATTCTAAAACGTATTTTTTCTTCTATGGACAGTAGTGAGATGGAACAGAAACGAACACCTAAACATTTATAAGTGAAGACGCGACAGAGTTTTTGCTGAGAAATTCGTTTTTAGTAAAAGGGATAGCCTATTTTTCCTACACCAAAATTTAAAACTATTATTATCAGGCTGTAAAAGGCAAGATCATATGTGAACAACAAAAACAATGTAACGTCGTTAATAGAGAGGATGAAAAAAAAGGACCAAGATTGCTTCCCTGCTAAACTCCAGATTGAGCAACAAAAGGTTCCGAAATACACTTTATAAATTTTACTTGGTAAAATTCAAGGTAAGATTCAATCTAAACTAAGATAAACGGTAAAAAACCAAGAGCTTTGAGTTTTCATGAAAATATTCCGTGACATAGTTGGTAAAAAGCTTTAGAAAAGTCTGAGTGTAAACAGTTATTATTATTATATATTTATTAAACAAGATAAATTACATGTTTATATAAAACTATTGAGCTTCTAGCTGCAAGGGCCGTAGTACCCGTGGCATGATGGTTAGTGCGTTAGACTGTCATGCGAAAGGTCTTGGGTTTGATCCTAGCCTGTGCCACCTAAAGTTTTATTCAAGGGTACTGCCTCTTGAGAGGAATTGACAAATCCTCCAAAAGTAATTCTCTTATGAAAAAGTGCTTTCTCAAATAAGCCGTTCGGATTCGGCATATAAACTGTAGGTGCCCTCCATCCCTGTCATTACTGGCACACAGGAATGGTTGAGAGTTGTAAGTCACTAGTCCCTGGTTTCCTACGGACCGTTGCACCACCTAATTTTAGCTGCAAAGGCCTACCGCTCTATAATTAATCTAACACACATACATTTATATAATAATAGTTTCAATTTCTAAGAGAATATCATTGATCTTAATTATATTTGAAAAACTTGGGTATCTCAGCGTTTGGATGATGTCGTTTCCATTTAGAATTTTCTCAATGATGGCTTAGTTCTGTTGTTTGAGTTCAGATGTAGTATTGCAGGTTATTTTTGATTTTTCGCTGTTTGTAGGGTATATAGGTTTTTGTTTTGTTGGATTCACTCCTGTTTTCGTCAGCTATCTTTTGAGGTTCTTCTTGGTGTAAATATTAATGATGTAGGTTGATGATTTGCGTGCAAGGCTGAGATATATTTTTTGATATATCTCAACGTTTGAATAGGTTTTCCTTTGAGATGCGAGGATCACTATAAAGGAATTGGAGTCGATGAGCCAAGGAGGTTCCAGTAGATCAGAATTTTTTGTTTTTAACAACTCTTGTTACGGAAATTTAGTGTTACCAGAGAGAAGGATGGTAAAAATGGCTGATGGTGTCTTGTAATTTCTTTTTCGTTTCAGTGTTAAGTTAACTTCTTTGTCAATTATCGAGTTCGACGAAAATATCAGTTTAGCATATATTTTATATGGTTTTTTCTCTTCGCTCTTCAAAAGTAGGGAGGACAGCTTATATGCTTAAATTTCACAACCAACTTGGTCAAAGAGTTTAAAATTCCAAGAAAGTGGCCCTGTAGTTTAAACCATACATTTTTTTCAGTTTTTACGGAATGTTAAAAAAAGCAAGGGGTCAACTAAAGCATTTTTACATTTTTTAATAAGTCAGTCAGAGCAGTTATCATTCAGCAAGCTAAAAGAATTTAATTATTAAAATATACTTTATCAACTACTTCAGAGTTATTAAAAAATGACTCTAGGAAATTAGTCGCAAAAGAGTTTAATATATCAACACTTTTTTCTAAAAAAAGAGTTTCATGAATGTGGAGTCAACTAAAAAGCCATCAGACTTTAATAAAAGGTAATGTAAAGTTATAACTTATTGAATGAAGGGAGTGAATATATTTTTGTTAAGTTGAAATGAGTAATTTCAATCAAACGTTTATTTAATATTCATAAATATGAAACTATTCGCAGATAGAAAAAATAATTTACAGCACCTGTTTCTGTCTGTTTATTTTATATTCATGTAAAAAACTAAACTTACGCCAAATTTAGTGATTCGATAATTTGTGGTTAAGTGAATTTTAATAAAACATTCATTTTTAACAAATCTTTGTCTTTTGTTGGTTTTCGTATTAATACCTTTCTTCTCTCAATAATTCTTTACACAAATCTGTCACCATCGTCATATTGGAAATTTGTATTCAAGTTATTTTCCAAACCCAAAGTACCTACAGTGGCTTCCACGAATAATTTGGCTATGTTGGGTTTTAGTGGCTGTCCAGATATCATTGACGCACGTAGACCTCAAGGGTCCATTGTGATACCACTAATAAGGTTACTCATGGGAGAGTAATGAACTTAAACAAACCATTTTGTACTTTTAATAAAGTTAGAGCGACGTTTTGTGTCAATAGTTGCCAGTTCACTGGTATTATCGAAGAAGGGATTACCGAGAAAGTTATTCCTTTTAATGGAGAGTGCTGGACATGTACATAGAAGGTTGGACTGTTTCCTCTTCCTCCTCGTCCATGCAGCTACGACTAATTAGACACATGAAATATAAATTTAAACAGTGTAGAAATTTATAACCATTTTATATTACTTTTAAACTCAAGGCACTTGATATTTAGTACGTAGTTGCCAAGAGACAACACGGCCGTCTTAAGGTCCTGAATATTTCTAAATTTTTTTGGACACTTCGAAATCAAGTTAATCTTTTATATGTTCGATTGCATTTAGGTAAGGTTTACTCTTTTTGTGTGTTCAAGCACTTTAGTGCAGTTATAAAATGACTACGACGTTTTTGTGTAAGATCTGTGCTTTGGGTAGTTGTCTTGGAAGATAAAATTGACTTTTTTCCGAGCTTACTGACACCTTCCAAAAAATGTCACTTACTATCACAACAACTTTCAACACATCGCCATACCATGACCGAAGCTCGGGTATGTTTATTTCTAATATTGTCATGTCTATTGGCTAACTAAAATAAATAAAAATAAATTGGATTGCGCAACAGCCTTTGAGAACTAGGACCTAGTGACTTAAGCCTCCCAAACATTCATATGTGCGAGTAACGTTTTCAGGGATGGAGTGGTACTACAGTTTTAAGCCGAATCCGAACGGATAATTTGAGAAAGAAATTTTGAAGACAAGAATTACTCTTGGAGGATTTGTCAATACCCCTCAAGAGACATACTCTTGAAACAAAATTTAAATGTCACAGACCCTGTTTAAACCCAAGACCTTACAGTCCAACGCACTAACCGTCACGCCACGGGTACTACTAATAATGGCTAACTAACAATGCAAAAATATGTATGTAGTTCTCTATGTTCCAAGAGGTAATATCCCGTTAGTTCATTAGCCAACTAACTGATGTATGGTTCCTTACACATTTCGGTCATTGTTTTGCACAACTCATGTTTTCGTTGCCGTTTTTTTTCAAAAAAATTCCTAGAGATTTCAAATATAAGAAGGGATCTTAGTTAATTTGATTAATTTGAGAAGCTAATTGTCTCATCATACGTCTCAGGTTTCTTTCCTTTTTTTCCTTATTATGAATCCTATTTTCGTCTTTAAAATGTACAATTTTGTAGTAGACTGTAGAAAGGGCTACGTTGCTCAATTTTAGCTGATTTACCGTCCTGGTTATGCAACAGAACCAATTTTTGAGTTTCAAAAGATATTTAATTTTTTTTGTATTGCTATTACGACATGGAGCAGGAAACCACCTTTAATGCAGGTAAAATTCTTTAGTAATTTATATTTTGAGGTTAACAGTATTGGACAGGTTCAGAATACATAAGGAATTTAAAAATAAGGCAAATTTCTAGAATATGATTGGCAAGCTAAAGTCAAGGCTCTGGCTGCTATAAAATTGCTTTCCAATTAAGGCAACTTTATTGGAAAGTTGAGTGGACAGTTAGTCAATAAGAAACTCCTTAACTACCAAGTCAAGTTCGGTTATGTCAAAATGAAAGCTGATCATACCTATTTCCTTGTTAAATTAAAATTCACAATACAAAATACAAGTCGTGATGGACTTGTAGCTTAGCTAAGAATTTTTGTAAGTTATGGGTAAATTCACAAATGTCAAATTTTTTGGTAGTATTAGGCATCACTGCTTTTTTGCGATGCTGATCGTTGCTCAGCTGAGTACAATGCGATGCGATGAATAAAAACTCGAAAAGCGCACATTTTATCTCCTCTAGAACTTTTTCCAAAATATTGACTTGAATTTTCTGGCAATAAATTGACCTTCATATTTTAATCTGGTTTCTATTAATAGTTTAATTTGTGTGCTGGTAAGATATCCCCTGAAAATCATCAAACTAATTAATTTATAAACAATTTAGAGTTTCATTAAATACTTTTCATTGTCTTTTTTCCGCCATTTTTGCTCCAAATCAACAACTTCTCAAGAAAATTCTTGATACTTTTTTTGTTTGTAGTTCCGCATCAGTTTATCGGAATTTGCAATAATAAACAATTGATATTTTAAGTGATGCCAATTATTTGCATTTATCAGCGTGCAAGGTATGATCGCAAATCATTTCTGCAATGATGTGTTTGTGAATTTACACAATTTTTTTTGTAGGTAATTTTTTGACGATAAACTGAAGTTGGAGGGCAGTGAAGTAAAGTTCCGAGTTTGAAATGTATGACACTTGAAAAACTTACTAGTTACCTAGTTCGAAAATTGCAGTTGACAGAAAATAAATTCCATTATGTTTAAGGGGAAAAGTACCGTTACAGAGTTACTACAGTGCAAAAACAGCGAATGATCGATTTTGTGTAATAATTAGAAATGTAGTTTTTTTTTAAATTTAAACTTAACTTAAGTTTAAATATGTTATAAAATGATGGTTCAGCTCTATTAATTGTATACATGTTTTTGCATTACAAAAATTAACATTTATTTCACAGATTAGTCGTGTGAGCCACTGTATATTCCAATTGGTACCTAGACTATCAATAAATGTTTATTACCTACATAGCTATACAAAATATTGTCTGCACTAAATACGTCACAATAAACGTACCTACCTAATTGTGTTTATTATCTTCTTATGCGAAAATAGAAGTTTTGACTTTGTTTTTATTTATTTAAGAGAAAAGTTCGCAAAACTACAAAAATAAAGTTGTTTACCAACCTTTTTCCCAGATTAACTTTATGAAAGGAAATAATAAATAAATAAATAAAATACAAAACAAAACACAGGGTGGGGGTCACATTTTATCTTTTTCTTATTTATTTTTGCTACCAAATACAAATAATGGATTTCTTTCTATTTCAATATTCACCCTTCGTTTTCTTCGAGGAAAAAAAAATAATAAAACACCAAGTCTGTGTTGTAACTTGTGATGCACAGTCACCATCTCCATCACCTATCATCACTTATACGAGACGACGGCGGCGGCGGCGACTTGACTCGCTCGAACACCAAAACCAAAATAATTTTAAAATCTTTCCTTTTATTCCTGAATAAATTACATATGTAAATTAAAAATAGTATAGTTTTGCAGTCTTCTTCGATTTTCGATTTCCGATCGTCGACTTGACTTTTTTAGAATCGACTTTCGACAGGGCTGTATTGTAATTGTGTTTTGTGTATTATTTAAGACAGGAAGGAAGACTTACCGTTATATTTGCGTGAATATCATAACGCTTTCCATTTTTACCGATAAAACGGCAAGTCAACTCATCCACACTAGAGTTGAGTATTTGGAAACGTTCATGATTTCTGTTAAATATTTTTTCAAGAGTTTTTATTTCTAATTTTAAAGTATTCAAACACGCCATGTTCCAACAGTTTACAATAAACTGCTGTTCCTGGTGGTGCTGTGCTGCTGCTGCTGCTGCTTTGTGTACTCAAAGTACTCTTTTTTATACTTTTATTTGCTTTCTTCTGACTGAGCTTCCGACCTTTCCAGATGGAGGAATATCAAACAGAAAATATTCTTTTTTGGATTTGGTCTGATTCTGTATTTACTTGTTTTCACACTGACAGCACTATTATGGTGAAGGGAGAAGGGTAAGAGATAACAAATTGAATAATAAATTTATTTGAAGAGCTCGAGTTATTTTTAATGGATTTTTCTTTCTTGTGCTTTTCAATCAATTATTTTTTCCAAATATTAATTTTCATTTTCACTGCATAATAGCACTTTTGCCAGCACTACCAATTATTTTCACACGAAACAAAGACAAAACGAAAACGACCACTACTGCAACTGTTCAAGCAGTCAGACAACAGCAGAACACAGAAACAGAACACACTACATGGAAAAGATAAAAGAGGACAACATCTAGCTCGGTGGTGGGACAAAAATAAAATACACCCTATTTATCTGCTTTTGAGCAAGAAGGCCAGCATCACGTTATTTAAGCCATAGAAGAATGAGATAGCATAGTTGTTCTTGTAATACAATAGCTAGTAGTTTTTTGTTGTTGGCGTATTACGGAAAGTCTTTTACCTTTTCACACCTCTTTAAGAATTTGGCTGGGGAAACGAGAAAACGTAAAGCTTGTTGTGAAACAAAAACAAATCGCATTAAAGGACGACCGTATAGACATAAATTCATAAAGTTGCAATTTTGCAAGATGAATGTTTAAGGTTTGTACGCAATAAACGCGACAGGGAGACGATACAGATGCAGCAAACATCGAATCAGACTTGGAAGCTTGACAACTGTGTAGAAACCGCCAAAGCGGCCGAATAATGAATATTAAAGTACTATTCACATGAGCACGACCAACGAATGAACGAATATTCGTCGATTTTGACGTTTCTTTCACATGAGAGTTTTTAATTCGTCGCGAATGAGGCCACAGACGAACATCATTCACCACCGAAACCAAAACAAGAATGATTTTTTAGGTTAAGTACGAGCGATTATTTTATTCGTTGCGAGTGTGTATAATGTGGAACGCGAATAAAGTTTGACAGTTCGTATCAATTATAATTTTTTTCGCGACGAATAAATTTGTTTTCTTAAATTTATTAATATATTATAATAAAAAGTAAAAGTATGTATCATAAATCAAATAGAAACTATATTGCTTTCGTTTTGTTAAGAATTTGTGTGGAAATATGTCTTCAAACGTATATAAACTCACATTCTGTAATTCATTCGTCGTTCGTTGGTCGCGCTCATGTGAATACTACTTAAGGTTTGGAGCAAGACCCTAGAATTATGGAGTTTTCCATGGGCAAATTTAGATTTCCGTGATTTTATTTCGCGGCGCTGGGAGCACGATTGGAATTGTTTTTGTTTGTCATTTTATTATTTTAACAAGTGCGATAGAGCTGTCAAATTTAAAGCTGCTCTAATAACTCTGTTTTTTGTTAGCAATAAGAATAGAAAAATAATGAGAATCAGGATAAAAAGGAATTAAACACTATTTTATGTTCCGTCACTAATTCAATTAAGAAATAAATAGAATATTAAGAACTAAATTTATTTTTTTTTATATAAAACATACTGGTAAAGGTAAAATAATGCTGTGGTCAAGAATTGTAGTACCTGTGACGTGATGATTAGTGCGTTGGACTGTCATGCCAGAAGTCTTGGTCCGATCCCTGCCTGAGCCATCGAAAGTGCTCTTTTCACGGGTACTACCTCTTGAGAGGAATTGACATATCCTCCAAGGGTAATTCTTAGAAAAGTGCTTTCTCAAATGAGCCGTTTTTATTCGGCTTAAAATCGTACTCGCAATGGTTGAGAGTTGAAAGGCACTAGGCCCTAGTTCTCAATGGATTGTTGCGCCCCCTAATTTATTTATTTTGTTTATATTATTATTAAAATGATTTCCTGCAAATGTTAGCCTCTGGAATTTATTTGAGCCAGCCGAAAGGCACAATGTGGGCCATATGTCAGAAATAACGCGCTGAATATTCTCTTCCAAGACATCAATCATCTTGGGCTTATCTGTTTCCTTAGAAAATTGATTCACATAAATTGCACGGTACAGGATGCGAGATTATGCGCTCAACAAACGTTTGCTTTAATAAGTTAATTGTTTCGTAAGCTGTATGGAATGTAGCATCATCTTGTTGGTATCAAAGGTCTTTCACATCAACATTATATAAATGACTCACAAAAAAGTCGGTAATGATAGCTTTATAGTATAACGTTCCTCATTGACTGTAACAGTATAGCCGGCTTCATTCTTGAAGAAATATGCAAACAAGTTGATTCCCTCTGCCCATAGAGCACACCAATCATTGACTTTTTAAGGATATAACGGTGGCGTCTCACCAATGGCTTGTGGATTATGATCACTCCAATTACGGAAGCTTTGTTTGTTAGCGTATCCATTGAACAAAAAATGAACTTCATCGCTTAACAAAATTCGCCTTTGAAAATTTAAAAAATTATCCATGATTATTCAGTCGTCAGTCTATTTTTTATGGAATAAATCAAGTGAAAGCTTTCATATTGAAAACCACATCTCTAAAAACAAAAACACCTGTTATTATCATAAATGCTACAATGTGGCGTTGGAGGTTTTGTAGCTTAAAAAAGGCAAAATTGCACTACCTTATGTCGTCGTAAGCACTAGGTTTCGGTCCCGTAGAGTCCCCTGATAATAATAATATGGGTTTTATATTCAAGTCATATCCAAGGGACTTCATTTGCAGTCAACTTCATTCTTTGAACGTAAAGTTTGACCAAGACAACTAGTTAGTTATTTAAGTGCCATTAACTTCAAATTTAGAACTTTACTGCACAATTCTCTACTTTTAGTTTATCGTACAAGAACTACAAAAACATTATTGTCTACAAAACACTCCTCAGGAAAGCTACAAGTTTATCACGATTTGTATTTTGTATTGTAAAGAAATATAATTTATTTCTTTTCCAGATTGGCAAGGAACCCTTTTACAGAAAGAATTCAATGGAACTGTGTAGAAGGTAACTAGATCGGTGTAATAAAGTTCAGCTTTCAGTTAAACGAAAAAACATGATCAACTGTCATTTTGACAAAAGTTAACTTGACTTGATAGTTCGGGAGATTTTTCTTGACTACCTTCCAGTCAACCTTCCATTAAAGTTGATTTAATTTTAAGGTAAATTTTTGGCAGCTAGCCAATCAGAAACTAGAAACTTTCCTAACTCTTAAGTCCCTTATGTCGTCTGAACCTGCCCCCTGACAAAGTTTAAAAAAGTGATTAAAAACATTCGTTTATTGTATCCTCTTGTCAGCGGGTACTGACTTAAGGCCTGCACAAATGTGACATGAGATCGGAATTAATGCCATTTTTTTTAATGTCATAATATTAAAATGGCTAGATTTTCAAAATAACATAGTCTCAAACGGTTTATCTTTAAAAAGACAATATCAGTCGTATTATGAGTTTCACCTGAATAATATTTCACTCTAAAAGTATATTAATCGCATTTTCACGCTTTGGCGCATATTAAGACTATTAGACTTCTGATTTATTTGAAACATCTGCGCATTTTAGTCCAAGGTTAATGAAAATTCAATAACAGAAATTAGCCTAACTAAATTACCGTCGAGATTGTTCGAATCAAATGAAGAAATAAGGTTTGATCACACACATGCCTAATTGATTCGGAGAACTACATATCTTGCTCTTTCGTGAATTGACCGATTTAGAAAATTAGTTTTCAGCGTTAACAAATTCCACGACATTAATCGCCTTTCTAAACAAAGTCCTTTCATAACAGCTATGAATGAAAGTTTGAATTACTCAAGATCAATTGTGCTCAGCATGCAGCCATTACTCCAAAATCTTCAATACATTTTTTGAAGCGCGGCATAGAGTTTGGTACCGACGAGGTTTCCCCTACAGTTACGAGTATTTCTGAAGAAAAACATATCTCTCATGATATATTTGAATCATATTATATTTCTTGAATGATGCTTTTCTAAAGACGATAATTAAACTCATTTCTTTTAAATCTGCACTTATTAATAAATGAATTAATTAAATCAAATACAGTTTTCCGTTTAAATACGTGTTTTTTATTATTATTTAAAAATAACTTAAGAAAATGTCTTCAGACTTACACACAATGTACAAAAAATTAACTTAGAATGCTGTTTTGAAACTATGTATTTTACGCCCAGAAAACTGAAATTTTATTGAAATATTTTTGTTGGTTCATAAAATTTCATCGAGTATAAAAATATAGTTCAAACGGAATGGAAAGATTTTTCTTCAAAAAGGATGACAAAAAAATTGGATTAAATACGTCACTTTGTTTTTATTATATGTAATTATCATCTAGTTTACATCCTAATTCCGATTTTGTTTACAGCTCGGCGTGTGAAGCTTCCTCATCATTAACTTTTTTAGCATCTTCTTTAGCGGGAGGTGGTTCAATATTTTCTTCGGCTAATTCTGGCTCTTCTTGCCCTTCTCCTTCTTCTTTAGCTTCTTGGGGTTCTTCTTCTTCCGCTTCTGCTCCTGCTTCTGAATCTGATTTTGTTTTATTCTCAGTTACGGTGGGCTTAACTTTTGGTTTCCAGATCTTAATCTTATTCACTAAGTACTGTACTTCGCGATCGAGTAGAGCCATTTTGTCTGTGATATCCTTGACAGTTAGCCGCAGTTCTTGATTGCGTTTGAGTTTTTTCTGAGCTGCTACCTCCTTTGTACGCCAACTGGATGTCTCTTCTATAATCTTAGACAATGTAGTCACTTCAACTTCGGTAAAGATATCTCTCTCAGGATTTACTGCTTTTGTTAAGTTCTTGGCCTTTTCTAAAAATCCTTTGGCACCATCTATGAGGCCATTCAAGGCCTTTAGAGCTTCGGGCCGTTCTTCGTGCTCCCAATGACGCCCAAGGACAACATTGGTTAATTTCTTCAATTCAGTGAGTTTATTCTCGTACGTATTTGCATCAGCGTCAGCACCATCTTCGTATAGCCATTCAGAGATAAATGAGCACTCTTCTAGTATCTTAGCCATCTCTTCCTCGGTAGCGCAATTTGAGTATTCGCTCCTTGAAAGCTTCTCTTGTGTTTCAATAACATGCGATTCGAGAGCATTGAAAGCCGACTCCAAACGCACACGTTCGCTTTCAACTTTATTGATAGCTGTTAGTTTCTTAAGGGAATTTTCAAATCCATCACCTTCCAGAGGTTTGGTGTATTGTAGAGTTAGCTCATATTCGATTGGCTCCTTGGTAGTTACAATCTTTAATGTGTTGTTTTTCGGAACTAGATATACAAAAAATATTAAATTTTATATCAAAAAGTTAAAAACAAATTGCACTTACCTTTTTCCTCAGTCTTATTGTCTTCTTTTTTTGTAGAATTATCTTCTTTTGCTTTTTGTTCCTTTTCGGTTTCGGATGGTTTTTCGCCCTCAGGTTTTTCGGGTTTTGAATTGTCATCATCAACCTTGGAATCATCATCACTGTTTGAGAAAAGTTTACTTATTGTGCTACCCAACTTGGCTAAGGTGCCTTCAATATCTGCATCATCCTTTTCCGACTTTTGTTTCTCATAGACAAACTCGACTCCAGTTGAACTAAATAATCCAGAATCGTCCAACATAAAGTAGGACTTGATGCCCTTTGAATCGACGATTTCATTTGAGTTTTTCTCCAAAGTTTCCTTGACATTGACAAGTTTCACCTTTGTCAAATTCAATGATCCAACGTAAGACACTTCCTCGGCGCTGAGATGATTCAAATCACCATAGTGGGCAAAGAACTCAAAGTCGCTTGTGTGTTTGTTGAAAGTTATGACCTTTTTCTGTGGATACGAACTCATTGGCCCGAAAAGAACTCTCTTAACTTGACGAACACTAGCTCCATCACCTGGATCACGCTCGAAAGACACATGAATGGGTAGAATGACGGCATCCTTTAACAAAAACTTCTTCACTTTAAAGCCAGTTGCTAAATCAGCCGCTTTGTATACTGCTCCCATTGTAGCTGCTTCGTCTGCGTTCAAACTCTTGCCCAAGTCCTGTTTCAAATAATCTTTCAAAATTTCCTGCACTTTTGGCACACGAGTACCACCGCCAAACAAAATAACCTGCTTAATCATATCCAACGACAAGCCCGATGATTTTATAGCCTGCTGCAAAGGTTCAATACTCCGGGGCCAGATATCAGCACAGAGTTCTTCGAACACCTCTCTTGTGACCTGAAGTTTAAAGTCATGGTCTTCAATTAAATTTTCAATTTGAGCATAATGATCCATGTTGGCACTGAGGACATTTTTTAGTCGTGCAGCTTCTTTGAACAACTTAGCCATTGCTCGATTGTTCTTGGTCACATCGGTTTTAGTCTTACCCAAACTGTTAAACTCTTTAGCCAAATAATCACGCAACCTAAGCTGAGCTTCTAATCCACCAAGAGTACGATCATAGCCAACTCCGAGAACTTGTATCACTGGATTGGTTTCCTTGGTTTGCTTGTCCTTAACCAATTGATAGCTTACAACAGCTGCTGATGTCTTCTGTGCTCCCATATCGTAGAAAACGAAATATTGAGCGGTTTCGTTAATTTCTGCCCGATGGAATACTCCATAGTTTAGAGCAACAGCTGTATAATCGTTGATTAATTGCAGAACCTTTAAGTTGGCGAGTTGTGCGGCAGAAAGCAAGGCATTACGTTCGGCTTGACCGAAGAATCCTGGTACTATGAGGACACATTCAGTGATAATCTGACTGGTGGAGTCTTCAGCAAATTCTTTAGCTTTTACGAGTATTTGTGCAACTAATTCCTCAACCGAAAAGTATTCATCGCCTTTTTTGAAAAGCACAGTGTTGCGTTCTTCATCGCCAACAATTTCATAGTAAGGGAAACGTTTTCTGTTAGGAAATTGAAAGAGAAAATATTCAGAAGTTTTAAAATTGAAACAAAATTAAAAATCATGTTTTTATTTTCCTTCGTAGCACTTCGTCCATTTTCGAGTGAAAACTTATTTATAGGCAACAATCTAAATTTCTATTCATACGTTGAAGAAGAAAGAAATAAATTAGGTGGCGCAACAGTCCGCTGAGAACTAGGGCCTTATGACTTACGAAATTCAAACATTCCTGTGTGCGAGTAATGTTGTCAGAAATGGAGGGGACCTACAGTTTTTAACCGAATCCGAACGGCTAATTTGAGAAAGCACTTTTAATGACAAGAATTACTCTTGGAGGATTTGTCAATTCTTAGCAAAAGGCAGTAATAATACTGAAAACGGGTATTTCTGAGTTTGAGTACACACAGCTAAAGACAGAGTTGAGATTTGGAATCAGAACTAAAAATTAATTCTAAAACGAATTATTCAAGAAGATACAAAAATTAAATTTAAGGTTTCTCGCAATTTTAGATACAGTCAAATGAAGACCCATAAGTAATCTGATAACTAATAACAATTAGAGAAGCATGAATCGTGTGTTTGATAATCTACCCAGAATAAGCTAAGGTGTAGAAGGAACAACCGCTTAAACGTCGAATCAGTATTGTTATACAGTTCCAGCACCTGGAAAATAACAGTAATGATTACCAGGAAACTGTAGACTTTCATTTATAGGTGTCAAGACAACATCTTACGGGTTTCAGCCCCAAACGTATATCCAAAACTTTGTGAAAATATCTTACAATATATTTTTTGTTTTAACCCAACCTTAGAATTCAAGAAGACCAGTGTGAGATCAAACTAGCCATCACCAGGGTGAAGTCGAACAAAGCGGAAGGTAAGAATATGCACAAGCTAGTTACTAAAATTAGGTCGGAAGAAAGCATGCCCAACGAGTGGAACTTAAGCATTATCTGCCCGATCCATAAAAGGTGGAAACCACCAGAGGACTTCGTCAAGGCGATGCGCTGTCTTGTAGTTGCTTCAATACTCGTATTGTTCTCGAAAGAGTGGTGCGCAACACCAACGCCAATATACAAGTGGCACCATCTTTCAAAAATCCACACAATATCTTGGATATGCAGATGACATCGACATTATGGGAAGAACCAAACGAGCAGTGACGGGTCCTTTCTCTAATGCCGAGTCTGAGGCGAAAAAAATGGGTGTTGACATTAACGAAGACAAAACGAAGTATTCACTGTCGTCAAATAGAGTCGATTCACAACGTAGACTTGGTCAAAATGTAACAATTGACAGGTACAACTTCGAGGTTGTAAACGAATTTTTTTATCTGGGCACTGCTGCGAATGACATCAGCGCGGAGATCAAACGCAAAGTTACCCATGCTAATCGCTGTTTCTTTGGCCTAAGTAAGCAGTTGAGGAATAAGGCCCTACGCGAAGTACCAAAGAGACACTGTACAAAACTTTTATCATCCCAAGCGGATGAAAGATCTCTTGGTATCTTCGCGAGGAAGTTTATTCATACGATCTATTGTCCGGTTTGTGTCGATAGGCAACGTAACATCTGGCGGAGAAGATTTAATCAGGAGTTATACGAGCTGTACAGCGACTGCGTGTACAACGCTTAAGATGGCTAGGGCATGTCGAGCGAATGAACATCGAAGCTCCAGCCTGTAAGGTATTCAACGCCAAGCCTGAGGGAACAAGAAGCAGAGGCAGGCCTCATCTCCGGCGGAGTGATCAAGTTGAGGCCGACGCACATCAACTTCGTAATCGAAAATGGAGGCAGGAAGCTAGACATCGAGTAATGTGGCGAAAGTTATTTCTTGAGGCTCAGGAGCACAATGCGCTGCATCGCCATCTAAAGTAAAGTAAGCATTCAAGAAGTTCATAACGAAGAAAATAGTATAATTTATGCGACATCATCGTATCAAACTAAAACTGTTGTTCTAAGGGTCAAACCTAACCATCACCATATGAACACAATAGACAAGTTGTACCATAGAAATGTTCATCAAATATTTTTTTCAATGGAGATAAATGGTCAGGCAACTCCTGAAGAAGCTTATCCTAGATTAGCTCTCAAGAAGTCCATATTTTAATCCTTAGGATTTTTTTTTCTGGTAAGGGTTGATGAGTGTGCCTGAAAGACTTCTCAAAGAAATATTTAAATAATTAAGATAAAGTTAAAGGAAGCAATATCAAAAACATCAATAGAAACATTAAGTGCCACTATAGGTTGATAGGTCGACGACCACATCGTTTAATGGCTGGAAATGGTATTTTGTCATTTTTAGTGAAACTGTTTTTTTTTAATAAAGAGAGAAAAGACTCAAGTTGGAAGAAAAATAACAATTGTATAACGAAATCTTGATTTCAAATGTTGTAAGTACCTGATTCCTCGTCAATTGTCCAGCAGCTCCACTTTATGTGTTAAAAACCTATTTGGAAGGAGGATGGAAGTTTCTACCTCCTCTCGGGTCACAAAAAACATCTGGCCAACACTAGATTAAAGGGATCACGGTGCTTGCTATCTCTAAGCAGATCGCATATAAGGTCGATAATAGGTGCCAAAACTTGACACTGTCTAATAGGGAAGCACACCACGCGGCTAGGCGTATTCTCAATTGACTTTTACAGAACCTGTATGGACGAGGAAGAGGAGGAAACAGTTCTACTCCTTCTATGTACATGCCCTGCTCTAGCTCAAAAACGGAAGAATTACCTAGGAGAATTCTTCTTTAACAATCTAAACGATCTTAATCATATAAGCATAATCAGCCCCTCACTTTTCGTAAGATACCAAAACTGGTTCCATTGAGCTTAGGAGGAAGCCTAAAGATTCATGTGGTATCACAATGGGTCATTAAACTAGCCTAAGTATGTTCGATTCCATCATGGACAGCCACTTTAACCTAACCTAACCTGTAGATGGCCTGATCAATCACAAATACGAAGCATCTATTTGTTGTAATAATCTGACAAATTCTGATGTAATAGTCTAACACTGTTGACAAGGCTTTGCTGCGAGTAAGGAACATTCTCTAGACGCATATGTAATATCACAATGGACTAAAGGGTGTAAGTATTTTAGTCTTTGAGCCAGCCGGCAATTTGATCTAATTCAAACAAAGGTTTGAGATTTGGTTAATAGGAAATAATTATATTTGCTTTGCTGCTTTGGGTACTCACTCTATGAAATGAAATCATAAGGAACTATGCATAGTTAAGTTGTGGCTTTTCATCAATACAAAACATCGTAAACTATTTACGACAAGTATGTATTTCAAACACCATTGACATCGATGAAAGTGAATAATAATTACGGGGCATCAAACATACATAAATTATTTTGAATGAAAGAGAATGGCAAAAACTGGCTAACCTAAGATTAACAAAATTAGTATAAATTATGCATTTAAAACCGACTTTCAGACTTATATTAGGTTTATTTTGTTTATTTATTAATCTACCTTTTAAACAAATAATTAACTAATAATAAAAACACACTTTAAATCCGACAGATTTTGTGGGAAGAAATGTTTAAACAAAATTGGAAGCAGGTAGATATATTATTCTGCTTGGTCAACTTAGACCATGCTCCTCTTTACGTCACAATATGTGATGAGTTCATTGAACTGAAGAGCAGTTTAAAAATCTTAGTATATTACGTTTTTTTTTTACAATTGCCACGTGACTAGTAAAGTTTAAACGATTTACAATATGTAATTTTACAATTCAAATAAGAAACAACGACAATTTAACATCACTCACCGGTATAATTCGACAATTGGATTATCAATTTGTTTGCCCAAAAGATCCAACAAATATGCATAAGCACTTGCTGGTTCCTTTACACCGACTGTTTGTGCATCTTCACCAAACGATCGAACACCATCCCTGAAGGCCAAAACCGCTGGTGATTTCCTTTTAGATTCCTTATTAAGAGCGATTTCCATTGGAACACCTGGTGAAACTACTCCCACTTTCATCCATTCACTGCCCAAATCTACAGACATCACAGCAGCCGAATTGGTCATTTGAAGGCTGCATAAAGTGATGGCCAATATGGCAATAGCACGAAGGCCATAAGACGGCATTAATTGCATCTTTGCCATCTTCAATGAAAAAGTGGATTAAACAAAAAGAAAAACACAAGTTTATTCAACTTTTCCTTATTTTTTCAGGTTAATGGTTAATCTTACCTTTTGTCGATACTCGGCGAGTAACCGGCTTCTTCCTTTTTTTTTTGAGAATTCAATAGGTCACCTCTTCAATTATGTTATAGTGGAAGTTACTATTTTAATTGAAGATATTATTATCTTTTAGCATAAATAGCTCAAGAACTTGAATTTGAAAAAGATCTTAGTTTTCTAGAAAGTCACTGACGTGTTCCTTCAATTGAGTTGAGAAGGCAGCCCAGCAGTGCGCCGAAGTATTTAAATGTATTGAAGTGTACGTGTACAAACCAAAGATGATAGACAAGGAGAGCCGAAAGTAATACAGTTCATTATGGTCTGTCAAAAGCGCACAATGAACCGATGAACTAGATTTAAGGCGGTGTGTCAATGAGGAGGTGAATGTTTTCTGTCACTTCGATTACATGGAAAATTGAATCGGAATTTAATCAGGATGCAGTTGGATTTTCAGTCGGCTATGAAATCTAATTCATTGCCGTCTTTAATGGAGTCATTAATTTTGTTCGTGTCGTACTAGTCCTTCTACAGGTTCACCAAAATTTCGAGAAACTTTTGAACATGATGTATTTTTTATTATGTCAAACTCTATACTAATTAATGACCTTAGTTTTTTTTTTACAAACAAAAGTGTTTTGAAGCAAAGAAATGACATATTGCGTTTACAAAATAATTATAATTTTTTCCGCCGTACAATTACCATAAAGGGGGTTTCGTATGAGAATTAGTATCGACTAGTAGTCGATCGAATTACTTATTGTGGGCTTATCAATGAGCTGACGACTTAACTTTTATTTTATCTTTCTTGTAAACGTATGTTATCAATTTTTTTGTAATCATAAAACCTTTTGTGACGTCTCAGTGTCAACTTTAGAACCTAACAGCGTTACAAAAATGTGGAGATAAACTCATTTTGGTTTTCAACGTTGCTTAGCATAAAATTGAGCTTAAAGTTCTGTGCGTGACACGATCGTTGTTGTAAATTTTTGTACTTAATTTTAAAACTATTTAAAATTAACAAAAACTGACATTCGCCATAATGATGTTTTGCGAAAAGTCAGTGTCAACAAAAATATCCCCATCTGTTGCAAACAAACATCTTCACGGTGCTTAAACTGTAATCTAGCAACGAATCCCTTTCCTTCAGTTTTTATTAAATTAAGGTCTAGTTTAAAAAATGGAAATCAAATAAGTAATCTTACACACAAATCTTGCATCTGGGCCCTTTTAATTTATTTTGTTTATTGCTCCGAGTAATTGAATGAATTAACCTTAAACGTCAAATATAAAACATCAACAATTGCTTTTTCCGGTTACAACATTTTTTTTTATTTAAAAAAGTTAAAACTCAAAGATGATAAAAATAAGCAACAAAATTAAATGGGTTCGAAAAAAATGTTGGCTTGTGTATTTTCTTTAAAAAAATGAAATTCTTGTGATAAAAAGCCACATAATGACGTTTGGTTGAATTTATCACAAAAATTTGGATAATTTTATTCACCAAAATCCTGAGAGAATTTTAACAATACAACATAAAGTTTTGACAGTTGTTATGTATTGTATTACACCATTATGTGCTATTACACTCAGACGTTTTTAGAAAGACGCAAATAAGTGTGAAAGAGAAAGGAAATACTTTGAAAAGTCGCAACCTGCAGAGTTGTGGGTTCAGGATTGACTTGGATAGTTTTTGACGTTTCTTTTTCTTTCCTTTCTTTGTTTTTTTGGCGCTGCTTTATTATTGATTTTAGTATTTCCGAGTAAACAAGAAAAATGCCACCGGACAATTTCAAGTGAAGCAAAGACCTTATAACCAAATTAATTTAAACGAAAGAATGGTTTGAATATTTCACCCGTTGAAACAAAGTGACAGACAACTTTTCTGCTGGTCAAAAGCAGAATAAAAATAAAATATAAATAAATAAAATAAATTTATAATCATTTCAAATATTTGGTTTTCAAAAAATTATAAAATGTCAAAATCGATTTGCAAAATAAGCTCTAGCAAGCTCTTTTATGATTGATGTGCTAACGAATTACCTCATATAAACGGGCTGCATACAAAATTAACAGACTTTTTTATAAGGCCGCCACTGTACTACTGTCAGTGGGTAATTTATTCCTCTCTCCTCGGCGCCTTGGCCTTGTCGTCTCGTACTCTCCTGTCTCCTATCGTACTCAACTCAACTCATTCGTGATTCGTGAACAGCGAACTCAAGCAATGTGCATTGTATGACGAATTTGTGTATAGCTAACTAGTTTTGGTTTGGTTTTTAGAGTACTTCAGAAAAGTTAATTTTATGTTTTCTTCTTTGCTTTAAAGTTATGTCTTCATTCCTATCTTGTGCCATGTTTATTAATTAAACGAACAAAAATAATTATCGATGAAGAAAAGAAATAAAGTTCCTCAATTGTGTACAATCTGATTATTCAGCATCTAAAACACTACAAGTCGAAGTAAACAAAAAAGAAATATACCTACTCACAAATTCAAGTCTGCCTCTGTACTAAGAAACAAAAGAATGGTTCCATGGAGGAAATCCTAAAAAACGGTATGTAATTTTGCAGCAAACATTCTGAAAATTGGGAAAATAACAATTTTGCACCTGATAATTCAGATAAGCTAGAAACAAGAAAATTAAAAGATTTGGAAGTTGCTGAAAATACACTTTTTCTTAACATGCGTTAGTCGTTAGTGGTTTGGGCTTAAAGCAGAGCTGACAATCATGCAAATCATTTGTTCTTGACTCCGACTAAAACTCGTTTATGCTCTTATAAAGTTTGATGTTTATTTGTTGTATTTTGAAACATTCTGCTGTATATGTTGGTTGCTAATTTATATTTTTGCATTTTGCAGATAAGTCCACTCGTAAGGATATCCAATGCTCAGGTTGCCTCAATCAGATTGCTGAAAATGAATACAAGACTGCATTGGGTCAGTATTGGCATCCAGAATGCTTTCGGTGTTCGGTATGCGACAATCACTTATCGAGTTGGTATTTCGAAAGAAATGGCTTGCTCTTCTGCAAGGACGACTACTGGGCTCAGTTCGGACAATCGTGCCAGCAGTGCAATCTAATAATAACTGGCCCCGTAATGGTTGCCGGGGATCATAAGTTCCATCCAGAATGTTTTCTATGCCAGCATTGTGGCACGTATATCGGAGATGGAGATACATATGCCTTGATTGAAAGATCAAAGTTGTTTTGCGGCCATTGCTATAAGGAACAAGTCAGTGCAATAAGTACAAATTCAGAACAATCTAAGCAACAAACTCTTGGTGATTCAAACAAAAGCCAGCCATTACATTCCATTCGTTTGATTAAGATTCCGTGGTCGGATGCGTCCACTTTGCGTCTGACAACAGATCATGAGAACAATAGCCATCAATTTCCTGCCGAAAGTGATGGAGTGTGCTGCCGTGCCGTCCGGATATCAGAGTGAGTTATTGTTTTTATTTTTTTCTTTATCTTTATAAATCATGGCCATACAAATTCCTGTACTCATGTAAAATTTTTAGGTATTCAAACTTCATACCTATTGCACTTATTTAAAAATAATCAATTTGAATGGTAAATTTAAATAGAAAACTAACAGTCGCTTATCATTTCATTACTACATATTTCTTTTTTATATGTTCGTATCAAAATTCTGTACGTACATCAGCAATTAGTTTTAGCCCTTGAAGTTTAATTTGATAGCAACCTGTTTAAAGCTAAGGAGTAAATTCCCTTTTATATTTGAAGATATTTTTAAGAGTAGCTATTGCTCTGCAAAAACTGTATGTGTTGGATTATAAAAAGTAGTAATGATGCCTTACTCTGATGTCAGTTTTGTTTCGATTGGCAAAAGTATTTTGGGGATAATAACGTATGAAGTCTTTATAAACCATTCTGAATTCCGAATCTTCTACTGTGATCAAAAAGTAAGGGAAATTTGTTTTTAAAATGTAAGTTCTTAATTTAATCTTAAAAAATCAATTTTAAGCCCTTAAACGTAAACCCCTATGATTAAAAGCACGCCAACGCACATTTCTTGCCCTCGAAATACCCTTTTTCCAGAATATTTCTTTTAAGACTGATCTTTAAGTCTTTTCTAGCATATAGTGCTTAAACCTTGCAAAACATCTCTACTGTTGGCAATCTAAAATTTAAAAAAATGTGTGAGCCTATTTTACGCTTTTTCTGTTCGAACTGCTTAGTCACATCTTAAACACAAATGAATTGTTAAGTTCCAAAATGATTGACAATCATCGGTCATCTATAACTGCTTGCAATAGTCTAGACATCGAACAAACTAGATTTTCTAGTTCCGTCGATGTAATTCTCTGCCATTCTTCTTCTAGATTTCTTCTTAGCATTGGTGAGCTGGTAATGATATGTTTTCGGATTTTTCGTTGCAAAATCTCCAATAATTCCTCAATAAAATTAAGGTTTAGGCTTTGGTGTGTGGAGTATAATTGCCGTGGAGCATAGTAAAGGAGCAAATCTCTAACAACATGAGCGATATGTTTTGAATCGTTATCTTAAATCCAAGTTGAACCACAGGTTTAAAGTATCTAATGATGCTTTTAAACTGTATTCCAAAGTTGATATATATTGATAACGATCCATAATACTCTCAATAAGCACCAACTTATCAACTCTAGAAGCAGCCACATTACTCCAAACCATTACGCTGCCTCTACCATGCTTTACAGTAGCAACTAACGGATACATCGCTGAATTTGGTTTTCGCCATACTTTTTCTATTCCATCACTACTAAATATGTTGTATTTCGACTCGTCAGTAAAAAAATCTCTTTCCATAATTATGTCCTTTGCCTCGAATTCCAAACAAAGTTCAAATTTTTTTTTCGCTTTTTTTTGCGAGGATTTCGACTATGGTAACAGTAATTATTTAAGGTACACACCTGACATCTCTTAAGCTTCTTTCGACGGCAAATACGCATCTTGTTTTCAACAATGTCTTTGTTTTCGAAGTTATTAAAGACGGTTTGAGTTTTAGACTTGAAATCTTTTGAAATTTCATTTAGAGAACTTTTAAAATTAAAAAAATTAAAATTGAAAACTTATTTCATTCTCAAATTTCAACTAAACACTGTTTTGTAAAACAAATTATAAAAATATGGCCTATCATCAGTATTTATCCGAAAAACATATCTTATATACATAGGTAATAGTTCTAAAACATTGCATCGCTGAAACATTGTCAGTATGCAGAGTAAAAGGAAGAAAATAAAACAAAAATAGTACAACATTTAATTTAATATAAAAAGTTTTTTATTTTTTAGATCGTCGTAGCAGTCGTAAGTAGACTTTTGCGGACATTGTAGTTTTAATGTTCTCCAAATCAATCTTATATATTACCAACCAGTGTTCAATTACCCATTTTTGCTTCAAATTTTTGTATGATAAAATCCTTTTTTGTAGTACCCGTGGCATTATGGTTAGTGCGTTGGACTGTCATGCCAGAGGTCTTTAGTTCCATCCCTGCCTTTGATATCCAATTTTTTTTTTTCACGGGTACTGTCTCTTGCGAGGAATTGACAAATTCTCCAAGGGTAATTCTTTTCATGAAAAGTGCTTTTTCAAATTAGCTGTAGGTCCCTTCCATCCCTGAGAACAGCACTCGCACACTGGAATGGTTGAGATTTGTAAGTCACTAGGCCCTAGTTTTCAACGGACTGTTGCGCCACCCAATTTATTTATTTAAAATCCTTATTTTCACTTTTATTTTCTTTTTTTCTCCTTCTTCCTGTTGAGTTATTAAATTAATTCAATTTGCGAGAAGAAACAATTGAAATTACTAATTACAATATGTAGATATTAAAATAGTCCTTAGTGACTTCTGTCTCGCCATATTATGTACATATGGGTGATTATACAAAAGTTGTGTAACTTTTGAGCATATTTTGTTTACGATAGTTATTAAATCGAATTCGGGTGTATTGGTAGCTAATCTAATTAATATATTGTTCTAAATCAAGCCAGTCACTTTTTTGAGTTCATTTTAAGATATTTTAAAATTTCAGAATTTAACTGCCATGGTACTGATGCATATTATAAACAGGGAAGTCATCCCGTAATTTTTAAAACGATTATTATTAACGATACCGTCAATAATTTGCTTCACGTAACTTTATCACTATCGCCTCGTCTATCGCTTTCAGCATAAGATAACTGAAATTTCAAAATGAACTCAACGAAAGATAATGCTTGTTCGATAACTTGAGAATGTTATTTAACTTGTTTTTTATCTATTGTTTCCAGTATCTTAATGAGACCTCCTTTGAAAAACATTGAACAAAACTATAATGACTTAAATTATTTTACAACAAGCGAGAAAGAAAAAACAAAGAAGGTTGGAAGAGAAAGAGTCTCTGATTTATCTGTTTATTGTCTCCATTACTATATTAATTTTTTTTCTGAGTTTTCAATTTCACTTTTTAACAAAACTCAATTACGTCGAAACATTTTTTTTTTTTAATTTGCTTAGTTAGTATTTGGAAATCAATCACAGACGATACCTAATAAGCTATCGTGCAAACGCTATCGTTTTGGCGATATCACTTTCACGATTATCGTCTTAAGGGAAGTGAGTCTATTGTCAAAACGCAGTCGTTTGACGATAATCGTTTTACGGAATGGCCCCCCTGGTGCATTTGTATTGCTCGTCTTAAATAATTTACATACATTGTTTACAAAAATAAAAAAAAAAAAGCATGGCATTCTGCCGTCTGCCTAGTTGACAAAACATAAATTGGAATTGTTTGCAGTACATATACTAGTTTTTTAACGTCGATTTCGTTCAAAAATGATAAAATTTCATTTTCGTTCAAAAAACCCGTTCCAAGAACATTACTCCTGATGTGTTTAAGAATTGGACATTTACCCGTGAAGTGAAATACATCTTCTCTCACTTGTAGATTATATTAGGGAAACAATATTGGTAAATCCTTCCTATGTGGAATGAAGTTAAGAGGTACGAGTTCACCACGCAGCTTTACCATCATCGAAATCTCATCTATGCTGTATTCATCCCGGAAATAGTTCTTCGAGTCAAAATTGTGATTGAGTTGACTGTAAATTGCTCTGTGCAGAGACCCAGTTGCTTCATTAAGGCATTTTTCCCATAACATATCATCCACTTTTGCAATTAGGTGGTACAGTGATTTTTTCCATTGATTGAAATCAAAGTTATCTATGTTAAGGTCCATTTCACTCTCCCTAGCAAGTTTCATCCATTCTGCATACCATTCCGACCTCTCTCGAATAGTTTGAAGTGCCACTATCTTTGGTAACCGGTAATTATCCATATTCATGATTTTGAGCACATAACTATATAGTTCGGCGTATTTGGTGGCAGCCGGAAGATCCTCTTAACGTAGACAATTTTTCCACATCTTCATATTGCTATGCTCCCCACACTTGAGGTGCATAGAATAAGATTGATTCTGCTACTGCCTTAAAAACAGTGTACTTACTGCTGTGTGCGATAGTTTTGTTTGAGAAACACCTACTCCAAGATGCGCTGATGGCGGCTTTTGCACTTGAAAGCTTTTCTCTCAGATGCGTTTCCATATTTAAATTTGTTGTCAAAACCACTCCAAGGTATTTGAACTCTTTGACAATCTCTATATTTTCACCATTGTAGTTCCATTTTTTATTAAGGCAGTTTCTATCTCCTCCGTTCTTGAAAATCATGATCTTCCAATTTATCATGAGCTGTAGTGATTCTGGAGATGACGCTAGAACCGCAATATCATCCGCAAACAAGAGTGCGGGTTCTCCCGCGTGTTCGATACCAGCAGGTAAGAAATCGACTAAGTCTTCGATAAATTGAGCCAATATGCTTGGACGCATAGTACAACCTTGTCTAACGTCTGATTCAGTTCTAAACCAATCTGACCTTTCTGTACCATTCCAAACTGCTGTATTAGTATCCATATACAGGCTTTGCAGGTACAGTTATGGTGGCCGTCAAATTGTGCGATCTGCAAATAACTTCATTACCAATATTAACATTCAAAGTAGCATTTTACGTTGAGTCGGCGATATTTCGGACAAATTTCAAACAAAAAACGCACTGACGAATGAAACTAAACACACATTTTTTTTAGTAAAGTTTAGAACACTGTATATTGATAAGTTTTCTCAAATCAATGATAATTTTGAATAGACAGTCACTTAATTTTTTGGGGTTGTGACATGCCAAAGGACTAGCGTTTTAAGAATTTTTTTTTTAATAACTTGTATTCAAAATAAAGAACTGAACTTGAGTGACTTAGTAAAGGTCTCCCCATTGCTTTAAAATAAATTGTAATCATAATAAAATATAATAAAACTTTGTATACAGTGCCCCCACGACTAATCGGACATAGAAAAGAAAAAAGTTCGCAGTGCAATTTCTCTAAGAAATTGTATGGGGGTGTTAAAATTAAACATCATATTTTATCATAAGGGAACTCATATGTATTTTAAATAAACAAAAACAACATTTTAAATTACTATTTAAAACAAGGAAGCGAAAAACTAAAACAACTCAATAATTTCATGTCTCACAAATAATCGAACGCATTGCATTTAGCGTTTTGTGGCGCATCCTTTTGATTTAATTACCGCCTCAAGGCGTCGAGGCATTGAAGAAATCAGTTTTGAAAGAACTTCAGGGGATATTTTTTTCCATTTTTCTTGAAGACCGTCTTTAGCTCCTGAATATTTGGAAAATCCTTTTGAGCGACTCGACGTCCCAATTCATCCCAAATATGCTCAATTTCATTAAGGTCAGGGAACTGTGCAGCACTTTGGGACAATTATACAACAACCACGATCTTGCTGTGTAAGATGTATGTATATTATATATAGGCTCTTATCCTGGTAGAAGAAGGAATTTATTCCAAGCTTACTGACACTTGGCACCAAATGTTGCTGTAGACGTTGATGTAGCCCTTTTGATCCATTTGAACTTCCACAAACTGTAAGTTTCCAACACCAGAACTCAACTTACTTCCGCATACCATGACCGACCCACCGACATGTTTCACAGTTGCCCGTGTATGTTTATGAGAGAATGCTTCATTTGCTTTTCTCCATACAAACATTCGTCCGTCTGATCCTTTTAAATTAAATTTGCTTTCATCCGTGAACGAATCCTATTTTATGATGTTATAATGTGCATTCGTACACAAACAATACAAATTCAGTAAATGTTACCTTATTCCAGAATCCTAATCCTTAGTTAAATGTTCCCAAGCAAATTTAAGCATTTATTTTCTGTTGTTTTCACTTATGAATGGCTTTTTCGAGCTACGCGACAGATCTTGTTTTCGCAATACTCTTCGGTTCACTTCGTTGCTCACTTCCTTATTCGTGGTCTCCTTCAAAAATACCTTTAGAGATTACGAGGACACTTGACGAACAAGTAGCTTTTCTTCGTACATATCCAACTTTTTCCCTTGTCCTTTCCTCCTAACATTAAGGATCCTACCTTCATTTTTGAAACGTGAAATTATGCCTTGAAGTTTTGAATGAATGGCTCCGTTGGACAATTTTGGCTATTTCTCGAACTGATTTTCCATCCTGACTATGCGTTATAACCCATTTTCGTATTTCAACAGACGTCTGTTTACCTTTCGGGGCCATTTTAAGGTTTAGCGGAAAACTTTAAAAAAACAAACTGAATATGAATAGCAATAGAACATTTCCTAAAGCCTATCATAAAGCCTAGCACTCTACATTGCATCAGTAGCAAGTGTCCGATTATGTGTGGAAAACGGAATATTAGAGTTGTTTTAGTTTTAAGTCTACATTGTTTTGTTTATTAATTCTTAATAAGATTTTATTAACAAAAAATAAACTTCTTCTATTTAATAAATCAGATTCAAGAGGATCTTGTCTGTCATGCTGGGAATCCCTTGTTAAATTGAGACTCGGATATTAGGACACACGCATGCTAAATTAAAAAAAAATTAAAGAGTTCCGTCAGTGATCTTTATTCATACGTTTGGTCTTTAGATACTGACTATCAGGTTAGATAGGTACAAAGTCCAAATGTCTACGCCTGTGTGTTGTTTACATGTGGAACACTATGTCATCTAAATTGAATGACTTTATGCAGAAAAGAAAATGAAATCATTTATTATTTCTGTAGTTTATTTTTCTTTTGTTGTTATCTGAAAATAAATGTATGAGACAAAAACCACAGATATAACTTTGGTGAGGTTCAGTCTCGTCGTTTTGCCCATGAATAGTTCCCGATAAACAAGAGAAGGGTAAAATGTAAAGCAATAAGCACTACAAATTAAGATTGTCCGTTAACGAATCGTTATTTTTATATCTCTATAAAATAAACTTACTCATTGTTTATAAAATAAATTACAAAATTTTAAGTGTACGAATTAAAACAATACAATATATTTTTTCTCTTTAATGTTAAGTTGTGTATGTAGAATTTTGGGACAAGTTGGAAAATATGTTTTCTCTTCTATAACTTCGGCGAAAAATTCACCCAATGGACTTCATAGCCATAGGTACATTTTTAATCACTAACATTGTTTTTCTTTTTGTAAATAAATTATTAACCTTTCCTAACTATTTTGTTTTTTTTTTTTTGTTTTTTTTTGGGTTAGTTGGTTGGTTTGTTTGTTTGTTTTATTTTTTAAATTTAATAAAATCAGATTTATTTATTGAATATTGTGTAAAAATACATCCTTCAGAATCGACTTGCATCCTGAAGTAGCAAACGTTCAAATTGGTGATCGAATTCTCGAAGTAAACGGTACCCCGGTTCGAAATACTTCCATTGAACATATTGACAATCTCATTCGGAGTACTGATAGAATACTACAACTGACCGTAGAACATGATCCCAAAGATGTGAGTCGTAACAACAATGACTATGAGTCGCCACAAAAACATTATTTACCGATATTACCTAAATCTGACTCACCGCGCCTTACGAAAGAAGACAAAGAGAGATTGTTTCAGAAAAAAGACGAAGGGTATATGAGTGGTCTTAAAAGTCGTCTACTTAAAAACAAAAAAAATAATCTCATTCCATTTGATTCACCGGAAAAACGTGAAGGCTCAGCTCTTTATAATTCCTCTAGTTTAAATCAAAAAGAGCGTAGCTCAAGTATGTCCAAGTTGTTGGATGAAAACCATCAACCTAATAATGAACTCTATGATTTGTCCAGAACCAAATCTTTTCGGATAGAACAGAATCCACATGAAATATTCAAACCATCAGACTTGGTACAGGGCGAACTTATTGGAAAAGGCTTCTTCGGACAAGTTTTTAAGGTAACTCACAAAGTGACCAAAGAGGTTATGGTGTTAAAAGAACTTTATCGGGTGGATGCAGAAGCTCAACAAAATTTTTTAAAAGAAGTAGCAGTCTTGAGATCATTGCATCACGAAAATGTGTTGAAATTCATTGGAGTTTTGTACAAAGAAAAGAAATTACACTTAATAACCGAATTTATTGCTGGTGGATCGCTTAAGGAACTCATCCATGACTCAGAATGCCCCTTGTTATGGGAACAGCGAATTTCGTTTGCTAAGGATATTGCATGTGGAATGAGCTATCTTCATTCGAAGAACATTATACATAGAGATTTGAATTCACTTAATTGCCTTGTCCGAGATGACCTGACGGTAATAGTGGCTGATTTTGGACTAGCACGAATTATTACATCACCTACGCTAGGGACTTTCGAAAGATGCTCAAATAAACCATCAAAAACAGGTTCGATTGGAAGAAATCGAAGTCGACAGAGGCGACAAAGGTACACTGTCGTTGGGAACCCTTATTGGATGGCGCCGGAGATGATGAAAGGAAACAAATATGATGAGCGAGTTGATATATTCTCATTCGGAATAATATTGTGTGAGGTATGTGTTTTATGAATAGGAACAAATGAATAGCAGTTTGACATGCTTTAATCTTTTATTTATAGATAATTGGGCGTGTTGAAGCTGATCCTGACTACTTGCCAAGGACATCTGATTTTGGGCTAAATAAGCAGGTTTTTATGGAAAAATTTTGCCAGCAGTGTCCAGAGATATTTTACAAAATAACCTTCTTGTGCTGTGACCTCAATCCAGATAAAAGGTTTGTATATTTTTATTTGTTTCAGAATTCCAAAATGATAAAAAACTATTAAGCTTGTTGCAAAGAAATGCAAATGAGAAATTAATGCTATTTGAATCCTAGATCCTTTGTTCACAGCTTTCTAGCTGTTTTTAATAGGTTCTTTAATTAAACCACAATCTTCATAATGTATACGTATTTATTTATTTTTTTTTTTTTTATTTTTATTAAACTTTATTTAGCTAAAAAAAGCTATTTAAAAATACATATTTTTATCTTAAAATCTATTTTTAACATATATTTTGGTTAGTCTTTTAAATTTATCTATATTGAATTCATTCTTTATTTCATTTGGTAAGCTATTAAAAATAGATAATCCTTTATGCATTACCATATTCCTAGTTCTTTGGTTTCTGTAGTTTAATAATCTAAAATCATTTGCATTTCTTAGTTGATAAGAATGGACTTCATTTACATAAGTTAAATTTTCACATAGATAATTTGGCAAGAGGTTAAACTTCATTTTATAAACAAATAACAAAACATTAAATATAATTCTTTGATTAATACTGAGCCAATATAATTGTGTTAACATGTCTTCTATGTGCGTCAGTCTATTGCACAACAAAATTACTCTCATTCCTTTATTTTGAAGTTTTTGCAAGCGATTCATCATTGTGTTATTGCACATAAATAAGATGCTAGAACAATACTCAAAGTGAGGTTTAATAATAGTATTATAAACATTTATAGCAGTTGATTTTGAAATTCTTTTTCTGATTCTACCAAAAAAGTGAATTTTTTTGGCAATTTTCTTACAAATATAATCAACATGAGAGTTAAAACTTAAACCATTATCAATCAAGACTCCTAAGTATTTAATCTCACTTACTATTTCAATTTTTTGATTATTTATGCAAATATCACTGTTTGATTTACCATTTAAAACCATTGCTTTAGTTTTATTGATATTAAGTTTCAATTTGTTCATATTGAACCATCGTTGCAAATTTTTTAAATCATTATTTATCTTTATAATGCATTCCTCAGCAGTGTCTCCTGAAGCAAAAAGAAGGGCATCATCGGCAAACAATACCAGCTTGGACAATTCAATAACTTTTTCCATATCATTTATGTAAACTAAGAACAAAAGGACTCCAAGCAGAGATCCTTGAGGTACTCCACAATTTATATCTATAGAGTCTGAAAAACAGCTATTTATCTTAGTTTTTTGCCGTCTTTGGTATAAATATGATCGAAACCAATTTTGTTCGTTTGCCCTAATGCCATATTTCTCTAGCTTCATTAAAAGAATATCTCTATCTACTGTTTCAAAGGCTCTTTTCAGATCCAAAAAAACTGCAACAATTATCTTTTTGTCATGTATTTCAATTTTCCATTTAGTTATTATTAAATTGAGAAGAGATTCACAATTATGGTTTTTCCGGAATCCTGATTGATAATGTGATATAAGATTGAATGATTCTAAGTATTTTTGCAATTGTATGTAAACTACTTTTTCAATAATCTTACTCTCTAGTGGCAACATATTAACAGGTCTAAACTCTTCTGCGTTTTTGGTGTTTTTAACTTTAGGAATTGGTACAATAGTTGATTCTTTCCAACAATCTGGAAAAATTCCTTCAAGAATTGAATTATTTATTACCTTTGTCAATAAATTTCCACAGATTTCAAAAGTATCTAAATACATTCTAATATTAGCATAGTTTGTATCTTTTTTGTTGTTCATCAATTTCATAATTTCTTTTAATTCTAGTGTGTTTAATTGTTTGAATTCAAATTTAATATAATAATAATCATCTATTTGATTTACATACTCAATATCTTGTATCTGGTTTCTAATTTCAGTTATACTTTTTACAAAAAAATTATTCAATACATTAGCAATATCAATATTATTTCTATACTCTGTATTATTATGATAAATTTCTTTTATTTCTTTAGGTGTTTCTCTAAGTATTAACTGTTTAATATTTCTCCACATAGTTTGTTGATCTCTCGAACTATCAATTTTTCTCCTAACGAAGTTGTTTTTTGCGGTCTCCAAGGCAGTTTTAAAACGGTTTCTTTTCCTCTTATACGAATTCCAATCATTTTCATTAGCAGACAATTTCGCGATATGATATCCTAATATTTTTTCGTTTTTTAATGTTCTTAAGTTTTCAGAAAACCATTCGTTCTGATTTTGCTCAATAGTTATAGTTTTCATAAACATTTGCAATACACTTATGAAATTTTCACTAAATTTGACAGCAAGTGAATTTACTTCAACATTATCTTGTTCAAAATAAAAGTTTTTAGTTTGCAATTCATTCAAAAATTGTTCACTGTCATATTTCAAAAATGTTATTGATTTAGGTTCTAAAGTGATATCGGAAAGAACTTTGATTTTTACTAAAATGCTTTCATGATCACTGATTTTCAATTCACTCACCGTATTTGCTTTTATGTTTGTCTTGTCGTTTACAATTACATAATCGATTAACGATCTTGAATTCTTTGTGATTCTGGTGGGTTCAAAAACCATCTGATGAAGCGCGTTGTCTTTAAATACACTACTTATTTGTTTTTTGAATGAATTATTTTTAAACCAGTCTATGTTAACATCTCCCATTATTATTAAATTTGAATTATGAGCAAAGTTGGAACTATCAACCCAATTTTCGAAATAATTTAAGAAAATCGTTTCACTATAGCTAGGAGATCGGTATAGACCAGCAAGTACAAACATTAAATTTTTGTGTGACACTTTTATCAATAACCACCATATTTGCTTTCCAATAACAATATTTTGCAACACTTCATAGTTCCAACCATCTTTAATGTAAAAAACAACACCACCTGTATATGTAGATATGGATTCGCATCTCACTACACTATAATTTTGAACTTCAATTTCTTTATTTTCATTTGCACTTGTTATATGGGTTTCGGTCAGACATATGAATTCAAAATTATTCTCATTTATAATGGTTTCAAGCTCACTGAAGTTATTTATCAATCCCTGAATATTTAGACACAAACATTTAATTTCTGATAATTGCTAGTAGTTAATTTTACTTCTCTCAGATTGTAATTGCCTTCTATACGCCGGGCAATCTATACTTCTTGTATCGTGATCAACATTTATGTTGTCAAAATTTGTTTTTGTTTTAACTCTACTGCAATTTATACACTTAATAATCTCACTTGTGCACTCTTTTACTTCGTGGTTTGTTTCTCCACATTTATAACAAATTTTTTCACTCGTGCAGTTTTCTATTTTGTGATTAAATCCTAAGCACTTAAAGCATCTTCTTACGTTCACTTTTTCATAAATAACACATCTATCATACTTAATATAAACAAACTTTTCATCCATCATTTGTTTGAAAGCTTCCTTATCAATTTCTACAAGTACATTATATATTGAACGATTTTTAAATGATTGATACACTTTAATAACTTTAATATTTCTAAATTCAAAATTATTTTGGTTTTTAATTGATTCAATTATTGTATTTTCTTCTAAATTTTCACTCAAACCGCTTATTAAAATTGTTGGATTTCTCATTATGGGCATATGCACTTCATATTTTTCACTCATTTTGTTTTTTATTTCCTCGCCCATTATCTTTGCAGATTTCTCACTATCACAGCTGATTGCCACCGCACCATTCTTTCGCTCAAATATATTATTAACTTTGATTGAGAGTGTTGCGGGATCAACAGCACTTTTTAAATCACTCTTTGTTTTATTAGTCTCTTGAATTTTTTTTGGTTTAACCAACACAGGTGCAATCTCAACTGGTTTTTTCAATAAATCTGAATACATTATTTTTTTCTCTTTTTTTGTATCCTCCACTTTCTCACTCTTTTTCTCTTTATCCATAACAATAGATTCACTTATTTCTCTTTTTAACTGTGTAAATTTTTCTTCTAATAAGATTCTCATTTTTTCTTCCACTTCTTGAATAATTAAACTTTTATTTAAATCAATTTTGTCAATTAAATCTGAATTATTTATAGCCAAATGCATACATTTCAAACAATTTTCACAAGTATATCCGACACCTGCAGTGGTCTTTTCATTTAGAACCTTAGTTTCACTTTCACTTAGCATTAGACACCTTTTTGCATGAAACAATTTTTTGCATTGGCCATTGCATTGGATTAATGCATCAGTTTTAATTGACTTTCCGCCACATTTGTGGCAATTACCACTCATTGTCCTTAAAGATTTTGTTTTTTATTGTTCTTCAATAATATTGTCTTTTATTTTTTCTTATCTGTTAATATCCACTGTTAAATATTTTTAAATTACATTAATTTTATGAAAAAAATAGATTTAAACTTCCGAACTAAAATTTTGCAACCGATCACTTCAAATGTCTCTCTCTCTTTTTGCCCTTAGGCCTCCATTCGAAGTCCTTGGATTTTGGCTGAAACGTTTATACAAACTCACATCAAATGGCCAACCTATACCTCCACAAATGGTAGACGAAGTTGATCAATTTAAAATGCATTCCTCAAGAGATTCCAGTCAAACTTCAACCCCAGATGGCCTGCTATCACCAAAATCAAATCTCAGCAATGATAATCTATTCGCAGAGAAAAACAAAAATCAAAAGGATTGTGGTGACATAAAAGAAGAACAAACGGTAGTAACACAAACACAACCAGTATTCGTACCGACGAGTATACCAAAATCGCCTCATTTGGGCAAAGATTTCTCACCAAATGGCGAAAGAATTCGTGGAAGTATAAGAGAGAGACGGCAGCAAAAGATGCTAAACGAACAGAATTCTAGTAGTCCTCATCGTTATATGAAACAAAGTTCAGTTAGTGAAGAAGAGCGCCATGAAGTATTGAATAAGTCATCTGAAGGAACGCTCAAGACTGACAGAGTTTTGGAAGCCGTCCGCTGTGCCTTGGAAGACGACAATATTCTCAATAAGAAGCCCAAATGCAAGAGTGATATGATTGGCCAAAAAGGTTTTCTAATTCACAAAGAAGAAAACGGCAGTCTGACTCTTAACAGTGTCAAAGACTTGACTGAGTGCTCGGATAGCTGTGATACGAGTTGCGATACGAGCCTGGATTTCATGGAAGCTAATAGTTGGGTTCCATCTTCATCAAAATTGGTAGATAACAACAAAATAGTGCCTCAGCATCATTCTCAACTTACCGAACAGAACGAAAATGTAAACGAAAACGAACAAATTGATTCCAAAGCGAACACAAAAATACAAGTAAAGAAGAATACAGCCCATAAATCTTATCAAATGGCCATTGATGACATCAGGGCTAAACTGAACCTGTGCAAGTCTAAATTTGAGACTTTAGACGAAGCCAATCGTAATAATATTTCAAAATCTCAAAACTCAATGAAAACTTTCTTCAAAAATCGTGATGCAAGAGATGAATCTCCGCTCAAAATGTACAACAAGCATAATTCGGACTCCAAAGCTTATCGAGTACATGAGACTCCCATATTTGGACGGCACAAATTTTCCACCCAAGTTGTTCTTAAACAGGCCGGTTCGGATGAGAATGTTTCGTCCCCAACTGAAGTCATTCCTGAAAAACCACCAACCAAACGATTCAGTTATTTACGAAGGAAAATGGCTCCCTCTAACAGAAGTCCGGAAGTAAAACCTCCTAGTAGATCAATTTGGAAAAAAATCGAGAGCCAGACATCTTCACAGCCACCGCCATCGCCGCAGAGCAAGGAACTACCATTCAGCACTAGATTTAATCTGCGAAGGTCCGAGCATCCGAAAAAGTCACCATCTGAGACAAAGAGCGAAATCTACCCAAAATCAAACGTCAATAAAGTGACAATCCTATCGCCAGACACAGTTCGCAAGCTGAATGCGAAACTCGTAGAACAGAAGACTTCAGCACAAAAACACATTCCAACTGATAGCAAAAAACGACAACCAGATGCCAAGAGAGCACCCATGACTGAGAGCAGTCAAACAAAATGTCCGCCATCACAATTTGGCAGGAACAAATATTCAATTAAAGATATTCCCTCGATTCATCAGAGTCGTAAAAAAACCCTCCATACAAAAGTTGAGGGCAAATAGGTCTTATACAAATATTGTTGATTATATAAACTTATCATTGAAAATTGTACAAATCTAGCTTTTACTTTATCGCTTTTTTAATTAACCAATATACTTTGTATATCGTAAAATAGAAAAACAAAACATGTTAAGATATTAAACTAATATTTGCTCAAAAACAAATACAAAAACAAACAAACAAACAAAATTACCACTTACATAAGTTTTCAAGACAATTACATTACTGTATAGTGTACATAAATAAATAAATTTAAAGTATATAAATTCGGTATTATATAAAACAAATAAGTGCCAAAAACTAAATAAAATAGTTTGAAAAAGTTACACCACGAATTATCTACATTATCTACGAAAAAGTAAAAATTAAAGTAAAAGTTGTCTTATATTTTTCGAAACAACTTATGCATTCTCTGTGTTAGAAGAAAATAGTATTTCTAGTCTCGACGAGCGACCGAAGTTTATGTGAGGTTTACAAACAAAAGTACGCTGCGGTCGCGGTTGAAAGACTATTCCCATGGATATGGATTTAATTGAAAATCAGTATACACAAACAATATTAAATACAAGTTAAAGCTGTTGATATTACATTAAAGTTGTTTTTTTTTCTCTATTTTTTATTTTTTATAATCCATTGTTTGAAGAATGTTTTTGAAAAAATTAAACACATTTTTCAACTCAAGAAGATTTTTGGACGCTTTGGATAATGTTGTCTAGGAAAGTGATTCGATGCAAAAAATAATGCGTTGACTAAGGCTATTTCTGCATCATGCGTTGTATTGTCACTGGACAAAGAGTCTCTCCTTAAAAAGAGGTTAATAAGACGAATTCGATTGTGTAATAATATAAAGATAAGACACACAAATAGGAAAAACTGCCATATTGAAAAAAACTTTTATAAAAATATAAAATTTATGATTGCTAACCATCCCCAAGTATATTTAATAATCAGGGATAGGGTTTTACTAACTTTGACTTTTTTTTTTGGTTAAGCGGAAGATAAAATCGACTTTCGCCAGACATGTTTCAAGCCTTGGTGATTGCAAATATATGTATTTTGTTTTGCCTTTTTATACCAAAGTTGCCTTTTTCTACTTTTTCTGCTTTTTTATGTTAAGAAATATCTAATAATTAGTTTAGCATTTAAAGAAATGCGAATATTTTTTCGTACCGTTGAGAATCTTTAGTTAAAAATCTTGTGCAGTTTCAAGCACAAAAGAATGATGGAAAATGTTCGAATTTGTGCATGTATTAATGTTTATCTGCACAAAAATGCTTGGTACTTCTTCCTCGAAAAATGCATACCTGCTGGCGTACATTAGTCAAGTACAAGTCAATTTTGGGTTTTAAGTCGATCCGACTTATAATTTAAGCTAACAATATTCTCATCAAGGAACATCAATTGGCGAAGTACTGCTTGTTTTGAAAGACATTCAAGAAAATTAAAAAAAGCAAAAGGGCCCATTGCAGAGGAAGTCTTGAAGAAGTTTACTGCCGTTTTGAATGGAAACACAGGGCTAAAAATGATTGAGCAGATAAATTCTGTAATAAACGGCGACGTGGATTCCAAACTTCCAGAAAACCTTGAAGAGAATAATGTTGAAAGTTTAAGGTGGGCTCCATTCGCTTCAGCTGAAGTTGAGACATCATTAAGCTCCTTCAAAGCACTTTTAAGGGACAACCGAAGAAGATTTCTACCTGAGAACTTTTAAAAACTCTTGGTAGTCCAATGAATATATTTTTGTTTTTTTTTTCTAGCATTTTTTAATAAATGCCTTTTCTTTGCCTTTTCGAGTGTTTTGTTTTTCCTTTTTTAATTTTTTTAGGTCAACAAAATTCTAATCCTGTTAAAAATGTTTCATTCATTGAGTCATGCCGTAATTTTTAAAACGATAATCGTCACAATGATTATCATTAAAGTTATCGTCTATGATTTGCTTCACTTTTCTTTATCGCTACCGCAGAAATTTCCGAAACGAACACAAGCAATTGAAGGAATTTCAAGTTGGCTTCAGACAAGGAAGTATTGTTGACTTTAGTTTGGATAGATGCAAAAAGCTGTATGTTCTCTTCATCGATTTTAAAGAGAGCTTTCGAAACGATCAACCACAATGCATAATTGTACAAGATGTTTGGATTAGGAATGACATTCAAGTTCAGATGGGTATTTCAGAATATACTGCAGTATAGGATGGAGAAAATATTTCGATATGGTTTAAAACGAACAGGGGTCTAAGGAAAGGATATTTGCTGACTACAATCTTATTTGCACTCTTTATTGACGATATAACTGATTGTCTTCCAGCAGAAGTAGAATCTGCTAGTATTTTCTTCAAGTATCTCCTTTTCGCCGATAAGTTACTGTTGTTTGTGTACTCACCAGAATCGCTACAGCTCATGATAAATAAACAAGTTATCTGCCTAGTACATTAATGTATCCAGTTCAAGTTTGGGGTAGCAAAAAATATAAAACTGTTGAAAACCTGCTTCGATTTTGTATAAAAAGGATATTTCGATTACCACCGAATGCACCTAACTACATGTTAATACTTGAAACGAGGTAATCTCAATTGTTTATTAAAACAGTGAAGTTAAATATTGATTACACATGTAAGACCTTCACATGTCCAATGAGCGTCTGTCGAAAATAGCAGCACTGCAGGTGATAGAGTGAAAAAATCAGGTTGGTTCAGAGAGTGGCTAGAGCTAGCTGACGAAAAAGGTATAAATCTGGCATCTGAAGACTATTTTAGGTGGAAACACCTTCTGTAGCAGTTAATTGCTGCAGTAGTCGATCGAAATAGACTGAGGTGTATATTCGAAGCAAAAGAATCCATCTATTGAATGTCATATAGCAAGCTGAACTACAATCTTAATCAAAATACTTACTTCCGAGATGACTTAAAAATGATGACCTTTACCCATTATCCTTTACGAATTATGCAAAAAAAATGTGTGTTTTTAATGGATAAATGTCCAGCGCTACGAGAACTAAGAAGGCAAGTCTTTGGAAGTAAGTTTATACAATATGGAAAATCTAAGGCAATTCAATATCTTGTATGCCCTCCTTTTGCAGCTAAAACAGCTTTTATCCGGTTTTGGCATACTGTAAATTAGTTTTTGGCATTCTTTTATGCTAATATTTTACCACTCAGTTTCCTCTCTTTGCCATACTCCATCCTTAGATCTAGCACAATGATTAAAAGATGAAATCATGCGTTTAAGGATCCCCCAAAAATGTTCAATGGGGTTCAGATCAGGGGGCTGGTGTGGGCAGTCTAAAACATTTCGGATCATTGTCTTGTTGAAAGACAAAGTTCGAAGGTCTATTACCCCATTTTCTGACCGATGAGACAAGGCTATCATTCAATATTTGAATGTAGGATTGTGCTGTCATTCGACCATCTACATTAGAGCACACCCCAACACCTGAAGAATGCATACATCCCCATATCATAATATTACGGCCCCCGAATTTTACCGTTTATTTTACCGAACGTTTTGATAGAGGTTCTTTGGGCTTTTTCCAAACCCATTCTCTGCCATCGGAACGCAGACGATTGATTTTAGTTTCGTCAGTCCACACAACATTTTCCCAGTCCGTTATGGTGTAGTTTCTATATTTGTTTGCAAACTGCAAACGCAGCTTTTGTTCTTCCTTTCATTCCGGCTTGTCTTAGAAGTCTTTTAACCGTTTCTGGGCTGACATCAACTCCCTGAGTAGCTTATAAGTTCTGTTTTATTTGTACAGCTTTTTCAAATGTTCCAGTGATGACAGATCTAAAGATGTTCCGTTTTGTAACAGGATTCACTTTGGGTTTTCTTCGACTTTTGAAATATTTTGTTTTGGTAATTTTCAATTTTCTCAAAAGCTAAAAGAAATAAAATCATCTAGTTTTCAGTTTTTGATCAGAAACAAATAAGAGCAATAAATTCTGAAATAAAAACAGTGTTAATTAATCTTGAAGTATCTTGAAGAAAAATTACACTTTAACCCTTTTTTTTTACTTTTTTGTGCACAAATTCTGACTTTAAAACTATTTTTATCAAAAACTATGCATAGTTTTGACTTGATTTAAAAACAAGCTAAAAGACAAAAAATTTTGGATTTAAAAAAAGGTATAATACTTAATTGTAAGTATTGCCGTTATTTTGTAATTATTTTTTTTCCATTTAATGTACATATTTTTTTTAAATTGCCCCTACCGCCTAAACTTTGGGAGATAGACCCCCCTCCAATAGTAAAAAATGCTTGTTTTTAACTGTTCTATACAAATCCGTCATCAAACTTTGTGGCCAAAGTTATCGTACTCTCCCCTTTTTTTTAGTTTTGTTTAAAATTCCTCGAATTTTTGATAACTTTTAAAACTGTTGAGTGACTTGAATTTAATCTATCTGTCTGTTTTATTTTTGCCACAATATCAGAACAATCTGATGCCCACCACAAAATTGCTCGTCTTCAAGATGCTGGTGTTGCGTTTTTTTACCTCTCTTCATGTTTTTCTTATATGAATCTTTAATGTTTAGGTAAAAATAAAAGTTATTAAAACTTCAGGAAATTTTACTAGCTATTGACGTCCGGTTAGGTCCCAAAACATGGCATAACCCGAGGTTGCCTGCATTTGAAGTGTTAATTGTTTGGTAATTGTGGAAAATGTACCTCATGTGTTATTTGAAAAGAAAGCGCATCCACCCGTCAATGGCTGCGTTCAATCTCAGACATAGAGGGTATCCGGATACCTTTTTGTTAGTGTTTTACGTGTAAAATAACAGCTGGTCAAAAACAGCTGAGATGTCAAAAAAGGAATCCAAAGGTATCCTAGAATTTGTGGGGTATGTAGGTATCTGACAGAACAGCTGATTCAAGACATGGTTGAACTACGAGAAACTTGAAAATTGATTTCAGCTTTTTGTATTTGTTGGTAAACAAAGAGATACAAAATGTTAGTTGAAGTTGTATTTGAGGATGTTCTGTAAATAATTGACGATTAAGAAGCTATTTGCCTCCGAATTTTATTAGAAATTAACATAGATTACAGATTAAAAGTATCCCTTATTTATTAAATTGTTACGCACCTATCAATTCATCATCGTCCGACATATCAGTTGAATTATCTATTAAATGTTTTATCTTACAACAATTTTGACTTCGAAGCTTAAATGTTTCTCAGCTTTTTGGGAACAACTGAAAGTTGTTTTCAGTTTTTGACAGCTTCTCAATACAGCTATCCAACACATTTTGTAGCTGCATTTAGCCAATCTAAATGCCTTGGCTTCGTAGCAGGGTGGGTCGTGGTTACTTCCTTATCTGAAACTCTCGCTACTGAGCGGCTATTAATAGTAGAGCCTTGGTTTATGGCTTGTTCGAAAGCACGTTATCTAAGGTTTTCGTTATAACTAGTTAAGTGTAAACAATGTAGTGGACAAAACAAGAGCGCGCATTCGCCGTGGAGGCCTACTTTTCTTTCAGCTGTTCGATCATCGCAATTGGCAATTGAGCGTGCTTTCAGAAACCATTTCAATATCGCACCTGCAGGTCGTGTACCTCATCTGAAATCGATTTGCTTGTGGGTGGACACGTTCAGGGATACCGTTAGCGTGCAGAAGCAACATAATGGACCTTCCAGAACCGTCAGGACACCAGAAAACATCGAAAGGTTAAGCGCGTTGTTTTTGAAATCCCCTAGGCGATCTGCACACAAACATTTGACTGCTTTAGGGATTTCTAGTCGCACAGTGAGACGAATTCTTCATGAGGAACTTAATTTTCATCCATATATATTGGCAGTGGTGCAATAACTTATTCCACGCGATTATGTTGCTGGAACAAAATGCATTTGAAGCCTTTCTAGAAAACCTGCCTCAGGGCGCCCTTGTTTTCTTTAGTGACGAGGCACTCAGAGAGATCTTCATGAGCAGCCTCTGCATACAGAACGTGTGACTGTTTGGTGTGCAATATCTAGAATCGGCATTATTGGCCCATGGTTTTTTAAAGAGTACGAAAGAGCAGTTACAGTCAATTCTGAACGTTATGTCAGCATGATTGTGGATTTTTTTCTGCTCAAACTTGAAGAAATGAATGTAGGGGAAATGTGGTTTCAACAGGATGGCGCCACAGCTCACACGGCAAGAAGGTCAATGAATATTTGGCGTGAACACTTAGCCATAGGGCTCTTCTCTCTTAGAGGCGATCTTCAGTGGCCAGCACGATTGCCAGATTTAGTCCCATGTGATTTTTTCCTGTTGGGCTACCTTAAATCGTTGGTATACACTGATCGTTCAAACACCCTTCGTCATCTTAAAAATAATATTCGTGCTGCTATAACCGACATAAGCACAGATATGCTGGAAAAAGTGGAAAACAATTTAAAATTTCTACTTTCTCATTACATTGATGAGAACGGTGGCCACCTTCGAGATGTCGTTTTTAAAATCAAATAACATTAAACTTTAAATGTCGTTCTATACACAGAAAAATAATTAAATCAATATTGCCAATACTTTTTGTGTTATGATTTTTTAAAATAAGGAAGTAACCACGCCCAACGCCCGCCCCGTCCGTCAAAAAAGCTAGCCAATTTAATAATTGTCATTGTACTCTATAGATCAGTTTGGGATTATTTTGATTTTTAGAGTTTCCTCGAAATATGATAAAACATAATCACCGCAACGAAATGAGCGAAGCCAAGGACATCCTTAGAACCATGTGGCATCACAACGCATTAGCATTTCGGAATAAGAAACAAACATTTTTAAGCAATTTTAAATAATTTTATTTTACTTAATTTTTTTTTGTTTTAATATTTTTTTGTATATTTTTAAGATAACTTAAACAATAAACTTAAAATAGCTACATAATAATAATAATAATAATTTTTAATAAACAAACAAAATTTACTTTAACTTTTTTATCTTTGCTGAAATAATAAATGATAAAAATAAAAATATTAACTACATAAATCTAAAGAAGCCAAACAAACAAAAAGGAAAAACAAAATGTCAATTCTTGTTTTCTCTTAATTTAAATAAGTAAGTAAATTTTCCAATATAAAAATTATCGTCTTACAAGTAAATAATGCTACTAGCAATAATTATTCTCAACAAAAATACCTTCTTTTAAGAAGAACACTTTTATTATTATTAAGCTTTTAAATGCAACAAAAAGATGATTAATAAAAAAAAAGAACAACTTTTATTTTTTCTTATTTTCCTTAAAAAATGTTTTTACATTTTTTTAAATTTTGTATTTGATTTTTTTTTTGTAAAAACTTAATTCATATTTTATATATATTTTTTTTTAAATATATTTTGAAAAACCTTTTACTGAAAGGTATTTACATTTTGTACCTACATGTACGTACATGTATGTATGTAATATAAACATTTGTTGTGTGTATTTTTTAATTATTATTCAAGCATTGTTTATTAGCCATTTCGGTATTTTTGGATATTTTGTTGTCTCTTACTGAATTATATCACAGCACTTCTAATAATCTAATATTGGTTAATCAAATTACATACTTGTTGAAAAAACATGAAGAGTTTTGTTTTATTTTTGATGTTTGTTTACTAGGCATTGGAAATTATGTAAAAGAAAGCAATAATTATTCATATGTAGGTACTACAAATAGCTGTTTTTGAAATATGTAGTAATATAGTAAAAACAAAAATTAGGAAAATTAGGAAAATTTGGCCTTTACATTTTAGATTTGTTCTAATGGAATTTTGGAATACTTTGAGTATTTTACACGATAACAATATTGACAAATTAGTGATGACTAGTATCACGTCGTGTAAAAATTATTTTTATTTTTGGGTGTGTTTATTTTTGTTCGAGTTCTATACAAATTAAGGAATACAAACTGAAATAATGTATGTATGTATGTATGTTTACTTTTGGAACAACACAATAGAGAATCTTTTATTTTATTGAAGAGCTTTTATTGGTATCTCTTATTGATACTTTCACGTCTCCAACGATGTCACAACTAAATTATGAAATAACCCCGATTCGCTCATCATGGCTGCCTGTCCACAGGAGTCATTGCCAGTCGGGCTTGATGTGCCGAATCTTAATGCATCCATAATAACTTCAAATTCTTTTTGGCTTTGATTCATTTCATGTGCCAGATCGAGATCTAGATCACCGGCCAATTTAATTCTCTTACTATCTAAGGGACAATCGTCAAGGGCCGATATTAGTCTTTGCGGTGGTATGTAGAACTGTGAAAGAGCCTCACGAACCAAACGGTCACTTTCGTCTTCGCTGCGCAAACGCTTGCGCGATGACATTGCCTTTTCAAGCTGTTCGGCACCTTGGGTTATTTCCGGATCAATAAGAGGCATTGATGCATTAATAGCACTTAATTCACGATCGAGCTTTTCCAAATCGGCATCGACACTGTTGCTAGATAACGAACGTTTGCGGTCGCGCTTTTCTGAGCATATTGTGGATTTCTTTGAACAATTTGAGCTGTTATGTTTAATGTGATGATTGCATCCGGATGTATTGGTCATTGCAGTGAGGCTATGTGGCTGTGTTGCATGTGGAATCGAGGTTGTATCGAGGGCTGTTGAATTGTTATTGGATTCATGTGCTGAGTTTTCGTTACATTCGATATTATTGCAATGGTTGCTGCATGCGTTGAAGACATTTTTGTGAGCTGACTCTGGCCTGGGCTCAGACCTGCAATAGAAAAAATAAAGAAAAATTTAATATAAGCTAATTGCAGAATTGTTAAAAAGTATGTTTATATTAGTTTACATATATTTTTGCATACACACATTAAACATATACATTTTGGACTAAAAATAAGACCAGTAACGAATTAATAGGTGGTGAGATAATTTACTTATATTATAATCAAAATTCATTATGAAATTTGCATTTTCTTTGGAATATTAATGAGCAATTTATGTTAAAACAATTTGGAGCGTTCTTTATATGTTTACTCTTTGTAAGTTTCTATACTACAAATTAAACCTTATTAGATGTTATAGCAAAGAACACTCAAGCACTTTTTTTATCATCTTGCTCTACATATTTTAATCAAGTGTATATTTTCATACTAAAATAAACGTGCCTTATCAATAAAAAAATAAATAAACTAGGTGGCGCAACAGTCCATGAAGAACTAGGGCCTAGTGACTTAGAACTCTCAACCATTCCTGTGTGCGAGTAATGTAGTCAGAGATGGAAGGGACCTACAGTTTATATGCCGAATCGGAACGTCTAATTTGAGAAAGCACTTTCCATGACAAGAATTAATATTTGGAGGATTTGTCAATTGCTCGTAAGAAGTACATAGTTATTGAAACCAGGCCTCTGACACGACTATGCCAGTTTTATGCAGTCTCCATCGTGCCGCATATATTAGCTCGCTCCTTTTATTTACTCGTATTTCATATAATTTCATTAAATTCTAATTTATGTAGGGTTCGAGATGAACTCACTTCCTGCACATGACACATAAATACATACTGTGAAATAGAGAAGATTTTAATTCGGATAAAAAGTTCCGTTTACTTCAATTAATGACTCATTGATCGGATCCAAGTAATTTTAACATTCTTATTTATAATATAAGAGAAATTATACTCTTAGCTTTTTCTTACTTAACGATGAACAACTTTTTTTTCTCCATACATATATCCAGCCTGGGTGGTGTGTTTTCGTGCATATTTAATGCATAGCTAAAACCTGATTATTCACCCTTATTAAGATTGCTGTTTCATCAACACATTTTTAATATAATCAGTATATGTTCTCAAAACTTCATACCTAGTTACTCTACTTTTTATCCGTCACAATAATATCAAATTTTATATTTCTATTGCTGGAAGTAGCTTATGGCGGAATCGAGAACAATTCCAGCTGAAAATTAAACGTAACGTTAACTGCATAGGGAGTGATTATTGGCTTATTTCTCAGGGTTTAATCCCTTAAAAAACTTAATAATTTGTTATAGCCTAGTGGTTCTACATGAATCTTAGAAAGGCTCAATTTTTTAGGATTTCATCAAATTAAAAGAAAGTCTTTAACAAACTGACTCTGAATAATTAAAAAAAATATTTAAATTGAGACATTTCTTCAAAAACTTGTGATATACGAATTTTACCACGGTCGGTCCTTTGATAAGTCTGAATGTTAATATAACTTTGGGCTTGCATCGAGGTTGTTCTGAATGACACTTCCAATATGACATTTCTAAAATGCCACTTGTGTCATTAGCAGCTGTTATTTTTTCTCAAAATAAACAAAATAAATAATACGAGTTTTGAAATCGAAACAAATAAATTAATCGCGGAAGAAGTTTACACAGCCTATAATAACCAATGGTAATAATTTCAAAAGCAAATTTATTTTCTTTGTTGACTTTTTTACAGCTGTTGAGCTGTCAGACAAAGCAAATTTGAACTAGAGCTTCCGTTTGAAGTCACATTACGTTATTTCCTTACGATTGTCAAATGAAACGAGAGGTCGAAGCTTCATTGGCTGTGTTCAATCTCAGACCGATAGGGTATCCGGATACTTTTTTGTTAGTAGCTGATCAAAAACAGCTGAGATGTGAAGAAATGAATCCAAAGGTATCCAAGAAAATCTGGGTATGTAGGTATCTGACAGAACAGCTGATTCAAGACATGGTTGAACTACGAGAAACTTAAAAAATTGATTTCAAATTTTTGTTTTTGTTGGTAAACAAAAAGATACAAAATGTAAGTTGAAGTTGTATTTGAGGATGTTCTGTGACATAGACGATGGAGAAGCTATTTATCTCCGAATTTTGACTTCGAAGCTTAAATGTTTCCCTGATTTTTGTGAACAACTGAAAGTTGTTTTAATTTTTTGACTCCGTTCAAGAAGCGTGTTTGTGGTCAAGCCATTAAAACCCTGTCGTTTTGAAATCGCTTTGAAGATCCGACAATCGTAATAAGGGTGATTGAGTGATGATTTGTCACGTTATTCTGATCATCAAAATGGGACATATCTTGAATATGTACCATGAAGATTTCGTGTGCTTACCATAGTATACAAAATTGGAACACCTCTTTAAAATTACAGGTCATATACATATGCCAAGAAAGTTTCAAACACAAAACCTGCATCTTTATTATAGACTCAGGTAGGTAAGGTATATGCTTCTGAAACTCATAAGAACAGCTGATTTGGTTTTTATGTAATTTTTTAAACAAAAATTCCCCCCCTGGAAAAATAGCTATAGTGCCAAAGGCAGAGATCTACTTTTGTAAATCTTTGTTCAATGACAGCGGAACAGAAAAATCAACAATCTTTCCTACACAACACCATACAAAGCAAAGCGAAGCGAAACAAATAACTGATTGTATGTAGTCATGTATCCACAGTCAGCTGCTGGTCAGCTGTTTATGATATTTCCTACTTCTCATGCACCTATACCTTCCTAGGCGTCATTATTATACCTGCATAATGAATAACTTCCAGACTTTTATGATGATAACCTCTCTTAACTAAAAAACCTATCTATACCTTCTGGTAGGAATAGAAAAGAAACCAAAAAAAAATCTCATTTTTTCTTGATTTTCTTTCAATCACAGTTTAGGCGGGAAAGGACAATAGAAGTGAAGAAAAAACTGCGTGCACATAAAACACTTCCAATTCCAACTAAATAAATATATAAGTACAATATACGAACAACTCACACAGTTTAAAAGATAATAAACGGAATCCAAAGAAGCATACAATTTTCCGTAACAACACCACAAGTCTAGTGTGTAGTGTATGCATGTAAACATGTATGTATGGACAGTACACATGCATATTTGTAGTGTACTGTAATAATAATGTAAACATAGAAATCTATGTTGGAACACAATAAAGTATAGGTACCTACCGAACCGACTTATCGTACCTAACCTAGCTAGCTGAGCTACAAAAGTCATAGTTTCTCTCCCCATCTTTATCCCTATTCAATTTAATATTAATTTATTCGGTAAGGTGGCTTCACTGGCTTCCACAGCACAGCTCTGCCATTGCCATATTCTGCCAACATCAAACAGCACACAAAAATATCTATGGGTATTAGGGTGGCTCATAAGTGTATATGGGAGAGGAACAATACCAAATTGATATGGCGGGCAACAGTGATAAAATTGTGCTAAAGTATGAGTAGAGGGTTAACAATAAACTTATATTTTTGAAGTAGTCATATATTATTTTCTGTCGTTGGTTTAACTTTAAAAATTGACTATAATCGTGTAGAAAAGGGCCCTAACACTAAGGCATAGAAGATACTAAAACAATATTTAAGTAATATGCAATATAAAGATGCTTCAGGAAAACTAACATTTAAAAGAATACTAATTAGTAAGAATAATTTTGTAATAACAGCCTTGTATATTTGGGATTTCATACATTTTACAGTGAGAAATTGTGAAAGATACAATAGAAAAGTTTTCAGAATAATTAAAAACAATATAAAACAATTTTCTTAACTTAATTCTAGAAATAACTACATACATGGACAAACGAAAAAAAGACGCTGGTTTTTAAAAAAAGTTAAAACGAGGGAAACTTCGTATTTCAAGTACATACTGCATAAATTATTTTATCAAACAAAAAAGCAGGTTAATGTTATTGAATTATAATATAAAGAAAAGTAATGTCCTAAAGAGCACCCAATAACACTTGATGAGAATCTCGATTTATGATCGAACTTACAGTGCAGAGTTAAACGCTGGTTTTAAATTTCGAAATAAAACTGAGTCTGATTGGCTATAAGCAATGTACAATACATATTATGTATCTGCAATGTGCATTTTAAGGCGTGTTAGACTGACCTAATAAACAATTGGCTTTTTTCTATTTTAGTTTAGAGCAGCAGAGTCAAAAAAATAATTGTGTTTCTTTTTGAGCTCTGGTCATTTAGATCTTCAAATTTGTGCTTTTTTTAGTTCTGAACATGTTCGAAACGCACTCTGTGAGTTCAGAATAAAATAACAGAGTAAACGGAGTAAAATGCTGATCACAAACAATTTGATATTTGAAAGCCGGGAAATTAAAAAAAATCATCGTCAACAATACAAATCCAAATGGCGGAAGAGGCTGGTCGCTCTAGTGCAGAAGGAAAGATAATTTAGAAAAAAATAATTGCATATAGCATTTTTATGAATCAAATTTATTTCAGGCGTCAAATGAACCAACGTTATTTCTGTTTCTTTAAATAATTTGATTAAAGAAAATTTTCAACGCCCTTAAACAAATGACATTTCAAATCATGGCAGTTTATCGCTCAAATTGTTTCATAATTAAATCAGAGAGCTCTGAACACACTCTGTTTAGAACTCTACTCTGTTCCCTCAGACTCTGCTCAGAGCTCAGCTCTGAAGTAAAAAAGAAAAACGTCAAATGTATACGTTAAATCACCACATTAATATGAATTTCACAGAGCAGATTACGATTGAAACAAACCCTAGATTTTTAACATAAGGTACTATGTATTGTTATATTTAAAAGTAAAAGTAAAATTGTAGTGACACCTGAGTCGGTAAATGATTATTGAAATCTATTTCTTAAGTAGTTTGCAACTAAAAGTGATTACTGATTATTTTTTTTCCAAAATAGAACTTAGTTATGAGCTTTCAAATATGTAAACGATGATCAATACTATTAAACTCTATTGAAAAATCCAGCAGATAATATTTATATCAAACTAAATTCGCAATTCCTTAAGAATTGTGGTTTTTTGAAAAACGAACTGACAAGAGATTAATAAGTTATTTTTGCTACATAGTCATTCATTTTGCATTTAAATTTATAATCCTTCGGCAAGACACGGAAAGATACTTCTTGACCTAAAATCTTTAGGTCTTGCTCTGTTAGGTTTTGGGCATTGGATACTTTCACATTACTGGAAATTCAGAGCTCATTATACAGCTACATATGTACATTATATATTTTGTGGGTAAAAGTAAATCAATAAACGAAAAATTATCTTAACAGAAGTACCAGGGTTTTGAGCAAAAACCAAAACATATATAAGATGAAATCTGATAAGCATACGTTGCGCAAAAGCAGGTGTGACAAAAATCAGTTTTTTTTTTTTTTTCAAAAATTCAATCGCAATACTTATTCAGCACCTTTTCTAAGAAATCAAAAAACTTACCCACCCTAATGGGGGTATAATATATGTTGGGTATACCAATGCAACCACACCAAAAATCTCAAAGAAAATAAAAACTAATTAAAGATCATTGTGTGAGTGTTACACGAAAAATAAAACGAAAGCAAAGCATACAACGTTCAATACCACCGTCAACATGCTGACACGCATTCAATCAATGAAAGAAAAATATTATGTATTTCTCAAAGCATTCGCTCGCAGCTCGAAGTCATCCTCATTCCTCATCACCGTACCTAGTTGCATTTCCATTTCCATTTACTTTGCTGTTGTTGTTTTACTTTACTTCACTTTCTTGTACTCTACTCGATAAAAGATTGTGGTATTTTTTTTTTGATTATTTGTATATTTTGTTTTTGATACAAAGAGAGTGTGAGGATCTTTTTTGAATTTGGGGACATTCTATACAAAAATAGTTTTCACATCTGTGAGAAGGATTTTTAAAAATAAAGTAGATAGGAGATGATATGAAAAGATACAATGTAAAAGAAGTAGATAAAGCATTAAAGTAAATAATGTATGCTTCTTCCTTTGTTTAATCACAAGATTGACAAGAATGTCCGTCCTTTTGGCAGTCCGTAAGATCGTAGCAATACACAACAAAGAAATCAATCCAAACATAGCAACAACAACAAGATATCGGATATTGGTAACTTATGGTGTCGTAAATGGTCTTTATCTTCACTCGCATTATAAATAAGCAAAAAGTTGTTTTAGGTTTGAATAATCAAATAATCATTAAATTAAAATTAGCTTCTTATCATTTTTGGTATAAATAAACTGAAGACTGAAAAAAAACAAGTTTTTTTTCAATTTCTTTCAGGTCTACATATTCGCCTAGTAGGTTAGGTACCTAATTCATGTCATAGAGAGGTTTGATTGTCTTCAAAAAAAAAAAAAAACTACATATGCAAAACAGAGTTTTATCTTTTTTCGTATACTTTTTCACTTTGTTTCAATTTGAGTTTCTTCATAAACTAGCTTTTGTATAATGTTTTGTTATGGCCACACAAATTTGGGTATACGTTTTGAAACTACTTTTTAATTAGGCTGGTAGGTGGATTCAAGGTAGGTATGTATATGAACAATTAAGCAAGAGCTAAAAATGCTAAAGAAGCGTTAGAATTATGATACTTTCATCTTTTTTTTCTAAACTAAATAAAGCCTAGTGCCATTTTTGTTTGTATTCCAATAAATGACATGTGGCACTTTATTGGCCAATTTTCAAAGAAGATGTAACTATTACGTGTCCAGAAAAAATGTTTCTCATCGCTCAACTGTAAAATATGAAGGTGATACAATAATACTTGCTTCTCTTAAGACATTTTTTTCTTTTTTAATTCAGAGCAGAGTCTGAACTGTCAAACAAATAATTGTGTGTTTTTTTACCTCTGAACGTTCCGAACTTCAAATTTGTGTCTCTTTTTTCTTTCTGAATGTGTTCTGAGCTTGCTCAGAGAGTGATCTAAAAGTTAAGAATAAAAATAAATGAGCAAACCGAGTTGAATGCTGAACGCAAGCATTTGACAGGTGAAAGTGAACAAAATTAAAGTTTAAAATTGAATTGTTGTTTGATTACAATTAGCTTTCCCAATGTTAGTTAAATTTTGAATCTTATATGTATCTTGTTTCTGTGGAAGAAAATGACAAGTGAATAGACAATTGTCAAATATTGACTGCTTAATGTTCAGGTGTGTTTCGAAAATAATTCTGAATGTTTAGAACACGCTTTGTTCAGAACTGTTCAGATAAGAAAAACGATTTAAGACGGACTTTGGTCCAATATTTTGTATAGATAAGGTGAGTTTTTTGTTTTCTAGATAGTCAATAAAAATTATTAACTTTTTTCGTTCCCAAAGCGAAGATTGTTAAGATTTTTAACAACTTGACATCATCACGTCATTCCTAAACTCATTTCATCGGATTTGTATAACAAATCACAATTCAATTCAAAAGTTGAAGGCATTGAACTGTCAATGTAAATATTTTGTAAAAAGAATCGTTTTTATCATTGATTTTATATTTATATTTTGGCAGTTTATCATATCAATTTGTAAAATTATTTTATAAGAAATTTCAAAAATTTGTAGCAAGGGGCAGCTTAAAAAAACAGGGACTTCATTTGAAGTCCAAAGCATTCTTTGAACGTAAATTTTAACCAAGGCCACTAGTTAAATTTTCAAGTATTATACATACATTTCAAACTCGGAACTTTACTTCACTAACATCTACTTTCAGTTAATTGTGGTCTTCTTAGACAAGCTTTAGGTCCATCATAATTTGTATTTTGTGTTGTAAAGAAATATTGCTTATACCTTTTTTGATTCGACCCTTTAACACAGCACATTAATTGTAATTGTGTAGAAAATAAGTATTTAACAGATTTATAATGTTCAGCTGTGAGTTGAAGGAAAAGACATGATCAGCTGTCTTTTTGACATAAGTAGACTTCACTTGATAGTTAGGAAGATTTTTCTTGACTTGACAATAAAGTGTATCAAGCCATATAATAACACCAATAAACTTAAGAAGGTTATGGTTTCAACTTTAATAAACGTTTAGGTATTTTTATTTATATTCAATAATTCGTTAAACCCGCTTATACAAAAATATACTTCCGCTACGATTGTTTGTAAAAAAAAGAAACAGTCCCTTCGCTAAAGATTTCCTTACGCAAAATCATCAATATCCTTTACTATACATAAGTTAAGTATACCTACATACTTACAAATGAATGACTTGTAAAGTCTTTGTTGACAACCCCATTTATCCGGAAAATAAAAACTCGCATATTTTCCACCCCTCACTTTAATTCTTCTTAATCACGTTTGTTTGTTAGGTAGGTTGGTAGGTATATTGGTTTATTTGAACTTTACAACAAAGAAAGAACAAGTAAGAACGAGAGGGGAATCTGTATGGTATAACACTTGAAAATATCGGTGTTTAAATTTAAATGAATAGAACCACCACTTTATATATTTTTTCTATACACTAATGACTGCAGTTTATGTTTCAATTTAAACCTGCCTATTATTTGTGCATTTAATTAAAAACATATAATCCTGTTTATACAAAATGGCGTTTTCTTTTTGTGTTCTTTAATAATTTGGAATCCTTATTTATTAAGAACAAAAATAAGAACAATTACAATTTGTTGCGTGGGAAATTTTTAATTCTAAACATTTACTAATGACAAGTGATGGATAAAGTATAATTCGTTGTTGCCTTTAAAATTAAGGAAAGTTCAGAAATTAAGAATGACTGTTTAAGTTATGTCAAACTGACAGCTTAATAAATCATGCAAAAGGAACTGGCTCCGCCTTTTTTGCGATTTTAATTGATGCTCAGAAATGAACAGTAAATACGCCATGTTTTTCAATAAATAAATAAAAAAAGAACAAAATTATTTTAACACTGTTTTGCTAGAATCAATAATAATAATTTGTCCTATAAATATTACATTTTAAGTATTAGATATTTCATGTGTTTTATTGTAAGGAAATATCAAAACACGTTTTATGTACACATGTTTACACACATGCATTGATGTATGTAAATACCTAGGTACAAAACACAAAAAAAATGTATAGCGAAATAAACACGCGGCAGATTTGCAGGGTTCACGTTCTAATGAAGTCGCTTGTAATGTTTTTTTTTTTTAGAAGTAGGTACCTGCAGCTCGATTGTATGTATGCCATTACACAAAATAAAAAATTAAGGTATTAATTTTAACTTTGACACTCAAAATGACACGCGCCCTAAAGCGCGAGTCTATTGTGTTCGCTGAAGAGAAATCAGTAGAAATATACAAACAAACATACCTATGTAAGTCATTAAAAGCGAACTCCCAATCAAAATTAAATGATCTGTCAAACCAAATTAGCGAATTTGAGATGGAATGAATACACAATTTCTACTAACTAAGTCAAAACAATATGTTTTTATTTATGATTATGTTTTCATACGAATAAATTCATTACACATAACAGAACGAACATATCTACCAATTGAATTTCTTGGTTTTATTTTTCAATACTGTCAAATGTCAAAATTTTCGCTAGAAATGTTTTGTGTTTTAAGTTTTGGAACCTATAACTATGTATGTTAAGTCCAGATTTGTAATTGTATTTTTTCTTGTTTGCTTGAATTTTCCACCACACATTACATCCTTCTTGTCATCCTTTTAAAGCATCTTTCATCGTTGACGACATACAGTTGTAGTATACCTACTGCTTCTGCTACTCTTAAATGCCCTCTCTCACCAATACTTGCCTGAAGCTTTTCGTTTTTTTTTTCTCTCTCCCTTCAGTTTTGTACGATTCGCTGTTTTCTGATTTTTCTTTGTGTTGAGTGAATATTATGTAGGTATCTATGTAGCTGATAAATTGAAACAACGACCACTCTGCCACAGACAAAGTAGGTAGCGAAAAGAAAATGTAAAAGACAGCAGCTAGAAAAATGCAACGGCACGCTTCAAACAACAAGAAAGAGCTGATTAGAAAAAAATGAAAAAGAAAAAACTCGCGTGCATTGATAAGAATTGAAAAGCAGCTGTGGAGCCCTAAACTAAATGAACACGTTCTCCAATATGGTGACTTGGTGGCATTTCATATACCTATGCATGTTAAATAATATGTTGAATATGAAGCACATTTTGACGTTTGTTTAGTGGTAAGTTTAATTTTAATGTTGATTTTCTTGTTTTCTCCTGTTCAATCAACAAAGCTCAACAAATCATAATCATGGTGAACAATTTTACTTGTATTTATGTGTGTCCCACGGTCGTGTTGAGTATTCAAGTCTTATATTCACCTCAATACTGTCAAAATTTAATTTTAGGATCTTTAAACCTCATTTGCACAGCAAAATATTAAAACTGCATAGAAAATGCTAGAAATTCGAGAGAAGTGTATCAGAATGCAAGAACAATTAAGCAGAAAGCTATCAGCTTTGCAAAAAAAAAAAAACAAACTGCAGCTAAGACCATTTTGACTAAAATTGAACCCTATTTTCTAATCCTGCACACAGTTGTTTAACAATTTTTGGCAGATTACACTGAATTGTAACCAGATTGTTTAATTATCAATTTCTAAACCTTGGTGAGTTTTATGTAAATTTAAATTTTGTTAATACATAAGTAACCCTGGTTAAATTAGTCAAAGTTGACTTAACAGCTGTGCATTTAAAGCGTATGATTTTTAATTAAATCTCAAAGTCTAAGATTCTTAAACTGTTTCCCTCTCTCTCTTCCTAAGCCCTATCCCTGTGTTCTTTAAGTGTAAATTAACAAAACAAAAATCCCCAAACTGACAAAACTAATAAATTCAAATTGAAATACCTACTTACATATACCTTCATAATGTATGTGTGAACATTTACGATGATGACGACGACGACGACGATACAAAAATTGAGGTTATTCAGAAAAAAACAAAAGGGGATATAGTTTATATCGACAGAAGCGCATATTTACCATTTATATATTTTAAATTTTAACAAAAACGGGGTGCAAAGGTCTATAGTTTGGTTTTTGTTTTAATAGGATTTTGTTTAAGTGAATAAAGAAAGGGATGGTTTGAGGAAGAAAAATATGTATTCTTTCTTAGTTTTTATGTTAAAAAGCAAATAGGTGAATAAAATGTACGTAGGTATATTCTCTTATCAGTTTCCTCCTTATAGGTTCTGGAAAATGACTCAACGCCCTTTAAGTATTCGTAAACATTATGTAGGTACCTAGTTCTATCCCCTTTTAAATATTCACTCCTCAATGGTTAGTGTGAAGGTATGTATATGGCTGATTTGTGAAATGAACTTCAAGTTTTAGATCTGCTTTATATTTACGTATGTATGTATAAAGCTAATTTTTGTCTAGTCAACTTCTGTATCGGTAGGTGGTTTTTAGATACAATTTTCGGCTTCAGGAACAGAATTCTTTAGTCTTTAAATAAACTTTTAAAGGACATACAGTGTTGGCCAACACATTAGCAACTAAAAATAACTGCATAACAAATCATGATTATTGTTTTCCAAAATGTGATACCTTATGCATGTACTACCAAATAGACCACAAGAGAATATAGTTTTCGTAACTGTCCATTTAAATATGTCATAAGTAAGACAGTTACTTTTTACTGCCATCTCTCTTTTTCTTAATTACAGAGAAAAATCAGTCCGTTAACTACAAAACCCGGAGTGGAGTTGGTAGGTGTTATTTGGTTCACGGTGCAAGTTGTTCAGTATTCTTAGCTAACCTTTGTAAAATGGGCGGAAACAAATACTCTTAACGAAATGAAAGAATATAAAAGTGGAATGAGTCAAATTAAATTATCGGAAAAATATTCCATTCCAAAATCAGTGATTTGCCCATTAATTAAATTTTACAAATCCAAAAAGTCATTCCAAACGATTCATCGAGATGGCAGACCAAGAAAAACAACAAAACGAGAGGATTCTGCAACAATAAAATCAAATAAAAGGATATCATCGAGAGAAATACGAACCCAACTCGTTCCAACGCGCGAGAATCATTCGGAGACGAGCTTTTGATGGTGGACTAAAATCTTTCAAAGCTGTACAAAATCATTTTATTTCCACGAAAACAAGCTGCTCATGACCACATCAAATGGTACGGTTTGAAAATGGAGCAATTTACTCCTTTTGGACGAGTCCAATTTCAATTCCAAGGGTTCCGACGGATTCCTTCGTGTTCGCAGACGAGTCACTAAATACACCAAAGCTACTGTAAAACACGGAAGAGGCAACGAAATGGTGTGGGCATGTTTTTAAGGGGAAGGACTGGGACCGATTCAACAAATATATTGTATAATGAATCGTTTTATGCAACTCAACATTGATCAGCACATTTCTCAGATCTTAATCCCATAGAAAATCTATGGAAAATTGTAGATCGACAAATTAAGTGCATGTTTTGGAAATTCCATATATAGTACAGTGAAGTAACCAAATTTTTGTATTTAATAATTGGTTCAAACTGAAACAAGATCTGTCAGAATAACAATAAAAAAAACACAGAAATAGAAGAAAGTTGGGTGACAATCAAAAGTTAAAATTAAAAAAATTAAAATAAAATTAAAAAAAAATTTAAATAGAAATGGTAAGAAAACATCTGGAAATAAAGATTCTATAAAAAAAGTTAATTTGACAATTGCTTTAAAGGAGGGGGTTTGTTCGTAGACTACTACATTAAAATGTGGTGTTCAAGCGAGCTTGAAGCTCACCTCAATTCTTTATATACCTGAATCGAGTTGAAATGAGCTTGATTCGACTCGAATCCCTTCGGGGATCGGAGTCGAGTCAAAATTTGTCAACACAAACCTGTATGGATGAATTGGTTTTACAGATAATACGTTTTGGTCTATTTATTTGCATGTTTGTGTACAAAAATATAGTTTTGTTTTATTTAAATTAAAAAAAAAATGTACATGGATTAGGTAGCATATTCTTATATGATGCTGAACTATTCAGTTCTTCATTGTTTAACACGAATCAAACTATCTCACTTGCACTTGAAAATGCTGTAAAACTTAATTACTTTTAAATCTTCTTGTGCGGTGGAAACGCCAAAAAGATTTATTTAATATAAACTGAGATAAACCTTTGGTTGAAACATAACAAAACATAAATATCTTTTCTATTGTTTTCTCTTGCAAAATAAGCCCAGTTAGTTCGTTTTCACTAACAAAACGAAATAATATCAGCAGGTTCCAAATGCACAACTACTAAACGAACACACCCATCGAGATACAAATGCAATATCAATCGTACCAACATTTGAGACCGAAATCACATAAGATCCATTCGAGACTCGTATAAATGTCAAAAACCCATCCATAGTAAAATTCTACTCTACCTTTTATCGGTGTTATTCATACTATGGATATTGTTTTTTTTATTCGTGTGAAATCCTACTGTACTATGGATAGATTATCCAACAAAACACGGGTATTGTAAGAACTAATTGCTAAATCAAAAATGATCCGTATCACAAGCATCATAAATACTATTTAATTGACTCCATTCCTCGAAGATATGCTGAAGTGATTAAAAACAAGGAGTTTGCTATCAAATACTAGAAATATTTTAGTAAGTCCAAAAAATCCTAAATTTCTTTTTTATTATTTAATGATCGCCGCAATCAAAGTTGCTTTTGTTTTGGCCAACACTGTACGTAGGGACCTACGTAGATTAGGCAGGCAAATCAACGATAAGCAGCTGTAAGAATTTTGTAGTCTCCTGTCATAAATGGATCTCAACACGTGTTAAAAAAAAATAGATAGGTAGGTACTTAAAGAAATCACCAACCACCAGGAACCTCTAATACAAATAATCCAAATCTAACTGCTTCCCTTACAAGCAGAGTTTTTCCCAAACTAAAAATAAAATCTTCTCTCAGATCATGAAGGCGATGGTGATGGGGGAAAAACCCCTAAACTGGCAACCCCGATAAATATTATATTTTTTTTTACAATATTATTACATACCTATCTACCTACATAGATATATGTTTGTAAGTAAAGTATAACCAAGACCAACTTTGGTTGTACTTGTTTTTGTTTATCGAATAAAATGAATAATAAGCGAGAATCTAGAAGGAAAAAACCAACAGCAACAAATAGCAGGGTATAAAATGAAGCATACTTTCGTTGTCGTCAATAATCTTCTCACTTCTCACTGCTTAGCTCAGCTCAGCTCACTCAGTGGCGCAGCAGTTGTAGTCAATAATAACAACAACAAAACAAAAATAAAATCTTTAAAACGTAATAATAAATGAATAAAAACTAAAATGTGTGTGTGTGAAAAACAACACATACCTACTACCTACGCTACACGCCACACGCTACCCCATGATGTCAACAAAATAATCATCATCATTTTCATCATCATCAGTAATCTCTCAATATTATTCGTCTCGTAACTTCATAAGTCGTATGTTTGTCGTATTCCATGTTTGAATTTTCTTGAATGCATTTTCATTTTCATACGACAAGCCAGGCAATAGGCAATAGGCACGCAAGATACAAGTTCAAAGGAAAGAATAGAAGATAATGTAACTACAGTACAGATACCAAATGTCTGGTTAGGGCTTGAAATTTCTGATGGTCTCTATTGAGAAAACTATTTCATGTTCTTCTATGCGAGTGTTCTATGCCTTATTTTTCTTTTCTAATGTCAATATAAAGAGAAATCATAATAGGTACATATAGTTGTAGGAATTGTGTGTATGCGCCTCTGCTATATCTATATGTGAACTGTGGAGTCGGGGGATGTAAAGTGTAAGAGATAAAAAGGCAATTCAGTAAATGAGTATTAACCCCATTAGTTTTTGGTTATGTATACTCTGACTCTCGGTCTCGAGTTGTTCAAATAGGAAGGTTCGTTCTACAATGAACCTTACGATTTGCAGGGGAACCAAAAGTGGACAGATGGAAATGGGGTTGACTTTTTTTCTTCTTTATTAAAACATATTATGTAGGTATATGTATTTGTAGATATTCATATGTACCTACTTCCTTCATAAGTACACCAATTCTTTGATGCTTAAAATAGGTACCTACTCAATTATTGGTAAAATATAATCATTGATTTGATTTTAGTTATTACTTAGTCATTTCCTTTAGCACTAATCAACTCACTTTTACGGGTGTAGGTAGATATTCGTTTCGTACCTATTATCACAATAAACGAGAGTGATTTTCGAAATATACATACGTAGGTACCTATCTACATAATAAAAACAACAACTTAGTTGTTTTTGTTATTGTATTTTTAACCTGATTGCTGTTTTGCTTATTTGTTATGTTTTATTATCGAAGGAAATCGAATTAAAAAAAAAAACAACAACAACAAAAAATAAGAGATAGGTAGGTAAATATAGATAGATACTTTTGTACCGTGTGTATACTTTATTTGACTTATGGAAGTAGATATATTATTATAATTCAGGTTTCTTCTTTCTGGCTGAACGAAACTAAACTAAACGAAACGAAACAAATACAATGGAATGTACAAGTTGTATAGCTTACAGTTGAAGTTAAAGTTGGCTAATCTTCAACTTCAACACAACATAACACACACTTTTTCTTCTTCTTCTTGCTCTATAACTTCATATATATAAATATTATACCGCTGGCTACTGCTGTATTCTATTTTCGCATAATAAACAGATAATATGCCTGTGCGCTGCGCCTGGTATAGTCGTACTTTGTAAACGTTATGCTTACTTGTTGTTTTTGTTTTTTGTTTTTAGTTTTCTTTTGCTTTTATGTGACATCACAATCATGTGGTTCTGTTAGGAGAGAAATCATTTATTTGATTGTTTCTCGTTTTTTGTTGTTTTTCCTATTTTTACAGCACTCTTATCATTCAAAAGCAATTAATTTGAATACCTACCTACTTTATTTTAAAATATGTACCTATGTATAAAACTTAGGTAGTTCTTTACTTAAAGAAGAAAAACAATTTAATAAAATTGTGGTGATTGTGACGTCTGATGTGTCACAAAGAGAAAATAACAAAATGGTGACTGAACAAAAATATTTACTAACTTTAAAGAAGTTTTTGCATAATATAGGTACATATTTTCTTAATTGCCTTGAAAACAACTTTATAAAACCATAATAGGTACCTTTTTATGTTATTTAGTGGTATCTGTTTTAGTTGGTAAGATAAAAACAGTAAAATAGGTTTTTCAAGTAAAACTTCTAAACTGAAGCTGTGTCAATTCTTTTTAAGTACATTCATACCTTCATATTTTTGAGAATTTACAACCCAACCCCCTATGACATAAATGCAAACAGGAATAAGAATGTAAACTTCCTATTTTTTCCTTATTTCCAGAAAGAGCCTAATTAATAAGTCGATCTCAGAAAAATGAACTTGGTGGGTGTGCAAGCCTAGTAATGAGCTGTTTTACACTATTTCAAATATGTATACATACATACCTATTTTTATATGTACCTGTGTTCATTCAGTTATGCTTCAAAAAACTGACACGAGCACGACATAGCAACACAATATAATTTGTATTGTAAGATCTTATCGCATTAACGGGAACAAGGCCAATATCTATCAATCCATCTATCTACCTATCTATTGGAGTTTAAAAACCTAACAGTTTATAAATCTATTAGATAAATAATTATAAAATTTAATTTAAAATTGATATTTTCCGCATACCAACATACATACATACATATGTATGTAATATACGTCATCATTACGTTATTTTATACCTATAATATGTTCATACATATTTTTTTTTTAATACCAACCAACCACCAAAAACAAATCTCTCAAACATTGCTACCCTTGAAATTTGAAATGAGACAGCACTGGTAACAAGCATATTATTTAACGAGAGCCCCACTTCAAAAAGAAGCAACAACAAGAAAAACAACACTTCCCTCTGGAAGACAAAGAGTCAACCAAAAGAGTCAGAGTGTCATTGATACTCTCTGCCTGCTCACAAATGTTACTGTTATTATTCACGTACGTTCACACGTCGTAGTCGACTAGGTACGAGAACGACGACGTCAAACTACCTTATCTACTTATATTATTTATTTGATTAGTTTTATTATACTATTTTTGTCTGTTTAAAAAACAATTTGGATATGTCAAGGCCTATATCTATCTAACCTATGTATCGTATCTATAATTCAACAAAATGATTGATACCTCTCAATCAGTCAGTCATCTTTTATTTTTAAAAGATACCTACAACTCTTCCTAGGTATCACCTCACCGTCACCACTCACCACCATACGAAACTAAGCTATCACATCATCATCCTCTTTATCGCACAAACAAAGACAAAGACCACATTCAACATTATGAAATTGAAATGAAAAAATTAAAGACGAAAAATAAAAAAAATTATACTTACTTTGGTAAATTAGCTAAGTAACGAGACTGTTTCTCCCGACGGAGTTCATCGTTCAGCCTCGAGTATGTGTTGTTAATACACACACTGCGACGCAAATTTGTCTCCGAGTCCTTTATCCTTTCGAGCTTGTGAGCGCATAATTGAAGTATGCGTTTACGTTCTTCACGTTGTCGAAGTTTTGGGGAGATCATTGGGACGCGTGATCGATGGTGATGGAAGCCAATAGGTGGCGATGACCTGGGGGGTCCGAACATATCCGAATCGTCGTCTGTGTCGTTTATTGGAATTGTTGTTGGCAAGGTCATTGTATGCCCTTGTTTTTGACTCTTATATGAGTTGTTGTTTTATTGTATGTTGTTTTAACTTGTTGTTTATTAATTAATTCTTTATCTGTATATGTATTTAATTTTGGTGTTTTTTCTTTGTTCACTTTGCCACCACTTAAAATTGTATTATATGAACGAAAATGATACCTACTTTATTTAAGAGAGCGAGTTATAGCTCTTGCTCTTGTCCTCTCTTTAACGAAGAGTAACTAAATAAAAATAAGACTCTTTGTTTTTGTTTGTAATTTTTAATGGAAAAACCGTCGTCGTCGAGTATAAAATTATTCACTACAGAGCGAAAAAGTAATGTTATATTTTACACACATAGATAATAGAGAGACACAGATACTACTTATTCTCATGTAGGTGAACGTGAGTTGAGTCGAGTCGAGTCGTGAACGGTTACGGTGAACTACAAATGATTTTTTATTATAGCAGTCCACACAACATAATTTTCTTCTTTGGATTTTTGTTTTGTCTTTTTTAATTAAGTTGAAATACTTTTTGCACTTTCATTAGAATTGTTAATTTTTCTATTCCATTGGGATGACCACAATTTAATTTTTATTTTATGTATGTAGGTATAGTTTTATTTTGTTCTTTGATTAAAGAAGAAATAATTAGTCTCAGACGACACAGTTACTCACTTTTACCCTGTTTAGCTTTTGAGTGGGGGGTAGGTAACGAACGAAAGTAGTTGTGCACGTACTCCTTTGTTTGCACCGTGGTGGTTATATTTCTTTTTTTCTTTCTTCTTTTTGTATTGTAACAATTTTCCTATATTCACTTCACTTTCATCACTTCATATCTATCTGCATGTACAAATCAGCTGTGAATAATAATTATTTATCTAATCAAGTGTATGATTTCTTTTATAGGATTTTGGCAGGTATAGATATATTATTTGAGAGAAATTCAACAATGTGAGAATATGATTTAATTTGATTAGATGTTCGTATATTTTATTGTAAGTTCCATAAGCACTTTGTCCTTTAATTTTTCTCAGAAATGTTCAACAATATAATTATTCATCGATAATTATGTAGGTAGGTACAGATATCGATAGATGGTGGAATAATTAACAAAATGTAACCTCTCTCTTTTAGTAGGTAGTTGTTGGTAGGTTAAGCAAGTTTATTATTAATGCAAAAATAAAATATGTACAAAAAATAATAAAAACCGTGAAAATATGTTAATGGTATGTATACCTAATATATAAGTATTTTGTCGCGTGCTGAGCTCAGGAGCTTACGGTTCTCACGTTCGCAACGAACTGAACTGCTGGCTTAAAATGTTTCCTTCCTCTACCTACCTAGATGCTAGTTTATTCATATTCATTTTCATACATTAATTTGGGGTTCGGTTCAGTGCTGTCGCTTGGGATTTTATAAGAGTAGCAGATTTTTTTTATTTTCTTGCTATATTATTATATCTTAGGTAGATGATTATACATATGTACATATTATTGGATTTGCAAAATGATCAAATATTATTAAAGTCACACTTAAATTATCTAAAGAACGGATTTTTGTGTAAAATCAACATTTTAAGTTTAGGGTAATGACACTAGTTCATTTTGAGATTAACGACTACTGTTTGCTTAAACCAGCTGTGTGCACTGACCTTACGATTAAAAAATTTTGTTATTCGTAACCTTGTTAATATCTTTTCTCATTATTAATACTCTTGTATTCCCATTGTTTTTTTTTTTTACAAATCGTATGTGGTTGAAATAGTTTAGAGATTTTTTTGGAATACCAAAACCATTATGTTTTGGTACAAAATAGAAATGGTAATAGTATGATATTTAAGTATTTAGGTATTGTTAGTATTGTTGTAATTATAGGAGCATGATGTTATTGCAAATTTTAAATTAAAGCAATATCCATTTTGTATATAAATACTTACCTTTATACTTGTTTATGAGACTTTCCATAGTTTAAAAGACGAATTTATTAGTTTTTTCTCTTTAATTTGGCTGATTTTGTTTAGATTGAAACACATATTAAGTCACATAATTATGTCGTTATGTATTAGGATGAATTTTAAAAATAGTTTTATACAGGAACAAGGTTAAAGATATTTCTAAGATCTTAACGTCATTGTGTAAAAACAAAATGCTGTTCAAATGTAAATGTAAATGTAAAAGTCTTAAATTCGAATCTAGGCTTAAATTTTTGTCTTAATTCATTAAATTTGTTGTGATTGTGACGTCTGATGTGTCACAAAGAGGAAATAACAAAATGGCGACTGAACAAAAATATTTACCAACTTTAAAGAAGTTTTTGCGTAATAAGTATATTTACTTAGTTGCCTTCAAAACAGATTTATAAAATCATAACTTATTTATGTTATTTACTGATGACTGTTTTAGTTTGTTTTCAAAATATGCCCCTTTAAAAGGCGAAGTTAAAACTCGAAATATCTCTAAACAATAAATTTTATGATGATTTTGCAAAGTAAAAATCTTTCTCTTCTAAATACAATTTCAATCATTCTAGCATCTTATTTTCTATGGGTAAATTCGGACTTCCTTCAAAAATGTATTTTTTTTATGACACCCATGGAACACGATTGGAATTGCTTTTTTTTCATTGCATTAGTGAAAAGACGTGTACGTGTTAATGAGCGTGGTAGAGCTGTCATTCTATTAGTATTGGTGTAAAGAGGGGTAAATTTGCCGAAAAATCAAGATCTGCAGATTTGATGTTAAATTGAAAAATAAAACAATTTATTATGTTTAGGCAGATCTAGATCAAGAATAAATTGATTTATGAGTCTTTATTTTGACTGTATGCCTATAAAAGTATAAAGTTTTGAAAAAACGTTGAATTTAAAACTTTCACAGTTCGTTTTTGGAGATAATTTTTAGTACTAATTTGGGACCCAAACTTAAATTTTAAGTACTTGCTCAACTTTTGAAAAACCCGTTTTCAACAGTATTTTTATGCCTATTCATATTTGTTCAACAGATTTGTTACAAGAACAAAACTTAGTGAGTTATTACACCCAGACGTTTTTAGAAAGACGCAAATAAGCGCGAAAGAGAAAGTAGGTGAAATAGAAATACTTTAAAAAGTCTTAACCCGCAGAGTTCTGGGTTCAGGATTGTCTTCGATGGTTTTTGACGTTTCTTTATCTTGCCTTTCTTTGTTTCTTGGTGTTGCTTTATTATTCTTTCTAGTGTTTCCGAGTAAATTTCCTGAGGCATGATGATTAGTGCGTTGGACTGTCATGCGAGAGGTCTTGGGTTCGATCCCTGCCTATGCCATATAAAGTCTTTTCACGGGTACTGCCTCTTGCGAGGCTTTGACAAATTCTCCACGGGTAATTCTTGTCATGACAAAGTGCTTTCTCAAATTAGTCGTCAGGATTCGGTATATAAACAGTAGGTCCCCTCCATCCCTGACAACAGTACTCGCACACAGGAATAGTTGGGAGTTGTAAGTCCCTAGGCCCTGGTTCTTTACGGACTGTTGCGCCATATAATTTTAATATAGTGTTTCCGAGTAAACAAGAATTATGCCACCGGACAATTTCAAGCAGAGGAAAGACCTTATAACCAATTTAAATAAAGGAATGGTTGAAAGAGTCTAGCTTGGTAGCTTAAGCTTTGCATTCCAAACTACCCGTTCACCCGATGAAACATAGTGGCAGCCAACTCAAAATTTAATTTTTGTAATGTCGTTTTCAATGAACGACAAAAGCAGCTTAAAAGTTTCTTCATTCGATTTTAGTTCTTTGGCAAGAAAGTGAAGGATCCAAAGTCAGATCTATTTTCTCTCCAGATTTTAATCCCATTTCATTTTTTCTTTGTCTTGGACATTTTTAAATCATCCTCACAAAGGTCTTACACATCAAACAACATTTCTTCATCGATGAGATGAGAACAACAAATGAAAGAGAAGTGTCAAAAACACGTTACCGAAAAACATCATAATGTAACAATGCGAGATTGATGGGATGAGTCATACTTACTTTCAAACCGTTTTTCCTTTTTCTGTTGAAACTTGTTTTAGCATATCAATGGTTTGCCGTTTCTTCAGATTTTTGTAAGACAAGTAAAATCTAACTTAGATTAGATTTCGGGCAAGTTGACGATGCGCTACTGCTGGCACGAATAAATCCCAGACGAGAGGCCCAATATTTGGTGACTTTTCACCGTATGGGGTCACTTTGGAACCGTATGTCAATCATGTAGAGGCCTAACACAACCTAACAAACAAATAGTGCAGTCTATTCATTATAAATTGGCAAACCAAAATGAGCATAAATGAAGTGACAGCTGTCAAAAAGAATTGCCAGATTAAAGAAACAATCGTTGCATACTGTCAGTTTGGTACAGTACAAGAGTTTTCAAAAAATAATTTAAATACAAGCATAGACGTTAAGTGTATACATTTTTGTATCTTAAATAGGTTACCATATGATATCCATTTAAAATTTATAAAATCAAATAGTGTTTTTAATTTAAATGATTTTAAGTTAAAGAGTATTGACTAGTGTCAATGAATTACCTTGACCTCAGTTTATCTTGAATTTTAATTTATAAATTTAAAACCATTTCGATCATTTAAAAATAAATATCATTCTAGGCAAAATTTTGGAAGTGCCTATATAAAACTTTTGTAACAGTTATGTGTCTGTAAAATTCCATACACATACAAAAATAAATCTAACCTCAATGTTATAAATAATAATTCATCATCATCACCGACTTCTGTTGTCTGTTCCTTTTCGAACAATCGTTAACTATTGTTGTTATGTCAAAAAATATTGCTTAAGTGTCAATTTTGTGAATTGTTGCATTTTGTAAGAATCATTTGAGAAATAAAATAGCTAACAATTGTTGATATTCCAAACTATCAATATCAAAAATGAAAGAAAACATATTTATATAACTTTAAATCTGAAAATAAAAACTAAAAGAAGAATTAAAGCTGAAATTAACTTGCTTGAAAATTATAATTAAAATTTATGAGATAAATAATAGATCCGTTCGCTTACTTTCTGCACTAAAATTCGTAAAAAGAGATATTTTAAAGATTGGGTGTAAAATTCTCTCACAAAAAGACAAAACTACAAAAAAAAGTAATCGAACGGGAAAACAACACATTTTTCCCACAATTTGACTGTCAAAAAAATATAAATTTCAAAACATCATCGTTTCATTTTGTGTTCAGAATTTATTTATTTTTTGTAAATTAATAAATTAAGACAACATGAACTTCAAGCAACATCATGCTGGTTAATTGTTTTTTTTATGAAAAAAACTTGATTAAATTGAAACTTACGTTTTTAAATTGTATAAGTGACAGCAAAAGCGAGCAATTTATTTGAAGTTCTATCAAATTTGACACTTTTCACAAATCAGCTCAAAGAAATTTCTTGGGTTAAAATTCGTACGTTGGAGAAATATTTTACTCTCTCGTGCTCTCTTTTACGAAAAACTACGAAATGTTTGAGTACGCAAACAGTATTTAGTTAAATTTCGTAATTTTTCGTTAAATTAGACTGTTTTAGGAAGGTACGCGAACGGACCTAATAAAACATTTTCTGAATCAAATAAAAGAAAAAGGTCAACGAAAAATATTGTTTTTTGCAAACTGTGATTCGGTTTAGATGATGATTGGGTTTTTAATTCATTGTTTTCTTAAAAATCTAAAGAAACAATTACTTGTTTGAAAACAAATTATTCCTTTTGACAGTACAACGCTTAATTGTTTTATCTTATTCTATATAAATCATTAAAGAAAAAAAACGTTCTAACTCGGCCTTATAAGCCCGTTTTTATAGCTGTGGTTTATTGAACTCGGTGGGGGTTTTAAATTGATGTTTGAAGTTCTTCATTTGAACTGTTTGAAATGTTGCTAGAATTTAAAAATTAACAACCGTATATTTTGTATGACGTTCCTTAAAGCGGTGCTGGACGTTTAAAATACGTTGAATTTATCTTAATGCAGAGTAAGCAAGTAATCTTAACGCGGCGTTAAAACACGTTTTGTGTGCTTTAATTTAAAGTCTCTAAATGGTTATATTTAAAATTAATTAGAACAATCATTATAGTTTTTAATACTCAATAGTTTCTAAAAATAAACAATTTAAGTTAAGTATGCTAAATAATGTTGAGAAGAAAATAGTGAAAATGGTCTTTTGTTATTAACTTTAAAACCGAACGTACAAACATTGTACACTTTAATACTTTTCGGATTTTCGGCGAACTGGTGTAGTATATTTCGGAAAGTATTGAATGTAAAAAGACGAGATTGGAATCAAAATTCAAAAAATTTAGGTAGCTTGCAATCGTAGTGTGTATTTATTGTGAGTCACTAGTGGTTTTGTCGTTTGCGTTCAATCTTCGAGGTCGAAAACCTACAATAAATAAAAAGACCAACATCATAAACAGAAACACCTGGACTAAAATTAGGATCTACCGAAATAAGGTGAAACGTCTCTTTAGGTCCATAAACAAGATTTAATTGTTTCTGTTGTTTAATTTTTATATTTTGGCTTTTTTGGGTTTAATCAATAATTGATAAGAACATTTGTTACTCAAAAAAATGATACTCAGTAACACAAAATAAAAAGAAAAAATGTTTTTTTACTTGCAAAAAATGTATCTGTTGTTTTTAACTTTGAGGTTTTAATTTACTTGTTTCTGAGACAAACGCAACTTTTTTTAAAGTAACAGCAAAAATGGGTTTCAGGCTTTCAAAAAGGGAGCGGGTCGAAATGGTGTATTTTAAAATATTGTATGGTCAAAATTCTGTATGATACTGTATGGTCAGAATACTGTTTTTTAATATTCTGTATTTCAAAATACTTTACATTTAAAATACTGTGTCTCAAAATGATGTATTGTCAAAATACTGTATCTCATAATACTGTAAAATAGTGGAAGTTTTGACAGATCAATTAGTTTGGCGCAATTTTTGAATATGATAGGAACAATTCATGCACAAAAGTGAGAGAGATACAAATAACTAAGAAGAAGAAAATGAGAAAGAGAAAATAAAAAGAAGATGCCTCAGGCTGTCTTTTTCACTCGAAAAAGAAAAGCCTGTTTTTTGCCAAGTAATAACCTAGTTATTTGCGGAATGAGTACAGGTTGGCAAACAAGTGCAAAATATCTTGGGGTATACCTCGATAAAACCCTTACTTTTGGCTTACATGTACAAGAAATAGTGAAAAAAGTTAATATCACAATAAAAGTTTTATACCCTTTCATCAACCGTAAATCTAAATTGAGCATGAAAAATAAGTTGTTGATATACAAAGTTGTATTTCAAGCAATAATATTTTACGGTTCTCCAGCATGGGGCAGATGTGCTATAAGTCACGTTCGTAGGTTACAAATCATTCAAAATAAAGTCTTGAAATTGATGTTGAATCTTCCGAGACATTTTTCGACAGAAGTACTGCACCAAATTTGTAATATTGAACTTATATCGTTAAGACTTTCAAGGCTTTATGAGAGATATAACATAGCATGCAATTCTTCCGACAATGAATTGATAGCAAACCTGGCTAGTTAATAAATATATATGTATGTAAAAAAAAAAATGTACGTATACATATATATATATTACATATTAATATTTATTTGTAATTTGATAATTATTTGTTTATTTATTTATTTATATATTTATTTAAAAAAATGTGTAGTATTCAAACTCTTCCAGTATTTGTTAATTTTTAAAATTATTATTTATTCTTGTTTATTTATTTATTACTTATTTATTTAATTAATTTGTTTTAATTTGTTTTTAAAGTTATTTATTTGTTTCACTATTCGTTTAGTTAATGTTCAATGTTTAAAAACTTATTATTTATTTATTTATGACTTATATTTAGTTATTTATTTATTATTTATTTATTTATTTATTTATTTATTTATTTATTTATTTATTTGTTTATTTATTTTGTATTTATTTATTTATTTAATCATCTATTTATTTTACATTTATTTATGTATGTATCTATTTACTTATTCATTATTTATTTCCTGAGTATATTGTAAAGCTTGGTTCTATCTAAAGCTTCACCGCCTCCCATTAGTTTCAACTCTTTTAATGAAGGTTTTTAGAAGCTTTTCCTTCACTATATTTTTTGGTCTACATTTTCATTTGCTTAAAATACTGTTTATTCTTATTGTCAGTAGCAAGGTAATTATATACCGTAACTCTGTAAATTGTGCAATATAGGTTAAGATATCAATGTATTATATTTTCTGCTTAAATAAATATATCCATATGTATGTATAAAGAAGATGCCATTTATATACATATCTTTTGTTTTTATTATTTCAGAAACTTATGAATTAACATAGGTATGTATGCTATAGCTATTGTTCAAGGGAGTATATAAGAACATAAACTATTATGATGTTTTCTTGAAAAAAGTTTAAAATTCAGTATTTCAAAATGCTGTAAATTAGTCAAAAGTGCGCACTTTTTTACATTGTCAAAAAGATTTTTATTTTTTTAGCCTTATTTACAGAATTTTTAAACACAGAATTTTGAAATACTGAATTTTAAGATACAACATTTTGATCATACAGTGTTTTGTACATACAGTATTTTGAAATACAGTATTTTGAGATACCGTATTTTAAATAGAGGATTTTGATTCACGCAGTATTTCGACCCCAACTCTTTCAAAAACTGTATATGGCAAAAATGTTAGTGTTTCCATTGTATTAGAATCTTTGATTTTGTTTGCCAACTAACTTTTCTAAAAAAATGCCCTTCCCGACTAATAAATGGTTATTAACCCTCATCTCAAAATATTTTCCCTTCTTTTAGACCAATGTGCTCACTCCAGATTTATGGTATACCATATTTTCAACTTCCCATAGGAAGTTATTGTAATAGGTTCGATTTGTCAAATTGAAAATGTTGACATTTCTCGACGTTTCAAGGTCCCTAGAGTCGAAATAAAAGATTTTTAGTAAGATATCTGGGCGTGAGTGTGTACGTCCGTACGTTCGCGAGGTTTTTTTTCGTTCTCCATAGCTCAAGAACCAGAACAGATATCGATTTCAAATAAATTTTGTTATACAGATAAAAAGGCAGAAAGATGCAGAAAGGGCTCTCAAGAAAATTGCGTTCCTTTCATAGTTTTTTATAGCAGTTTGAAAAAAGGTGAAAATTTTGGTTAACCCTAAATATCTTACGAACCAAAAACGCTAGAGACTTGAATTAAATTTTATATAATATAATGTAATGTGATACCAAAGAAATAAAATATGATTTCATCTCCAAAACAATTTTGTGCAACGAAGAATTATGTTTTTGACATCTGATAAAATTTTGGGGAAAATCAAATTGACAGTTTTTTTATAAAAAATAAAAATCTAAAAAAAAACATTACTCAAAGTTGGTAAAAATTGAATATCGATTCAAATATCTTTTCAAAAACTTGAAATTTAGGTTCAAACTTATTTTTTCGTATAAGAAATATTGTTTTCAACATTCTGAAAAATGTTGAGAAACATCGAATTGACAGTTTTCTTACATAAAATGAAAACCTAAAAAAAAATGTAGAAAAGATTGTAAAAATTGATATTCGACTCAAATATCTTTTTAAAAATTATATATATATTGTTGTCAACATTCAGTAAAATTTTGAAAAAATCGAATTGACAGTTTTTGTACAGAAAATTAAAAACCTAAAAATAATTTAAGAAAAGTCGATTAAATTTGATTTTCGACTCAAATATCGTTTCAAAAATTTGAAATATTGGCTTCAAACTAATTTAATCTTATTATTAATATTGTTTTCAACATTTGATACAATTTTGAATAAAATCGAATTGACAGTTTATTTACAAAAAATAAAACTCTAAAAAAAAGCAATACTAAAACTTGGTAAAAATTTACGTTCGACTCAAATAGCTTTTCAAAAATTAAAAATATTGGCTCACTTATTTTATTTCACAGAACATATTGTTTTCGATATTCAGTAATTTGTATATAAAAATCCAACAGTCCGTTTTTTCATAAAAAATAAAATCTACAAAAAATAGTACGCAAATTTGGTTAAAAGACCAATCGACAGACGGGATGGGAAGTTATCAGTGTGGGTCGCATCCAAATCTCTTTTTTTGTTATTAATTCATCAACTTAATAAAATAGAAGTTTAACTTATTTTTGGAGAAATGTATTCTGTAAACTGCTAAATCTACAGATAAAGGTGTAATCTCAAATTGTTAATAATTAATTTTCCTTAAAATCATAGAAAATAGTTATATTCAAAAAAACATGCAGCGCAGCGTTCGGTGATTGAGGTTGAAAGAACATACGGATATAAAGCATAGTCTTATGTATGTTTAATACCGTTGACTCAAAAACCAAACAGGCAAATAAAGGGTGATTTTTCAGCATTTTTCTTTTTGGCAACACTGGTTTAAACAGCTGACGCATATTTCGTGTTTTGTTTTACTATCAAACATCTTCAGTTTGGTCTATAATTTAACCATGAATCGTCTTTCAAACGAACAACGCTTGCAAATTATTGAATTGTGTTATCAAAAGGCGTGCTCTGTTGAGAAAGTTCATCGCGCGCTTCTTCCAATTATGGTCAGTTTTTTACCGAAAAATTGTCTTCAGCGACGAAGCTCATTTTTTTCTCACTGGGTACGTAAATAAGCAGTCGATTTTGGAGTGATTAGAGCCAGAAGCATTGCAAGAGCTACCAATGCATCTAGAAAAAGTCACAGTTGGTTTACGTAATTCTACAAAGATGGTGCGAATTGTAAAGTAACTGTGAATAGTGAGCGCTACCGTGAAATAGTATCCAATTTTGTTTGCCCAAAATGCAAGAGCTTGACTTGCATGAAATGTGGTTTCAACAAGACGGTGCCACATGCCACACGGCACGCGCAACAATCGACTTATTGAGAGGCGAGTTTGGTGAACATTTTATTTTACGTTCGGGCCCGGTCAATTGGCTGCCTAGATCGTGCGATTTAACGCCTTTAGACTATATTTTGTGGGGCTATGTTAAAGCTCATGTCTATACAGACAATTAAATTGACGCATAGGAAGACAGCGTTGAAGCATGATACAGGCCGAAATGTTGGAAAGAGTATGCCAAAATTGAACTAAGCGAATGGACCATTTCAGGCGCAGTCAACGTTAATATCTGCATGAAATAATCTTAAAACATCAAATTATATGGACCGTACTATCGATAAAAAAAGATTTTATGCGTATTTTGAACTGTATGTTTTTTTTTTTTTGAAAAACTTTCCTATAGCTTTTAAAAAATCACCCTATAGGTATATTTCGACCTTAGGACAACAAGTTTTCAACTGATTGTTTTTCCAAAATTGAGTTTTATGCACATACGCACATATCAAAGAACTCAATCTATTAACAGTTAAAAACTATTGATTTGTATTGAAATCTAAAAAAAAAATAATTTTGCAATGATTGAAGAACATTTTTTTAATTTTAATAAGTTTCTAAAATATATAAAACTCTAAGAGAAATCGAAGATTTTTTCGTCACAGCTGTTTTCTACATCCTTTTTGATTTTTCTTGTGGATTTTTCGAAATACAAATTTAAAGAAAAATCTAAGGAATCTAAAATTAAGTGCGATCAATATAGATGCGTTTTAATTAAATATTTTTTCAAACAAAATCAATGCTTCTTCTCCTATTCAAGGTATAACGCAATCGTGCTGAACTAAGAATCAAGTAAAATTTCATGACAAAGAATATATGTAATTACACCACTACCATGTTACGTTTTATCTACATACATTCACAAAACAACAGATTGCTGCCGCTGGCTGTTGTTGCTTCTGTTGAGTTGCAGCCTTTGTAGCTATGCTTTGGGTCTTCGCAAACAAGTTATAGATAGACCATAAAAGAATGAAAAACACTGGGTAGGTTAGGTACCCGAAATTTTATAGGTATTATCAGTAAAGAAAGAAACCACCTAATCGTACTAATTTTGCCTGACACTTGTGCGGTTGTTTAATTTCCGAGTAAAACGTCAAAAAATGTTCATCATTTTTTGTGTGGTGCTGGTGAGTTGCTTCTTGCTTTAATTGTGTGTATATATACATACTCAAATCCATATATCCATGTATATTGACGAAGTATTGTAAATGAGAGCATAGGTTTAGTAATCGTATAGTAACTATTGAAGTTATCAGCCAAATTGTCACTTTACGTGTTTGTTTCTGGGTACCTGATCTTTTTAGATAAAATAATTTTATTTAAGGGATGCAATAATAGCTACCCACTTTTTCCAAATTATGAAATTATGGTATTTTCTCTTTATGGAAATTGAAATCTCTTTTGCGAAAAAAGTGAGATATTGTGAATTATAATGCAGATCTAAGAGACGAAATGTACTTTGATGGTTATACCTAGTTTGGCTTACAGAGTAAATAAAAGTTAAATAAAATTGAACTCAGTGTGTTTTATTTTTGAGTGAAGAAATTGTTTTTAATAAAACATTACAAATAGCCCATTTTGTTTATGCCTAGGGGAGGGTCCGACTTACATCATGTAGCTATACCATATTATAGGAACAATGAAATAATCGGATTCTATCTACCTATACGCTTTACGCAAATGTAAGCATGCATGTAAATATGTGCTTATGAATTGACATTGTTAAAATGCGTGTCTTTCTTGTGCTTGTTTTCTCTTTATTTCGTTCTCAAATGGAGATATGTAGGTATGGGAAGGGGTATGGGTTCATTAATGAAACCAATGGACGTTTGAGAAATTTCATTTGACACTTCTGATGTGGTTTACTCACTTAAGGTTCACTTTGTAAGATTATTGGTGATTTTTTTGAAATTTAGTAAATGTTTAATTTGTAGAGGTCAATATAAATATGTATTTGTACTTATGTAAAATGTAAGTACCTGAAGGGTGATTTTTTAAATAGGAAAGTTAAAAAAAACACATACAATTCAATTCAGAAAAATGTACCTATGAGATTTTTATTTGAATCGATAGTACGGTCCATATAATTTAGTGATAGATGGATAGATCGATAGATAATTCGATTTATTAACATTTGTTTTATACATATGTATGTGCACACATTGTTTACAAAAATAATTTAATAAAATCGTTAAGGCTGGGCTATGCCGTCTGTCGTCTGCCGATTGACTTCTGTTTGAAAATTACCAATGTTTATCTAATTGAAGTCCTTGCGTTTGAACTTTCATTTATATTATAACTTAAATAAACTACTGTTAAGGATTTGTTTATAATTTGATTGCGGTAAGACATTGTAAATAATTAAATAGTTAGGTAATTGATTTAGGTTTCCTTCACAGTTAAAGAGAGCGACTATTTCTTCTGGTGACTTCACATTGCTGCCGAGCAAATTTCTGCGTTTTTCACATAAAACTGGAAACTTTCCTATGAAATGGATTACATCTTCCCTTACTCTTAAGTTACAAATAAACGGTGATTTTTTAAGAGCTTGAAAACTTTAAAAAAAAACCCATACAATTTGCAAAATCTCATCGATTCTTTATTTGAAACGTTAGATTGGTCCAAGACATTTACTTTTTGAAGATAATTTCATTTAAATGTTGACCGCGGCTGCGTCTCAGGTGGTCCATTCGGAAAGTCCAATTTTGGGTAACTTTTTCGAGCATTTCGGCCGGAATAGCCCGAATTTCTTCGGAAATGTTGTCTTCCAAAGCTGGAATAGTTGCTGGCTTATTTGTGTAGACTTTAGACTTGACGTAGCCCCACAAAAAATAGTCTAAAGGCGTCAAATCGCATGATCTTGGTGGCCAACTTACCGGTCCATTCCTTGAGATGAATTGTTCTCCGAAGTTTTCCCTCAAAATGGCCATAGAATCGCGAGCTATGTGGCATGTAGCGCCATCTTGTTGAAACCACATGTCAACCAAGTTCAGTTCTTCCATTTTTGGCAACAAAAAGTTTGTTAGCATTCAACGATAGCGATCGCCATTCACCGTAACGTTGCGTCCAACAGCATCTTTGAAAAAATACGGTCCAATGATTCCACCAGCGTACAAACCACACTAAACAGTGCATTTTTCGGGATGCATGGGCAGTTCTTGAACGGCTTCTGGTTGCTCTTCACTCCAAATGCGGCAATTTTGCTTATTTACCTAGCCCTTCAACCAGAAATGAGCCTCATCGCTGAACAAAATTTGTCGATAAAAAAGCGGATTTTCTGCCAACTTTTCTAGGGCCCATTCACTGAAAATTCGACGTTGTGGCAGATCGTTCGGCTTCAGTTCTTGCACGAGCTGTATTTTATACGGTTTTACACCAAGATCTTTGCGTAAAATCTTCCATGTGGTCGAATAACACAAACCCAATTGCTGCGAACGGCGACGAATCGACATTTCACGGTCTTCAGCAACACTCTCAGAAACAGACGCAATATTCTCTTCTGTACGCACTGTACGCATTCGTGTGGTTGGTTTAATGTCCAATAAAGTAAACTGAGTGCGAAACTTGGTCACAATCGCATTAATTGTTTGCTCACTTGGTCGATTATGTAGACCATAAATCGGACGTAAAGCGCGAAACACATTTCGAACCGAACACTGATTTTGGTAATAAAATTCAATGATTTGCAAGCGTTGCTCGTTAGTAAGTCTATTCATGATGAAATGTCAAAGCATACTGAGCATCTTTCTCTTTGACACCATGTCTGAAATCCCGCGTGATCTGTCAAATACTAATGCATGAAAATCCTAACCTCAAAAAAATCACACTTTACAAAGGCTGCAGTAGTTAAGCAGATCGTCTCGATGTTGTATATAATTATTAAGACTATCATTTCTTCTCTCATTTTGAAAATTGCTGATATGAGCTCCTGTTTGTTCTCGTTTCGAAAGTAGTTACGTTCGCATAAATTGTGATTTAGGTTGTACGTAGATCTGTGCACCGAGGATGTAGCTTCATTAATAGCGTCGGCTCTCAGTTTTTCATTTAAATTTACAATAAGATTCCAGAGGTCGTCATCGCAGTATTTACTATTTCATCAACTATTCGAAAGCCCGTTCTACAGTTGGTAGCATGGTCTTGTAACTTCTTAGGTAGAAATGGCGATCTCAAGGCAACCTAGCCTGAGATCCAATTAGCGCTGTAGTGCGCCGTTTTGATACTTCTTATACGACAGATTTTTCTTCTCAATTGTTATCAGTGCCAGAATTTTTGGGAGTCTTTCATCTAGCATATTGAAAACTTTTTAATATACAGCCCTATTCTGCTTTTCACGTGGATCGTATATTCGATTCACCCATTGGATTTCCTTTCACACTGCCTTTGCATTCTGCTATCCATTCGGGTGAAGTCCATTATCTCAAACCAATTTGACATTCAAATAAACAGCTGTTCATGTAAAAATCTTGTGAATGTTGGATAAATTGTTTTGATTCATAAACAAATTAAGTTTAATCAATCCACCTAAACAGAATACCCGTAGTACCCGTAGCATGATGGTTAGTGTGCGTTGGACTGTCATGCAAAGGGTCTGGGTTCAATCCCTGCCTGTGCCACCTTAATTAAAAAAAAAAAAATAATAATTTTCGCGGGTACTGCCTCTTGCGAGGAATTGACAAATCCTTCAAGAGTAATTCTTGTCATGAAAAAGTGCTTTCTCAAAACTAGCCGTTCGGATTCGGCCCAAAATTGTAGGTCCCTTCCATTCCTAACAACAGTACTCGCACACAGGAATGGTTGAGAGATTTAAGTCACTAGGCCCTGGTTCACAACGGACTGTTGCGCCACCCCATTTGAATTTTGAAACAGAATAATTTGTGTAATTCTTGGAAATGAGCAGTTTTGGACTTTTCATTCCAATTGTTAGCAGAGGAATAAGATAATCCTCAAACAGAAAGCTTCGGAGAAATGTTAAAAAGTGTCTTTCCTTCCCCTTGAAATGTTAATACTCTTTTATTTATAAAATGAATATTCTAAATTAAGCAATAAATTAGTTTTCACTTACATTTTGCTTACGAAAATTAACAAACCAGACATCAAATGAAATATCCGCTGCATTTTATATGCGGATCTGAATTTTATAGAATGAATGCTTTCACGTGAATAGGAGAATACCACGCAGTATTACAGACGTTACCGACATACACAGATTCACTTCGAATGAATAGCAGAATAATGATTAGTGAAAATTCAAGTAAAATTTCCCCCGATGAGTAGCAGAATAGGCCTGTTAGTCGTGGTGAAGACGGTTATTCAATTAGCGTACTACAAGTCCATCCATCAACAAGAGTTCCTAAAAAAAAACTGTGTCAGCAAAATATTTCTACTCCTGATTGAGTGTCTTTCAAAAAGTCTTGTCTCAATTGAGATCATATAGTTTGAGGTATTTTTTCGGTAAACGAGAGCATCTTCTTATAAATAACTTCTGAAGTTTTTTGACCGTTTCAAACTTCTCCCCTCCCCATATCTGTGCTGCATATATTATAATAGATTCTACCTCTGCAACAAAGACCTTATATTAAACACGCAACATATCTTCCATGTGGCGGATACTGCACTTTTAGATTTAATCTGCTTTTCTTTAAGGTGTGTTTCCATATTAAGATTGCTAATTATGGTAAATCCAAATTGTTTGTAGGCTTTAACAATCTCGATTGGTTCTTTGTCATAGTGCCATTTCTCATTCCTGGCTGTTCTACCAGAACCATTCCGGAATATCATAACCTTGTGGATTTGCTCAAATTAACTTTCAGATTCCATAACCGACAATACACATTTAGTCGGTTAATCATCAACTGTAGGGTTTCGTTCGATTAAGCAAAGAGCATGACGTCATCTGCAAAAAGAAAGGCTTTGATGAGTGTCCTCGATATTTCAATTCCACCAAAGCAAAAAGATTTGGTCTTAAATTACATCCTTGCTTGGCTCCCATCTTTGATTCGAAACTCTCCAGCCTTTCGGCGCCATTCCATACAGTTGCCTTGTTTTCGTCACAGATGCTTTCTATTAGGTGCCTGCCCAAATTTGTGTGACAGCCCATAATTGTAAAGCTTAAAGAATAGTGATCGGCACTAAACGGTATCAAAAGCTGCCTAAAAATCGACAAAAACACGAGCTTCATTTTTTGTTCAATAGAGGTTGCCGCAGTACAAATTTATTGTCGATAGTCGAATAGCAACTTATTATCATGAATTCAACTGGTCAATCGGTTATTTAATAATGTTACGAATATCTTGTAGGTGGCGTTCAGGAAGGATATATTTAATGTTTGAAGATTATTTCATGCAAATGCTGACCTTGACTGCGCCTCAAATGGTCCATCCGCTTAGTCCAATTTCGGAACATTCTCTCCAACATTTCGACTGATATCTCACGAATAAATGCTTCAATGTTTTCTTCCAATGCGTTAATTGAAGCGTGCTTGTCTGTATAGACATGAGATTTAACATAGCCAAGATCTAGGTGGCGAATTGACCGGCCCCGAACGTGAAATAAAATGTTCACCGAACTCGTCTCTTAATAAGTTCATTGTTGCGCGTGCTGTGTGGCGTATGGCACCGTCTTGTTGAAACCACATGTCATGAAAGTTAAGCTCTTGCATTTTGGGCAAAGAAAAACATTCACAGTAAGGTTACGATTTGTATAATCTTTCAAGAAGTACGGTCCAATGATGCCACCAGCCCATAAACCACACCAAACTGTGACTTTTTCTGGATGCATTGGTAGCTTGGTAGCAATGCTTCTGGCTGATATTCACTCCAAAATCGACAATTCTTCATATTTACGTACCCGTTGAGACAAAAATGAGCTTCGTCGCTGAAAACAATTTGTCGATGATGAACTTTCTTCACAGAGCACGCGTTTTGATAATAAAATTCAATAATTTGCAAGCGTTGTTAGTTTGTAAGACGATTAATGGTTAAATTATAGACCAAACTAAAGATGTTCGATAGTAAAAAAAACACGAAACGTGCGTCAGCTGTTTAAACCAGTGTTGTCAAAAGATAATAGCTAAAATTATATTATTATTAAGTTATATTTCTGCATTTGATTTGACAGAAAAAAATGTAACTTATTCATATAGGTATACATTCATAGTAGCAGAATATATATATGTATGTATCTACAGCTGCAAGCATTAAATAACAGTGATTTTTCAAGTTTACTAAATTTTAAATAAAATGTGTTATGTTTAATTTATGTTACTGTTTACTTGCAACACATATGTACATTCGAACTAGAAGTTTTTTATCAACCATAACATTACGATGGTAGAGAAGTCGAAAAATATGGGTTCCGCGATTCCGTTTGTCTTTATGTCCATTAGGTCGATTGAGTTCAAGCTTGGAAGTTATGGCTGAAACACAAACACGCTTCAGCTTCGGCTGCGTTACGTTGGGCCTGTTTCGAGGTTGCTTTGAATGTCACTTTCAATATGACATTTCTAAAATGTCACTTCTGCTACTAGCAGCTGTTATTTTTTCTCAAAAGAAAAAAAAATCAGTTTTGAAATCGAAAAAATTAAATTTATCGCGGAATTAGCTTACACAGCCCATAATATCTAATGGGAATCCTTCCAAAAGCAAATGTATTTTGTTTGTTGACTTTTGTACAGCTGTTGAGCTGTCAGACAAATCAAATGTTCAGTACTTTTGAACTAGAGCTTCCGTTTGGAGTCACATTACATAACGTTACGTTCTTTCCCTTACGATTGTCAAATGAAACGTGAGGTTGATGCTTCATTGTGATAGCATGCATTAAATTCCTATGGCTGAACTTGTCAACGTTAGTCGAAGCCGAAGCTGACACGTGTTTGTGTTTCAGCCAATGAAATTTCAAGCCGCTTTACGTTAGGCGTTTTTTAATGTTTTTAAGATCAAAAATAACAGTAAAAGATTTATTAATTACAAAAAAAACACTCAACAATATTTAATTTAAAGTTTTTTTAGAAATCAAATATCATTTAAATGTTTAAAGAAAAAAAAACTTATTTTTCAGGTATATTTTTAAATCCTAACTTAAAGGTGGTTTTATTTTTAAACAGACTCTTTGAATACAGGAGCAAGTCCGTGCGACCCACTCGTGAATTTTATTTTCATTTTATATACATTTTTTTGAGGATTAAACTCCGTAACATTTAAGAGTAATACTTAAGTTTTTATTAAAAAATACATAATTAGAAAAGGTCAAATTAATTTTTAAATTATCTTAATTGTTATTATTTTGTTATGAATCCTTTAATGTTATAAGAGCAGCGCAGTGGCGTTTGATGTTTTCGGTTTCGACTTCAAAATCTTACCTTTCATATCTAATCTCAGATTATCTACGAGACTTAGGTCTTAGAGGCTGAGCAGGCCACATATTAGGTCATTCTTGTTATCTCGAAACCAATGCTTTGCTTTCTATATCTGTTCTGCATGTCTCAATTTTATTGGAATACTCACAATTGAGTGGCATATGACCGTTCATTTATCGAAGCATGATGCTTTCTAGTTTACTGAGATTTTTTTGGTCCATTAATCCTAGTAATGCAAAATATGGTCGGAGGAAAGCATGCCCGATGAATAAATCTGAAATCGATGAATAGTTTGACCAATACATAAGAAAGGAGACCCTCTAAATCGCGCCAACCACAAAGGTATCAGTCTCCTTAACATTGCATATAAGATCCTTTCTGCCGTATGTGAACGTGTGAAGCCGTTCGTCAACAACCTGATAGGTCTTTGTCAGTGTTGCTTCAGACCAGGAAAGTCCACTATCCACCAAATATTCACACTTTAAATCGATACCCACCATCTCTTTATCGATTTTAAAGCCGCATAGGGAACAGCTCTACAGAACAATGTCTAGTTTTGGCATCCCTGTCAAACTTATCCGTTTGTGCGAAATGACGATGGAGAATGCACGCTGCTCTATCAAGGTCGGAAAAGATTTTACCGATGCATTTGATGTCAAAAAAGGTTTTAGACAAGGCGATGTAAGATGGAAAGAATTGTGCAAAACTCAACCGTCAACACTAGAGGCACAATCTTCCAAAGGTTCATCCAAAAACTCGGATACGCAAACGATATTGACATAATTGGAAGATCAAAGCGTGATGGTCAGTGGAGCCTTTTTAAGCATTGTGACGGAAGCGAATAAGATGGGTTTAGAGGTCTTGGACAAAACGTCACCATGGACAGCTATAACTTCGAGGTAGTTAAGGACTTTTTCTACCTAGGCACTTTTATAAATTTACATAACGACACCAGCGCTGAAATTAAACGAAGAATAACTCTTGGAAATCGCTGCTTCTTTGGACTTAGAAGGCAATTGAGAAGTAAAGCCCTCTCTCGAGCATCTAAAATCACCATCTATAAGGTTTTCCTTTTAGTTAAAGTTCAAAGTTGAAGTATATAGCACGTTTGGTTTGCGTTTCGTGCCTATTTTTTGCAAGTAACTTTTTTAGTGGCGTAGTGAAAATGCTTGACGTACATTACAAGCAACGTGTTGTGATTCAATTTTTAGTGAAATCTGGCGAAAAACCCTCGGAAGTCCTCCGAAAATTGCAGATTGTCTATGGAGACTATAGCATGTCAAAAACGCGTGTGTTTTTTAATGGCGAAGGGGTTCAAGGAAGGGCGTGAATCGGTGGAAGACGATCCACGTGAAGGAGCTCCCGTCACCTATCGCACCGACGCGAATGTTGATGGTTTGCGCATGTTGATCACGTCTGACCGTCGCCTAAGAATTCGTGTATTGTCTTACGCGTTATACATCAACAAGAAAACGGTTCGCAAGATGTTACACGACAATTTGAACGTTCGAAAGATCTGCGCAAAGATGGCGCCTAAAGTTCTCACCCATGAACAAAAACAAATGCGGAAATCGATTTGCGAGAATCTGTTATCACGCATTCAGAGCGAAGGCAGACTGGATGAGTCGGGTAGTCACTAGAGACGAGACTTGCATATTTGAGTATAACCCCGAGACGCGTAAACAAAGTCAAGTGGGTGGAAAAAGGTGGGGAGTGGCCAACGAAAGCAAGGATGTCAAAGTCACACTTGAAAGCAATGTTGATTGTTTTTGTTTTCGATATTCACGGCATCATTCATCGTGAATACGTTCCGTCTGGCCAGGCAGTGACTCGAAAATTCTATGTTGCCGTTTTGGGGCACGTGTTTCTCTCTCCAAGGATGGCTGGATCTTGCATCACGATAATGCGCAGGCCTATTCCTCGTTCGTTGTGCAAGAGTTTTTGGCGAAAAAGGCATCCCAACGTTGCCTCACCCACGCTATAGCCCCGATATTGGTCCCTGCGACTTTTTTCTATTCCCCAAGATGAACCCAAGGGACCTCATCATGGTGGGGTACAGAAGGTCCAAGAAGCTCTGACCTTGGTGCTAAACGGGAGAAATGTTGGAATCGTTGTGTAGAGTTAAAAGGAGATTATTGTGAAGGTCAATAGTAAAAATTTTCCTAAAACTTCATTTTCTAGTTTTTTATTGACAAATTCTCCGACTTAATTGCCACACCTCCTATACTAGCTGAACGTGAAAGCGTTTGGATGATTCTATTCCACAGCGGTGTCAGGCTGTTATTAAAAATCGGGGAAATTCAACGAAGAACTAACACATAATCTTTTTTTATTATTTCCATTGCTTAATATCACATAACAGCGGTATAAGCTTAATTAAGACTAACACTGCTATTTTAATGTTTACTTTGAAAATGTATTTTAGATTTTGTAAGTTAACAAAACGATGAAATTAAATAAAAGCTTTAATTTTCTTTTCAATATTTGTTTTGTACTGCTACTAGATACTGCTATTTTCGTGTTCACCACTGTAGCTCTATAAGGATATTCCCTCACCCTTATTTGATAGGCAGTAATTTAGGATAAGGTGATCCATTAATTCACTACAAACAATTTACATTTTGCATACATCGCTTTCTGCGAAATGTCAATTTGAAAATTTTGCGTATTCTGACGTATTCGAAGTTCTCGCCGATAACATACAAAATGGCTGCGTTCAATCTCAGGCAGTATTCTCAAATACCTCTTTGTTAGTTTTTTACGTGTAAAATAACAGCTGATCAAAAACAACTGAGATGTCAAAAAAGGTATCCAATAATTTCTGGGGTATGTAGGTATCTGACAGATCAGCTGATTCAACACATTGTTGAATTTCAAGAAACTTGAAAATTTATTTCAGCTTTTTGTATTTGTTGGTAAACAAAAAGATACAAAATGTTAGTTGAAGTTGTATTTGAGGATGTTCTGTACATTTTTTTTTAACTTCAAAAATGACTTATTTTGTTCTCGTTCGATGACCAATTTGCTAGGTCTTACCTCCAGTCTAGTGTCCAGCATTCTGAAGTTGAAGAGGAAATTTAACATAGATTACAGATAAAGGTTATCTCTTATTTATTAAATTGTTATGTACTTATCAATTCATCATCGTCCGACGGGTCAGTTGAATTATATATCAATTAAATGCTTTATCTTACAATAATTTTGACTGCGAAGCTTAAATGTTTCGCTGCTTTTTGGGAACAGCTGAAAGTTGTTTTTATTTTTTGACAGCTATCTTAATACAGCTATCCAACTCGTTCAACAAGGTATCTAAAAATCCACCTATCCAAGATACCCTCTCCAACAAGAGATTGAACGCCGCCAATAACTCCAAATGTCAAAACTCGTTTTTCATGAATAATGCATTTTACACATTTATCTAAAATTGTGATCATGAGCGAAATCGTTAATACTTAAAAAAGATGTCCTGTCCTTAATGCAAGGGTAAATTTATTCTTCAGGTGTGTAGGTACTTAGAGATATACATACATACATAAATACATTGAGAAAATTAGAATTTATGTGGTTACAATTAACCCCATTTGTTTGTTCAATGAAATCGTTTGAAATTAATTAAAGCGAAAGCAACAGATGAATCAGTATAACAATGTGGAAATCTTAAGTTAAGAATTTAAGCTTACTAGTCATTAACCATCCTTCGTCTATATTGTTATTTTTCTCAATGCCTCCTGTTTCTGATTAACCTGTGCATGTGATTCAAGCCAAACATTTTTTGGCAAGCTAACTAAAGCCAGATACCTACTCGTACATACATAAACCTACGTAAGTTCTTTCGTACATCCCCTAATTTTGTTTAACTTACCCTCTTCATAATGTAAAAAAAAAACAACTTGTCATTCACATACCTACAGGAAAATCACACCGCGATGTACATATCTCATAAAATAATAACAGTATATTATCATCTATACCTACTATCTGCATCTAGCAAGAGAAATTAGATTCGACGCGACGTCCGACGTTGCTGTAAATGCAAGTCAAACTTTAACACACTTCTAAACGTTCCATATCGGTACATGTTAAAAATCGATTTTTTTTGTTTATGTGTGCACAAAGGCTCGCGTGTAGTTTTCGCTTCACCCCTCTTTAGTACGCCGCGTGGTTGGTTTTATTCAGAATGCCACCGCCACCGTCATGCCGAGCCAAGCCGGGTACGAAATGTTTTTGTTGGTAGACCGATACCGAGAGCGAGAATTGAGCGCTGTGCTGCTTGCTCTACGCCTTCGGTTGAGGTTGAGGGGAGGTGTAGTGTGGTGTGTGCGTTGTACGATGCGCTGGCGTTTCTGTCTGTACCTTATACCTACTCTGTGGCGTGATATTTCCGCAGAGTATGATTCATTCGATTTGAGCAATTCACTATTCAGTTGTGTTTGAAACTTGAAACTCAGTTGACAGTGTTTTTGTGATTTGTATTGTTTTTCGCTCCTAAAAGTTTTGATATTGTAAGTTTAATCATACGCGTTTTACAGCCGAGTGAAATAATGTACAACGAAGGATTTGAAGGACCTATACAGTATGATAAGACAACGTGTATTGATCCGTTTACCCTGATAAACGAAGTAAAAAAATATCCAGCTTTGTACAACAAACATTCGCCTGATTACGAAAATACGCTTACGAAGGACCAGATTTGGGAGTCCATACACGCTGTTCTCTTTCCAAACTACGAGGACTTGAGCGAAGAGATAAGGGAAACAATAAGTAAGTTGACATTTTGTTCAAAAAACAAACACACATAATTTGTCGCTTTTGAAAATGTCAGCGTACCCTAGCTCGGACGCGGTGTGACAGTTGCAACAGTGAAATTCACTAATCTGCCAAGTTTGATTAAATAGGCGGTGTTAGGCACGTAAAACTGGTTTTCAGAGTTGCCAGTATTTAAGGCAATTGTTGCAAAAAAAATTCCAACTGTAATTTTTCTACGCGTTTTATAAAACCTTGAGAAAAATATAAAAATGCATTTGAATTTGATTAGCTCTTAAAGTTAAGTCACAATTTACCTAAGCCGCCTTAGCGTCTAATGCAGAAATTTAACTCACTCAAAATTATGTGGAAATTCAAATTTTAAGAAAATTTTGTATGTGGTGGCTTTTTTTGGGATTCTCAAGTTTTTTAAGAATACGTTTACAATATTTTGACATCTTCCAGCTGTTTGTGTGTACAGTACAGAACTTTAAGTTGGCAACGCTTATTGGTGGCCATTTTGTCAGTTGCGAGTATATTTAATTTTAGTTAGGTTTTACATTTCTAAATGTATGACAAAAACGCTTTCAAATTGTGCGAATTTATCTTCCAAAGAATTGCTATTTTTATTCCTGAGCATTTTTTGTTTTTATAGTAAGCGTACACTGAATACGAATTTTGTTACCCCTATTATAACAGGCTACAGTTTGAGCTTTGGGTTGGAGAGAGGGTTTGAAGGGAAGTGTTGGTGAAAATCGGTTTTGAGTTTCTGGGTATTGCAATGACTGGGAAAGACAGAGTTTGGTAAAGCATTCTACATTCGCGTAGTACGGCTAAGGAATGGATCTCTGTACTTCACATTACTACTAAAGTTAGTTTCGAGGGTACTGTTGAGTTGCTTGCGGGGTAGAATGCAACTGCCAAAAACCGTTTGTAAGTTAAGTTACAGGAGCACCAGTCAAATGATAGGAGTTATGTATATTCTAGCTTGGGACGATTAGCTATGAAGCTCACTTTTGGTATGTGCAGCCGCGCCACATGCGACGTAGATCGTGCTACAATTGATTTATTGAAGAAAACGTTTAATAACCGAAAAGTTTCAGATAGCGGATCTGCAAATTGGCCTCTTAGAAGGTACGATTTAACGCTGCTTGTGAAATAGATAGACTATACACCGATAAAAGCGAAACGACGACTCCCTAAGTTTCTGTGCGAATGATATTGTCCTATCCTATTATATTAATTAACGCCCTTAAGTAGATTTTAAATTTTGAAATTTTCTCTTTGAAAGCTTTTGTTGGAAAAGTTTTTATTTTTAGGGGTCGGTTATAGCTATCAGTAAAATCCATCAGTTTTCCTGATGAGCGTTTATAGCAGTCAGTAAATTTACGTCAGTAAATGTTGTTTTCTTTCGATCATAACAACGAGCTTCGGGCCTCAGACAATTTCACACAAAGAATTTTTTTTTAAAGAACAAAAAGTTTCATTTATTTTTCTCTAAAAATGAATTTTTCTACTTTCCGGACGGAAATTAATTTTCCTGAACAGCTGATACTTTTATGTCAAAAAGTGAAATGAATCAGTCCACTGATTTGTGTTCCAATTTCACACAATTCCAATGACAGATTTCTGTCAGTAAACATTTTTCGGTGGATTTTAATCAGGAAACTTTTTTCAATGACAGACATTTTTAATGATCGCTTTAACCGACCTGTCAAAAAAATTCCAATGTTTGTTTTCAAAGATGAAAATTAATGATAACTATAACTGGAGCCTAAAGTATGTGTGTATGTATCAGTTCAAAGTTTAAGTTGTGAGGTTTTTCCAACCAGAAACAAATCAACGAAAACAGAAGAATAATGATTTCGTCGGAATCGCTTTTCTTTTTCTTAAGATTTGGTTTATGATCATCAGACATCCAAATAAACATTTGTTTACATAACCATTTATAATTTAGCATACTTATTGATATCAATATTTAATTTTAATGTCTTATATTGTTTCGTTAACAGAAATTACTGTTCGTAAACGTTGGAAGTCTTTACGTGATGCCTTAGTGAAAGATCATCGATTGCGAAAGGACGATCCCGCATATAAAATGAAGAGAATGAGTCCGGCGGTGAAAGCGATGCAGTTTATAACTCCTTACATTAAATATCCACGGTGAGTTCAATCAAAACCATACAAAAATTGTTAGGTATGCAAAGCAAAAATCGTATGTAACTTTTTCAGTATGCTTTGAGCATCATTGGGAAGGTTTAGACAACATAAGGGACTTAATTTTCAAGTTTACTGCTTTTAACGCTAGTTTATATTTCAAATATCTTTAATTTCCTTACTCCTTTAAAATACGTCAAGGAATCTTTTAGCCACAACTTTAAATAAAATTGTGCATTAAATTAATAAACAAGAAAGTTTTAAAGTTCATCTTGGTTGAACGATGATGACCAAGCTGGCATTTTGACATAAGCAGACTGACACACGACCAATTTTACTTGTAAATTTCAATTGAACTAGTGTGTTGGGCCCTTAAGTGTGATTTTTCTTGGCTTACTTTCAGTCAACTTTCCTATAATGTTGCCTGAAAGTCAATTTTTTGGGAGCTAGTCAATCAGATACTATAGATTCTTGTCTTAGTTTCAAGTGTCTTATATCGTCTAAACCTGCTCAATCAAAACATTTCAATATTAATAACCGAAAAGCATTCATCTGATTCTTATTGATGTGCCAATTATAAACGTTTATATTAAAATAAAACTAATTGTTCGAAAAACGACAACTTCGTGATTATCATTCACAACTTCAGTTGAAGACTTTCTAACGATTTTTGTTTTTGTTGCTTTATAATAATAGCAGTGTGAAAAACTTGTAGCATATTTATAGGCTTTTTTAAAGTTTAAATTTACTTAAGTTCATATACATTTTCTTATCAAAATACTTTATTACATTTATTTTAGAAAACACACCGACAGCATCGATGGAAACCATTCGCCAGACTTTTGCAAACTTTTAAATGATTCAACTATTGATTTAACATATCAAGAAGATCATGAAGACTCTTATGTCCAAATTGACGATGAAGAAATGGCCAACAATGAAGCACTCTATCCCTCAGTACATCTTACAACATCCGAAGCTGGATCTGAAGATGTCGAATGGAAAGATGGAATTTGTGTGTCAGCTACTGATGCATACAATAATGCAACATTGAAATATACTATTCGTGAAGTTGAAGAACCCGACACAGGAGCAGAAGCAGAAACAACTGACGAAGAAACAAAATCTTTCCATAAGAGAAAACGCACCCACTCCGAAGAAGATTTACATTCAAAGCTAAACGAGTTAATTGATCGTTGCAACGAAGAATCTCATGATGAGGATCGAATGTTTTTGTTGTCACTTTTATCTGACTTTAAAAGAGTTCCAGTTCAAAAGAAACTTAAAGTCAAATCGGCTTTTGTAAAAGCTCTGTATGAAGCTTTGGACTGACGACGAACACGAAACTCATAGTATATACTTTAGTTTTTAAGAAAAGTTTAATGTATGAATGTAATATATTAGTGATTTATCATTTTTTCCTTAAGGGTTGTAAGATTTAAAATTTTAAAGAAGTATAATAATAAGAACCTATATTTATATTTATTTATTTAAAAACTTATACATAATGCAACCATATTAATAAATTGTCAAACAGGAAACATAAGTTTTGCTGTATAATGGGATATTATTGAACATTTCACTCATGTTAAATTATTTTCATAGACAAAATTTTCAAAATTTTAATTTTCCAATTCCAAAGAAATAAACCAAAAATAATAATATTTTTTTTTAATTCGATTAAAATGTATGTAAGTAAATATTTTCTTTTTTGATCTTAACATGTTTCACAATTCGTAAAATAAATAACTTAAGTATAGTTGGTCATAATTATTTATGAGTAAATATGTATTACATTTCAAAAGCAGTTTTAAAAAAAGAAAAAATTGATAATTGTTTTGTTTCTTACAGGCTCTCAAGGACTCTCAATACCTTTAACATGATTACGTTAAAAAAATGTGCCAGCGTAAAGAAAATAGCGAAAGATTCAAGATGAAATACCTTTGCATATTGGTCTTAAATTTTAAATATTTAAATGGGTGGAACAGAGTTGGGTAAAGCATTCCACATTCTCGATGTGCAGTTCAAAAAAGGATCTCTATACTTGACAGTTCCCTGGAAATTAAGCTCAAACAAGTGTAAACTGATTTTTAGTTTAGTTTAGTTTTCGAGAAGGTGACGCGCTGTCATGCGATTTTTTTAACATCGTACTTGAAAGAATAGTGCGGAGCTCACACGTCAACACTATAGGAACTATCTTTTAAAAGTCTGTCCAATTACTACCATATGCTGATGACATTGACATAATCGGAAGAACTCAGCGTTATGTTAATGGGGCTTTTGTGAGTATTGAGGCAGAGGCGGCAAAAATTAATTTAAAGGTTAATGAGGGCAAAACAAAGTACATGCTGTATTCAAGAAAGGACCTACAACACCGACGTCTTGGTCAAAACGTCACCATCGATAGACGTAACTTTGAGGTAGTCAAGGGCTTCGTCTACCTAGGCTCCACTGTAAACGCAGAAAATAACACCAACGATCTAACAAAGAATAACTCTTGCTAACCGCTGTTTCTTTGGGCTAAAAAAGCAATTGAAGAGAAAAGTCCTCTCTCGAAGGACCAAAGTGTCGCTATATAAGACCTTTATCATCCCCGTGCTGCGGAGTGGAGGAAAAGATGGAACGACGAGCTGTACGGGCTGTACAGCGACGTAGACTTAGCCAGAAGTGTAAAAGTCCAACGACTAAGATGGCTGGGTCACGTAGAGCGCATGGAAACCAATGCTCCGGCCCGGAAAGTCTTCGAATCGACACCCACAGGACAGCGCAGTAAAGGAAGTGGAAAGTGACCTCACCCAACTTGGAGCACGAAACTTGAGACATCTAGCTAGGGACCGAGCTAGATGGAGAAGTTTGTTGGGTGAGGCCCTAGTTCACACAGGACTGTAGCGCCACCTTAAGTAAGTAAGTAAGGATAAACTGATAAGAATTCCTGAAAGTTCGAGTGTTACGGCTAAATTGTTTGAGGGTTGGAATACAACTGGCTAATTCGACAGAACATTGTTTATAAAAATGTCGGTAACACAACGAAAAGCAAACAAAATTGCTGCGGTGTTCGAGAGATGTAAATGTTCCGCTTATAGTTCTACCGCATATCACTTTCAAAGCTTTTTTTGGATCCTATCCAAAAAACTTTAACTTGCTTGGACGAATGAAGGCTTTGTAAATTACAGACCGAAAATAAAAATTTGAGGGTACGGTTAGAAGTGGCAGACAAGATATCGTTTGAAACTATAAGAAAGAGAGTCGGAGACAAAACGGAGCCTTGGGGGACACTAGCGTTTAGTTTATTAATTTTAGACTTAAAACTATCCAATACAACTTGTCTTAAATGGTTTCTTATCCAGCGAAGAAGAAATTCGTGTATACCAAAAGCACGCATTTTGGATAAGAGGGCTTGGTGCCGAACTCTATCAAATTCTCTTGAAATATCAAGTTTAATCATTATACTTGTTCTACTACGTTAGATAGTTTTTCTAATACACGACTGAGATATGTCTGACCTTTTTATCTTAAGTCTTAGAAGGAACCTAAATACATAAGAATACGAAACATGTTATACATATGTCGCATCGTAAGATCAATGATGTGCCTTATTGTCGATTTCTTTGATATTTTACATAACTTAGGAAGCATGAGAACAGACCTAGGAGATGATAGATAGGAGTACATTTTGAATGAATGATGAATGTCTTAAGATCCTTACATAAGGATAATTTAAATTGGCTGTAAAATTATTCACAAAATTCAAATTATATTTGTTGCCTTTAAAAGTAACAAAGAGTTAAGTTATGGTTTGAAGAAATAACTGCAAGGAAAATAATTATTATGATCAGGAACTTTGGGATTTTTTCAAATTTAAATCATAAAACCACCGTTTTTATATTTTCTAAGGTTTATTTTGTTTTCCGAAAAAAGCTTGGACATAAACTTTATAAGTGTGTTGTGGTGTATGTGAAATATTTTCAGCATTATTACATCTAGGCGCTGTAATGCTCTTAACGCATCGTATTTTTGAAACATCAGATCACCGAGAACTTGAAATTGAAGTAGTCCCTTAAAATGACCAGATAACAGTTACCATTGACGTTAAAATTCTTATTCATCCTTATGAAATATGAACCAATCTTTCCAACAACCCTTAAATCAAATCAAACCGTTTTTTTTAATGGATGACCTGGTAGCTCTTGGTACTCTCCGGGTTGCTCATCAATCCAATTACGACAATTTTTTTTATTAACGTATTTATTTAACTAGAAATGGGCTTCATGATTAAAGAAAATTTCACGAAAAATCACTGGGTTTGAGCTGAAAAATTTGGAGATGAAAAACTTAAACGAACAAAAATGATAAAGTAGTTCGATGCGTAATCTTTCATAAAACTCCTATTGAAAATCAAACCTAGCGATGAATCATAAATTATAAATATTGTTTTATGCAATACAAAAATTACTTAAGCTTAATTACTAAATTATTTAATAAGAACCTCTCTTTTCAAAAAAAAATGTACTTTGTGTTTTCAGAAACCATCGCTATGTCGAACGAATTATACTTTTTTCATGTTCATTGCACCAGGAAAACATATTGTCGTAGTAGGTTCCTCTACATTATGCTCACATATTTGCTTACACATTGACCGCCAAGACATTTTGACTGTTAAGTGGAGTGAGAGAGATAATATACAGGTTTGGTGAAATTTCGTATTTATTGATCTCCCACTCTCTCACAAAAAAGAACACAGGCGATGAAACTAACAGCTCCATACTTGCCTTGCACTTGCCTACACAGTATGAGCGCCTGATACATTAGAGAAAAATTATAAAAATTTGCGAATGAAACGCAGAAAGAGAAACCCTTGTCTTTTATTGAAATGCACCAGGAGACCATACTCAAAAAGAAGGTAAAAAGTATACATATTTCTTTTGCTTTAATTTAAAGCTTGTTATGAGCCGTTTATTTTGAAAGTGGCATAAGTCACTTTTTTTTAGGTCGAGAAATTTTTTAAAAATGAAATGATACCGTTCAATTGTATTTAGTGTTGCCATTAACTCGATTTTTTTGAAAAAGTGACTTATGCCACTTTCAAAATAAACGGCTTATGTGTATGGAAGTTTGTTATTCTCAGTTGCTCTCTTAGGCCACAAACACTCTTATTTGATTTTTTTTCACAAGTCCATAAAAAAGGCTATCCATGTTATAACTTATAACATTTACTATTGGCGCTAAAATTCTTATTCATTCTTATTTTTGAAAGAAATATGAACCAATCTTTCCAACAACCCTTAAATCAAATCATACCCTTGTTTTTAATGGTTGAAATGGTAGCTTTGGTTCTCTTCGGGTTGCTCGTCAATCAAATTACGACAATTTTGTTTATTAAGTTATTATTTAGCCAGAAATGGGCTTCATGATTGAACAAAATTGTACGAAGAATCACTGGGTTTGAGCTGAAAAATTTGGAGATGCAAAACATAAACGGTTTAAACAAAAATGATAAAGTAGTTTGATAGGAGTCATGCGTAATCCTTCATAAAAATCCTATTGAAAATCAAACCTAGCGATGAATCATAAATTATGAACATTATTTTGTGCAATTACCGCTTCCAGTGTGTACTTTTTTATAAGGAAGATCTTATGTAGGTACTCTTACTTTCTTTTTGTTACAAGTTGAAATCGCCCTCCGTGTGAGAATAATCATCAGGTTAGAAAAATCAAACAATTTCAATCAATATTTGTATAATAGATCATAAATAAGTAATAATTTATTTGATTTAAATTTATGTAGGTACATTTATACTTTTTTGTTACACTTAATACATGTCTTTGGGAACTGTCTTTATTTGGTAAGTCTGCCACATCTGTTAATTTTAGTTTAAAGCTTCAAACAGGGCTGTAACAAAAGCCGACTTTACTTTTAGCTTCTTATGAATCGGAACTCTTTTAAAATCAGACAAAAGTGACAGCAAAAACATTCGATCCTCATCGTGGGATTCTTCGTTGCAGCGATCTACCAATGAACTAAGCTTTGAGTGCAGGTCTTCATCAGAATCTGAGCGTTTTCTTTTTTTGGTTTCATTAGGTTCTACAATGACAGGTTCTTCAACTTCACGAATTGTATAATTCAATGTTGATTTAGAGTATGCATCTGTAGTTGAAATACAAAAACCATCCTTCCATTGAACTTCATCAGATCCTGTTTCAGATGTCGTTAGATGAACTGACGGATATAGTGCATCATTTGTGATTACATCGTCGTCACTATCATCGATTTTAACATTTGAATATTCCGATTCTTCGGCGAATGTTAAATCGATAGTTGTATCGTTCATGAGCTTGCAAAAGTCTGGCGAATGTTTGCCATCAAAGCTGTCAGTATGTATTCTATGGAGTAAAAACAGAAATTGTATAAGAAATAAAAAAATTAATTGCAATATAAACTTAATTACTAAATTATTTAATAAAAACCTCCTCTTTTCAAAAAAAATGTACTCTGTGTTTTCAGAAACCATCGCTAGGTCGTCAAACGAATTCTACTTTATTCATGTTCATTGCACCAGGAAAACATATTGTCGTAGTAGGTTCCTCTACATTATGATCACATATAGCTTACACATTGACCGCCAAGACATTTTGACTGTAAAGTGGAGTGAGAGAGATAATATACAGGTTTGGTGAAATTTCGTATTTATTGATCTCCCACTCTCTCACAAAAAAAGAACACAGACGATGAAACGAACAGCTTCATACTTGGCTCGCACTTGCCTACACACTCAGTATGAGCGCCTGATACATTAGAAAAAAATTATCAAATTTTGCGAAAGAAACCCTGAAAGAGAAACCGTCTTTTGGTGAAATGCACCAGGAGACCATACTCAATAAGAAGGTACAAAGTATACATATTTCTTTAGCTTTAATTTAGAGACTGTAATGTATGTGGAAGTATGTTATTCACAGTTGTTCTCTTAGGCCACAAACACTCTTGTTTGATTTTTTTTCACAAGTCCATAAAAAAGGCTATCCATGTTAAGTTAACCCTTAATTCAACTTGATGGTGATGGTTCGTTTCGTTACTTTTGAGTTATGTACAAACGAAATGCCAAGGGGGTAGGTAGATCTTAAATATTTGTTGACAGTAAAAATTAATAGGTCTGTTTAATCTTTTTTGCTTTGTTTATATTCATGAAGTGTCACTATTTAGACATGTTAGAATGATAGTTTCATAATAAAAGGGATTAATCAATTTACTAGTTAGAAAAAGGAAAAGAAATTTTTAAAATTTTGGACACGCTTAGTAACTTGCTAAATATTTAGAAATTGCGACTTTGTAAAATGTTGAGGATTTAATAATAGGTTCTTTAAAATTGTTTGTCAGTTTCTTTACATTTTTGTGCCAATGACTTAAAATTATCGATATTTAATCACTCAAGGTGTATATTCCTGTTGTAATCTATCGTTACAAAGATAATTGCAAATGTCATCTCTGACAAAAAAGCCGCTTGCATGTTCGTGTAAGTGTAGTTGAATGTGGAATAAGCTGAGAAGGTAAGAGTATACAAAGCCATCCTTAAAATACCAGGCGATCATTCTGTAATATTTGAAGTGATTGCCTAGTGGTGATTAGTGCTTTGGACTGTCTTAATAGTTAGGTTATAGGTTATGAATAGGCTAAATCCCAGCTTGTGCAATCCAAAATTTTGTCACGGATACTGCCTCTTGAGAGGAATTTACAAATCCTCCCAGAGTAATAATTCTTGCCGTTCGGATTCGGCATAAGAACTTAAGGTCCTTTTCATCTCTGACATTATTCGCACACAGGAATAGTTGCGTTGTAAGTCACTAGGTTCTGATTCCCATAATTTAGCACTCTCTTTGTCTTTGTCCTTTTTCTCTTTCATATTTGTGTCTTTTATGTATAAGAGAAACTTAAGGACTGTCAATCCATCCATTAAAGACCGAAACGGTCAAAAATAATTCAGAAAGCGAATATGATATTAAATATTCAAGCATTTGCACTAAACATTAAAAGTTAGGAATTTTTGTGCAGAAATTAAGTTTTTTGTGAACAGTGAACAAAAAAATGAGCAACAGCAAGGAAAAGAAGAAAATGGGTTCATAAAATAAATCATCAGAGCGCATCCTAGCGAGTTCCATTGTCTCTGCGATAAAGTGAATGAAAATCTTTTTTTATACATTTTCAACCGCTGCTGGTTTTGATCGCGTTGTGCTTGAACAACAACGCGTTATTCGACAGAAGTCAGGGTAAGCAAAATTGTTTCCCGTTCCGTTAGAACTCGTTAATTTTGAGCAGGCTTTAAGTAAGGATTATTAAAATGTATGTTACTTTTACTTGGTTAGTCGTTTATAATATTGAACAAACTCTAAATGATAAGAATAGATAGTCCTACAAACTAACCTGTAACGTAACTAAGGGACCATATACATAGCTATCATTATTTTCCATCATTTAAACCAATCATTAGAACTTGTTTTTGACAGGTTGGTTATAGCTTTCATTGAAAATTTCTGCCATTAACCACAAATTTCCTGATTGGAATCATGTATTTCCTGATTGGAATCAGGTTTATAGATTAGAGGCGATCATTGAAAGGAAATTTGACAGGTGGGAAAACAAAGAAAATGCAACGTTCTCAGTGGAATGATTATGTTTTGAAATATGAAATCAACAATCAGCTGTTTCATCATTGAAAAAATAAATAGGAATTAAGGGACCGGTTATAGCTATCAGTAAAATTTTAAATTTTAGTTTTTGAATATGTTACATGAAGCAATAAGATGAATCATATATTCAAGTCCTTTTTTCAAAAAGAAACATTGCATTTAAAGTTTTATTTAATTTATAAATCCATTTTAATTTTTTTAATGATGAAATTTCATTTTACTGAACAGCTGACTGCCAAAAGCCAAACAAAAATCCATTTCAAGGAGGTTTTTGTATGAAATTTTATACTCACAGTTTAAGGCAGCTGCTTGCCGAATTTATAATTATTGAATATAAGAATGAAACAACAACAACTTGTGTGTGCTACCACCAAGTTCATAGGCTGGAGTTATAGCTATTTCACGGGGGCCAACCCGATCATCAGACTCCTTTAGTGGTGCTTAATCGCTTTTTGTTCAATTTAATTTTTGAAGAACTTTTGCCCGAGCTGGGCTTGAACAAGCGATCTAGCGTGTGAGGAGCTAGTGCACTACGCACTACGCCACCGCACCCACATGAAAGTTGTAAGCCAATTACAGGTTTTTTCGTTCTATCGTACTATACTGAACCGATTAGCATTTTTCTAAGCACACACAAGTAATTGTTGTTGTTTTATTCAGTTTCTTTCTATTATCTCCTCTCTTTTTCATAAGCCAACGATTTCGATTGGATTCGTATGAGGAGGGAGATGGGGCGAAAGAGTTGACACGGGTCAAGATTTTTTTTTAAATTTTTACAATTTTAAGGAGGTTTTTGTATGAAATTTTATACTCACAGTTTAAGGCAGCTGCTTGCCGAATTTATAATTATTGAATATAAGAATGAAACAACAACAACTTGTGTGTGCTACCACCAAGTTCATAGGCTGGAGTTATAGCTATTTCACGGGGGCCAACCCGATCATCAGACTCCTTTAGTGGTGCTTAATCGCTTTTTGTTCAATTTAATTTTTGAAGAACTTTTGCCCGAGCTGGGCTTGAACAAGCGATCTAGCGTGTGAGGAGCTAGTGCACTACGCACTACGCCACCGCACCCACATGAAAGTTGTAAGCCAATTACAGGTTTTTTCGTTCTATCGTACTATACTGAACCGATTAGCATTTTTCTAAGCACACACAAGTAATTGTTGTTGTTTTATTCAGTTTCTTTCTATTATCTCCTCTCTTTTTCATAAGCCAACGATTTCGATTGGATTCGTATGAGGAGGGAGATGGGGCGAAAGAGTTGACACGGGTCAAGATTTTTTTTTTTAAATTTTTACAATTTTAAGGAGGTTTTTGTATGAAATTTTATACTCACAGTTTAAGGCAGCTGCTTGCCGAATTTATAATTATTGAATATAAGAATGAAACAACAACAACTTGTGTGTGCTACCACCAAGTTCATAGGCTGGAGTTATAGCTATTTCACGGGGGCCAACCCGATCATCAGACTCCTTTAGTGGTGCTTAATCGCTTTTTGTTCAATTTAATTTTTGAAGAACTTTTGCCCGAGCTGGGCTTGAACAAGCGATCTAGCGTGTGAGGAGCTAGTGCACTACGCACTACGCCACCGCACCCACATGAAAGTTGTAAGCCAATTACAGGTTTTTTCGTTCTATCGTACTATACTGAACCGATTAGCATTTTTCTAAGCACACACAAGTAATTGTTGTTGTTTTATTCAGTTTCTTTCTATTATCTCCTCTCTTTTTCATAAGCCAACGATTTCGATTGGATTCGTATGAGGAGGGAGATGGGGCGAAAGAGTTGACACGGGTCAAGATTTTTTTTTTTAAATTTTTACAATTTTAAGGAGGTTTTTGTATGAAATTTTATACTCACAGTTTAAGGCAGCTGCTTGCCGAATTTATAATTATTGAATATAAGAATGAAACAACAACAACTTGTGTGTGCTACCACCAAGTTCATAGGCTGGAGTTATAGCTATTTCACGGGGGCCAACCCGATCATCAGACTCCTTTAGTGGTGCTTAATCGCTTTTTGTTCAATTTAATTTTTGAAGAACTTTTGCCCGAGCTGGGCTTGAACAAGCGATCTAGCGTGTGAGGAGCTAGTGCACTACGCACTACGCCACCGCACCCACATGAAAGTTGTAAGCCAATTACAGGTTTTTTCGTTCTATCGTACTATACTGAACCGATTAGCATTTTTCTAAGCACACACAAGTAATTGTTGTTGTTTTATTCAGTTTCTTTCTATTATCTCCTCTCTTTTTCATAAGCCAACGATTTCGATTGGATTCGTATGAGGAGGGAGATGGGGCGAAAGAGTTGACACGGGTCAAGATTTTTTTTTTAAATTTTTACAATTTTAAGGAGGTTTTTGTATGAAATTTTATACTCACAGTTTAAGGCAGCTGCTTGCCGAATTTATAATTATTGAATATAAGAATGAAACAACAACAACTTGTGTGTGCTACCACCAAGTTCATAGGCTGGAGTTATAGCTATTTCACGGGGGCCAACCCGATCATCAGACTCCTTTAGTGGTGCTTAATCGCTTTTTGTTCAATTTAATTTTTGAAGAACTTTTGCCCGAGCTGGGCTTGAACAAGCGATCTAGCGTGTGAGGAGCTAGTGCACTACGCACTACGCCACCGCACCCACATGAAAGTTGTAAGCCAATTACAGGTTTTTTCGTTCTATCGTACTATACTGAACCGATTAGCATTTTTCTAAGCACACACAAGTAATTGTTGTTGTTTTATTCAGTTTCTTTCTATTATCTCCTCTCTTTTTCATAAGCCAACGATTTCGATTGGATTCGTATGAGGAGGGAGATCCATTTCGTTTTACCTTTCGTGTTCCAATTTTTTACTGTCCCGATCACATCATTAAAAATTTGACTGATGAAAGCAACATTAACAGAATTTTCTAAAGCGCGAAGCCTCAAAGTAGCATTAAGTTTAATAAGGTAAATTTACTGATTGCTATAAACGCTCATCAGTAAAACATTTCAAAACCGGCCGCTTAAAGAAAAGTTGTGGGTTAAGTACTAGTTTTTTTAGTCGAAAAAATCTACAACTCATCTTTAATTTGATATCAACCGCTGATCACTTTTAAAATATTTTCAACGTTGAAAACCAATGATACTGGCCCTAATTAAATTTTCACGTATCCACAATTTTCTGCTACTTGATAATGAGTTAAAGTTAAAAACGGATTAAAAGTTCTTAAGGAATTGGAAATCAAAGTATACTAGTTATCAAAAATTTGAAGTTTAAGTAGAAGCTTGTAGAAAAATTGAGGTTTTTATGCATTTCTGACTAAAAGATCTCACAATGTTTTATTTCAAAAATTAGAGCTATACCTATAATGTGAAACAAAGGCGGTAAAACTTACCTTGGATATTTTATATAGGGTAATAAGAACTGCATTCCTTTCACCGTTGCGCTCATCTTCTTATCTCTGTGTTCTGGACTCTCATATCGTAAGCGGTGATCTTTAACCAAAGCATCTCGCATTGACTTCCAACGTTTGCGAACAGTTACTTCTGTTAAGAAATCAAAATTAAAATTGTATTCTTCAGACAAATTTTTCAGCGCCTTAACTTACTTATTATATCCTTTGTCCCTTCGCTCAGCTGTTCGTAGTTTGGAAAGAGCACAGCGTGTATTAACTCCCAAATCTTCTCTTTGTCTTTGATCGACGTATTCGAATATTCCGGCAAGTTTTTGTTGTATAACACTGGATATTTTTTCACCTCATTGATCAAGGTGAACGTTTCGATACATGAAGTTTTATCATATACATGCATCGCGTATCCTTCGTTATATGACGATGTCATTTCATTTAAACTTTTTCCAAAACTTTCGAAAATGTGCATTTAATTTAGTGTTTTGATGCGTTTAGCAAATTTTATGAGTATTTCAAAATTTTGCAATGCCTAAGCGATAAAAAGACAAGGCGACGCGGAGCGGACACGGCGTTCGACTGGGTTTCAAGTTTCACACACAACTAAACTAAAAGTGCTGAGTGAATCATTCTCCGCGCCAATAACACGCAAAAGACCAAGACGTAAAACGCCAGAGCGTCGCAGTCGTAGTCGCTGTCGCACACACCACCGCTGCTGGGTTTTTTTGGTTTTGGTCGGTTTCTCGGTCTCGATTCAAACGGTACACATGAACGTGAACATTCATAGCAACAAATTTAACAACAGTAGTAGCGTGATTTGTGTCAGGCTCAGGCATTGGCATGGCAGGCATACCTACCCAACAAAAAAGACAACAACAAAAAAAACACGCCGCGTACTAAGGAGGGGTGAAAACGACACGCCAGGCGTGTACCTATCTCACACACACAGCAAAAATCGATTTTTTCCGTGTATATATATTTGGCATTTAAGAGTGTGTAGGAAGTTCACGTGCAGTAAGCATTACCATCCGTCGCCTTCGCCGTCGCTCGTCTTCAGCTCTCACGTTCGCGTCGACTTGCGTCGCTTTAGCTAGCAGAGCAGCTATACATTTATAACTATGGTAGGTAGATGTACCCTACATTCAATATTTATTTCATAGAAATATTGTTCTATATGAGAACATTGAGGTTAAATAATATTTTATACAAAGTCTAACAGCTAGATGGTTTTTCTTCTTATTTTGTAGCTAGGTATGTAGGTAGCAATAGCACGTCTGTTTTGTATACCTATGTGTCTTGTGTCGTCGTTTAATAAGGGTGCAAGTGGTAACAGTGGGGGATGTTGGAAAACAATATGAAATGTTGTAGTAGGTTTGCGTGACTTGTTACGAAGTTTGTCGCTTGACGTTGACGGTCAGGCATAATTCATGCGAATAGAGAAGTCGTTGAGAGGGAAGTAAAGGGTGAGTAAGTGAGACTATACCTACAACAGCACACCGCTAACGTTAGCCAGCATCGTGTGAATTTACTTATTGCTTTCCTACTTTCCCCTTCCTGCCAGGTAGGAATACTTTTATATACCCAGGTACTTACTCAATTGAATATTTAGCTGCCTTTTGTCACAATCGTGGTTAGTTGCAACAACTCAAAGACCAATACCTTCCTACTAAGAATAATTTACGAAGGTTGATAGTATACTTAACAGAATATTGCCTTTTCTGCATTCGAATTTGAGAATGTCCTGGTAGCTATTATGTTATTAATTATTTACTTTATTTATTATCTTTTACCTAGCACTTAAGATACAAAAAAAAGATACCTACATATGTAATTATGATGTTTTTTAGTTAAATTTAATTATCAATAATTTATATTATAGGCAAAATAGCATAGGATATAATTTTTAAGAGAACATATTCTCTAACATCTAGGTTTTTGGTAGGTACCTACTCACCTTTCAAAGTGCCTGATTTGACTGTGAAAATCTTGATCTTAGGTTAGGTTGACGTTGTTATCCGTGATGGAGTAGGGCACAATTAGAACAGCTCTTGGCCCATTGTGACACCAAATCTTGTGGCATTCTTCTGAGCACAATGAAACCAAATCGAGGTCCTTACGAAATGTGCACACTAATAGTTATGTTAGTGTTTTTGAGATGGTCTTAACGTTTTTGAGCTAAAGTAGGGCATGTACAAAAAGGGTAAGGAACTGTTTCTTTCTTTCCCTCGTTCATACAGCTTCTGCAAAAGTCATTTGAAAATGTCAAAAAATCAAATGGGGTGGCGCAACAGTCCGTTGTGAACCAGGGCCTAGTGACTTACAACTCTCAACCATTCCTGTGTGCGAGTACTGTTGTCAGGAATGGAAGGGACCTACAATTTTAGGCTGAATCCGAACGGCTAATTTGAGAAAGCACTTTTTCATGACAAGAATTACTCTTGAAGGATTTGTCAATTCCTCGCAAGAGGCAGTACCCGCGAAAATTATTTCTTTAAATTAAGGTGGTACAGGCAGGGATTGAACCAAGACCCCTTGCATGACAGCCCAACGCACTAACCATCATGCCACGGGTACATGTCGCTTACGATAAAATGGCGGGAAGGGCACGATATAGCCTATAATGCTAAAAGGTTTTCTCCGCCAACGTAAGAAGTTTAGTATTCTTTCTGATCTGACTACAATTTAAAAAGCTTTTATTACTCCGAAACTTGATTGCAATTCTCATATTTGGGCAAGTGTATCAATAACCGAGCTAAGTCTCTTGGGCAGAATTCAAAAATGAAAAAGGTTTCATGTCTATCTTTGTTTTATTGCTATTTTAATAAACAATCTATAGTGAAATTGTTGCATGCCTTACCCTTACCCATACTTTTAGGAATACCGAGTCACCGCGTAACCCCAATTCGGACGTAGTGTGTACAGAGATTCCTTTTCTAGTCGCACTACACGAATGTGGTTTCTCCTTTTTTTCCTATCCCCCTTTCATAATTGCTCGCACTGTTGGAATCATCATAAGGGTATTTACATCCCTTTGAGTAAGCGCAAATGGTATATTTTCGTTAAACTATGAAGAAGTGAATTTTTTTCTTTAAGTTTATCAAAATTAACCAGATATTCCCCCCACACCAAAATTTTAGTTAACTTGACTAAATGATAATCTTATTGATGTGGTATATATGCCCATGTTAAAAGAAATTAGTTGGCGCAACAGTCCGTGGACAACTAGGGCCTAGTGACTTACAACTCTTAAGCATTCCCGTTTGCGAGTATTGTTTTTTAGGGATGGAGGGGGCCTTTAGTTTTTAAACCGAACGGATAATTTAAGAAAGCACTTTTTACGACAAGAATTACTCTTAGAGAATGTGTCAATTTCTCGCAAGCTGTAGAATCCGTAAAAAAACTTTAGATGTCACAAGCAGGGATTAAAGCCAAGACCTCTGGCATGACAGTTCAATTTTTAGATACCTTGTTGAACGAGTTGGATAGATTTATTGAGATAGCTGTCAAAAATAAAAACAACTTTCAGCTGTTCACAAAAAGCAGTGAGACATTTAAGTTTCGAAGTCAAAATTGTAAGATAAAACATTTACGTAATGGTTAATTGAACTGATTCGTCGGACGATGATCATTTGATAGGTGCTTTACAATTTAATAAATAAGAGATAACCTTAATCTGTAATCTATGTCAAATTTTGGATCTTGAGTAAGCAAAAAAGAATCAGCTGTTTTCTTAGATACCTACATACCCCAGAAATTCTTGGATACCTTTGGATTCCTTTTTTGACATCTCAGCTGTTTTTGACCAGCTGTTATTTTACGTGCAGAACACTATACAATAACAGCTGATGATGTTTTTGCATTCAACTAAAAGCTGAACTTTATTACTCTGTCAATTATTTAAAATGATATTTCCTTACAATACAAACTTCAAATCGTGATTGATTTCTAGCATTTCTGATAAGTTCATGAATTAAAGTTTGAGAAATTTGTACAACTAACGAAGTTGTCTTAGTCAAGATTTACGTTCAATGATTGCAATTGACTTCAAGTGAAGTCCCATGTTTTCTCTAAACCTGCCCAATATGACGTCGCCGTCGGCTTTTTTTTTCATAAACGTTTGTCTGTTGAGCTTGATGTTTAAAGTTTCTCAAACTATGATGTACACGTATCCAATGCTTTCCTAAATGTACATAATATTGATACGATTGTCTGATGATATATATTTCTTATTTCATTCTTGTGCATTCTTTTTATTCAGTCAAATAAAATTATTTATTAAATTAAAAAAAAATATGTAATGCATAAAACTACATTAATAAATTTATTCCTATTAATTTCATAATGTTGTGTTTTAAAAAGGTATATTTGTTTCTAGACAAAAATATTAATCTAAGCTGATGACATATTTGTAGTATATTAAAAATGTGTAACTTTACTTCTTAACGCTAAATCCTAAATACATAATATTAAAAAATAAAAAAAATTAAAAAAACAACGATTTTAATCGCTTTCCTTAGCCTTATTTGACCTTGGCAAAACGAGTTTGACCTGAAATGGATTTTTGTTACCGATAACATAAATATACAATTACAAAAAAATAAAAAGAAATTAAATTAAAACCGAGTTGTAAAAAGTGTGCGAACGATTAATATTCATAATTATTATTATGCATAATCAAATAAAATATGTATGTCTATGTATGTATATAGAAAGAGGTGGGAACAGTACAAGAGAGGAATAAAAAATACAAATCACAAGAGTAAAATATAGGACATGTTTTTCTTTTTTTGTTTTTAGTTTAGCTTATAGGGTATAGTTTATATCACATAGGCTTTTCTTATGATGTTTATGTTCCCGCATCTTCTAATCAATCATTTGCACAATACATTTTGAGCTCCGAGTAGCCACATGGACGTCGGCAGCATTCGTGTATCGAACCATTGCCTGTTAAGGGCTGGAAAAAATCCTCTGGAATAAGTCTCCGTAGCAACGCTGATTCGTGGTACATTCTTGAAGATAATGGACCACCAATGGATTCAGCTGGAAATAAACAACAACAACAAATTGATTAAACTTTAATTTTGTATATGTTATTTTAACTTTGTTTAAAGTTGATTTTTACTATTTTTTGTTATCAATACAAAAATTACATTGGAAAGAAAAAAAAAATGTTTGTACATTCAACTGAACAGTGAATAAAAAGAATGTTGTTTTTTTTCTCTTCATAAACCAGTCAAGGACATTCTTCCTTAAAAACTGATGTTGAGTGTTCTAAATTCTGGAGATGTGGATATGCTGTTAACCGAATTTTAAGAGAGTTTATATAAATATTTCGTCGTATCACTTAGGGGTTGCAAAATTCATTGAACCAAATTTCATGGTTTTATTAACCCAAGTGTTGAGCTAGCTATAAGGATTCCATTCATAGTTGATATGCACCCATTATATTATATGTATGTAATGTACCTACACATAAATAAAATATGTACATGTATGTATGTGTCAGGAAATTAAGAATTACAAATATACAAAGGTGCATTCATAGGTTATGGAGAAGAAAAAAGGGGGAAACTAGAGAGAAGAATTTTATGGTTTAAAGTGATCCCTGAATGGTTGAGATTTGTAAGTCACTAAGGCTTTAGATCTTAATGGACTATTGCTTCACCTAATTTATTTTTTATTTATTTAAAGTGAACACATTATTAGATGAGTGGGATTTTGCTTTGGGATAAAAAGCAATATGGTACAAAAGCCCTCTCTCGAACAACCAAAGGTCGCTATATTCGACTCGTGTAATACGGTGCAGAAGATTGGACTATGCCAAAAGCGGATGAAAGCTCTTTGGGTAGTTTCGAGAGAAAAGTTCTTCCTGTAATCTATGGTCCTGTATACACACGAGGGTTGCTAATTATATTTCTGGCCTCATAATGAAAAAACAAAGAATTACGATTAAAATTTGTTTTATTGTTTTTCAAAATATTCTCCATGAAAAGCAATAAACTTTTGCAAGCGTTTGAACCAATTTTCGAAGCACTTTTTCAACTCCGATTGAGGTAACTCCAAAACATAATTTTTGAATGCATCAACGGCTTCTTCACGAGTCGAACAACGGTGTCCACGCATTTTTTTTTTAATGTGCGGAAATAAAAATAAAACCTCTTCCGCGAACAACTATTGTTGGATTTGGTTCATCTTTGAGGACCCATTCGGTCGATTGCTGTTTTGTTTCGGGCTCATACGCATAGATCCATGATTCGTCACCTGTGTAGTGTGTAGATATTATACACAGCCTTTGATGCACCTTGACCGTATTTGTTCACCATTTCCTTGCACCAATCGATACGAGCCTTCCTTTGAGCGTATTTCAGATTATGCGGGGTCCAATGCGAACAAATCTTTTTCATTGCCAAATCTAACAAAAATCTAACTTAAATGAAACATGTTCTGTAGAAGGTTATGGTCAAAAATGTCAAACTTTCCGTTAAAAATGTCAGATGGAGCCTGGCAAGACTTTCTGTTACCTAGGCTAGGCTAAAAAATATGAGTATAGCAACCATCAAAGAAGGTGAGTGGAGGAACATGGGATGACGAGCTGTACGAGTTGCACAGTGGCTTAGACTAAGCCAAAAGGAAAAAAGTCATACGCCTCAAATGGCTGAGCTATAAAGAGCCCATGGAAACCAATGCTCCAGCCCTGAAAGTCTCCGGATCCATAGCCACAGCACAGGACTGCGCACTAGTAGATGAAGGCCGCGGATCAGTTATAAAAAAAGTTGCCGGTTACTTGAACAGGCAAAATATGTAAATTATAATTTGTTTCATAAAAGAATTTTTAATACAAATTTGTTGAAACATTTCCGGAGATTGTGGAAAAATACTTGACAATTCATTGTCATGAAAATTTTTCATTAAACGAAAAAATGACAGTTGTCAGGTATTTCTCTACAACTCTACAAAATAAAATATATAAACAGATTTTGACATGTCACCTGTAGTAATTGTCAATGTTTATGGAATAGGTACCAGGTGGCCGAAAACTAGAATACAAACTGCCAAACCAAATGTGTTCTCATTTGTAATTATTGAAATAAGTTTCGTGATATACTTAATTATTTTATGTTCCTTACCCCTTTACCTTCACTTTAACAATAAAACGATTTAAAGCTTTTGGCAGGTTATTTCTTTTCTGTATCCGGCCGTAAGAACTATTTACCTAGGTGTTAAGGGCCTTGCACATGAGAGCGAACAACGAATGGACGAAAAACCATGATTTTACAAATTTCAGAAAGTCAATTTCAAACAAAAACACGTTTTAATTATTAGAAACCAATTGGCACTAATGTTAGGATAAAAAAATTACAACGTATAAAAAGTTCGAGAGCACCATAACCTCAAAAATATGCCACTCTTGTTTTGTTTTTTGTGTGAAAGATGATGGTTAAGGGAAATATGAAGAAAAGGGTAATTTAATTCGTCGCTATCTGCGAATAGAAATAAAGCACATGTGAAACAAAAGTCAAAATATGCGAACGTCCAAACCACAGTTCGTAGTTCGAAGCTTACGTGCAAGATGCTATATGGGGGTAGCAAAAATAAAAGTGTGATGCGTGATCTTATTTAGCCAATAGCCTTCCTCAATAAATGGATTAATCCAATTGGTAAAGTAGTTCCTGAGATAAGGGCGTTCAAACAAGCAAACAAACTCTTAAGCTTTTTAAAATAAGTATGAATAATAAATTTAAACATTTCATAATGCTTACGGTAACCACTGAATTTAAATCTAATTTTAAATATAAAGAAATGACCGGCCACATAATTTAATAAAACAGATTAGTTAAATAAATTTAATTTATTTATATGATAACTTTAATACAGTTAGTATACCCAAATGACTTTAGTCTTGTAAAACTCGAAACTGCTGTTAAGGCTTAAAATTCAAAAATATTTTATTATCTAAAAAATGCATGTATACTTACGAAATTTTTTTGAAAACGAATAAAATTTGCCGCCACAAATCAGTTGTAGTGCGTCCGACAAGGAACTACTGCAATAGATCTTAAATTCAATATTCTTATGATCATTACAAGAATACATAGGAATTTCACTAAACGTATATACAATGGTAGCGAAGACCAAGAAAACATTAAGTGTCGCTAGAGAAAAGTACATCTGAAAAAAAAAAACAAATTAAATATTTAGTTTATTTATGATAATATTTTATTTAAAAAACAAGAGAGCAAAATTCACATACATTTAATATTTATTAAGTTAATGCAAGGTTTAAAAATTAATCCAAAAATCAAGAGTGCTGCAATTATTATCTACAATTTGTTCGAAAGTAATTGAATTTGAGGGTACTTCTTTTCGGAAGCACAGGAAGCACAAAAATGGCGTTCAAAACTAATACCCTATTCTTTTCAAAATGATACTCGAAAAAAGAACGAATAAGCAACATTAGACAGATTAAATGCTGTTTACATCTTAAAAGTATAATTTAAATGACCATTGTAAATATTGTCATCGAAATTTAAGAATTCAATAACAAATTTGGTGTGATAAAAGTATTTTTGAACGCGATAATAAAATCAATAACAAAGATGGTTTCCCACACTAGGTACATAGGTATATAATTTTAAATGTAACAAAAAAACAAAGCATTACCGCGATTCGACTGGAAAAAACTGGTCACTAAAACAGGACAACAACTGAAAAATGATAATTTTTGGGAAAAGGACCACAATGAATTTGTTGATATGAAGATAAACAAAAACATTCTGAAAGTACCCTTATACATACAATTCTATCCCAATTACTCGAAAACTATAGTTTTCAAACTAAAATTGTGGATGTACTTCACAGTATAGTCTTCACAAAATTAAGAATATGTAAATTTATTTCGTAAAACTCGTAGATTTTAAGGACACCGGTCAATATATTTTGTTTGGAGGTAGCATTGATATTTGTTCATACATAATAATTAAAAACAATTATTTTTTGGATGGGGAAATTTTAGTTCTTGTGTAGGTTTGGAAAAGTATTTCCCATTTTGTGAAAAGCCAAATTTCTCAATTTGCCTACGGCACCGCTCTAAAACTTATGAGTAACACCGATCGAAATTAAGTATTTTTTCTGTCGTACAGACTAAACAATACTTCAAAGGATTAAATTTCCTGAATTCGAATCTTACCTTTAAGTTTTTCTATTTCAACACAACGTGTTCACTCCTTGACGTAAACATGACGTCAAAATCTATTCCAAGGGTGTCACGTCGTGTAATTGTCAAAGAAAAATGTTGTTAGCGCTTTGAGTCTTGAGTGCATTGAAGCTCACGCTGATACACATTTTTGAGTGAATGAATATTAACTATTTCCTGTGATCGTGTAATGGTGCGAGTAAATGGTATTGGGACACGATGACTCGTTTTTGGGACGGTGTCGGCCATCGGAATGACGCATATTTTAAAGGAAATCATGTACATAGGTTGTTAGATTGTTTTGTAATTTAATTTGAAAATGCAGGTGAGTTTAATATTATTTAAAAGAGTGAGTTCAGTATGTAACGAGTTTCAGTTCTGTTCAGTAAATATTTCAGGAATAATAGCTTTAATAAAGCTAGAAGGTCCAAATAATGTATTCTTTGAATTTTAATAATAACAATTGGGACAGCGATTAACCCTGTGTGTCGAAAATCTTCCAAATGTCTTTTTGTCCATCAAACTCAAGTTTGATTCAAAATCCAAGTATTTGTGATCAGATGGAATCAATGATTGGCGCCAGTTATAGCTATCATTGAAATCGATCCGGAAAATTGTTTGAATCGATATTTTAAGGTTAATACTAAATTAATACGACAAATTCGCATTGACTCTCATAGCGTCAACGAATTTTTTGGACCATTATGGACGGTGAGTATCTATAGTGAGTTAGTCAGTCAACGTTTTACGAATTGACATTGTCAATTTTGATTTTTTGCTGACCTCAGAGAAACAACGCGTTGACGTTTACGTTGACCGTGTGATTGTAGATTTTTCGCTACAGTTATAGGCCTTAATAGCTGAAACACAAACACACTTCAGGTTCGGTTTTGTGTGCGTTACGATTGGAATGACATTTCTAATATGACATTTCTAAAATGATACTTCTGTCTTTAGCAGCAGTTATTTTTTCTCAAAAGTATGTTTTGATTTTTCGTGCAGTAAAAGATATGAATTTTTAAATCGAAAAAATTGAATTTATCGCGGAAGTAGCTTACACAGCCTATCATGGGTATGTTCAGCTCATGGAGCAAGAAGAAGCGCAGAATTAGAGATGTTGGTGGGTCCGGGCGGTCAATCTACGAAGTTCATCAATCTATTTTTCTAAATTGCTTTACATTACGTTCTTTTCTTTACGATTGTCAAACGAAACGTGAGGTCAAAGCTTCATTGTGATAGCATAGCGTAAACGTCAGGCGAAGCTGAAGAGTGTTTATGTTTCAGCCACAACTCATCTCAAACTCAATAAGATCATGAACATGAGGACCTGCTTCGAGATTGCTTTGAATGACATTTCTAATATGACATTTCTAAAATGATACTTCTTGTCTTTAGCAGCTGTTATTTTGAATTATGTAGAGAATGTAAGGTAAGAACAAATCCTTTAAAACGTCTTATTTTTGACACTAAAGAACATCAAGTAGCTCTTTTAGAAATTGAGGCAGGTTAGGTTAGGTTAACTGCGGATTTAGAATCCACACACTTAGGCCAAGAGAAAGGCCCATTGTGATACCACATGAATCTAGAGAATTACTTCTAACTAGTAGAACCATTTTGAGCTTTTTATAAAGCGAAGAAGATATTTAATATCCTTTTTAGCTAGTTCGCTGGGATTATTAAAAGAGTAGTCCCCTAGATGAAGTTTGCGTCTGAGTGAAAGAGCAGGGCAAGTGCATAAGAGATGAGAGATTGTTTCCTCTTCTTCTTCGTCCATGCAGCTCCTACAGAAGTCATTTGAGGCTACGCCAAGTCGTATTGCGTGTCTGTCGATAAGACAGTGTCCTGTAAGGACACCTATTAGGGAGCTAATATGAAGTCTGCTTTGAGATAACAAGTCTTTAGTCAAGAAATTGAGGCAGACTCAACACACATTTATGTTGGCACGTTTTTATGGTTGAATTGTTTGTAGTTATTTTATCTATTCCGTGTCTGAGCGATTGATACTCCCTCTCTCTATTAGATTTCCGCTTTAATATTTCAAACTCAAATTTCGGCCATGAAATTGCTTTTTAAAATTAAGAAAAATATAAGCAAACAAACAAATAAACAAAAAACAAAAGACCCATAAAAATACAATGACAACAAACAATATACTCGTACTATAATTTTTTAATCGCACATTTTAAAGTAGAAGACTTGTTGAAAAAATATTAATTTCGAAATGCGACTTGACTTAACGCGAAGCGGAGTATATTGTTTTCGTCGCTAACGCTTTGCTTCGTTATCATATAGGCCAACCATTAACAAACCATCAGAAAACATATATTTATATTATGCGATTTAATTTATAAAGGGTTTAAAAATAACTCATTGTTATGTTCTTATTTTTGTTTGTTTATAATCTCTTGGACCTTTTTTCTGCATCTCACACAAATATAATATATGAACGGAACGAATGCAAAGTGAGGGTGTATGTTTTTTGTGTGTTTAGGTATGTGTGGTGAGCTATAGAAATATAACATCGATGATAATGACTTTCTGATTTTAATTTTAATTTGTTTATTAATGGATCGTGTTTTTGTTTAAACTTCGGAATATTATTTTAACTTCAAAATAGAATGTACATTGTATGTACTGTACAGACAAGACAAGACATAAAGCACTAAACTAGCGGGAAAGAGGAAACTATCTCTTTTTTTGTTATCTTTTTCTCTTAATTATAAACTAACCTCGAAATTAAGAGGCAAATGAACTTGATACTCATGCATGCATATTGTTGAAAATGATAAGGGCGTGCGAAAAAATATTTCTGACAGCTACCTTCTGGCAACTTAAGTGAATATCTTAAACAAACAAACAAATAATATTTATTACCATAATTTATGTTTATTGATTCTATAGTCCGTAAACTACACATGCATGCATATAAATACCGCTTGTCGCTTTATTTTAACAAATGAGCTACGGCCGCAAATAGTATAATTTAATGAATTTGTACTCTATTTGGAATAAATAGCACCTTGCTCAGAAATAAGTAACTTGTTAAATATTCAAATTACAAATAATCGATTAGCAAGAAAACACATTACGGACGTATGTAAATATGTAGGTAAATATGTGCATTTTTGAACATATGTATGTGCACGTTTGAAAACCGGTATTTTAGAGAAACAGGTGTCATAAATTTAAACAAAATTATTGTTTGCTAACCTTTAGTTTACAATATTTACTTTAATCTGTAAAAAAATAAATTTAAAACTTGCAGATTTGGGATTGTCATTCGTATAGTAAATGAGTAAAGAGAATTTATTCCAATCAATACTCCAGCTACTCGTATAAAGCAGAACAACAAACATATAGTCAACATTTATTATAAAACGTTTGCTTCCAGCATTCCCAAAATTGATTTAGATTTTCTTGTAGCTTCTTATAAACCTTGATAATGTTAAAAATTTGAAAAATGTTAACATTATCAGCATAGATAAGTGATATTGAATCATTTAAAACAGAAGGAAGATCATAAATGAGTAAAATAAAAAAGCAATGGATCAAGTAGGCTCCCTTGAGGTAAACCAGAATTGACTTCAATTGACATGAAGTGTTACTCCTAATCATCTATTTATATTTAATGGCTGCGTTCAATCTCAGACAAATAGGGTATACGGATACCTTTTTGTTAGTGTTTTACGTGTAAAAATAACAGTATCTGACAGAACAGCTGATTCAACACATGGTTGAATTTCAAGAAACTTGTTGTTACGCACCTATCAATTCATCATCGTCCGACGAATCAGTTGAATTATCCATTAAATATTTTATCTTACAACAATTTTGACTTCGAAACTTGAATGTTACTCTGCTTTTTGTGAACAGCAGTTGTTTTTATTTTTTGACAGCTATCTCAATCCAGCTATCCAAATCTAAAAATCCACCTATCGAAGATACCCTATCCAACACGATATTGAACGCAGCCCATATATAACGAAACGGTAGTTAAGGCCAGTTTTACTTAATTTATTAAAAAGAATTTCTTGACTTAGTTTTTCAAAAGCCTTGCTGAAGACTTTAAAGGTGCAATTGACTTGACAGAGTTTTTTGAAAGTATTCAAACAAAATAGTAGAGAATTGTGTTAAATTAGGAGTTGTAGATTTTTTTCACAAGCCCATGTTGATTTTGACATACAACAGAAGAACAATTAAAAGAAATTAAGGCGCATGAAAGAGGATTCAGACAATTTGGGAGCAGCAGACAATTTTGCTTTAGGACTTGTTGCTTTGAATCTGGCAATACTTTTTTTCAAAATTGGTCTTTTTGACAGCTGTCACTTTATGTATGCTCGGTTGAAAAGTGTTTTTAAATTAAATTTATGTGGATTTATGTGTTTAATATCTTTTTGAAAATTACTTTAAGAACCCGTCTAATGGAATATTACATTGAATTTTACTGTATGAAGTATAAATACTGCAGGTTAAATTAACAGAGGACTTCGAAAATCATACCATTTAACATGTACTTAAAATGTTTTGTATTTACAAAGTATGAAAACTCTATTATCAATAATGACTTTTCTCTCAAATCACTCTTTCTTATCAAAAAACATTTTTAAAATCGTATTTGAATGATATGGGTGCTACATTACACCGCACATACCATATGGTTCCAATAAAAAAACATATGTGTTACGTGTCACCGGACACATGCCTCGAGCCGAATGAACCAGATCGTGGGGTTTTTTGAGTCTATTTACATAAGCAAATAAGCCACTATCAATTTATGATGAGAATTGGGCCGTCTTTGAATACGTGTCGCTATTCACACATTATTACTTCAAATCATGGTAAATATTCAAACTATGTAATAGTTTCATATACTATTCAATTCACTACATAATGCTTTTGAAATATTCTTTTAAATTATCATTAAATTGTCCTTTGAGTACTTAAGTCTCATATATTGGAAATGATCATCTCATTAATTCAGTAATAATAATTTATATTACAATCCGCATCGGGAAAGAGTTGTTTTTATAAACGTATTAAACTCCTTTTGCTCAAGGAGTTAATTTGGAATATCCCATGTTTTTTCTTATCTTACGGGTGTTTTTTTACAAGTGTGGTTTCCAATCTGATTATATTCTTTTTGGAGTTGGCCTTTTTGACAGATGTCACTGAATTTATTTTCAGTTTGGCTTGCCACGCTGGGCTAACATTTTGTTGGATTATGTAAAGTCACTTGTTTTAGCAGATAAGCCCGAGACGTTTGACGCCTTGAATATACGCGGCGGTATCATAACCGAATATATTTGTTATATATTATTTATATTTTATACTTTCTTGAAAACCACACGTCTAAAACAACGCCCTTTAAAAAAGACTGAATTTCAAAAGACCAACATTTCGCTCCGTTCAACTATTTTATATTTCTAATTCATGTTATAGTGATATGATATATTATTAGAAACTGACAAAAATATTGCTGGACCTGAGAAAAATAATCCCACGATTAATTAAAAATTCATATTAAATGTTGTCTTTACATTTTGTTGATTTAAATTTTCTGTCCAGGGTGTAAGAAAACTTCTAGTTGCTTATATTAATGGAACACCTCTAAACATTTAGACCTGTTCGTTTGATTTCTAGTTCGGATTTTTTTGAACTCTCAAAACTGAAACCTTTTCTTAAATATTCCGAATTCTTTTTAACTATACAAAAAATATCATTTTTTTTAAATTTTGGCCTTTGGGAGGTTAACGGATACATTATAAAATGTTAAGACTAAATTTTATGGAAATTGGAAATGTTGAATTTTTTATTTCACGTGTGTTTTTATTATTTTTTAATTCAAAAATCTATTTTCACTTACCTCTGCTGATAATATGTTCCTTTATCCGAAGGACTATTTTCCGCCAGCAATTATGAACCGAGCCTGTGAACATAATTTTTTTTGCGTCAATAACGTCAAGTGGTATCTTTTTGGGACTTTTCTTTTTTTTTAACGAACAAATAACGAACGAACTAATTTGCTCAGAAAATATGATTTTTCTTTTGTTTACAATCGCTTTAAAATTCACATCTTTCCAATTTTTTTTTAAATAAATATGTTTTTGGTTTTTAAACCTTTAGTAGATGTATTTTGTTTTACGTTACGCGCAGCGTTATTCGTTACGACAAATATTGAAAAACATTGACATCCATACGTAATGCCTATTCGGTACAGATTGATGTCTTAAGACGAGAAGGACCGTGTATACCACTGCCACTGATAACAACAAAACCGCAGTGATTTCGTTGTTTCATTCACATTCTGTGATACTATAATTATGTACAATTATATTTGAAAAACATAAAAATCTATTATAAGAACACTATGCTAAATATAAATTCCCACGCACTTAAAAACAAATTACTGCACATGACACGCTTTTCTCGATTAGATTTTGTTTTATAAATAAAAATAAATTGTTTTGATTTGAATATAAAATATTTTCAGAGCGACTTGTTGTTTGTTGCACAGCCAAATATGAAAAGAAACATACAGCAGTTCATCACACACTCAACGCATCTCACTTTAAAATTCCCATTTCCCACACGATATTTTTGTTTTTGTTTTTCAACTATACACACACCACTCACCACTTCACCAGTATCAACATCAATATACTCGTACACCCTGCCGTCTAGCGTCTGCCAGATTGACAGCAGTACAATAATAGCCCGGACAGGGACAGAGGCCGTTCAGTCAGACAAAAGAAAAAAACAAAAAATAGAACAGAATCTACAAAAACCGAAACGAAGCAAAGCAAAGAATTAAACCTAAATAAATTGAACTGGTATATCCCAGGCAGGCGTGGAAAGAATAAGAAAAAGAAATATTCGAACAATGACAAGCCAGAGCCAGCCCATTCAAAACTGTCAGAATTACAAAAGTAAATAGGTATAATAATATTTTCTGCTCCGATTTCGATTTCGAACCGAATAACTGATGCGATGCGCCTACGTAACGTTGCCCCTGCCACTACGATCGATGGGAGGCTGAGACCACTCAGTCAAATGCTGATCAGTGATCACTAACAGGCGGTCAACACTTTTCTTATCAATGTTAAATTTTTCCAATTGTGTTGATTTATTTTGTTCGTTTTTCAAAAATAAGAAAAAGCTATTGACAACAACAATCTTTTAAAACAAGTGTAATTTCATTACACTAGTGTATTCTTGCAATTACACCTAACTGTCAAAACAAAATGACAGTTCTAGTCTTTCAAGTGATAACTGTATTTTTAAATGATGGCCATCATCTGAGAGAGCATTAAAAACATGTGCTTTACAGTGAATCTTTAAATAAAACAATGATTTTCAATCAAAACTGATTTAATATTAATTTCAAACAAAGCTGACGTCAGTTTTGTTCGATATTTTATGCGCTGGCCATTACAATGTAGTATTGTATATGTATGCAGTGTACACACGAACACAGCCACTGTCATGTAATCTGTGAAACCGTATCAGATATTTCGAAAACATATGAGGAAAAGGTCAACAAGTTTAAAAATAAATATAGAAATATATTAATCTACTTTCGAACAAAAGTTAAAAATGTACCAAATTTATGTAGGAGCATGTTATTTCTAGAAAAATGGTTTCCATAGTTTTTGTTTTATTTTATTTTATTTTTGTGGAAAGAAACAAAAAACATGTGTGACTTATCAGCAAAGTATTATTTGACACAATCATAGTTGATAACTTGACAAAAGAGGTTCATGTTTATTGTTTAACCTCCAGACAATAAGACTATTTTTGTATATGCACATAATGTACGAGTATGTATACATAAATAAAACTTCCTTTTTTAATTTTTAGATTTCGGGCTTAGACGAAAACAACATACATATATATGTATATAAGTTTTAGGGGACACTTGTATGTAGCTATCATAGGAACTTATTATTGATAGCTTACAATCAAGTTCTAATGGTGTAATGGCGCCAAGAAGTTTTCAAAAGTTAGAGAAGAGTATACTATTTTAGGTATTCATATGTCTCGGCTTTCTAAGAAGTATATCGAATTTAATTTGTGAACGCAACCCTTTTTTATAATCATTGAACTGTCATTTTCAATTGATTTAGTCAGCTCAACGTTTTTTCATCGTAAATTCGAAGAAATCCGTGGGCATTAACACCAATTTTTGGTCGTGAATATGCAGGCAATGTCAAGTTTAGTGCCAAATAGTTTTGTAATGTTGCTGTGTCAGTTTGCGGAAGTGTCAAAAATATCGCTAAAGTTCACACGATCCAAATCAGTGAATTTAAATTCATCAGCGTTCTCAGGAATTGGACATCGCTCAGAACACATTATGGCTTTTTTGCGTAAGGATCTTGGTTTACACCCATACAAGATCAAGCATCAATAATTGAAACAGATTGACTATTTGGAGCGAAGATTGGGCAAGCTGTCAAGTAAATATTTATTGGAAAACCTGATACTAGCACTAGCTTTCATTTACTTACATTCTTTTGGTTTCGAATCCAGTCATATTTTTCCAATTTTATTGGCAAATATTCATATAACTTTTGGAATCTACCCAATAAAATAAAATCAATATGTCACACAGTTTTCAATTTTAATTTCGAAAAACTTCACGTTTATTTCTCAATGAAAATCGTACTTTCATAAGTATTCCAAAGTTTTCATCATATATCATACTCTTCTATATATGTACATATGACCAATAAAAAAGCGTCAAATAAAGTCGAACACTTATCAACAGAGAAAAGTTCCTCTCAATACTGGCGCCACCACACGTCAAATTTGTATTGATACGACGCGACGACGCAACTGTCCTAGATAGTCCGTCTTCATAATTCAGTCGGTAAAGAAGTATTCCTTGGAAGCTGAAACAATTTATAAATTGTGTTGCTTTATCTTGTTGTTTTCTTGGTTTAACACATCAGTAATAATAATAGTCGAAGGATATTTTGACAAGTTTTAATACCTATAATTCATTAAGCATGTGGATGTTCATTCATGCCACAAAACAGGGTCATTGAAAGGTTTAATAGAATAAATCAACACCCAAGATAACAACATTTAAGATGCATGACTTGGTTTTAAGTACCTACTTGACTTTATGGCTTGAGGCTATTTGAGCGTTAGGATATGATTTAAAGTGATCAAAATTATGTTTCATTTTGAATAACCCGCTATTCACTTTGAGGTTGTCATAATTTGACATTTGACAAGTAAAAAGTTTGCTATAAAAATGAGCTATTTGCCAGACAAGCAACAACTAAATACAATTTTACGGCCACGTGAAACACGAATGTTTTCTTGAACATATCGAGATCATGCGAGCGCGAAAGTGCAAATTGGTGCTACAACTCTATCTGTGGGGTCGTTAGGTCTTGTTTATGATTCATGCCTCTGCATCACACTACTGGGAAGATGTTGATAAGTGATTTAAGGGACAGGGTTTTTACTAGCGAAAACTTCAAAATGATTCCAAAATATCTTTTAACATTACCAAGACAAAATATTGAGAGTAAAAACATGAAACCGTCATAAAAAATGACGGCATTTTAACAAAAAATTAAACAAAATATTACATTGTGTTTGATAAGAACTCTTTCAGACACTTTAACTTTTTTTCGTTAACATCTATTACGTTAGCAGTGTTTCTAATCAAACACAATTACAAAGCTGTCCAATTTTGTAATTATTCTTTTAACTATTTTCGTTTTTCCATTGATTCGAAGTTTTAGTTGTTTGGATTGAGTCTTGTCACACAGTTCGTTGAAAAATCTTAATTTTTGGAGACATTTGGTTCCCTATTCAGAAATAGTTCCACATCAAAATTGAATCAAAATTAAAGTAGAAACGAGTTACACAACAAGGCACTAAGATTTTAGCTTAAGAAAATTCGTGTTCCAAAAGATGACATTCTATAAGGATGCTTGATCCAGGGGTGGAATCGGGTAAGGTGATTTGGGATAGGTGACAGTCACAATCAACAAATTCGGTCTGTGTAAGGTGATATTCACCGGTGACAATCACGATTTGGTGACAGCTCTTGAGTTGTCACTTTCATTCGAAATTGATTTTTATTTTTAGTTTCTGAAATTTCAAGACAATATGAATGTGTTTGTGCCTTTGATTTCAACCTTTGAAAATGAAAATATTGATCGATTATAGAAATGTTTTTATTATTATTATTTTTTAAACCCTTATAAAACTAGACAACACAAATCTATTTACGGGCAGACACAAACGGTAGTAAATGCCCACGTTCGCGATTGATTCACATATGCTATTGTTCAGATTCCTTTGAGTTGTTATTGCGACAGCTGTGTTTTTACATAGTATTACAACAACACACACTTATCCGGATAGCTTCAGATCGGTTTTTGAATACAACCACTGAAATTGTAACAAACGTCAGTAAATTTCTTTTAAAGTGATACCAAATTCTAAACAAAATTTGGTGATTACCTTACACAGACGCAAAAATTAGTTTGATCACTTTTTATGATCATAAAGGTGACAATCAAAAATCACCTTAGCCGATTCCACCCCAGATCTTCTTAATCGTATGTTTATATAATAGAAACTGCAAACTATCTACGTAAAATAATAAAACGACTTAATTTACAATAAAACAAAATAAGATATGAAGGATATGAAGAAAATACATAAGGACTGTTATTATTTAATATAGTTTTTTTTTTCTCTACCAAACAAATACTTGACCCATAAAGTAATTTAAAAATAATTATATTATGAATCAGTTAAACCAATATCTCCGAAAAATCAAAACAAGTTCCAAGTCCATTAACTACGAGTACATATGTACAATTAAAAAGCATGAAAATAATAGAACATTATGTCTCCCTTGATAGTAAATTTATTATCATTCACAAATAAAAACAGCAACACAACACAATAATATTATTTTAGTCCGAAAAAAGTAAACACAAGATTCAAAACAATCTTTTAATGTGTTTGTTTAAAACAGCTGTGATTTGCCCGATTTACCGATAGGAGAAGTAAGCACGGTACAGTGTAAAAATAACAGCTATGTTGATTATTACTGGCCTTAAACTAAAAACAAGCTTAGGAAGTGCTTCAATTTGTTAAACGAAGAGCTTAAAAAGTAAAAATAAAACACATTTTATATATAAAGGGAAACATGGCTTTGGTAATGTTTAAATATATTTCATTTTTTATAACTACAAAGAGAAATCAAGGTCTCTCAAAAACGACTTAGACTATTTTGATGGAATTGAGAATATACGAATTTTCAATGACGTAGGAATTTCATACTTTTACAATATAGTTCCTCTTTAAATATCCAAAAAAAAATTAATTTTTGTCATCCATCGACGATACAAAAGATTTGTAAGTGCTTCGAAACAAGGCTTGAAAAAATCTCATACAAAGTTTGTCTCCTGAAGATCTTTCTCCAATTATTTATATACTTAATCTCTTATGTATATGAAAACTTCTGTTAAGCTTGACTGTTAAGGATTTTGGAGATTCTTTAATAATACAAAAGGGAAGTCTAATGGCTAACCATTAAACTTTTCTTATAATAAAGATAAAATTTTCAGAAAAATCCAATATTTCATTGACACTCTCGTGAAAAATTGGAATTATTCCCTATGCTGTCCCGAGAATTCTTCTTCTTCTTCTTAAGGTGGCGCTACAATCCTATGTGAACTAGGGCCTCACCCAATAAATTTCTCCATCTAGCACGGTCCCTAAATAGATGTCTCTAGTTTCGAGCTTCATAAGTTGGGTGAGGTCACTTTCCACTTGTGCGCGGCACCTGATTTGCGGTCTTCCTCTACTGCCCTGTCCTGTGGGTGTTGATTCGAAGACTTTCTGGGCTGGAACATTGGATTCCATGCGCTCTACGTGACATAGTCATCTTAGTCGTTGGACTTTTACCCTTCTTGCTAAGTCTACGTCGCTGTACAGCCCGTACAGATCGTAGTTCCATCTTCTCCTCCACTCCCCTTCGATGCATACGGGACCGTAGATCACACAAAGAAGAAGATTCTCTCGAAACGACTCAAGGTGCTTTCATCCGCTTTTGTCATAGTCCATGCTTCTGCACCGTATAGCAGGAAGAGTCTTATATATGCTTGCTTAGCGCTTAGCCCAAAGAAACAGCGGTTAGCAAGAGTTATTCTTCGTTTGATCTCAGCGCTGGTGTTGTTTTCTGCGTTTACAGCGGAGCCTAGGTACTAGGTAGACGAAGTCCTTGACTACCTCAAAGTTACGTCTGTCAATGGTGACGTTTTAACCAAGACGTCGGTGTTGCAGGTTCGTTCTTGACGACAGTATGTACTTTGTTTTGCACTTATTAACCGTTAAACAAATTGTTGCCGCTCTGCCTCAATATTCACAAAAGCCCCATTGACATCACGTTGAGTTCTTTCAATTATGTCAATATCATCAGCAATCAGCATACGCTAGTAATTGGACAGACTTTTGAAAAATAGTGACTCTCGTTTTGATGTGTGAGCTCTGCACAATTCTTTCAAGTACGATGTTAAAAATATCGCATGACAGCCCATCACCTTGTCTAAAACCTTTTTCGACATCGATAGGTTCTGTTAAGTTGTTTCCAACCTTTATGGAGCAGCGTGAATTCTCTATGGTCATCCTGCATAAACGGACGAGTTTGACAGGGATGCCAAAATTAGACATGGCTATATACAGCTCGTCCCTGTAGATGCTGTCATATGCGGCCTTGAAATCGATGGAAAGATGGTGTATGTCAATTTGGTGATCTTGGGTTTTTCCAGGATCTGCCGTAATGTGAATATTTGATAGACTGTGGACTTTCCTGGTCTAAAACCACACTGATAAAGACCTATCAGGTTGTTGACAATGGGCTTTAGACGTTCACATATTACGGAAGAAAAGATTTAGTAGGCGGTGTTAAGTAGACCGATTCCTCTATAGTTGGTGCAGTTAAGAGGGTCTTGTCCCTTGAACACCTTTAAAAAAATAATGTTCAAATTACGTTAGACAAAATGTTACATTACTTGGCCTTACTTAAAGATTATTTTATTCCACTGGACCAGATGGAATTCCTCCAATTGTCTTGTAGATCAATAGAAGCATCTCCTCTTCTTTGCATTATTGCACTTTAAGCTCATGCAAATTCGGAACTACATAATTATATGGAAGAAGACATTTAATACACCACTCCTTAAAAAGCAAATCTGACATAAGTAACCACACACTGCTCTCTAAACTGTCCTGTATTCTCAAGCCTTTTGAAGAATTTGTTTGTGATAGTTTTTCAAAACTAATATGTAATAAAAAACATGGATTTATGCAAAAATTATCTAAATTTATTTATTTACATTTTACAATTACCCTAGAACTTGGTCAAGGACTCGACTTTATGTTCAATGGTTATTCCAAATCTTTTGACCAATTTTCTAATGATATTATCACGTTTAAACTGAAGACAATTGGGTTTCCTCCTCAATTCATCACATGAATTTCTCCTTATCTTCAAAATAAGTCTTATCAAATTATACTGAGAAGCTTTTTTCCAACCCGTTCATTGCCAAAACAAGAGTTCCCCCAGGTTGTTTTTTAGGTCAATTACGCTTTATTTTATCTTAGCTAACAATGATTTACAACTTTGTGTACGATTTCGTAACATTTTAATTCATGCGAATAATTTCAAAAACCTTTAAAATCATAAAAACTCTAAACGATCGATTACAATTCCACGTGGATATTCACGAGTAGTAGTAGTAGAGTTAGTTAAGCCAATTTCATGTTCAACGGAACTTCATACGTTTCGAATTAGGAAGGCTATCATTATGATCCTTACATCTTCGGACAAAGCTTCTTAAAATTCAGCAAGGCAGGGAAATAATAATCACATCGCAGCGTTGGCAACGCAACAAATTTTAAAAACCTTTTTGAACTTATTATGTACCATTAAATGGGATCATTTATTTTGTAACTTAAGTATTGATGATTTGTATGTAACATTTTTTATTTAACTCTTTTTGACTGTTTCTATGGTTTAATTCTCACGTTAAAAACTTAAAAATCAAAAGGAACAAAGCTTGCATAAAGTATAATCAAACAGGAACTGATGATGATTATAGGAGGTTTATTATATTAAAACAACTATTCACTGAATACTCTAACATCCTATATGATGACTACATTCGGAAAATTGAATTAAACCTTAAAAATAATCTTGATATTTTTTGAAAATTCGTTAATCGTAAAAAGAAAACATGTGGGTACCCTTACTAAATGACTGATTCGACATCAAATAGTAATGAGCCGAGAATAATTGCGAACATGTTAACAAACTAGTTCAAAGATGTTTTTGTAGATTATAATACTGTTAGTTATCCTAACACATCTACCACTGCTATAAATATCCCCCACTTAAATTCTATCAATTTCGTTATAAGTGAAAATACTGTCCTTAATATTTTTCTAATACTTGACGAATGTTTAAGTCCTGGTCCCGACGGTGTAGCATCATCCAATTTAATGAAATGTGCTGCGTATTTAGCACACCCGTTATGTGTTCTTTTTAACACGTCTTAAAGTAACTCGCTGTTTCCTTTTATCTGGAAGAGCTCCTTCATAACACCAGTACACAAAAGAGGTCCTAAAAACGAAATAATGAACTACCGACCTATTGCTAAACTATCTGTGATACCTAAACTGTTTGATTCAATCGTATTTAGCGTCCTTTCTTTTCACTGTAGTTCAATTATCTGTGATAACCAGCATGGTTTTGTTAAAAAGCGTTCAACGGTTACTAATCTGTTTATCTTTACGTCCTTTTGTTTAGATGTTTTTGAAAAGCGTGAACAAGTAGAATGTATATTCACTGATTTCGGAAAAGCGTTTCATTAATTAAAACATTACTTTTAAAACTATCACAGCAAGGTTTTAACGACAGTTTCATAAACTGGATCTCCTCATATTTGCAAGATAGACGTCATAGTGTTATATTTCATAATGAGTGTTCAAATTAATTTGTTGTGAATTATGGTGTCCCCCAGGGTAGTCACCTTGGTCATATTCTATTTGTGGTTTCGATCATACAAAATTCGTCTGTCCTAATATATTTAAAAAATATATACTCTACATCTGACTGTCTTCTCTTGCAAGAAGACTTTATATTACTCAGGGAATGGTGCAATAATAATCGTCTTGCTTTAAATATTGACAAATGTAAAACAATGAGATTTACACGCAAAAAAGTTCTACTCGTTTTTAGTTACATGTTTGATTCTTGTCCTTTTAGTAGAGTTTATGTATTTTGTGACTTGGTTGTTGTCTTAGATCCTAAACTAACATTCAATGAACATATTAACTTCAATATATTTAAACATATTAACTTATAAACTTCAATAATAGTAAAAAAACCAAATAGAGTTCTGGGTTTTATTAAGAGATTTGCCCGTGATTTCCGTGATCCATATGTTTTAAAATTACTTTTTGTTTCATTTGTGAGACCAGTCCAGGTTGGAATATGCTTGAACAGTATGGTCACCTTACGACACCGTACACGTAACAGGGCCCGAAGCCATTCAGAAAAGATTTTGAGATTTTGTCCAGGACCCCTCCGTGGTTTCATGACATTCAAACATTACCGCCTTATTCACAAAAAGACTTTCTCTAATGAATCTTCCTTCTTTAACAAATCATAGGATGTATATGCAGTTTTATCACTATCGGTTCTTGGTAGTTTAAACTTTAGCTTTAGTCGTTCAAATATACTCCAGAAACCATTGAATACTTATTTTAGCAAATCAAACTATGGTGTGCTAAGGGGCTATGCACACCATAGTTTGATTTGCTAAAATTAGTATTCAATGGTTTCTAGAGCCTTATATTTGAACGACTAAAGCTAAAGTTTAAACTACCAATCAATTAATTGAAATCTATAATAAATTTGACTCTTGTTTTTATTCACCAAGTGATAATATAAAAAGTATAAATTGCAATTTAAAATGTTTCAGCAGTCTAGTTTAAGTTTTTAGATTTTAAGTATATGCTAAGAATTGCTAACGTCAGTATTTAACGAATTATAAATACAATTTTAACTGGTGTAATTAATATATTTGATTTATAAAATTTTATAAGTTTAAACTGAATACATGTGATCAATTTACTTGCAAGTCGAACTCAAACCACTTTGATTTTAGTTTTCATAAAATGTCGGTAAACCACGCCCTTAGATGTTTAATTAAATTGTCCGTAATTTCATTTGTATTTTTTGTAAGATATAGCTTGCCTTTAGCTTTTTTAGGGGCCAGTTATATCTATCATTGAAATCGATCCGGAACATTTTTTGAATTGATATTTGACGGTGTTTCCCTTGAATAAAAATAAATTATATACTGATTGATCAGAAATCAAGATGTTTTTTAAAGATTAAAAAGTGAAATTGCGCATTTATTTTTCTCTAAAAATGTATTTTTATATTTTCGTGACGGAAATTCATTTTCCTGAACAGTTGATACTTTTATGTCCAAAAGTGAAACCAATCCTTCCAATAATTTGTGTTCCAATTTCACACAATTCCAATGACAGAGTTGTGTCACTAAAACCTTTGTATATATAATTGAATAGTACTATCATGAAGAAGAAACGCTCGACCTGACATCTTCTTACGACTTCCTAAACAATTCGTTCCACATGTTTTGCATGTGGAATGTATTGCGGTGGGAGTAAAAATGAGCGAGAATTCCAACATAAAATAATAAATTTCCAGATTATTAGAAAAAACAGAAGATAGAGAAGAATGTATACAAATTCAGCGAAAGTTCGAGGGAGTCAATGAAAATACAATTTTGTTATAATTTATTATTTATTTTTTGTATAATTTGTTATTTTGATTGGTTGATTGGCAATGAAATCATTTAAAAAAACACACAGGACAAAAAATGAAAGAAAAATTAGAATACAAACATTTTGTGGTTGCCAATTAGAAAAATTAAGGTTTTCCCTATTTTTTTTCTAATCATTTTCAAATGAGACAAATATTTTTAAACCATGCTAATAATAGTGCGAACATTTTTAACTTAACATAGGAAGTTATTGTAATGAGTCCGATTTGTCCAATTCAAAATTTTGACATTTCTCGACGTTCAAGGTCCCTAGAGTCGAAATAAAAGATTTTAAGAGAGTTGTCTGTGCGTGTACGTATATACATACGTTCGTGCATCCGTTAGTTTGGGAACTTTTTTCGTCATCCACTTCCAGACGCTCTTAGATTCCACACTTAATTTTCGTACAGGCAGCACCCCCATGGTCCGCCTTTCGTACCAACATTTTGTGTTTCATGATAGTACTATTCAAATTAATATACAAAGCTAAAACTAATTCCATGGATTTCAATCAGGACAATTTGTTCGATGACAGAAATTTTTAAGGAAAGCCTGTCAAAAAAATTCCGATGTTTGTTTACAATGATGAAAACCAATGAAAGCTATAACTGGTGCCTTAGGTAAATATCTGACAGTGAAAACAAACAAAAAATATTTCCCAAGACAATCCTTTTCCTGTAAAGAAACAATAGTTACGAGTAATTTGTGGCAATAAAACAAATGGGCAGTTTATTTTTGATTTTTGCAGACTTCCTACAGATTGCTTGTGTTATTTTTAGAAGAAACCAAATGATAACAAAATTATTTACTCTGAAAATAGATCACCGAAGTTATCAATCAATAAAAATAATTAAATGAATAATAAACACGTCTACCTTAATTCGGTTTCAGATTCTTGGCTGTTGAACTTTTTTGCTTCATCGATTGATTCGCTAAAAGTTTGTTTTGTTTTTATACATAATAAGACAACAGGTTATTACTCAATTATGTGAATGCATTTGTTATTTAAATTATTTTGTTCCATTATTCAAATAAACTTATGTATACAAATGTACAAATAACAATCTGTTAAAAGTATATCGTCATTTTATTGCATTAAAGTGTATCTTTTTGTGTGATGCCTCCAATTTTTGTGGTGAAATATTCATAGCCATCATATGATGGCAGACTCTCGAGCTTTCAATTGTTTCTTTCTTAAATTTCTTATTTAAATCTTCGACAACAATTAAATTTCAATATTATACCAACTTTACTATGTAGAGTACACATTCTGTTAAATGAGCAGAGATCATTTTTGTATTTTTGCTGCTATTAGTCGTGATTATATGTAAACATGTTTTGTTTATTTCTTACGGTGATTCATTATTTTTCCCAGATATATTATCTCATCTTTTTAAATGATAATGCATTAAATACAATGAACAAAATAAGTAAAAGTAGAAGTACAAACATTACTCACTGTGATATTCGTTTTTTTTTTAATTGTTGACAAAAATTTGAAAATACAATTTTGTATATTCGCAAAGAAATGTGTTTCATTTTTATTTAAAGTACGCTAAATGTAAACAAGAAATTTTCAATTAACAGTTCACTTGAATCTCATATCTTTCATCATTTAATTTCTACGATTAAAATGCCATAAAAGCCAAATTATCAAAATTTCAAAAATTGTCAAAAGTTAAACAAATAAACTCAACTAATTTCGAACGAGATTTTTTTGGTACTTAAGGATTGATAATATTGACAAATTTATGGAAGTTGTATTGAGGCAGATTTCGCCCTTACAACTACGTCTATATCATATATTTGTGTGTCGTATACATAAATGACTCAATGTAATAACTCCTAACGCAATAACTCCTAACAGAAAAAGTAAAATAAAATTCTGATTCTTCCATTCAATGTTAGAAGTAAATTCACAAAAAAGATTCTGGGATCCAACCCACACTGAAAATTTTACATTGGTTCTCTTATATATAGGGCGTTTTTTTAGACGTGTGGTTTTAAATTTGGCAAACTTTTTTCTGAGTTAATCTTTTCGACAGCTGTAGATATTTCATAGTTGAAAGAATAATGGTTCGATAATAGGAGAGAGGTGTTGAAAAGAGGTGTCGGTGCATATTGGTTTTGAACTCCTGATGGCTGGGAAAGACAGAGTGTGGCAAGGCATTCCATATTCGCATAGTACGGCTTAAGAACTAATCTCTGTACTTGACAGTACGACCGAAGTTGAGCTCGAGGGTGATGGGCATTCTTAGAAGGGCGAGTATTACGGTTGAACTGTTATGCAACTGTCTATTTCTCTGGAGCATAAACCGGTAAAAGAAGGCGAGACAAGAAACATTTCGACGATGTTCAGGCGACGTTAATGATCTTATGATGGTAATATCACCAATCAATCTAAATGCTCTACGTTCAATACTGTTCAAGAGGCTTAAGTAAGTTGCAGGATCACCGGCCCAGATATTGGAGTTATACTCAAGCTTTGGACATATGTAAGTCTTATAGATAACAGCCAGATCAAAGGGGGAGAAAAACTGCTTGCATTTTTGGCGACATCGCGTGTGTGATCGTTCCACAAAAGGTGGTTGATAATACACATACCGAGAATAGCAAGATATTCAGTCTCATCTTTGCACGTGCCATCTATGGATAATCAGCAAAACAATGTATTGGATTAGAAGTTGCAGACGGGGGATCATTAATAAAAATGAGAAAGAGTGTTGGAAATAGAACAGAGCCCTGGGGCACACCAGCATTTATTTTGTGGTTTTCAGACTTGAATCCATCCAACACAACTTGTATTGAACGACTTGAAAGTTAATTCCTAATCCAATGAAGGAGAGATTCATGAATACCGAAAGCACGCATTTTCGATAAGAGAGCCTGATGCCAAACCCTATTAAATGCTTTTGAAATATCAAGTGCAATAATCTTACTTTCTCCAAAACGATGTAAAGATTTGTTCCACTGTTCGGTGAGATGAACCATGAGATCATCAGTGGGCCTATTGCTTCGAAAGCCGTTTTTTCGGTCTTTAAGATGCTTTCGATCTTCCAGATATTTCTTGAGCTGATAATTAATCATCGTTCCCATGACCTTGGAAAGAAGGAAAGGGAAGAAGGGTAATTAGACGGTGAGGAAGATTCGCCTTTTTTGGGAATAGGCTAGACAAATGCGGTTTCTACCCGCTCGGAACGAGACCCGAGGAGTAGGACAGATGAAAAATCTTACGCAGTTGTTTTGCCAGCGTTGAAGAACACCTCTTCAGAACAAAAGCGGAGATAACAGTCTGACCAGAATCGGATTTATCTATTGTTAAGATCTTTTAAGACTCTCGCTACAGTACTAGTGCGAAAAAAGATTTGCCCCATAGAATCACCAACTCGCTTAAGTACAGGCGGAGTCATAAGACCCACTGGCAGCGTAGAATTGGCGGCGAACTGCCGAGCGAAGAGATTAGCTTTCTCTAAAGAACTAAAAAAATGGACTGTCATTGACAACGAGCGTAGGAACCGAGGAAGAGGGAGAATTCCTCATATTCTTTACAAATGACTAAAAATTTGTACTGCCTTTGGTACATTGCAGTATTTTTTGCCGTCATTTTTGGTTATGTAAAAATTTGGTCCCTCGAATATTTGCGTTGCAGGCCTTCCTGGATTCCGCTTTTCTTCAACGGAAACTTAACTTCTTGACCCTAAAAACGTCTTTACAGCTCGCATCGAACCATGCGTTTTCCTTTGGTCTGATGCTTTTAACCCTATTCGGGATAAAAGTTCTCATTCCCAATGGAATCAAACTTGTGATCATATCAGCGCTGGCGTCAACGTCACTATCGAGGAAGCATAGTGACCAGTTAAAGATCGTAAAATAATTATTGAGACCGTCCCAGTTGGCTTTCTCGTATTTCCAAACGGTTCTCTTAAAAACTTTTTCTTTAACTAGAGAGTTTTTAAACGATAAATTTGCTGATATGACACAATGGTCAGATGTGCATAGAGGAGATAGAACACTAATAGTGTACTTAGCAGGTCGGTGGTAAGAAACAAGTCAAGAGTGTTTTCTGCTCGACCTACTACGTCCGATATTTGAGTGGGCTCGTTGGCCAGCTGAGTTAGGTGGTTCAACTCAGCGAAGATCTGAGCACACACTTCTTGTGGTGTTGTCTGTAATAACGATTGTCAAAATATTTGAGTCTTAAATCAATTTTTACCAATTGTCATCAGTTTTTTAAGTTTTTTTTATAAGAAAATTGAAAATACGACAAAAATTCACTACATTTAAAAAACGTAATTGTTTTAAGGGTAATTTAATTTGTTGTTCGTAAAATATTTAAGCTGATAATTTTGTATAGCTTTTTCATACCAATTTTGTATTGCGATATAATTTATAAAGTAAATGCATGCCAGTACATTTTCTACGACGAAAAAGTGGACCTCCAATTATTTTTAACGGTAAGTTATTGAAAAATTAATAAACATAATTTTGAGTGGACAATTTGGAGCCGAAAATATTTTGTCCTATTCATACATGTAAAAGGTGACTTTTTAGCTATTATCTCTTTTTGCATTTTTGCAACACTGGTTTAAACAGCAACACGTGTTTTTCGTGTTTTGTTTCACTGTCAAACATCTTCAGTTTGGTCTATAATTTAACCATGAGTCATCTTACTAACGAAAAACGCTTGCAAATTATTGAATTTTATTATCAAAATACGTGCTCTGTAAAGAAAGTTAATCGCGCGATTCTTGTGTTCAGCGGAGAAGATCGTAACGTAACCGTATTATGTTTGTAAGTAGACAATTTATTTTAAAGTAAGCTTTAAGTTAGCATTTAGAAAAAAGGGCTTGGTATCTTTTTCAATAGCAGTTGTAAAATTCCTTTTTAACGAACCTTTTATAAACATCCAAGTGTATATCTTCCTGGACACTCGCCAGTCATTCCATAGTGTGTTCTAAAAATAATGTATATAGGATCCCATAAAATATCATATCTGCGTTGTATGTTATTGACCGCCAAAGGTCGCGAAACTCGCTTTTAAGTTATTAGTTCCGTTTCTATATCAATTTCTTATTTTCAACCTTTTCTATAAACTCAGTCAAATTATCTTCACATTTTAATCATACGTACTGGCACCCACCGTTCGCACCTCTACTAACATGATTTCATTCCATGGTGCTTAACCGAAATACATAGGGTAATTGAGGGATAGATGCCGTACTTTAAATTTGAAACCTTTCTCTTCGTTTTGATAAATACAAACATTTCTAAACAGTGACAGTTCGTGAAAATAAACAAAGAAAAAATAAAAAATAACCATAAAATGGAATTCCAAATTATGGACTAGATCTTTCCATCCATGCTAAAATCGTTTAAAACTTGCTTAATCATCTTTCAAGCATAATAAATTGCTTAAAATGGATTTAACATTTTACTAAATCATTTTTATTAATATTTTCGAAATTCTAATCTAGTTTTGGAATCCTCATCTGGCTCAGCCTAACTTTAAATAGCTTTTTCTACTTTTGTTTGTTTGGGCGACTTCCACTCTTTTCTTTTATCAATAAAACTAGGAGAAGTTAAAACTGACTGACTCCATTTGTGTTGACAAATCTCAACAAAAATACAAATCATCACAGACACTTTTAAATAGTGCTGCATTTATTTAAGTTATTAATTACGCATAAGGCCTAGAAAGGTCCCCTTACAATTTGTTCTCAATGTTTTTTTCGGTAGGGCCTCTTAAGTCCAATTACCTCTTGTCGCCTTTATACGGGACACAAAGAAGCTTATGTTTTCTCTTTACAAAAATGGATGAAACTGCGGCAGCTATGCATACCCGAAATACACCTCATTATGAAACTAAAGAAGCAAATACAAAAACCTGTTCTTTCATTTACGTATTTTCCACACAAAAGTCTGAAACTGGACCAGATTTTTTGCAACAAACAGAAGGGAAGCTTAAGGTGCCAGTTAGATGCCAGTTATTACATTTTGTTTATAGATTTAAAAACAATTAAGATAGTCAAGTTTGTTTTTCTTCAGTCCATAACTTTCTGTTGGTAAATGTTTAATATTTAAATGATGAAATCTTTTTGAAAGACCACCTGATTTTTGATTTTATAATTCTGAACAAAAATTGTATACTGCAAGCTTTCCACCTGTCAGGTTTCCTTTCAATAATCAATCATAATGTGTCCAATGACAGACATTTTCAATGAAAGCTATAACCATTCTGTCAAAAAAATTCCAATGATTGGTTGCAATGATGAAAGTTATAACCAGTCCCTAAAACAAAATAAATAGGAACAAATCCAGTTACATATCCAATATAGCAAAATATTTGACCTTCGTTTTTGGTTGAATACTTAACGAATAAACGGAAAAAATTGGTTTGCCTGGATCATTACCCCGACACGCGGCATCTCTCCCTAGAAAGGTCCCCTTACAATTTGTTCTCAATGTTTTTTCGGTCTTATATTCCAAGCAGGGCCTCTTAAGTCTAATTGTCTCTTGTGACCTTTATACGGGATATAAAGAAATTCCGGCAACTATGTATACACGAAATACACCTCATTATGAAACTTAAGAAACAAATACAAATTACAAAAACCCGTTCTTGTTATAACTTTTATTTACGTATTTACAACACAAAAGTCTGAAACTAGACCAGATTTTTTGCAACAAACTAAAAAAACTTCCATAGTCAGAGAGGAAGCTTAAGGTGCCAGTTAGATGCCAGTTATAGCTATCATTGGTTTTTATCATTTAACATTTTGTTTATAGATTTAAAAACAATTAAGAGAGTCAAGATTGTTTTTCTTCAGTCCATAACTTTCTTTTGGTTAATGTTTAATATTTTAATGATGAAATCTTTTTGAAAGATTTTTGTTTTTATAACTCGGAACAAAAACGTTGCACTTAAAGCTTTCTATCTGTCAGGTTTCCTTTCAATGATTAACTATTATCTCAAATGCTTAATTTCAATCTGGAAATTTTGTGTACAATGACGGACATTTTCAATGAAAGCTTTAACCAATCTGTCAAAAAAAAATCCAATAACTAGTTTTAACGATGAAAGTTATAACCAGCCCCTAAAACAAAATAAATAGGAACAAATCCAATGGTCCTTGGATCAAATGGTTGAATACTTAACGAATAAACGGAAAAAATTGCCGTTCATTAGAAGTATGAATTTGGACAAGTGCGGCATCTATACCGACGCGGCATCTTTGCCGCAATTGCCCTACACGCTTTGATATATATCGCTTCTACTAACTATTAAGATAGGGTCTTTCAATCTTACTTGATTGGTATAATCGTGAGCAGGTTCCTTATCAAACGACGTGACTTCGGCCAAACTTATTAAGTCATTCAGTATTTCCAATTAAACATTATTTCAAAAGTATGTATCATGTAGATAAATACGTTCATTGGAAATATTATAAAATTTAGATTGGGACTGCACTAATGGAATGTCTGCGTTGGTATATCTCTTTGTTTGCAATTTTTTGAATCTAAAAAAGTATTTGAATTTACACTTCGCAGACATTACTTCCAGAAAACAAGTTTTCTAAACAATAACCTTCCGATAGTTGAAAATAAGCAAAACAAAAAATAAACCTGTTTACCTATATTGCTCATAATTTCGACCTTAACTTTGCGGTGCGATCAATTGAAATGATTGTTTCTTTTGTATGTTGCAAAATAATAAAGCTTAGCCTAGGTATATTGAAAGGAATAATAATAATTTGTTCATCGGTTAAAAAATATGACTCACAAAAAGTAGTTAAAACATTGTTTGGAAGCTTGTGTACTATAAACGTCACACTACAATGCAATTGATTGAGATTATATTTAAAAAAATAAATTCACAAAAAAAAAATATGTCAAAGGCACCTTTCAAACCTTTGGTCAGAATTAATGAATATCTACTTTCTCAATTTATAGGCGAGTTCAATAATATATAGTCTTAAACTCACATTTCTAAATACATGGTTTTTGTATAAAGTAAGTAATCGGTGTTTTAAAAATTGAAGTTTCAATCAAGATGCTAGACGTCACGTAAATTCCCAAAATCAGTATAACGTTCGTTCTTTTTTAGACGTGTGGTTTTGAATCCGGCAATGCTTTTTTTTGGGTTGGTTTGACGGCTGTCACTTGATTTCTGCTCAGTTTGTTTTGCCACTTAATATTGAAGAAAACTTTTGGTGAGAGCAGTATCGCACTTCGTGGGCTTGTGGAATGGCCTCCATGATACTGGGATTTAACACCGCCGGCTATTTTTTGTTTTTCTCGACGGATATAAGCCCGAGACGATTGACGTTATTGCTGACATACTGCTACTAATACTGAAAAGGTGGTTGAAAATTTGGTATCTTGGCTAAAATTTATTCAAGTTAGTCACGGTGGTCAATTATAAAACATAATGGCAAACTCTGAAGTACCCTTGGCATGATGGTTAGTTCGTCTTGGGTTCGATTTTTTAACCGGTACTGCCTCTTGTGAGGAATTGACAAAAGTATTTTCTCAAATTAGCTGTTCGGATTCAGCTTTGAACTGAAGGCCCTCTCCATCCCTGACAACAGTTCTCGCACACAGGAATGGTTGAGAGTTGTAAGTCACTAGGCCCTAATTCACAACGGACTGTTTTGCCACCCAATTTATTTTTATTTAATGGCAAACTCTTATCTTCATAATAAAGCTAAATTCTTGCAATAAAATTAACTTATTTGCTTTTTTTTTTATTTCCTAAAATTGCTTTTTGTTAAAGTGATAAGTAAAATATTACATATGTACATATTTTTATTTAAAGTTGGCTCAACACTATACACTTTGTCTTCTTGTCGCGATGCCGGCTCGTCACAGTGGTTTCAACATAAATTAATGGCGTCTTCTGCTGATGAGTAGCCTGAATTTAAATTTAAAAAACAACAACAAATCACGTAAGTTTTAGGCTAGCTTATATTTCATAATTTTAGAAATAGTTTTTTTAATCTGCAATTTTTTGGAAACCAAGCACTAAATATGCTGTAGGTACCTACTCAAAAATACAGACAGTACCTGATAACAATCTCAAGTTCAATTTGATACGATTTCAAAGTTCAAATAACGCTCGTAAATAAAAAATAATAAAAAATTATCAGTTTTTTTATCAAAAAAAAATATGCAATTACCTATATTTATTTTATCTCAATAAAGTGACGCGGAGTGTAGATACGAGTCGTGTATACATAAAAATATGTAGGTACACATTTCATTTGAAAACAGCTGCTTGCTCTTATACTAACTAAACTTCAACACACAATATACACACGAAATTCCCTACGAACCGGCAAAAGCATTAAAATTCAGTAAGCTAGCGAATGAGTTACAGATAAGTCTATCCATTCCACTGGCCGAACAATATTTTGAACAGGTTACTCGTGGAAAATATTTTAAACGTCATCGTCATCATCAGGCCCGAAGTGTTTGTGGTGCTCCCCCGCAGTGTTTTTTTTTTCATACAAATTCATGTTTTCCATCAAAATGTGCATCTTGTTTGATTAAAAGTTTTAATATTCCAATGTAATAAATGTTTTTGTAACCTGCACGTTTCTAAGTGTTGTCGTCATCGTTGATAAATAGAGATATCCTCTAAGCACGTCGTCGTCGCTATCACCGCCGGCCGCAGTCTCCAGCGCCGCTGTCTGTCGTAGCTGCCTGTATCGCCTATAATTTATACCGACTTGACAAACTAAGTGCTAGAGTATACTTTCAAAAGGTATGTGGGATGGGAACAAAATTGTGTTAATGAATTTTCAATCATAACAGAATTTCAACTTAATTTTGCAACAGGTCTCGAAAAAGAAATAATTTGAAAAAAGACGTATCTCTCAAAATGGGGTCCATTAATTGCAAGGAATACAAGACAAAGAACAATCCAGCGTGTGCGCAGGAGAATGATGGTAAGTTAGAGCATAATAAAGGACGTTTTTAATTTCCTTTTTTCGTGATGTTGCTTTTAAGATTTTATTACCTTTTTATTAACGTAAAAGGTAAGTGTCCCTATTTACGCGTAAATTCTATACTTAGGAGTTTTTGTATGTGGCCGGTCGCGTGCATCAATAAATTAAGAGAAGTTGGTTTTTTAGCCAAAAACTTTGTATTTAATTTTAGGAAAAAATTGTTTAGTTAATTTCAAAACATCGTATGAATAGCATTAGATACCTTACCTACAGGCATCCAAAATCAATTTTAACGCACACAATAAACAAATTAAGTGTAAGTTTGTGGGATAATGAAACTTTAAGATTAATCGTTTATCTACTTTTAGAACATTGAATCATAGTTTGCTCTTGGTAAAAAAGGGGTGAGATTATTAATTACGTATTATGAAATAAAAACCCTTGGAACATTAAGCAGGCCGAATTTTTTATAAAATTTCAGTTTTTTTTTCATAAGAAACTTGGTCAAAAAATAGGTGTTTCATACTGAGTATACATATGTATGGTTTGAAAAGAGGTCAAAAGCGGACCTCACTGATTGTTGTTGACCTTGACATTAAAACATATCGCAAAAGGAGTTCATACGTTTTTTTCAAGTCTTTTTTTCTAATAACCATACTGGCTTTTAATTGAGTGCAGTTTACTTACATGTCACTTCTTAATAAAATATAGAAATAAATATGTACATAAATATATCCACATATTGTCTAATTCATGGTCTTTAATCTCCTCTTATAATGGAGGTGTTGTACACGTTCAATTGCTGCAAAAATCGGGAAATCTTTAAATTCAATAATATGAGATTCGAAAATGAGCACGTTCAGGCGACTTGAAAGTAAGGCAAGTTTCTAGCATCTGATTGGCCAGCTGCCAAAAAATTGCCTTCCAATTAAGGCAACTTTAGTGAAAACTTGACTGGAAAGTTAGCCAAGAAAAATCTCCCTAACTATCAAGTCAAGTCAACTTATGCCAGAATGACAATGGATCATGTTTTTTTAATTAACTGGAAGTAGAATTTTATTCCTCTACGAATAATTTATTTTTCGCACAATTTCATTTAATATTTTGTGTATTAAAAGGGTTGCTCGTCAAATTGGAAAAGAAATAAGTAATTAATATTTCCTAACAATACGAAATGCAAATTAGGATGGATTTGTAGTTTGCCTGAGGACTGTTTTGTAGATAGTAATGTTTTTGGTAGTTTTTGTACGACGAACTAAAGGTAGAATTTAGGGAAGTAAGGCTCTGAATTTGAAGCTTATGACACTTGAAAAACCAACTAGTTGCCTTGGTCAAAATGTACGTTCAAGGAACGCAGTTGACTGCAAATGAAGTTCCTTATGTTGTCTGAACCCGCACAATGTCAAATTCAAGGGCTACCAACATTAAACCACGAAATAATGATTTTTATGAAATAAAGGTTTTAAAATAACAAGAGTTAAAACAAAATCTAGTTTCTTTTTTAAATGAAGGTTTTAAAAAAATATTTCTTAATATTTTTATATATTTCTAAATAGCCAGAGTTAAACAAAAACCCAGGTTTAATCCCAATATTTAAACGTCATTATTTTAAGTAATGTAAGTTTAATTAAAATGTAGTTTTGTTAGTTTTGAATTTTCTCATAAACTAGGCAATATTAAACCATCTTGTTTTCAATTTTTAATTAAAAATAAAACTATCAAAATTAAAACTTAATTTCGCAATTTCCAAAAACATGGGTGTAAAAAATCATTATTTTTATCAAAAGTTTGCATGGAAATTTTTCACAAACTATTGACATAAATAATTTAATTTAAATTTTGTATTGTAGAACGAACTTCTGCCTTTCAAAATTCTTATAGTAATCTATTGTAAGTTTTGACGTTGTTTTTTAATATTTTGTTTTCAATTTGAGTTATTTTTTCTTAAACCTATTTCACCTTCACAACAAGTGCACATAGACCCCCTCCATTTATTGTAAAAAATGCTTTTTTTTGTACCCTCTACAAATTATCTATATTTCATTTTTTGGTGCCTAAGTAATTTTACTCGTGCCTTAAATATTCCAGCTTGGTTTTGAAGTAACCAAATTTATGAAATCAGAAAGGTTATAAAACAGTACAGGGTATCACGTAACCAAGGTATAAAGTACCCCAGGTTATTAAATATCCCAGATTATAAAATAAATCAGTTTTTAAAATAATTGATCTTATTTCGATCTTAGGCACTATTCACATGAGGACGACCAACGAATGAACGAATATTCGTCGATTTTGACATTTCTTTCACATGAGAGTTTTTAATTCGTCGCGAATGAAGTTTGACTTTGACAATTGTTTATTCTTTGTGCTTATCATTATTCTGTTTCGTTTTGAACACAAACGATTGAGAAAATGCGGTCGAAGCTATATTTGTTTCAAAAAATTATTGAAGTCCTTGTTAAAAAACAAAACAAGAAAAAGATTTCATGTGCATCCATTTAATACAAGAGTGAAAATTGAAGGAGAATATCTTTCCTTAATTAGACGCTGGAAAAATATCCAGAAAAGTTCCTTACGTATTTAAGGATGTCAAAGGAAACATTTGACTACATATTGAGCTTGGTAAAAAACAACACAGCCACAGCCAAACACCACTTACCACCGAAACCAAAACAAGAATGATTTTTTTAGATTCGGTACATCCGCGTAATTATTTTATTCGTTGCGAGCGTGGATAATGTGGAACGCGAAAAAAGTTTGACAGTTCATATCAACAAAAAATTTTTTCGTGACGAATTGAATTAATATTGAAATGTAAAAGTATGCATCATAAATCAAATATAATGTATGTATATTGCTATCGTTTTATTAAGAATTTGTGTGGAAATATGTCTTCAAACGAATATAAACTCACATTTTGTAATTCATTCGTCGTTCGTTGGTCGCGATTATGTGAATACTGCTTTAGTTCATCCAGCAACTAAATCAAATCCCATATTGAATGTATCTCCTATGTCAAAAAAAAAACAATCTGGCGAAGTTTTGTAGATTGCAATCTGCCTAATCATATTAATTTACCAAAATCAATGAAATAACACTGCCAATACAAGGCTAAAACTTTGTTTCAGGAGTTATAAGAACCTGTAAATTTTTACCTACCTTTTGATGCTTTTCATTTGACGCTTGGGTGACAATTCAATATGTTTATTACTTAGAGTAGTAAAAAAATGTCTAATTATTCTTATAATATTATAAAAAAACAAGACCTTCCCGCCATTTTAAGTGATATTTTCAATAAAAAAGACAACTGAATTATTAAAATTTCTAGTAACTTATAGAGCCTTGAAGACTATTGCCTTGTCCAATTTTAGCATAATTTATAATTTCCAATACTGACTATTGGTCCAATTATTTCAAGGACCAGCAGTAAGCTTTTGATTATTAGTTTACGATAAAATTTATTTTGGGACTTATTACGATAAGTTGGCGGGAAGGGTTCAAAATGTACATATTTATTTTAGAAACAGATTTTTTATAACATAACAATATTGAATACTGCAATCCTTTCACTCTTATATTATTTCTTAATATGCATAAAGTATTAAACAGTTTTTATTGCGAAACATTTTATTGTAATACAACATATTTTTCTTATATCAAGCAAATATTTTTCGTATAAGTACCTATCAAATAAATAAATTTTGAATATCGTTAAACTTAAACGAATTATTTAATTTCCTTTTTATTATTTTAGTTTGCATTAATCTTTCACTCTTGTTTTACTAATTATTTTTAATATTGTTGACACACATTTTTAAGTGATTTATAAAGATTTTGGGAATCCAATTAATAGGTCCGTTTAATTTTTTTTATTTTCCTTACAAATTCAAATACGGCCCTGGTAGCCAGAATCTGTCAAACAATTTAATCAATATGAGAAGAAACTGCCAAAGAACCTGTGGTGTGTACAACACGCAATATTACCATTCTTTTAACTCTCCAACAAACATAACGTAGTGTCGTAGTTGTGCTGGAATTTTCAATCGACACGGTTAGTTGCTCTCAAGTTGTTGCAATTTTTGTCTCGAATGTTGTAAGCGAGCTGCAATATTTTTCTACTATTGTTGCGATATAGAGTTTAATAAATAAATCCAAGGATATCTATGTTCATAGATATATTTTATATATATGTTTGTATCTATTTTATGTGACAATGTAAACAACTTATTAAAAATAATGTATCATTCTTTTTTATACTTCAACTGATTCACGCGTTCTGCATCATTTCCATCAAAATCGAAATCTAGACGTTCATCAAGAGGCTTTACATAAGTTAAAAAGCGAAAGAAACTACATTCTAAATTTACAAATATCTAAGGTAATGTGCAAAATTATTAAGATATGTACTCGTATGTGTACATAAGTTTGTTAAAAAGTTTTAAAGTTTTTATACTCCAAGGTTTAAGTTCATTCAATATTTTGACAGTCAAAACAAGATTATTGGAAATTCCCAACTTTGTTTTTTTTTTTGGAAATGAGTTTTTATATTTGTTTAAAATTTCAATTTGAACAAAGTATCTACAAAAAGTCTTAATATGAAAAATATTTTCCTGGAAGTTTGATGGATTAGATTAGATAGTAAAATAATGACAAACTAAAACTGCCTATTACACCAATTATGTAGGTACCCCTTGAAATTTAAATGATTCATAGGAACTTTTATATTAATTTATATACATACATATGTGTGTAGGTAGTTAAATTCATATACAACCACTTATAAAATCAGCTGTCTCACATATCTTACTTTTGTATTACAGAAAGAGAATGCATAATTTTCTCTTTTCAATGCTGTTTGTTTATAACCACTACAATTACAATTAAAAAAGCGGTTTAAAGAGAATGGTTAAATTCGTAAAATTCCCCTTGCGGAAGTTTCAATTTTTAATTTAGCCTCGAAATATTTTCTTCTGTTTAATAAGCTAATAACCTGTTACAAAAGGTTTGTTCGTTTCAATTTTCATAGAGTTGAGCCAGGTTTTCTGCACACGGTCAAAAGTTATCGACGGAAATATGGGTTTTTCGGTTCCCATGCAAATGTCTAATTGACATCAGTGAAAAAAAAACCCTAAGTATTCTCTGGGTATATTGAAATAATTTAAGACAATTTTGGTGTTCTTGATTACTATTATTAATTTAACTTGTTTATTTTTTATTTCCATTTTAAATATAATTAACTGCTCAGTTAGTATTTTCAATATTTTTAAGGATATTATTACTATAAGGCTTGACAGATCAAACAAATATACATATAAACAGAATTTTTCTCAAAGAAGTCAAATAGGAAATCTAATCCTAAGGGGCCCGTTGTAGCTGTCTGTAAAATCCATCAGTAAATTTTTTGTTTTTAGTTTTTGAACATGTTACAGATTTATTTCTAGCAAAAGATTGATGCAATAAGATGAATCCTATATTCATTTCTTTTTCCAAAACAAACACTGCATTTAAAGTTTTATTAAATTTATAAAGGGTGTCCCAAAATAAACGCAAGATTTGAATTAAATAGAAAACGCCGTTTTTAGTCTTTTGATAGTTATAGTTTTATTGACTCGTAAAGTACATAGGATAGGGTTATGTATGGAATAACACATCGGACAAATGGCCTCCACGGCTTTGCATGCACATGCGCACTCTTTTGTTGAAATGTTCCATGACCATTCTGCATAAATGTGGCTGAATTTCGTTGATGCAGCGTTGAATCTCCTCCTTTAATGCACGGTGGTTGTGGGCTTGTTGACATAGACTTGTGATTTCAAATAACCCCATAAAAAGAAGTCTAATGGTGTTAAACCACACATTCTGGGAGGCCAATTTTGATCACCGAAACGAGAGAGTACACGACCTGGAAATGTCTCATGCAGTAATTGAATTGTTTCACGGGCTGTATGACATGTGGCACCGTCTTGTTGAAACCACATATTGGACACATCAATATCATCCAATTTTGGCAGAAAGAACTGTGTAATCATGTCGCGATATCGAGCACCAGTAACAGTCACTGCTTGACCAGCATCATTTTCAAAAAAATATGGCCCAATTATGCCTCCAGTCCAAAATCCACACCATACAGTCACGCGTTGTGGATGCATTTGTTTTTCAACAATCACATGTAGGTTCTACGAACCCCATATGCGGCAATTTTGGCGATTGACAAAGCCATTAAGATGAAAATGTGCTTCATCGCTTAGGATGATTTTGCTCGAAAAATCAGGGTCCATTTGTTGATGTTCAATAATCCATTCAACGAACTCTCTTCTCTGTCCATGGTCATTAGGCTTCAATTGTTGTGTTAATTGAATTTTGTAAGCATGAAGACACAGATCTTTGGTGAGTATACGCTGTAGAGAGGTTCTTGAAATTTGCAATTCTTGTCCACGACGTCGAATTGAGGTTCCTGGATTGTCAGCAACACTCTCACGCACTGCTTCGACATTCACATTTGAACGGCTTGTTTTTGGACGACCAGTGTGTTTGGCGTCTCCAACGGATCCAGTCTGCATGAATTTTTCAATTAATCTCTTCACAGTTGACGAAGTTAAAACACTATTCCGACCATATTTTGTATGAAATTTTCGAACTGCAGCCGCCAAACTTTCACTATTTTTGAAATATTCTTTAATAATGAAGAAACGTTGTTCTATCGTGTAACGCTCCATTTTTAATAACCCTATAATGTTAGCTGACAAATTGCTTTTTTTCAGGGTTGCCAACACTTCACTGCACAAATGGCGGCAAATTCAAATCTTGCGTTAATTTTGGGACACCCTTTAAATCCATTTTAATTTTTTTAATGATGATATTTCATTTTACTGAATAGCTGACTGCCAAAAGACAAACAAAAATCCAGTTAAATTTACTGTTGGTGTTCCAATTTTGTACTGTTCCGATCACATCATTAAAAATTTGACTGATGAAAGCAACAGTAAAAAAATTGTCTGAGGCGCGAAGCTCGATGTTATGATCGAAAGAAAACAACATGCAATGACGTACATTTACTGATTGCTATAAACGCTCATCAGTAAAGCTTTGCAGATTCCTCCTGTATCAAATTTTACTAATGGATTTTACTTATAGCTATAACCGGCCCCTTAGTTCATTTTGCAAGAATTCTATTCTTAAAGTTTTGACAGTACAACTTAAAAATCTTTATAAGAACATCGGTTTATATATCTGGGAATTGAAAATATCTGACACCTTAGAAATATAAACTAGGCAAATAACCTGAGCATAGCAAAATAAATTCTTTGAATCTAAGGCACCAGTTATAGCTATCATTGGTTTTTTTTTGACAGGTCGTTTATAACTATCATAAAAAATGTCTGTCATTGATTCCTGATTGAAATCCACCGAAAAACTTATACGAATAGAAATCTGTCATTGGAATTGTGTAAAATGGAAAACAAATCAGTGGACCGGTTCGTTCCACTTTTTAACATAAGAGTATCAGCTGAAAATAGAATAATTCATTTTAAGAGAAAAATAATCACGCAATTAAATTTTAATTTAAATTTTAATGTAAATTCTTATTGATCACCAGTATAGAATTTTAATTTTTAATTAAAGGGAAACACCGTAAAATATCGATTCAAACATTTTTGCGGATCGATTTCAATGATACCTAGAACTGGCCCCTAATGCCGCTTTGACAGTTTATTTCTTACTTAAACTTGGTCCAAAAAATTCTGTTTTGGAGGGAGAGAATTTGTTTTCCACGTTGATTCAGGTTATAAAAACAAACAACTTTTGGTTTTATCAAACGCCAACGCTAATAAGCTTAATAATAATAGAATGGTAAAAATTAATTAGAGTTTTATGCAAAGATTCTAAACAAATGGCAGCTAAACGCTTAAATGTGTTATATAAGGCGTTTTTTTCTAACCGAACTGAGCACATGCCAGATCTTAAACGTGTCGAGTATGCCCTGAACAGATTTTGATCAGAGCTCTCAAATTTATTTATGAAACACATTTAAGAATTATATTAAAAAAAAGTTAAAAATGAAAAAAAATATAATTAATTAATTCCCAAGAAGAAACAATCAATAGCCCAATTTAAAATAATTTGTAACACAAAAAGTAGCCATTTGTGGCTCAATTTGACTATTCTCTAATATTGAGTGTTGGATTTATCCGAAATTTTCATGGAAGAAAAAGAATGGATATGTAACAATAGTGGTCAAAGTCCAAAATAAGAAATGGAAATTCAATTTTTTTAATCTTTTCTTATTCTTGCAATAATAATTATTTAACATGTACTCGTATGTATCATACATTTTATTTTAATTTGTATTAAAGAGTTTGGTTATAAATATGTTGCAAATATCTAAACTAAAATACTGAATCCCACTGCAATATTACAAATGCATTTTCTATCAGGTAGTAAACGGTACCGGTATAACGATTTCTTTTGGACAAAATATTAGTTTTTCTATCTCACACTAGGTGACATTTTGTCTTGAAATGTTTGGTATCACTTCCAACTAAGTCAATAAAAACATTGGGTTCAGTCAACATAATAAGGGACTTGATTTGCAGTCAACTTTATTCTTTGAACGTACATTTTGACCAAAGCAACTTGGTTTGTTGGTTTTTCAAGTATCATGAATTTCAAATTCAGAAGTTTACTTCACAAACCCCTACTTAAAGTTCATAGTACAAAAAGTACCAAATAAATTATTGTCTATCAAATAAATTATTGTCTACAAAGCTACAAGTCCATCACGATTTGTATTTAGTATTAGTTATTTCTTTTCTAAATTGACAAGGAACCCTTTTACAGAGAGCATTAAATGAAGTTGTGCAGAAAATAAATAAATCACAGAGTAATAAAGTTCAGCTTTCAGTTGAATGACAAAACATGAGAAACTGTCATTTTGATAGAAGTAGACTTGACTTAATAGTAAGGTAGATTTTTCTTGACTAACTTTCCAGTCAACTTTACATCAAAATTGCCTTAATTGGAAGGTAATTTTTTGGCAGCTGGCCAATCAGATACTAGAAACTTGACTAATTTTCATGACCCTTATGTCGTCTGGCCCAGTGTTTCCACATTAGCCTTTTTACCTTTCTTTGGTGTCAGTTGAGAACTACAGTATAGTGACTTACAAATCTTAACCTGTTTGCGAGTGTTTGTTTCAGGGAAGGGACCTACAGTTTAAAGCCGAATCCGAACCGCTGGTTTGAGAAAGCACTTTTCATGATAAAAATTACTCTTGGAGGAATTTCCAGTGAAGGAAAACTAGATGGCACAGACAGGAATCGAACTTAAGACCTCTGGCACGCACTAACCATCATGCTACGGATACTACCATTGTCGTCTATCTATACATAAAATATTATTTAATTACAAAGAGTTCAAAAGATTGTCTCTTAAATGCGGCTTTCGGATTCGGCATTCATTTGTTTATCATTATCAAAAAACATTAAACAAATATTTTTTCAACGTTCCATTAATAAAAATAAATATACATATATAATTCACATTCCAACTGGAATATTTTAGGAAGTCCAGACTTATTAAAGTCTTTGTCAGTTTTAAGACGTAATTAAAAAATGACAAGTACTGTCAAACTTGAATAAAGCGACAGCTGCATGTACTTACCCATATTTTATTTAATCAATAGAATTTAATATTGAACAAAGGCCTTTTTCTTTTATTAAAAATTACAGACATTTTTAACAGCTTTCGCTTATCCTTTCACCGAAGTTCTTACAAAAATATATTTGTTTTTATTTATTTTTCTTCTTTGGTTTCGCCTTCTAGTTTTGGCTTCTTTTTATCATCGATTGGCTTTTTCGGTTTCTTTTGACTAGAAATTTTCGTATTAGTTACTTTACTACCTTTTATTGATAATGATGAACTGTCCAATCTTGTTGCATTCGAACTAAGTCCGGTTTCAGTTGTTGGATTGGCTGTTAGTTGCCAGTTGCCTAAATTTGATATGACTTGGCCAAAACGATCGAATGCTTGGCCAACACGATTTGCAATTGTTGGACGCTCTTTATCGTTTGTAATCAAACCGTTTGGATAGTAAACAAAAATACCTTCTTTCTGTCCGAAAGAGCCCTGCTGTTGATAGCGCTGTGTATCAGATTCTGAAACTTGAGGTCGTCTTACTGGAACGTTTGAAGGCCTGAAAACAGTTTCGAAGTCAAGCTGTTGCTGTGGCAAATATTGTTGTTCCAGCGGGAATTGTTCATTAAGTTGAGGAGGTTGACGATGATATTGAGATTCTGGCAATGTTTCTTGAACTTGTGAATAGAGTGCTACTTGAGGTCCAGGCACATATTGCTGGTCCACCTGAACAATTTGCTGGGGCTCGGATTGTACCTGAAACTGGGGCTGAGGTTGGTACTGAGGCTGATATTGGGCCTGATACTGAGGCTGAGAAGTGGCTACAAACTGTTGGTTAGCCTGTTGACTTGGAACTGATATTGGGGATGGGGCTTGATAAACAAATGTTGGTGTCGATTGGGACTGGGCCTGAGGTTGAGTCTGCACCTGGGGCTGGGACGGAACCTCATAAATTGGCTGCGGGTATGCTAGAGAGTAGCCGATATTTGGATTTGTCTGATCGGAAGTTGGATTTCGATTTCGCTTAAAAAAATTCATAAAAAGCGGAATGCTTTTAGTTTCTATAGAAGATTCATTCTCACCACCACCCCGCCGCCGTGATCTAGACATATCAAGACCTTCATTCGATTGAATTAGTTGAATACTCAATTCTATGTTATTTTTCTGTGCCGTATAATGCTCAACCATGTGTTTTATATCTGATTTTTCAGTTGTTGGCAATGAAGAAGTTTTTAGCTTATCTTCCAAGACGCTTATTTGTGCGAGAAGATTATGATGCATTTCAAAGAGTGTCGTTAAAAGCACATTCACATTCTCAGGATTCCTATCGTCAGACTCGTCTGGCTTGTGAACCGGTAATCGAACATCTACTTTTTTGCTATCAACATCTGCTGCCACAGATGTGATAGTTAAAGTAATCAAAAGGTAAAACTATAAATTAAAACGAAAATTTAATTAGTTATGGAAATATACATATGTACGTATGATGTAAAAAATATGTATCAAGGTACTTACAATAGATATTTGCATGTTGAATGCCAGAATGCTTCTGATTATTGAAACCTTTGGTGAGTAATCTTTTATAGGATTCTTCTTCCATCTTTATACTGGTTCTTTAGTCTTATACTTAATAAACATTCCAATGCAGTGGTCAGGTCATTACCATTTGAATGTTTCCCTTGAGGCTTTCTTTATACTACTAGAGCGGTCATTAAACTTAAGATTGTTGAACTATTTTTACTTTTGTTCGTCTCTTATTTAAACCTATCTGTAACAATGTGTCTTACCAAAAACTTGTATAATTTTTAGAACACTTAATCGAAAATACATTCAAACATGTCTGTTTTTTGTATGTGATTATGATGATGAATCAAAACAAGGGATTCCCTCAAATATGTGAAGATTCTTTCAAATTCAACATATTTTGTATTTTTTGATATCTCCTACCAAATTTTATCGGATTTTAGAATTGAGGTTGATGTCTTCAATTTTTAATGAAATCTAGGCTTAAGGTATTTATCATAATATTTAAATAAAATTTTAATACACCTTAATTTATGCTTTATAAATTAATATACAAATATGAGATTTAAAAACCATATCCCAAACCTTGATTTTATGTTTTAAAAGTGGTAATATTTGGCGGTTTAGAGCGCCAAAATCATAATTCTGCTTGGCTTAAACCCAAAAAGTGTAGAAAGAGATGGTCTTCGTTTTTAGCTTTCACTAACTTAATTCATAGTTTGTACCTATAGGCATTGGCCGCATTCACAAAGCTATAGATACGTAGTCAAGGTATTCTGATTGGCGAAATCTTACTAAAAAAGTAAAAATGTCGGCTACAAAGTTAGTGCACACTGGTTTTGACGTTTCACAATCAGCTGCTCGGTAAGGACACAAGAATTCAAAATGAAATGAATATTTCGGTATTTAAATACAAATATAAATTAGTCATATTATATCATCTATTTGGTTTTATTGAATTTAAAAAGAAAAAAACTATCTAAAGTTTTGAAAACACAAATGTTTCTTATTTTATATATGCATTTGTATTTGTCGTTAATATGACAGTTCCGGATTGACAACCTTTGTAGTGCAATTTTGCATTCACAAAGCTAGTTGAATTTTGATTACGTAGTCGCTAGCTTTATGAATGCGCCCATTATTTACTTTAGGATAACATTTTGTGCTTTGACATTACATCTGCATATGTATTTGTGCATAATCTTTTTTTTGAGAAAATTTACTTTCCTTCTTAATTTTGTACTATTAAATGTCCTAATGTCTTGTTTTTCCCAAAGACAATTTCGAAAGGAAAAAGAACAATACAAAAAGTAATTTTAAAGAAAGGTAACTAGAAGTAACGATATTTTTAAAATTTTAAAATTTCGAAAATGATTTTTTTATGCGATTGAAATCTTCAAAAGGCACTCGATAAGAGTCTTGGGTTCGATCCCTGCCTATGCCATCTAAAGTTTTTTTTCACGGGTACTGCCTCTTGCGAGGAAATGAAAAATTCTCCAAGAGTAATTCTTGTCATAAAAAGTGCTTGCTCAAATTTGCCCTTCGGATTCGGCTTAAAACTGTAGGTCCCTTCCATACCTGACAACAGTACTCGCACACAGGAATGGTTGAGAGCTGTCAGTCACTAGGCCCTAGTTCACAAACGGACTGTTGCGCCACCCAATTTATTTATTTATTTAAAAATAGCAAAGCCCCAGGGTATGATAGAGTTCCTTATGAACTCTTCAAAAACACTCCAAACGATTTTTTTGACCTATTCAAATGTATTGCACGCGGCTGAAGTACCTGAAACTTTCAGAAAGTCAATTGTATTTCCAATACTCAAAAAAGGTGACATAAATAATGTGAAAAGTTATAGAGGCATCTCTTTTCTAAATGTTAATTTGAAAATATTTACAGGAATTATATTGAAAAGGCTTGAGTTTTGGGTTAATGAGAACAAATTGTTTAACGAATTTCAAGCAGGTTGCAGAACAGATTATTCAAAAACGGATCACATTTTCTCCATCCAAAATATCGTAGGTTACTATGCAGAAAATGGGAAGAAGCTGTATTAAATATTTATTGATTTCAAAGCTGCTTTCGATAGCATTGATCGAGGAGCATTATTTTATAAGTTAAATCTACTGGGGTTATCCGCTAAGATATCTAACGTACTAAAAAAACTTTACGAGAACACTACATCAGCTGTATGGGACGGTGAACAAATATCAGAATGGTTTGAAACCAAAAGTGGAGTACGTCAAGGATGTCTTTTATTCCCCCTGTTGTTTGCTCAACGACATAGTTGACGCTTTGCCAAAAGGTATTTCAGGACTTGTTATAAAATACCTCCTATATGCTGATGATGTAGTTTTGTTTGCAGGCCCCCAGAAAGTCTTCAGCTCATGATAAATAGGCTAGATAAGTATTGTATAATGTGGAATTTGCTAATTATTATATCAAAATCGAAACTTATGATATTTAGAACAGAGAGAGGACGACACAGTAAAAATGAAAGGTAGTTTCCAAATGGTGAAAATATTGAAGTTGTGAATGAGTTTACTTACTTGGGAATGATTTTCACACCCCAACTCAACCATAAGAAACACTTTCAAAGTAAATTGAAGAAATCGTTATGTGCTATAACCTGGCAAAACTTGTTTAGGAACACAAATGTTGCACATAGTGTCAAATTTAGAGTGTTTGATGCGGCTCTAAGACCTGTAGATTACCAAAATCAACACCTAAGTACATGCTGCTGCTTGAAACAGGTCTTCCTCCTATTTTCATTTTCACCTTGAAAATGCACTTTGATTATGTTGCTTATGATGGTGATAATCGATTACCAAAATTATTTGCAAAACACAGCAAGGGCGGATCCAGACATTTCAGGGGGGGTCACACACTTAGATGAGTTTTTACTCTCCGCTTAAAAATGTTCTTTAATGTTTTGTAAAGGAGGCTACCAAAATTTAAATAACAGAATGTGTACGAATATATTAACCTAACCTGCACACATTTTAATTTCTAAAATGATAACTTAAGTTATCAAATTATTTTAGAACACTGTTGTCCAGCAAAGTATGGTCTAACTATTAAATGTGTATGACTCCCTACACATGAAAGCATTCCCAGATTTCCAAATTTTTCTAAATATGCCATATTTAAGAGCTAAAACACAATGGTTTAGAGTGTTTTTGCTGCATTTCACGCAGAAATGTAGGAAATTGTTTTGAAACGTAGCTGTTTTCCAAAAATAAAATATACGTCTCTTGTATCCATTTCTATTTATGCTAAGAACGCTGAAAAGTTCAAAAATCCAGAAAGTTAGAGAATATCTGATATGAAGAAATGCCGGGCTTTTTTGACGAAGTTTTTCGAACTTTATTTTCGGGAGTCTTAAGTCTATTATTACTATCGCTATCAGTCTGCTTACTCGTATTTTAACCTTAAAGGAGTCAACAAAACTTAAACATTTTAGAGAAAAAAATGTTTGGTTCTTGAATTTAAGTAAAAAGGTGCTTTTGAGTACCTACATACATAATTTTTCTAAAAAAAATAATTAAAACTAATTAAGGTAAATAAATAAGTTGGGAAGAAACTTTTGTGTGGCACTCACAAATTACACGTTTCAGAATCTCTTTTCACTTCAAATTTCAAGAGATTCAAAACTTGTATATCAATAGATATGACCCGTTTATTATGTTTTTCAATTAGCCATTAGTTTAACGAAAGGGTCATTTTTGCTGTTTTTGGGACATTTATCTTATTGAAATTCGTGCTTACATATTAGTTCTAGAGCATCCAAAGCAAATTCACTTCAAAAGTAGATTTATTTAATTTTTTTAAATCTTTTAAGATCTTTTGTATTCAACAGGAAACCAATTTTGAAATAAATAAAATTCATGACTGGGTCTTCCAAAAAGCCTGTTTGAACATATTTCCTACATATATTTTAAGATTTAAAAATGTTCCTGCAAAATAAGTTTTTCTCAAAAATTTAAATGCCATTGTGTTTATGAGCTTATAAATACATGTACATTTTACATTTAAATTTCGTCAAACAAAATTAATATTTTCCTTAAAACAAAAAAAAAATACATTTTTGATCAAAAAAAAATCATCATTAATTTGATCATTTGATCATCAAAAAGAGCTTGCACTGAAAGTGAAGATTATTGAAATCGGTCCATTAGTTCTTGAGAAAATTTAAAAACAAAATAAAGGTTTTTGAGAGGTACCCTTCTGGAGTAATAAATACCATAAATAAGTTTTTTTTTTTAGAAAGAAGCCAAATTAAGAACACAAAATTTTGAGAAAGTTTTAGAAAAATCACATATTTTTACCAAAAAATTTGTATGGCGACTACTGTTATTTTTCGCATTAATAAAATTTAAAAAAAGCCTTATGCTTATCGGCTGGAAACCTTAATTTCAATCAACACAATTGTATGTCCATACAAAGACAGCCAGACAGACTTCTCTATTGTCGTAATATCATATTTAATTGAAAGCTCTAGGTCGAAATTGTTTACTAATGCAAAACATACCATGTGAACATCCTGTGTGAACTAGGGCCTCACCCAACAAACTTCTCCATCTAGCTCGGTCCCTAGCTAGATGTCTCCAGTTTCGAGCTCCAAGTTGGGTGAGGTCACCTTCCACTTGTGCGCGCCACCTGATCCGCGGTCTTCCTCTACTGCTCTGTCCTGTGGGTGTGGATTCGAAGACTTTCCGGGCGGAGCATTGGTTTCCATGCGCTCTACGTGACCCAGCCATCTTAGTCGTTGGACTTTTACTCTTCTGGCTAAGTCTACGTCGATGTACAGCCCGTACAGTTCGTCGTTCCATCTTCACCTCCACTCCCCTTCGATGCATAAGGGACCGTACATCACACGAAGAACTTTTCTCTCGAAGCGACCCAAGGTGCTTTCATCCGCTTTTGTCATGATCCATGCTTCTGCACCGTATAGCAGGATGGGGATGAAAAGGGTCTTATATAGCAACACTTTGGTCCCTCGAGAGAAGACTTTACCACTCAATTGCTTTCTTAGTCCAAAGAAACAGCGGTTAGCAAGAGTTATTCTGCGTTTGATCTCAGCGCTGGTGTTGTTTTCTGCGTTTACAGCGGAGCCTAGGTACTAGGTAGACGAAGTCCTTGACTACCTCAAAGTTGCGTCTGTCGATTGTGACGTTTTGACCAAAACGTCGGTGTTTTATGTCCTTTCTAGACGACAGCAAGTACTTTGTTTTGCCCTCATTAACCGTTAAACCCATTTTTGCCGCCTCTGCCTCAATACTCACAAAAGCCCCATTGACATCACGCTGAGTTCTTCCGAATATGTCAATGTCATCAGCATATGCCAGTAATTGGACAGACTTTTGAAAGATAGTGCCCCTAGTGTTGACGTGTGAGCTCTGCACTATTCTTTCAAGCACGATGTTAAAAAAATCGCATGACAGCGCATCACCTTGTCTAAAACCCTTTTTGACATCGAAAGGTTCTGTTAAGTTGTTTCCAACCTTTATGGAGCAGCGTGAATTCTCCATGTAGATGCTGTCATATGCGGCCTTGAAATCGATGAAAAGATGGTGGCTGTCGATTTGGTGTTCTTGAGTTTTTTCAAGGATCTGCCGTAATGTGAATATTTGATCAACTGTGGACTTTCCTGGTCTAAAACCACACTGATAAGGACCTATCAGGTTGTTGACGATGGGCTTTAGACGTTCACATATTACGGCAGAGAAGATTTTATAGGCGATGTTAAGTAGACTTATTCCTCTAAAGGATTGGGCAAACAATACTGAGGTTCCATTCATCGGGCATGCTTTCTTCCGACCATATCTTACAGATAAGTTGGTGCATGCTCCTAACCAACTTATCTCCAGCTGCTTTAAAGAGCTCGGCATACAAGCCATCCGCTCCAGCGGCTTGAATGCCGCAGAAGTGATCCTTCCATATCCTCAGCATTGACTGCGGTTCCACTATGATGTTTCCACTTTCGTCTTTGCAGCCTTCGGTTCTAGGTTTATGTACCTGTGAATTTCGTTTCACCTGTTCATAAAACTTTCGAACCTCATTCCTGCTTTTATACCTCTCAACATCTTCGACCGCACGCTTCTCATGCCCTCTCTTTTTCTTTCTGAGAAGTCGGCGTTCCTCTCGCCTCTTCTGCTCATAGAACTCACGAGCAGCTCTCATCGTTTTATGCAGCGCCGCTTTGCGTGCCTGTTGTTTGGCTGCATTTGCCTGCCGACATTCCTCATCAAACCAGGGGTTCCTTGTTGGTGGCTGTTTGAAACCCTCGAAAAGCTAGGTGAAAAAATAAGACTAGATCTAATTGAGGAAGTAGAAGGCGCCTCACATAGATCTCTATATCCAATGAGCTCAATTATCTGCATAAGTATTTCCTTTTTTTAATGTACCTCTATTTTTTAACCATTAAGGTTCCAAGAACGGTCATTTCTGACATTATGACTATGAGATCTAAAAACCATAATCTTCGAATTTGAAGTATTTATATGTATTTGAAGATCCCGAGAGTTACAATACTGGTTAAGTTTGTTAATTTGCAGTTGTAAGGTTACCGGATTATCAGTAAGATAAGAATGAAATAAAAGCACCTTAATAAGCAAATAACCATAGTATACACCCCCTGGAACACGGTCTCCAATGTCGTTAATAAAAAGTGAGAAGAGCAAAGGACTCAAAATGCAACCTTGCGGGACACCCACTTCTTCTTAAATTGCTGCAAAGAGGTTCTACCATTAGAAACTACCGCTGTTATATTTAAAAGAAGTTTCTCATATATTCTTAAAAATTTTGTTGAAAAGTAATAATTTTTTGTTTATAGTATCAAAAGCAGTTTTCTTATCCAATAACCGTTTAGCGACATTAGTTAGTAAAAATTTGATCAACTGTAGAGAGGTTAGCTCGAAACCCAGCCTGAAAACAACTTATTTTGTTGTTTGTTTCAACCCAAGGTACAAGTCTAAGATATAGCCACTAGCTCTGTGAATGCGACCAATAATGGCGAAGATTGTACTTGCCAAACTTCAAAAGATGACAGCTCCTCAAATACCGGCTGTTTTTCGTTATTGGAAAACCCTTAAAAAGTAAACTGCTAACGATTGTTTTCTCCTTTGGTCTCAAAATCAGTGCTAAGTGCAATTCGATGAGTCAAAATGGTCCCTATATTCTATAATCTACTTTTCGTCCCTATATTCTATAATCTACTTTTCGTCACGTAACCAAAATATTTCCTACTTTCTACTACTTACATAAAATATTTTATTATTTTTATTTTTAGTTGACACAGGCTCTTATAAATTTAGATCAGAATCCGATATGGAAGACATAATTGAAAAAGTCGTTTGCAACGACTCCGATATTCAAGAAAATGAAATGAAACAACTAAATTTCGATGATGATTCTAAAATTCTACTAATCAAACAAAATGGCATATTAACAGCAATTGGCAATAAATGTTCTCACTATGGAGCACCATTGCACACAGGAGGTCTAGGAGACGGGCGTGTCCGTTGCCCATGGCACGGCGCCTGTTTTAATACTGAAACAGGAGACATTGAAGATTTTCCCGGGTTGGATTCAATTCCCTGCTATAAGGTTAAAGTTGAAAAAGATGGACAGGTCAAAGTTCAAGCCAAGAAAAGCGCTTTGGACAAGAACAAACGTCTCAAGGACATGGTACGCCGGGATGAGAATGACGATCGGACAATTGTAGTCGTTGGTGGAGGACCATCGGGCGGAGTGTGTGTGGAAACGCTTCGTCAGGAGGGCTTTACTGGCCGAATTGTAATGCTTTGCAAAGAGAATAGCCAACCATACGATCGAGTAAAAGTAAGCAAAACTCTCGATCCAGATATTTCAAAAATGCAATTCCGCAACCTAGAGTTTTACAATGAATACGGTATTGAATTGATGTTGGGCGTAGAAGCAACGAAATTAGATACAGTCGAAAAGACTGTTTCTTGTTCAAATGGATATATTATCAAATTTGATAAGATTTACATCGCAACTGGATCTCAAGCAGTGAAGGTCCCAGTACCTGGAGCGGAATTGGAAAATATATTCACAGTGAGGGACCATGCGGATTCTCTTGAAATAAATGCACTTATTTCAAAAGATCTTGATGTTGTATGCTTGGGTTCAAGTTTCATTGCTCTCGAAGTTGCTGCAGCGTTGGTGAAAAAAGTTAAAAGCGTAAGTAGCATTCACCAAAAATATGTATATATTTATATTATTTGCTTTAATATACAATTTTGATTTCTTATTTTACAAAGGTCACACTCATTGCTCGGCAAAATGTTCCACTAAAACATACTTTCGGAGAAGAAATCGGTCAGAGAGTTTTGGAGCTTTTCAAAGAGAACAACGTTAATATGGTTATGAATAGTGGTATTAAAGAAATAATTGGCACAAATGGAAAAGTATCAGAAGTGGAACTAACAGATGGTACAAAAATACCATGTGGAATGTGTATTATGGGCACTGGTTCCCGATTTTACACAGATTTTCTCCAAGACTCTGGAGTCAACGTTAACTCGAATGGATCCATCGACACTGATAGTCACTTGATGACAAATGTTCCAGATGTTTATGTCGGTGGAGATATCGCCAATTCTCCAGTTTACACAATTGGCAATGCACTTGCAACAATTGGACATTACCAATTGGCTCAGTATCACGGACATATTGCAGCTAAGAATATGGCCGGAAAATCTGAAGAACTGCGGGCAGTTCCGTTCTTTTGGACGGTGTTATTTGGAAAAGGTTTTCGTTACTCCGGTTATGGGAAACCAACTGAAATTAAAATTATCGGAAACGTACAGGAACTCAAATTTGTTGCTTTTTACTTGGATGGGGAGAATAATGTAATTGCAGCTGCTTCGTGTAATCGTGATCCAATTGTGGCGCAGTATGCTGAACTCTTAGCAATGGGTAAGACATTGCAAAAAGACGATTTGGAGGCGGAGGATCCATTTGCCTGGACGCAAAAATTAATCAAAACTGATGTCAGAGTTTGCTGAGTTAGGTTTGCCTCCAAGTGTGAGATATTTACTTAAAATCAACCGAAGCTTTTTCAAAGAATCAAACATATTATGCCTCTGTATATTTAATGTACCTATTTTTATTTTGTAAATATTATTTGATGTTCCATGATATTACTCAGTTCTTATCCTTTAGTCAATTTAACTAAAAAAAAAAACACTTTATTGTTGAGTATGTATGTGCATGTGTAAAAAAGAAACTTAATTTATTTTGTTGAGAAATATTGAGTATACTTTGCTGATACTTAAAAAATATCTCAATGTCAATGCCAAATATATTGGCCTCTAAATACGTTCAATCTTGTGTTGGATAGGCTATCCTCGATGGGTAAGTTTTTAGATACTCTATTGAGCAGAGGCAGCCGGCTGAAAATAAAAACAACTTTCACCTGTTCACAAAAAACAGACACATTTAGATTTAAGGGTCCAAATGTTTGTAAAATAAAATGGAAAATTTTAATATTTCACCGTATTTTTACAAAAAAACATACAAATTGGCTGCGTTCAATCTCATACAGATAGAGTATCCGGATACCTTTTAGTTATTGTTTTACGTGTAAAATAACAGCTGATCAAAAACAGCTGAGATGTCAAAAAAGGAATCCAAAGAAGTCCAAGAATTTCTGGGGTGTGTAGCTATCTGACAGAACAGCTGATTCATAGTTGAATCTCAAGAAATTTGAAAATTGATTTCAGCTTTTTGAAGTTATATTTGAGGATGTTCTGTACATAATAGACGAAGAAGAATCTATTTGCCTCCGAATTTTGACTTCGAAGCTTAAATTTTTCGCTGCTTTTTGTGAACAGCTGAAAGTTGTTTTTATTCTTTGACATCTTTCTCAATACAGTTATCTAACTCCGTTCAAGAAGGTATCTAATAATCCACCTATCCAAAATATCCTATCAAATACGAAATTGAACGCAGCCATTTTAAATTAGTTTTCGTGTTCTTTCAAATTCAACCATTAGCTTTTCTGTCAGATAACCAAATGTACCAGAAATTCTTGGATACATTTGAATTTCTTTTTTGATAGGCCAGCTGATAAGCAACAAATGTTACAACTAAAGAGCCTCTACTAATTTTAAAGAAGAGGTTTTTTTGGGTTTGATTCCTGTTCTTGGCCAGAACAAGCAAGCTTATTTGATCTAAGAGCGTTTCATTGTTTACATCGAACACAAATATTTTATTGATAACAACTGAAAAAAAATAAATTCAATTGAGTTAATGCATTCAGAAATAGAGTGGATTATTACGACAGATCTGGCAACGCTTGGTGATCCTTGAACGTAACGGATTTTTTTAATTTGACAACTGACTGAAGCTTTTCAATAAGATTTCTTTTTAAATTGATATTCGGCGTTAGCGGACGGAAAAGAATACAAAAGTAAGAAAATTATTTAAAATAAAAAAGAAGTGAAGTATTATTCCTTTTGTGAATTTTGTAATAAATAATAAATTTTATTAAAACGAGTTAGAAGCGAGTTTCCATTCGACAAGGACAACAAGGATGTTTAATAAAGCAGGTAATTTTATTTTATTTTAATATAAATCATTGTTCATTCCTACTTCACCAAATGCCTGTTTAACATAAGTGAGATGTAAATGAGTGTATGCAGTATGAACCAATATGCATACCACCCATTACAGAAGAAGTATCTACATATTACAGAAACTAATAGAACAAGAAAATGAGTCTTCTTCTTTCAAATGGAAATCGTCTTAAAGCCAATTTCTTGGCAACGTCTTAGAGAATTTAGGTTGTTGCTTTTAGCTCTCGATTTTATGGGGGTTGATATTTAGGCAATCTTATTTTGATTACCCTTAAACCGACTTTTAATGGTAGAACATTGTAAAGAAAGAAGCTGTTGCATAATTATAAGTATTTAATTCTGTTTTCAATTAAATCATGGTCTTATGATAAACTTACACCTCTTTGCTGCCACTAGCGCCAGCGGTTTTCTACTTGTACCACCAGCAGCTGATTCAACGGATTGACAGTTAACTGACAGCTGACGGCTCTAGCTAAAATTATTCTTACTTCTCCTCGTCTCAACTTGTGTTACGAGATATATCTTAAACAAAAATATTACCTTCTTGTTTAATTAACAAAATAAAAAAATGCGTTTATCAATAGTTAATTTTTTCAAAAACACCGTTCCTGGTCACATATTTCGTGGTAAACGACGACTTGTCAAGCCAGTGAGTAAAAAAGCCATGGAAACATTAACCAGAGAATACGACCGCCAAGAAGCTATAATGCTACTTTTAAGAAATCCATACTTGACTCAGGTGAATGATGATATTTTATTTGCATTACATGAAAGCAAATTTAATATAAATATTTTATTTTCCATCGCATAGGAGGAATCTTCGGGCCATGCTAAAGTTTTTGCAAAAAGAGAAACTTTGGTTAGGAAATGGCAAGATGCACAGGCATTGAGCAAAATGAAGCCACACATTACATTGGAAGATCGTCTGAATCACCTTAAAGTTAAAGAAGTTTGGGATTAATACAATTCAATGTTGTTGTTTTGTTATTTTTAGTCGTATAAATCAAACTGGAGACTTAAATATAGTATTTTATTGCCGGTTGTTTTCTGTTATGGACATGAATTAAAAGTTAATCTTGGAAAGCACATCACGTTCTTGATTTTCTAATTTCAGATATTTTTTTCTTGTTATGCAATAGACGATGAGAGGAATTCATTGATTTGGGGCACCCGAATAAATTGATATGGATTTGTAACAGAAATATGGTACAGATCGTACAAATGCCTACTCAATCTCTTCTAAATGGTCTTGCATTGAAATTAAGCAACCCACACCTGGACTTTAACACCTTGCGAATCATCTTGCGTGACTTACTGTCTTCGAAGTAATTTCGCGAACTCGTCATATCCTAGGTTTGAATACTTGTACTGGAATCGTGATTAAGGCCCTCTGTTTGTGTGTTCCGTCCAATGTGTTTCTTTAAGTTTCTGGAGGCAATGCCTTCTACTCAGACCTTGTTCAGGACATTTGCAGAGGGAATGGATAATCGTTTCACTTTCTCTTTGGTCACTATAACTACGGAAAAAGGTATTGTAAGAGATACCCAACTTCTCTGCATGAACTCCTATAGGCCAATGTCCGGTACAAACTGCAAAAATCCTGGCTATGTCTTGCCTTGGCCTGCATAGAAGATCGTTTGTACGATTTTTATTATAGGTGGGCCATATCTTCCTAGATATAATGCAGTTGGGTAAATTGATTCAGTTTGGTAGATAGAAAAGATTTTACCTTCATAGCACCAAGAGGAATGTTATCCATTTCCGCAAGTGAGCTATGAAGGGCCGATCCTTAGCTGGCTAGCTCGTCAGCCCGTTCATTTGCCACGATACCACTATGGCCCGGAACCCAGATCAGGGTGACACCGAGGTTAATATTCAGGCTTGCAAGCTCATCGCGACATTGCTGGACCAATTTAGATGAGGATGTGGCCGAGTTAATGGCTTTGACAGCTGCCTGACTGTCTGTGAAGATAGCCGCATTATGTTTTTAGTTTGGGCTGTGTGTAAGTAAGGGAGGCATGCAAGATCCCTTAATGCCAGCAGTTCAGCCTGAAAAACGCTAGCAAAATCAGGATGCCTAAGCGATTTAGCTCCATTAAGGGTCTCAGAAAAAATCCCAGAATCCATCTTTGAGCCGTCAGTAAAGATGGTTGTGTCGAATCCTATCGACACGATGTCATCCTCATAATCTTCTCTGGATGGGAAAATAACCTTAACACCCTTACTAAGCCTTAAAGTAGGAGTGCAGTAGTCAGTGTCTACCGAGATAATATCTGAGAGAATCAATTTCATTGTGTTGCAGTGACCATAAGTTTTAAACAACCAGCTGTTTGATTCCTTCAGCCTAATAGCGCTGCAGGAAACTATGAATTTAATAAAAAGGTCGATTGGTAGAAGATCCAAAATAACGTTTAAGGCGTCCGTTTGACTACTTACTTGCCCAGTAAATCTTACAATAACATCTTAAAGTTTTCTCGGTAATCTATTTACGGGAAGGGTACTAGTCTTGAAAGGCTTTAAGAAGATCTGTTTCTATATTTAGGATAATTTGGTGCGATACTGGTTAAGGTGATTTCCGTTATGTTCGGAATAACCCCAGAAATGTGGACAGTAGTTCATCCCTAATTTTGAGATAGCTTCATATGTTTTATACTTAGCTGACTGATGTATGCTTCTGTTTCTGATGAAGTTTGACCAGGTAGCATTTATGGAGTTTTTTTAACTTTACAAGTTATTGATGCTCTGTAAACGAAAAATGTTTAAATAACACCAAATTATCTGGATACATTAAAATTTTGATTTAAAAGTCATCAACAATAATTCCATACGGCGACATTCGATAAAAAAAAGAAGATTAATAGGATCAGATTTTTTCGTTGTTTCAGTCCTAGAGAAGTAATGAAACAGTGTGCTAAATCCTTGCAATTCCATTTACGTTATAAAGCCCCTCAATAACTCTTGCAAACATCTGAGCTATTCTATTTATTGTGTCAATTGCTCATTGAAAGTTCACAAAAAAAAACACAACTTCTTGGGTTTTCGCAGGTACATATAACCTATTTTGGTAAGCCTTAAAATGTATTCAACTGTCGGGTAACGATTTCAAAAACTATTTTTAATCCGCTGATAAAAAACTCAGAATTTCGACGAACATTTAAGAGCAGAGTATCCTGAGTCTGAAGATATGTACTACTTGCTTTTTAAAAATTTTCTCGAAGATTTGACTAGGACAGGATAGAAGTTTCATTAAATTGGTGAGTTCTCTCGATATTTTTAATCGTTTTTCAAAATCCTACGACTTCTAAAAAAGGGGAGGGCTCTAGTTGTTTGTCATATGTCCCTTCTTTCCAAGGTCATGGAAACGCTGATTAATTATCAGCTTAAGAAATATCTTGAGGAACGGAAAATTTTTAAAGACCGGCAGTCAGTGGAACAAATCTTTACTTCGTTTTGGAAAAAGTAAGATTATTGCACTTAATATATCAAAGGGATTTGATAAATTCTGGCATCTTGCTCGCTTACCAAAAATGAGTGCTTTTGGTATTGACCAATCTCTTCTTCGTTGGATTAGAAACTTTCTTTCGAACCGTTCAACACAAGTTGTTTTGGACGGATTCAAATCTGAAACCCATCAAATAAATGCTGGTGTTCCCCAGGGCTCCGTTTTTTCTACGACCCTTTTTGTTCTAATCCAATGCATTGTTTCGCTCACGGTAGCACTGTTATCTTTTTATGATCGTTTCCAGACTCACAAAAATATGATTAGCTCATTAAATTCCGACCTATAAGGCATTGTACAATGAGGAATAGAAAACCATGTGGAATTTAATGCTTCAAAAACCCAATGCTGTCTTTTATCGTTAAAGCGAGATAAACCCTCTTTGCCAGTATATGTGACTGGCACTTGCATGAACGAAACGGAATATCTCGACATCCTCGGAATGTGCATCAGTAACCACCTTTTGTGGAGGAATCACAAACGCGATTTCGCCGAAAATGCCGCAAGATGTCTAGGTTTTCGAGACGTTGCAAGAAATTTGTCTCTCCGTCTGATCTGGCTACAATCTACAAAACCTATATACATACGTCTGAAACTTGAATTAACTCTCATCTCTGGGCTGTTGGTGCAGTAACTTATTTAAGCCTCTTAGACAGTATTGAAAGAAGAGCTTTTTAAATGATTACGTCACTCGAACATCGACGCAAGGTTTCTTGTCTCGCTCTTTTTTATCTTTATTTTAACGGAATATGCTCTAGTGAAATAGAAAGTTGCATTCCTCCCCTTAAACATTTTAACCATAATACCCGCGCTTCTAGGAATGCCCATCAGTTTACTCTTGAGCCCAACTTCGGTAACTATGAAGTACAGAGATTAATTTTTAAGCCGTACTACGCGAAGGTGGAACGCCTTGCCACGCTCTATCTTTCTCTCACACTGTGTCTTTGGCATATTAAAGGTACATATATGAATCCCTCTGTGTTCGCTTATTATAAAAAAATAGTGATGTTTTTCCCGCTTACAAATAGTTTGGAACTGAAGATTTAATTCTGCATAGCTTTTTTTTAATGCACTGATTGCAATACTTATGAAAAAGCTTGAGAAGATCAAATTTTTTTCTTGTTGTCACAATCTCTATGTCATATAATGGTCAACCGGGCTTCTTACAGCCTGTTCTTGTTTTACGAATAACAGCTGAAGAATCAATTATTTACTTAAGCGTGTCTTATTTACAAGAGTCAATACAATTTAGAATTCTTAGCTTCTAGGTAGACTTAAATTTCAAATCGTTTGAAAAGTTATTTCTTCGTACCAATTTGCTCGATATTCTGTTTGTAAATAATTTCAAATTCGTTAGAACGTTAAATTAAATTGTATTGTTGTATATAAAATAAATGTAAAATATCTAAACTGTATCGGTGTTTTTATTACTGTTGAGTAAATTAAACTAAATGACAAATTAGTAGCAGGTATGGGTATTCCCTCAATTAAAAAAGTTGTTTTGTTTGGCTTATACCTAAGCGAAAAATACAAAAAATCTGCCTTATAATATTTCTGTCGAAAGATGATTATACATTTCCTCCTAGCTACTTCGCGTTATGTTTCCGAATAGATTTATTGCAGTCATAGCTAATAACAAGTTGATTGGTACTTACCTTGGACTTTGCACTTTTTACGTCATTCAATTTCCAAGAAAAGTGAGATATGAAACAAAAATTTAACAAAAATACCATCTCGTAACAAAAACTAAAATTTTAATAAAAACAAAAACAATCTAACATTTTATTTATTTTCAATACATTTAAATTTAAAAATATGAAGGTACTTAATGTGCTACAGGAACCATTGCTTGTGGTTCATTGCTTTGATAGTGTCGCTCCATGTGATGCAGGATTTCGAATCCAACTTCCACCATAATTAGAATTATGATCATCCATTCGAGACGGATATGATGTTTGTCATTTAAATTGTGCGAAATCAATTCGGCCAGCTCAACACAATGGTTGATTTTTTCGTTCATAACTTTGGTTCTGCGGTTGATGCTGAAATACGAACAGACTTGAATGTAAAGTGTTTCCAATTGCTCACGATCCCAATAGAAGTCAGGAGTGTCGAGTAAATCTGAGCTTAGATTTATCATGTGTCGCAGAGCGAATAGCTCTCCAGTCATACGTAGTGCTTGGGCCCTATCAATCTTGATGCGGCGGCCTTTCTTAAGGTCTTCCGTTAGATATTCCATGCCTTCGATGTACCTCTCCAGGGTAGCCTCCCATATGCCCAGTTTGATGGATGTTGCCATAGCGTTTGAGAATGTGTATTTCTCTAAGAATGTCTGATCTCCTTTGGAAAGGAAAAACTTGCCGTTTTTGAAAAGAGCTTGCGTTTTACTTGGCTGTGTGTCCTCTGCGATTTCGATAGGTTCAGGGATATAGGTATACGGCATGATTTCACTCTCGCCCTTGACAAGCACCTTCAAATATCCATCTTTCTCGTATGGTTTCAGAAACGAAAGCACATTATTTGCTTCTAATTCGTTGAAATTCCACATAACAACGGATCCTTCTCGGAAGAAAAATATATCTCTTGCTTCCCCATTTACCATGTACTTTGCAGTGACATAGAGAACATCCTGTTCTGCTCCCAGGTTGTCCGTTGAAAAAAACTTCTTAGCCGCATACAAGTTCTGCTCCTCTAATCCGACGACTAATGCTTCCAGATCATACTGCTCGGCAGTAGAAAATGCGGTTACGTTGAAAAATCCCTGAGCAGCAAGATCCTCTTCTTCGTTGCGTTTTTTGCGAGTTACACGCTTCTTGATTTGAATTGGCGACACTGTGTTTTCATGTACTGAACGATATTGCGTTAGGTTCTTAGGAACTGCAAGGACTTTTCTGTAATTACAAAATAAACTACGTTTAGCTGCTGTTGTGACTGTAAGAAATCCTCTTTGTCCAGAGGTTTGTGCGATGACAGTGAATCCTTTGGCGAATAATGCTCGTGTGAAGTTCATTGTGTACGAATATGCAATTGATGAATGCGACTAAGTGATGAAATCCAGCATATTTCACCGGCAATAGTGGTGATGGAAAGAGTAGGTTATTCAACAATTCAAAGGAAAATTACAAATGCAGCAATCAGCAAAGGTATCAAGTCCAACCGCATAGCATACCTACGACTGTATCGGCTTCACTTTCGATTCGGGTTTGACAGATATCGCACGTGTGACGTTAAGTGTTGCCCAGTGCTGTCTTCAATATTTGTACTATTGACCACTTAAAAGTGTTGAGTAAGCATCATTACTGAGTTTGCAGACAAGGGGCCTTATAAATAGTCAAAATAATAGCTCACTTAAATATTAAACTGGGCTCTGCTACCATTTATTTGTTTGTTGAGAAACAAACTATAAATGTACCGTTAAATATAACTCCACGGCGTGTTCTGTTATTTTGACAGCATACAAAATAATATTTTTCAGTTAAAAAGCATTAAGAATTGTTGGGATTGTTCGTGAAAATATTGTAGAAGAAAGTAAGTGGAAGAATACTTGTTTTAATATTTCATTGTGTTTTTGTTTTATAAATGTCAATCATTTTCGAAATGGCTGCAGTGTCGAAAAGCTGAGCATCGACATATTTTCTGAACGGTAACATTTTTAAACTTTAGTGCCTCCTTTCTTTGGCCAAATCTTCTAAGATGATTATGTCTTCAACATTTGAACCATTAAAATCTATTTTAAAACTTAATTTTGTTCAAATAAATATTTATTTTTGACTTATTTTTATATTAATTACTAATGTCACCTGAATTCTAACTTTTTCACAGCGAATGTAGTAGATAATGCAATAGAGGGGTATTTATTAAAAGACTTATTTTGGTTGAAGCGAAAAGTAACACTTCGTTAAAACCAAACCAGGCGTGTTTTTAGCGACTTTTTATTGTTAAGGCTCATAGTCGAACAAATAAAGTCTTAATATAAACTTCCTGTTGAAAACAATCACAAAAGGAACTAACTGTTCTTCCAGAAGAAGTCTTAATTAGTTTACGTATTAACGAGTGCAGTGAATCTGTCCAATTTCCAGCTAAAAATTTTTAAACTGTTAAGCTGACAGCTAAAAATTGAATTAGATTTATTAAATCTGCCAACAAATCATAACTCAAAAGTAAATAAATTTATTTTTCCCCATGGAATGCAAAAACGATGGAAATTTGTGTTTTGACAGATGTAGATCAAAATTAAATTGATTTATACCCATAGAAAACCCCATTAGTTTATGTGATTAAAGTAGTTCTTATTTGATTATTTTCATACAAAGTCAAAATAATTAAGAGTCGTTTTGATCACAGCGGGTTTTAATTTTAACAAAACTTCGAAATCGGAATCAGTTGTTAATTTCAAACTTAGTCTTTTTTTCTTTAATTCTCATCAGAAGTTCTTCAACTAATTTAATCTACCCAAGAGCTTTTGATAATAATGAACTGTGACTTTTAAAAGAGCAACGATCACTTACCCGATTCCACTGCATTGCAAATGTGTTTTTTAGACGTGTTGTTTTTAAGAAGAAATAAAACTTTATGGGCAAGAATATAATATAAAAATGACTTTGCGATAGTAGTTGGCTTGAATACAAACCAGTTAAAAGGCTCAATTTTCGACAACTGTTCGCAGCAGTTGGGACGGTATGTGAGCAATAACTTGCTGAAGATTTTTTTCCAAGGCGTAAATTGTATCGGGATTATCATTTTAGACAAGATAACATAGCCACACAAAAAATATGCCAGTGGTGCTAAAACGATCCTGACACATCAGACAGACGCAAGATAATGCTCCCAGCAAAAGTTTTGTGTTCAATAAACTGAATACAGAGCCATCTTGTTGGAACTGAAGATCGTCCACATCAACATCCACCAATGCAGACACAAAAAAGTCATAAATCATGACTCTAAAGCGTTCCCTATTAACCGTAGCATTATGGCTGGATTCATTTTTGAAAAAAAAATGTGGAGAAATGATTCTCTATCTGCTTATTGATCACACCAAACAATGAATTTTTGGGGATGTAACGGTGTCTCGACAATTATGCAAATTAACGCACTCATGTAAACGGTGAGTGAGTTTCATCGTATTTTGAACAGAACCATTGTTTTTTAAATAAATGTGCACAATTTTCAAACGTTGTTCAAGAGCAAAGCTTTTAATAGCATTATAATAGTGACAGCTGTCAAAAAGACTAATTGTGTAAAAAGTATTGCAAGATTGAAAATCAACCTTGTTAAAAAAGTACCCGTTTTTTAAAAGGTTGAACAAAAATAAACGTATTTGAGTTCCTGACAACAGTACTCGCACACAGGAATGGTTGAGAGTTGTAAGTCACTAGGCCCTGGTTCACAAGGGACTGTTGCGCCACCCCATTTTTTTTTTTGATTTGAGTTCCTGAGAAATTATTTATTAAAATAATACCCGTGTCCTGACTTCTGATGGTTAGTGCGTAGGACTATCATGCCAGAAATGTTGGGTTTTATACCTGTGTGTGCCACCTCTGGTTTCTCTTCCACGTCTACAACCTCTTGCAAGGAATCGACAAATTCTTCAAGAGTAATTATTGTGATATTACTCAAACTTACGAATTTGGCATACAAACTGTTACTGTAGGTCTCATCTATCTCTGAAATGACTCGCACATGAATAGTTGAGAGTTGAAAGTCATTAGGTCCTGGCTGTCTACGAGTTGTTGCGCCACCTCCTTTATTATGAAGTCAGTCAGAACTTTTCGTTGAAATGTTTAAAAAATAATTTCCTAATTCTAAAATAAAGAAATATGTAAAGTAGAATATTTAATCTAACTTTTAATTCCATAAGCGGAAACTAGAAATCGACTAAAAACTATTTACAATGGGCAGGTTCAGACGACATAAGGGACTTTAAAGTTAGGCAAGTTGATAGTATCGGATTGGCTAGCTGTCAAAAAATGATCTTCCAATTAAGACAACTTTAATGGAAAGCTGACTGGGAAGTAAGTCAAGAAAAATCTCCCTAACTATCAAGTCAAGTCTACTTCTATCAAAATGACACTTGATAATGATTTTTCATTCAACTGAAAGCTGAACTTTATTACTCTATGATTTATTAATTTTCTACAAAACTTTATTTAATGCTTTCTGTGAAAGGGTTCCTTGTCAATTTGGAAAAGAAGTAACTAATATTTCTTTACAATAAAAATACAAATCGTTGTGGACTTGTATCTTGCTGAGGAGTGTTTTTATGACAGTAATTTTGTTGGTACTTTTTGTTCTATGAACTCAAAGTGGAGATGTGACGCTTGAAGAACTAACTAGTTGCCTTGGTCAAAATTTACGTTCAAAGAATGAAGTTGACTGAAAATGAAGTCCCTTATGTTGGCTGAACCTGCCCAATCACTTTGAGAGTAAGAAAATTATTAAAACTTTCATGTATGAACCATTTTTAATCTCAGGTTTAAAGTATTATTTAAAAAAAATGACAAAATAACGATTTATATTGTCATTAATATCAGAAGTAACTTAAACTAACTAAGCGTAAAATTATCGTCGCAATTAATTTTATACTTTTAAACTTCGTCATTTGGATTACAAAAATGTCTGTTTTGAGAAAGGTAGATGAATGAAATAATTAGGTACATTTATGGAATTTTAGTGAATGCCGTATGCTTGCATTTTCAATGGGACTTATTTTAATGTTTTCGTTCTTTTCTATTCATTTTTGAATTACTTAACAGTAATTGCAATTCACACAACTATATATATGTACATCGGATTCCTAAAATAACATCCTATAACTTCACTACAATTGGCTGTAAGTTTTTTTTACAACTCCTTATTTTGAAGTTACTTCCTTATTGTTCCTATGACGTCCACAATTCTTGGAAGGCAACTGCGAACCAACATCAATACTTACTAACGTACTCCTTTTACAGTCGCATCACACGAGTATAGAATGCCTCCTTCTATTCTTACATCCCATTTTAATATTCATCACAAATATCTTCTGCATCAATATATCTCCTTTTAAATGCTTACCTATTTTCGTAACGATGACTTTGTATTGATCATTGCATCAAAAGGAGTTCGCTTATGTTAATGAAACAAAAACAAATACTTAAAATTCAATTCAATCGAGCTCACAGATTACTTAAGTGACTCACCCCACAAATTTGTGGCTTTCATCATGAATCACTCTCATAAATTGAACTTAATTGGAATAGATATTTTTTCTTGTTGTTTTTTTTTTGGTACATAGTTTTGTTGTGTTTATTTTGGAATACTAAAAAATATAAAATATACAAATTTTACTTTTTGGGATAACGAATGGTGCAGAGAAAAGAGAAAAAGGTATTTTTTGCTGTTGTAATATTTTGTATTTGTTGGGATGTTTTTGTAGTTGTTTCATAAATGCGATAAAAAAAACTTCTTTTTGTTTTGTTTATTAATCTTCTTCGTCGTAAATCGTAATTGCATCGTGTCGTTCGTCGTCATCATCATCATCTTTATCTTTGTTGTTCGTCGTCCAGCTGTTCTTCATCTTTAAAAACCAGTTAATCACTAAGGGACTATTACATTAAGCCGACAATAATAATTATATAAGAATATAAAAACAATATAATAGATAATATAATAATATATAATATAAAATGAACTGGAGACATTTTTGTTTTGTTTTTAAATAATAAATGAAACACATATATGTATATGTATTTGCATATACATAAATATATCTATCGCTACGAATACAAAATTCTGTGTTGAATCCAGACACTTAGTTCTTTGCTTCCTACTTCTAACATTTCTTGCTCCTTACTTCTTAGTCCTTGCGCTTTTTTTTACGTTCAATGCAAATGTTTTTGATGTTGATTTAAGATCAACTAGGCTTCCGTTTCTGCTCCTTTTAATCTCAGCCTGGCAAAGTCCTCGAAGATGATGTCATCATCTTGACCGTTGTCGTCGCCGTCTAGTTGAATAAGATTGGTTGTTGGAACTTCGGCGGCATTTTCTGCCGTCAGACCGGCATTGGCTGCTTGTAGGCTGCGTCGGGGCGATCTTTCTGATATAATTGGATCCGTGTCATCCTCTGGCTTGGGATGCATGAGGATAAATGGCAGCTCGGCAACCAAGTCACCGCCCAAGAGTGGGCCACTTATGAAAAGTTTCACCTTCACCTTGTAGTGCACAATGATGCCCAGGCTCTCGCGCTGTGTCGGATCTGCGATTATTGTGCTCGAGGCCAAATTTGTATCTTCGTGCTTCAACTGACCATCCAGAGCTAGACCCCACTTGTCTTTGTTGTTGGCCAGAAGCGGAGTCAATTCGAAGACCTTCGAGAGCGTGAAGCCGGGTTGCACTTGGACTCCGTCCTCCGACTCGGTTTCTGCCACCACACACTTGTACTGCGCCGTCGAGAACAGGCAGATGTCAGCAAATTGACGCACCAGCACCTTGATCTTCTTTACGGTGCGATTGGAATTATTGGCGATATGGACATTCACACAAATCGACTCGCCATGGTGGTACAGCTCCTTGTCCAGGCTGGCTTCGAGGTGAATTTTGTTTGGTTTCAGCATGAACTCTTTGCTCACCTCAATCGAGGGCTGCTCGCCAAGCTTGGAAGGGGCGTACATTATTTTCCGTATAGCTAGGCGAACAGAGTTCCTCTTGTGTGGTTTGTCGTCGACATTCTCGCCCACGAACGCCTTAAGTTCATAGTCAACTCCGCAGGGTTTGCCTGTGTCACCCGGAGCCGGTTGCAGCGACACCGATGCTGGACAATACGGAGGAACTTCGAAGTAAAATGGATATGCGTTTGGGCCGAGCTTCTTTATCAGCCTCTCCTGTAGCCGGGTCAAGGGTCGCTCTGATTCCATAATGGGGAATATTTGTTCGCTCGCCAAATAGAGATCTTTCCGAAACGTTAGTCCCAAAACATCCAAATCCTCGCGACCATACCTGAACGCCGCCAACACCTGTCCAAACACCTTGCGGTCCTTTACATAATCTGGCTCAATCAAGACCACTCCATCGATTGGATCTACATGCGACACATGATCCACAAAATCCCGTTTACCCAAATACACTGTTATTTTGCCATTGGACGAACTCTTTTTAAAGACTCGTGTCGCCTGTCGCTTCGAACTGCCATCGTCAATGTCCGGATCCGGAGAAGGCTGCGGGGATCGATGTAGACCTGAATTAATCATACTTCTGCTTCTACCTGTGTAAGAACCAAAATCAAAAATATATACAAATTCCAAAACGGCGAGTGTAGAAAGAAACTTTTTCCTTCTATTATTACTTTTATTTTTTAATACTTGCGTTGAGGGGCGTGCGTGACGCGAGCGTAATGAATGGAATTTCGTTTAATGTTTATCTCTCTGGAAGTCGAAGTAAAGTAGCAGTAGATATAAATTTGTGTTCGTTTTGTTCTTGTTTTATTCTTTTTTTTCTTTAAGTCAATAAAAATATGTACATCGGCGGGTTTCCTTTTTTTCTTCTTCTTGTGAGTTGTGAGCGAGCAAACTGTTGTTGAATGTTGATTCTGTTTTCTGATTTCTTATTTAAGCAGATTTTTGATTTCTGATTTTTAAGTTAAGTTTAAGTTTTCTTTTATAGCAGATTATATTATTCTGGTGCACACATTTGTATATTATTTAAATTTCAAACAATAGTTTGCGGTTAGGAGAGGAAAAAAACATTCAAAGTTTATTATATTTTTGTGAAAAATGTTAAAATTAGTTAATTGAAACGACGAACATAAACGCCCAAATATTTATCTAAACTCATTTTTCTCGGCAAATGTCAAGTTTTTTCTTGTGTGCGATATGTGCTGTGCAGTCAGTGTGCGGTGTTTTGGTGTGTGCGTGTGAACTGTTGGTTTATGAGGCGGCGGGGGTGACAAATGTTTTTTTCCTGGAAATTCTTCGTGTCGATGGAAGCGCTGCCTGTGGTTAGTTTATGTATCGAATAATTCAACCGGTAGAAAATGAATGGGTTCTTTTTCTTGACATAAAAAGAGTTATTCCAATGGTGTTCTTTTTTAAAGCCAAAAATACGTCATTTTTACTTTTTGCTTTTTTGGCTACAATTTGCTATTGTAAAATTTGAAGAAAAATCTGATTGTTAACAAATTAACGTTGAACTATTAACCTTCTCCTCATACTTGTGTAGGGGAAGTGAATTTAATGTGTACGTTCACGATTGAAACCACTGAATTTATTATTTGATTGTGATCATTGAAAATTTCTCACAATGAACCAAAAATCCTGATTCAATCCACGAGGAATTTTATTTTCTGAAATCTTTAATGGGAGTTGTATAAATTAAAAGAAAAATCAGTTGAACCTTTAGGCTAGGCGCGCACATGGAACTTTTAGTTTCAAAACTGTTTGGTTTCTAAACTGAGCACTAGAGACTTGTATGAGAGTCCGCGCACATATAGAAACCATTTAGTCGCCAATCAAACAACTTTTTAGTTTGTGTTTTGACACTAACTAAACAATCATCTCAAACCAATTCCTTAGTTTGTGTCACAAAGAATTATATGTAACTGCGTGAATATTCAACTAAATCGTTTAATAATTTTTTGTAAGTGCAAGAGAGAGAAAAATTTAGTTTATGTTTATTGTGTATTGGTTTATATCGTTGATAACACTCGGAGTTGCTTATGTGCGCGATGTTTGGGCAACTAACGATCGAACTATTTGGTTTCGAAAAAGTTGCATGTGAGCGGCGTGCCTTACCAAAATGTTAATTTCAGTTTTTGTTTGCTTTCAAAAGAGTCGACTTTAATATTAAGGTCATAGCATGTATCGTTTATTAATAAGAGATCATAGCATAAATATCGAATTTCATGCAAATTTTAAATTCAACATTAAATTTGACAAAAAATTGTCAATTTTTTAAGATACATATAGCAATATGTTAGCACCCTTATACATGTTAGTTGATACTTTAAAAAAAAAACAAAATTACTCCTTTCATTCCTACTTTTTATAGTTTATTTTACTCTTAGCTCTTAAACAGCTGCATACATTTGGAATGGAACAGACAGCGCCACCAACGAGTCTGAAGATTCAACACCAACTCTTTTTCCTTCTTGTACATAAAACCTATAGTACCATCATCGTGGGTTTTTATTGGGGTGACACCTAGTGCCTGTGTCCGACATTAGCTTTTGCAGTTTTTTTAATTATATAAGACTCCCAAAGCAACCTTGAGGCTACGGCGAACGTTTAAAAAAAACAGCTAAATGATAATACTATAGTGCACAAAGGTTAGGTAGCATTTATTTATTCTGACATTTCGATTATTATTTATTTAAATACTTCTTCACCACATTTAAAAGTAGCTTTACTAAATTCCCGAAAGCATTTTCTGTGGATTGCTTATAGCAATAAAATAACTGAAAATTTGTTTGAGGTTTTGTCATAAAATTCCACAAAATGATTTCATTTCCTTGATATTAGAGAAAAAGCTTTTAAATTTGAATCAAAACGCCATTGTACAATACGCTGGTGACTCTTATTTGCTTCTAATTTTAGCTGCACACAAGAAGAGTACTAAATATATATTTTCTAGACAGTGAAAATGTCAATAGTAGGTTTCTTTTGAACTGCTTTTTACCAGGGTGACAACTCTTACTAGGGGTCTCCATTGAACATTTCTGATGACAGGACTATTGGCCTACCATCAGATAATCCAATAGAGACCAACAATCCAACATCTAGTCCATGATCCGGTCATCACAGTTTGGATTTTTCGAGCGGATCAAAATCCTGCCATTAAATTTGACGTTTGTCAAATACATTTAATTTCTTATATTGTTGTTGTTTACTACATATTACTTACCTGTATCAGTTAGCTATTGACCGACATGCTACAAAAATGCATATAGTCTGCACCGTCCTCCTATAGTAAGTCCGTGAGTAGGTGTGTATCTCAAATTCCCTTACTTCAAGAAATGGATTCGCCCAAAACCTCTGTTTTCTTTTATCCTCTTCAAAAGTTAGTTGTTGTAGTTCCTCCAGCTTTTTAACCAGTATTCATTTTTTTAAAAGGGCTAATTTTTATTTACTCAAAGCATTTTTTTTTATATAATTCGTTTGAAACTTAATTTTGTAAAAAAACAACAACTACCGACACAAAAGCTAAATCAACAAAAAAGTAAACAACACATTAACCGTTGTGTCAAATGTGACATTTGAAGTTGCTCATGGCAAGACATAATATGCCCAGTCAACTCAACCACTGATCTGCGTTATGATCAGATCATTGAGAAATATACTTACTAATAGCCTTTCTACACCGAACCGAAAACTCGGTTTTCGCAAGTTTTCCCATACATTTTTCTTATATATTGCAATGGCTATTCTTTTTTTCAAAGATATGCACTTTCTAAAGTTGGTAACGGGCATTTTTAGTTTTTTCAGCTCATTGCACAATATGTTGAATGTTTCACGGCTGATTCTAAAATGCTGTTTAAAAAACTCAACATTGTTTTCTAAGACTTCGTGTTCTCAAAAAGTGCTTATAGGTAGAAAGTGCAGTGAGGTAGAAAGTTTTTTTTTATAATTTAGAGGTAAATGGTATTATGGAAGCCTCCCTTTGTCCACATGCTTCTTTGTCGATGATGATTCTCAATTGCATCAATCAAACTCTTATTTTTTTCATTTTCAAAACAAAACGCTGACGTTTTCTGGTCATGGTAGAGCCTTGAGGCAATGATATGAAGTTGAGCAAGAACTTCATACTTTGTTCCAATTTCTTTGTATGTTTGGATATCAAACCAATTTGGCGAGAAATCATTTTATTTCACAAATTATTCGAAAACCAATAAATTTTTAAATTAAAAATACATACATGTATTATTTATACAAAATTTGACAATTAGTATCAAAATAATGGAAATTTCAAACGAAAACTTGTTAATACTCGGTGTGAACACTTTATGAGTTTTCGAAAACTTTTCGCCGAAAACCGGGTTTTCGGTTTGGTGTGGAAAGGCTTAAGATATATTTTTTTATGTTTAAAAAATGATTCGATGCTAAAAAATGTTTCTCTACAAATTTATTTTTGACAGTTCATGAGGCGCATACATCTGTGAAAATGAACGCATTCAAGATATTCTTGTTCTTCTGTCATTGGTGAACTTCAATTGGTGAAAAAAGTGTAGTGTTGAATTGCAAGTAAACAGAAAGCGGAAAAGTTTGGAAAGAGAAGGTAAAAATCGCGAAACTAACTATCGTCAATTCGTATCAGAGGTTCGTATCGTCTTTAACATTTTTTTCTTTTCATAATTAAAGAATATGAACTTACCTTCGGCAGCCAAAAATTAAAAAAGGTGGAAATTTTGAATAACAGTCAACACACAAAATGGAAAATGTTTTATTTTCAAACTTGAAGAAGTTATACGACAGTGAACTCTACAGCTGCGTGATTTCTGTGGTAAGAGCATTCTACCTATCTTCATTAATTAAGTTTCAACAAAAAAAAAGAACAATTCTTTTTCTAATGGTGTTTTGTGATTTAGGCCAGCCTGCTTACAACTGTCTATCAAAATGACAGATTGGTTGCAACTCCCGAACAGGAGTACCAGGTACTTTTGTTTCGTGGAGACGCGTACTATCATGAACGAAAGTTTCGTTTGGCAGCAACACACCTGCATTCGGCTCTAACTATGCGAAAGACCCTTATGAGGCGTAAGAATCCTAGTTTTGATTGGATCGAGAACACCTATGATCAGTTTACGGAGCTAGAAATTAAATATCGTCTAGCTATATGCTATCGTAAGTTGAATGACTCGAATTTGGCTATTTCGACATTGCAATCGATTCCGAGTAAGTCAAGACTTCCAAAGATAAACATGCTTCTGGCAAAGCTACAACATCACCACTCAAGAAATGCATTGGAAGCTATTGCCTCTTACAAAGATGTACTGCGTGATTGTCCAATGGCATTGGAGGCTATAAGTTCACTCTTGGAAGTCGGCGTTGATGGAATTGAAGTCAATTCGTTAGTAGTGAATGGTAAGCAAGAAATGACTTTATATAATTGGTGTTTTCAAGCTTAGTTTATAATTTTATAGTGAGTTCGGCTCCCAAAAATGTTGAATGGTTAAGTTTGTGGATAAAAGGCCATGCTCAAATATATGTTCATAAACATCTGGATGCGTCAAAAACATTCCAATCTATTAACGACAACACAAAACTCCATCAAAACGATCATATTCTAACGTTAATTGGAAAAGCTCTCTACTACAACGGGAACCATGCTCAGGCGCAGCAGTATCTAGAAACAGCACACATGATAAGTCCATATAGCACAGAACATATCATGCCATTGGCCGTGGTCTATGCGAGGAATAATAATCTAGCAGAGTTGGAAAAGCTGGCTAGCCAACAATCCAATATCAATGAATTTAGTTCGGAAAATTGGTTTGTCATGGCTGAGAGTCTATTGGCGAATGGAAAATACGAACAGGCTTCCTATTTTACCCACAAAGCAATTGCGTTTGATCCAACAAATGTTGAAGCGTATCTTTTGCGTGGGAAGATATTTCTTCAGTTAAAACGATATAAGGAAGCAATTCATTGTTATAGAACAGTTCAGAGTTTGGCTAACTATCGTTTTGAGATGTACAAAGGTCTTGCGGGGTGTTACATCGGACTTAAGCGCTTAAAAGATGCACAAACAATGTGTGCTTTGGCTGCACGCTATTTCAGGACTTGCCCAAGGGGCTATGTGGTGAGAATTTTATTTTTCATTTGCATATTTCTCAGACTTATTATAAATTTGATAAAATATAAACAGCTACTTGCCAGTATACTTCTGTACTCTTCGAATACAGTTACAAAACGTCAGGCAAAGACTTTTATAAATCGGGCTTTAGAAATCGACCAGTTCTACTTTCCGGCCGTATCAGCGATGGCTCAGATCCTTCAATCTGAGGGAGAAACACAGGAGGCCATAAAGCTGTTGAAAAAACAAGCGGCTAGCTATCCCAGTTGCAAGCTTTTCACAATGCTTGGAGATATTTTAAGTAGCGAAAAAGACTTGGATGGTGCTTTGGAATACTACACAATTGCCCTAAGGTTTATATAAAATCAAAAAAAAGAAGTGAATCTTTCTAGGTACAAAAATGGGTTTGATTTTTTTATAGCATGGAACCAACAAACCACCGAGCTTTAGAGGGTGTAAATGCCCTTGGACAGGCTTCTGAAACAACAACAAAACAAGATGAGTGTTCTTTAGCAACAACTTCACAGGATGAAGAATGGCCAATCGATTATGATGAACCATCAATTGAAGCAGTTGAGTTTTCATCAACAGCTGCTGCTAATCCAGATGGCGAATCTGAAAGCGATCCGATATGGTCGGATGTAGATGCTTAGGCTATCGTAGTTTTATCTTTTAATTATTATAGTTATTGAATCAATACAATTCATTTACAGTTATCAATTATTATTATTATTGTTAATCTTATTTTTCAGTTAAATATGATTTTCCATTTTTACTTTACCAAGCGAAAGATTTTTTGAAAAGTCTTGAAATTTCTTTATTTGTAAACTCGAATTTTTTGTATTAATTTTCAATTCACTTGGGCAGACACATGTTTTGGGAAGCCATTTCTTATGTTCAAGCGATTCCAAGCAATTGTACGGACATCGTTAGTCATTATGCTGAAGACGTAGCCATACTCGGCAGAAAAAGTGATACGTCGTTTGGTGCGTTTGCCAATATTTTGTTTGAAGTGTCGAGAACGAGATAAGCTGCGAATGAAGAAGAGGAGAATTTCAACATCATTGAATTGCACCAACATTCACTATTAATAAATATATGAAGCTTTAAAGAAGTGAATGGCTAAACCATTAATATGCAAAGTGAAATGATTGTAGAGATCATACAAAGAATTGCTCTTGATTAATTTTTTTTTGCGGTACAGAAGGAATTTATAGTCATTGGACTTCAAAAAGATGATAGGACAAAGACTAAGATAAATACCCTGTTACAGGTAAAGGTGTTATTTATTAACTTCCTAAAAATAAGTTCGTAAACTTCGTTAAGTTGTATGAGCAGGTGAAAAGAAATTCACAAGGTTATAAACATAAAACCGAAGACTGCAAAGACGAAAGTGCAAACATTATAGTAGAACATTATAGTAGAACTCAATGCTGAGGATATAGAAGGACCACTCCTGCAGACTGTATAACGGCGACGACGTCGACGAACAGGCATGATAATCCATTCAATACAGACGACGATAGACCGAAGCCTTATAAAAAGTCGCTGGAGCAGATGGCTTAAATGCCAAACTTTTTAAAGCAGCGGAAGATAATTTGGTTAGGACCATGCACCAACATATCTGTAAAATATGGCCGAAAGAAAATATTGTTTGCCCGATACTGGAAAAGGGGGACCCTATAAACTGCACCAACTATAACATCAGATAAAAAAAACTTCTCTTTCGTAATATCTGAACGTCTAAAGCCTATTGTGAATTACCTGATAGGTCCTTAAAAGTGTGGATTAAGGACAGGAAAGTCAACAGCCACATTAAAAACCTTGCAGAAACCCAAAAACATAAAATCGACACCCATCATCTTTTCATCGATTTCATAGTCGCTTGTATGATAGTTCATACAGGAACCAACTGTTTAGAGCCATATCTAGTTTTGGCATCCCTGCCAAATTTGTCCGTTTATGCAGGATGACCATGGAGAAGTCCCGCTGCTCTGTAAAGGTTAAAAACAGCTTAACGGAAACTTTTGATGTCAAAACATCCTTTAGACAAGGTGAAGCAGACCTCTCACGTCAACAATAGAGGCACTATCTTTTACTTGCATATGCTAAGGCGATGCTCCGTTATCAATGCAGAAAACAACACCAGCACTGAGATCAAATAAAGAAGACTCTAGCTAACCGCTGTTTCTTTGGGCTAAGAAAGCAACTAAAGTGTTTCTATATAAGACCCTCCTACTAAACTGTGCAGAAGCTTGGACTATGACAAAATCGGATGAAAGCGTTTCGAGAGAAAAGTTCCTCACGTGACTTAGGGTCCCCTATGCATAGAAGGTGAGTGGAATAAAAGATGGAACGGAGAGCTGTACAGGGAAGTAGATTAGCCAGAAGGATAAAACTTCGACGCTTGAGATGACTGGGTAACTCTAAGCACTTGGAAACAAATGCTGCGGCGCAGAAAATATTCGAATTCAGGCATATAGGACAGAGCAGTAGAGAAAATGGCGGAGCAGGTGGCGCTTTCAAGTGGAACAAATCTAGGTAGGAACCAGGCAATATTTTGAAGTTTTTTGGGTGAGGCCCTTGTTCTCAAAGGATTGTACCGCCACCTTAATAATAAAGTAAACTTCGTTAAGTACAATAACTTCGTCCATCAGATAAACGCGTCAAGAAAAACCTAATCAATTTTAATTAAAAATATGGTTATACATTCTGAAATTAAGGGCAAGGAAAATACCGGAGGCGTTACAATAACTAATTGCATACAATGTTCTATAGTATCATTCAGACGGACTTATGAAAAAAATATCCTAAATCTTACAAATATTTCGAAAGACTTGAACAAAATACAATTGCCACCCTGAAGACTCACCTTACTTGTTGGCACTGTCAAAATAATGTCGAAATATCGAATACCAGCGGTAATACTGCTTTTGCCCTTAAGGCCCAACTATAATATGCATAATTTAACATTGCAACACACCCGTTGCGTGATGGTTGGTGTGTAGGACTGTCATGCTAGAGGCATTGGGTTCAAACACTGCCAGTGCCATCTTAAGTTTTTTTTTCACGGTTACTGCCTATTTCGAGGAATTGACAAATCCTGCAAGATTAATGCTTGTTAGCCGTTCGGATTCGGCTTAAAACTGTAGGTCCCCTCCAACCCTGAAACATTACTCGCACGTAGGAAAGGTTGAGAGTTGTAAGTCACTGGGCCCTAGTTCTCAACGGACTATTGTGCATATTCCTAATTTAATTATTTAACATACCATCTGTTTAAAGACTTCAAAGGCGCTTAAGACAGGATAGTCATGAGTGAATTCAGCATCCAAAATAATGAGAGTAATGTTATCGGACAAATACTGCAATGGTCTCCGACAAGAAGATTGGCTTTCCTTCTCCCCCTTCAACCTGGTAATATCGGTTGTGAGGAAACACAATTCCGGAGGAGGTACACTGCCGGTCATAAGATTAGAAGCAGGTATTTTAGAAAAGTTTAATAGATATTTCTTCCGTTACACGATGGATTAGAAAAAACAACTATCGTAAATGAGGGACTATTTTGTTGACAACAAAATATAAAATTTGGGTACTTTTATGACAAATTGTTAAGTGAATCAAGAATATGCGAATATAAATCGGGTCATTAGATTAGTGAATAAATCGACGTTGTTTTGTAGAGTGCACACATATTTTTTAAATGGTAAAATGTATAAATGAATTGTTCTTGATTGAATGTTAATAGAAATAGGCAACAAAAAATGTTTGACAGTGGAGGAAAGGGCAAGAATAGATGTTTATTGCTCTAAAGGTTTTTAATTCTTTGCCATCATCTTTCTCTAAAAATTATAAAAAAACACTTCCTCTGGCTTAAGACTTCGCGAACCACGAAGTATCCTTAGAATAGCGTCAAATTCAGCTTTATCGGCAGCTAAAACTAGGGAGAAAGCTAATGTTAAGACCAGCTTATCCACTGTTAAATGCCATGCTAAACACATAAAGCACCTGAAGATTAAGAAAAAACCACCTTTTAATGACGCAAGGAAGAAGCAACGCTTGTGTTTCGAGAAAGAACACATAAGCTGGGATGTACAAAATGGAATGACCGCAAATGATTGGCGGAAGGTTATTTTTTTCCTACTAGTAATTTAACCTAAATGGTCCAGATGGTTATAATTATTATTTTGATCACCTGAGGAAAGATTTTTAAACCGTCACCATAGCAAAAAAAGGAGGCGTTATCGTCTGGGGCTCAATTTTATTGTATGGCGCTATAGACTTGGTAGTCCAAGATACCAAATGACTAGGAAAACATTCAAAGCCTTCCTGCAATCAGTATTCCCCAATATTATCGAGTTTTTTGGACCAATTCCATGGATTTTTCTTAAGGAAAACGCTCCTATACACACAGCCCGAGAGTTAAAATCATTATTGCAAACTTCCACTTGCTGCCTTGGCAACCATATTCCTCGGACCTTAACTAATTCAAAATGTGTGGGACTAGCTTACACGTAAGGTACATGAGGGAGGAAAGTAAGATTTCTCTGGTCTACTTGGAATCTCTTTAAAAATCATTAAAAGATAGAACTTTGTAAGTTATTTTGAAGGCTGGTGGTATCACACATTATAAAAATCCAAATAAAAGCTAACAAATATTTCAAAATATAAACACTTGCATTTTATTTCCATTTATTTGACGTGCTTCTAATATAATGACCCGATTTATTTTCGCATATTCTTGACTCAATTAACAATTTTCCATGAAAGTTCCGTTAACTAAATCTCTCATTTACCCAAATTGTATATTTTGTTGTTAACAAAAAAGCCCCTCATGACGATTTTATGTCTGCTTCTAACCTTATGACTGGCAGTGTATAACAACGAGTTATACGAAATATACAGCTAAGCTTATATAGGCCACGAGGATAAAGCTTGGTAAACTCTGGTGGGATGGGCACCTAGCACACATGAGTGAAGAAGACCCTGCCTGGAAAGCCCTTTGCAGTACAATAATGCAGAAGATAGCGGAAAAGATCATGCCTCCGGTGGAAGAATAACGCATGACAGGACACCTAAAATCTTGGGTGAGCAGCTGGATAATATCGACCAACAACCAGAAAAGGTTGAATGAGACACCAACAGAGCCAATGGACAGGCCGAGGAAGTAAGTGGTAATTCTTTTGTAAATCCATCAACCATGTTTCAAAAATAAGCCAATACTTAAACCTTGAAAGAATAGTCTTCTCGTTCAAACTTAAACTATGACAACACTAATTTCCAAAACAAGATACATTTTAAATACAATTTATTCGCTTTGCATGGTTTATGAGTATGTTATTTGTTTTTTTAAGAGAAAAATTAAAATATTTGTTTTATAAACGAATAATACAATTTCATAAAAATATTCTATTTAATGCGAACATGACAACTTTAAATTAATGAATCAATCCATCGAGATCAAAGGTGTCCATAGTCTACTTTGGAATTTGAATAGCATTGATACGCGTCTCTAACTTATTGACTTCCTTGTTGACATTTTCCAAATTATTTGCGAATGTTTCCTGCACAGAGGTCAGCAAGGTTTTATTATTCGCCAAGCTTCGGCAAATGGAACTTTGAGTTTCCTCAACTTCAGCGATGATTTTAGCAAAGTTCATAGCATATTTATGAAGAGATTCTAATGCCTGCATGCGCTCGATGATATCAGGCAGAATTTCAGCAATACCTTCGGTTCTCTTAGCAATGTCATACAATTCGCAAACTTTTTGATCTCTCTTAGCATCATCAGCCGAACCACTGGATTTCTCTGCGACTGCATCCATTTTACCGGCCAAATTAACAAGACGCGTCTCGATCTGACTAAGCTGATTGGGTTGAAGCAGAGCTGCTTTGGTACTCAATTGGCGTACGGCTTCAATTAGATTCGAAGTACCGGTACTAACAGCTAGCCGGCTTAGTTTCTCCGGGTTGACACCAACAGCCTTTTCCAATTCATGCAAACGATGTTCCAATTTTGCCACACGGGCAGACGCAGCTAAATCAACATTCGGGAGCTTATAGGCTGTAAGAACACCCGACGTCTTGTATTCTTCAACTTGTTTGATTAGTTTATCGACTTCAGGACTACCAGCACCAGCATGCTCTTGGCCAAGAACCTGCTCCAATCGCAGCGAATCGATAACTTTCTTTGCGGTTGATATAATAGTAGCAACTGCATCGTACGACTCTCTCTCCTCTTGATCGACCTTCTTTTCATTTCTCATCGAATCCAATTCTTCAAGTAGATCATTCATTTCGGATTGTAGACGACGACATTTCTCTACAGGCGTTTCCTTTTCTCTGTCGTAGTCTGTGCACATAGTCTCATAGCCTTTGCGATATTTCTTGTCGATGCGATCGGAGAAGTCCTCACGGCTCTCAAATTGCTTGCCCTTGAACTTGCCAAAAGAGTCTTGTTTTAAAATATGAATGTATTGAATGAACTCGGTGCTGGGCTCTTCCTCATAGTAGTCAGAAGTCTCGGCTTCTACATCTGGGGTTTCATAAACATCGGGCTGGTCGTAGGCGATGCCTGGTAAGTTCTCAAACTTTGGATCTGCCATAATGCCTAAAAACAAGCAATTTGAGATTTAATCGAATTTTTTTTTTACTACCAACCTGTGAATTTTACGTTTTAAGTTTCTATTGGAAAGCAAAGTTTTCACAGACGATGACGAATCTTGTTGAATAAAAATCAACAAAATTGGCAATCCACATAACAGAAAATAATTGTGAAGTTTCGAGGTGACACACACAAACGTCAAAATAATGTACAGATTCAAATTTGCTGGTCCCTGTTGGCTCCTTGGAAAACGGAGTATTGGATTATCAGAAAAGTAGTGTCACAAAAGTACAGAACATGAGAGTTTTCTATTAAACGCGGGTCGATTTTAAAATTGAATAAAACAAGTTATAAATAGATGAGATATCAATAATGTTTTATTTTTATTTGAAAATCTTATCAATAACATTTTACCCGAGTTTTCTGGGTGGATTCGAAACGGTTATTTTGTTAATTCATCTATCTATTTCTTTAAAATTGTTCCTCATCACAAAAGATGATTTTTCGATCAAATTTGAGGTCAACTTCCAACTGCTTCAAAATCCAACTAAACACGACGCTGTGTATGGTCGTTTGGTTTCAGCTCCTGGCCTCCTGGGATCAATTGGATTTTTTATGAGAGCAGGCCCAAATTACGACGCAAAATTCCCAAGTTGTGATCTGCTACAGGCCAAGTTTTTGTGAGTGACGCTGAATTCACTGAATTGTACATTAACTTACGGCAGATCTTGCATTCCGTTGTCGGGGTATTGGCTAAGTGTTAACTGAACCAGTACACTCAAATTTGGTCCCGAATGTCGACTTGGTAGGACGACTAAATGTACCCATAAAACGGGAGCAACGCGCTTATCGTTGCTGCAAGAGAACATCCATTTTGATAATGAACTTATAACTATAACTTGACAAGATGATTTGTTTTTAGTGACTGATTTAAAGAAAAAAATGTTGGTAGAAAGTAAAACAAAGCAATGTGGCCCACGAGCTGCCAAATCAACTCTCCATATTGTTCATATTGAATGAGAGTCCTCTTGTTAAGCTCTCAAAATGAGTTTTAGCAAATCTCCCAAAATTTATTTTAGTAAAGTCTCTAGACTTTTACTTACTTTTCAATTTTATTTTTTTAGCGTCAATAATCATAAAAAATCATAATTTTATTTGCTGAAAGAAATATATAAGACCTCAACCACCTTAAGTAAATAAGTAAGAGTAAATTTTTCAAACGTAAATGATTTATAACAAAACAAAAGTATTTGCATCATCTAAGGAATATTCAAAAGGTTTTTGTTATCATAATTTTGTTGCAATTACAAATGGATGTATAAAAATTATGTTCATGCTGCAGAAAAATGTACATATCTATACCTTACTTATATTATACTACATAAATATAGTACCATTTCTCTTGTAGACAGCACAGTAACAAAAACAAAAAGAGGAAACACTTTTGCTATCTCTCAAAACAGATCCATTTTTTGACATATGAGATCTGACATAACCTAGAATACAAAATTCTCCAACCAGCGTAGATACCGAATTGCGGTAGTATATTATTTGTATTTATTTATCAATAAATTTATATTAAAACAAAGTGGCAATGTCTAAATCATGGCGCCCTAAAAACTGTGCTAGAGTTTTGCACAAAGTCAAAGAAGTCTTGGCCCCTTCAGAACACGACACTTACCTAATCAATCGCAATCCCAGGAACCTGGAAAAACTACGCATAGCTTACAAGCCAATTGGTTATCATTTGGAAAAACCAGGCAGAACTTTTTGGCACAAATTAGATCTAAATGTGTCTGGGAAATATGTCACCGCAGAAGTAAAGCATTTCGAAAATGGTCCTGTGCTCTCGGCCAGCACATCCGAGTGGGCAATCAAAAAGCATCTATTCAGAACTAAAGACACTAGTGCCTTTGTGAATCTAGGACGTGTGTTGGCACAACGTTGCATTCAAGCAGGCATCACTGAGATGTCTTGCAACATTGAAGCTGTTCCCAATGGAAAAGTCGATAAATTCCTAAAAATTATGGAAGAGAATGGAGTAAGTCTACAAGAGCCCGAGAGATTCAAAACCCCACATCCATGGGATGCCTATAGACAAGAAAAATATTGGGAAACAAGCGAATAGATTTAGCTTTGTGTATTTATTTTAAGTCCAATAAAATTTACATTGCAATTAAATTTAACTCTCGTATTTGTGTTTGATGTCGTTCCAGAGTTTCTGTGGGTAGAATAATTTAAAGTTATTACATAATGCGCATGGGGGAAAAATAATACAGTCTACTTACACCACGATTTGCGGATGTGAAGATGGCCTCGGAAGCCATGTCAAAGGAGCGTTCGAAGAAGAACGTAGAGGCTAGGATGACAACAGCAAAGGTGGAGCTCCTTTTGAAGAGACTGTTGTAGATGGCTTTCATTTTTTTGGAGATTTATTTGCAACTTTTCGTGAACTCGAAATGAAAAATTTTCACAAGTCTGCTCGGACTTGAATTTTGACAGCTGACGGATGATGCAAAACTGATGAGCCAGAAATGCCAGATATAAATTATTGGATTGAAAATGAGTTTGACAGGTGAAATACAGGGAATTTTAATAGTACCATCAAAAAAACAAATAACCTTAAGCGGCGAACACATTTAATACAATGTAATGAAGATGCAGCGTTGCAGTAGCTTTGGAGAAGGATAAAATATTAAGCCAGGCATTTGAGAAAATATTATTAAGAGGTAATTGCTGAATGTAAGATAGTAATATTTATGTTTTGTTTCAACCTGCTATTCGGTTAAGATTTAAATTTTATTATTGTTAGTATTATACTTTATTGAACAATAATATAATTACAAAATTCAATAAATATTTATCAGAGCATTAGTTCCAGCCCTTCAGCTCGGTCGGAGAGATTTAAAATTCACTTTTAACTTTGTTTTAAAACGATATTCGTGAAGCAAATTTATCTATTCAGCTGAAAAAAATAATACAAATTTTGACAGCTCGTTTCTGAGGACAGAATTTTGCTAATGGTTTGTCAGGTTTACATATGATATGGACACAAAAAATGAAACTTACTTATTTCAGTGATTTAACTAGGTTATTACTAAAGTGTAAGACGAAAAATACCTTTGATACATTTTATTTATGTCTTTTATCTTGATCGCTTTGATATGGTGACTTGCCTTCAAGGATTACATATATCTGCATCCTGATAATAGAGAAAAGAGAAGACAGAAATATATTGGAAACTTAAAATGGGAGTAAAAAAATCTTTCTATAACTTTTTGATAGTACACTTTTGCCACAAGCCTTCATAAAAGTGTAATGAAATCATCAAAACACCTAATTAAATCTAATAAAATATAACAAAATAGAAAAATATTTGCGGACCACCAAAACAAACTGTTTTAAAAGAAAAAGGTGGCTTTAATTAGGAACAACACGGTTTTTTCATAGTCTTTAACTGATAGTTAAAAGAAACTTGCAATTCTTTATATAATAAAAACGCATTGAAATTCGGCTAATATTTTACTTGTATAATACAAATTATTTCAATTAGTTCTATGAACTTCAAAATTATGAGGCAATTTACAGAATGTGAGTACTTCCATACACAGTCTTTTCGGGTTACCAAACGTGCACAAATACAGGAACACAAATATCCCAACATAAATATCCCAATGAACAGTTGTTTTTCTGTCATTTTTCCCATTTGTTTTGTTATTACTTTTATACACAATCCACGTTATATTCCGCTGCATTTAAATCCTTCGTTTATTAATAATTCGACAAATGTCTGCCGATATTCAAATAACAAACATAAAGGAACTCCTCACCGAAATGGTAGTTCCAGCCCATCGTCCCAACGTTAACATAATTCCAGATCACATCACAATGTTGCATGGCACCAAGAGTAAAAAGCAGCTTAATCGGAAGAGAAAAACCAACAAAAGCACAACTCTAAACCGGCGTGAGTTCCAGCAACTTGGACTCCACACACTACCCACAAAACTCTTAAAATACAAAGATGTCCTACCTCTGAATAAACTCTGGAAAGGCTACATCAAAGAGCATTTGAATTTAAAGAATGGTGACACCATTCCCGAGGTATATGAGCCAAACTATGATGCATTTAGCAAACTTCTAGTAAAGTCTGACCTGCATGGTGCTAAGATATCGGTCACTCAGTCGAAATGTCCAAGTTTAATTGGACTTGAAGGAATTGTTGTGCTCGACACAAAAAATGTCCTGAAGATCGTCGGCGAAGATAATAAACTGCGAACGATACCGAAGAGTGAATGTGTGTTTGGAATGCGGTTGGGAAATATCACATTCACCTTGTTTGGAAAACATTTGAATATCAGATCTGCCGAGCGATCGGTTAAGAAAATCAAAAACTTCATTGAACCGGATTTGTAGGTATAAATAATAAGAATAATAATAAAAATATTTTGTTAAACAAACTTGCATTTTGATAATGATATTAAAATTGTTTAAATAGATTTCAAGCAATAATCGTTGTTCTATTTAGCTCCCAGCTAAGAGTGCAACTGCTGGTAAAATAAATCCTGTAGGTTTTGTCCAAATCGTGCTGAAATGGGTTTCCAGGAGAAAGCAGTAGGAAGTAATTTTTTTAGGTTTTCGGATTGTGTAATTAAGGTTCTTGCAACATAGCTTATGGTTTTTTTTTAATCTCGTTTGACTATACCAATAAACCGATAGGTATTCAAAACTATGTAGGCTATTACTTTTATTTAGTTGGTCAATTTTGGACTTGATGTCGACTTCAGTTTTCTAGAAACAAAAGCACGAATCTATGCACCGTTGTCTGTTGAGTTTTTAATTTGTATCTATTCATGATGAGAGGATCTTAATTTCTGATGTTTCTCTCAATTATTTTTCTTTTATTGCTTTTTAATTACTTTCCACTTGTGTGCGCCACCTGATCCGCGATCTTCCTTTACTGCGCTGTCCTGTAGGTGTGGATTCGAAGACTTTCTGGGCCGGAGCATTGGTTTCCATGCGCTCTACGTGACCGAGCCATCTACGTCGCTGTAAAGCCCGTACAGCTCGTCTTTGTATCTTCTCCTCCACTCCCTTTCCATGCATATGGGATCGTAGATTACACGAAGAACTTTTCTCTCGAAACGACCCAAGGTTCTTTCATCCGCTTTAGTCATAGTCCATGCTTTTGCACCGCATAGCAGGACGGGAATGATAAGGGTCTTATATAGCGACACTTGGTACCTCGAGAGGACTTTACCACTCAATTGCTTTCTTAGCCCTTAGAAACAGCGGTTACCAAGAGTTGTTCTTCGTTTGATCTCAGCGCTGCTGTTGTTTTCTGCGTTTATAAGGAAGCCTAGGTAAACGAAGTCCTTGACTACCTCAAAGTTACGTCTGTCGATGGTGACGTTTTGACCAAGACGTCGGTGTTGTATGTCCGTTCTTGACGACAGCATGTACTTTATTTTGCCCTCATTAAACGTTAAACCCATTTTTGCCGCCTCTGCCTCAATACTCACAAAAGCCCCATTAACATCACTCTGAGTTCTTCCGATTATGTTAATGTCATCAGCGTATGCTAGTAATTGGACAGACTTTTGAAGGATAGTGCCTCTAGTGTTGACGTGTGAGCTCTGCACTATTCTTTCAAGCACGATGTTAAAAAATCACATGACAGCGCATCACCTTGTTTAAAACCTTTTTCGAAATTGAAAGGTTCTGTTAAGTTGTTTCCAACCTTTATCGAGCAGTGTAAATTCTCCACGGTCATCCTTCATAAACGGACGAGTTTGACAGGGATGCCAAAACTAGACATGGCTCTATACAGCTCGTCCCTGTAGATGCTGTCATATTACTGCAGAGAAGATTTTATAGGCGATGTTAAGTAGACTGATTCCTCTATAGTTGGTGCAGTTTAGAGGGTCTCCTTTTTTCAGGATCGGGCAAACAATACTGAGGTTCCATTCATCGGGCATGCTTTCTTCCGACCATATCTTACATATAAGTTGGTGCATTCTCCTAACCAACTTATGTCCAGCTGCTTTAAAGAGCAGCTTAGATATAGCAATCTTTACTTCGTCAAAGTCGGGAGGACGGGATTGTTGGCTTTTGTCGTCTATATTGAATGGATCATCCTGCCTGACAGCGGAATTCGGTTCTTCGTCGCCATTATACAGTCTACAGAAGTGGTCCTTCCATATCCTCAGCATTGACTGCGGTTCCACTATGATCTTTCCACTTTCGTCTTTGCAGCCTTCGGTTCTAGGTTTATGTACCTGTGAATTTCGTTTCACCGGTTCATAAAACCTTTGAACTTCATTCCTGCTTTTAAACCTCTCAATATCTTCGACCGCACGCTTCTCATGCCCTCTCTTTTGCCTTCTGAGAAGTCGGTGTTCCTTCGCCTCTTCTGTTCGTAGAGCTCATGAGCAGCTCTTGTCCTTTTATGCAGCGCCGCTTTGCGTGCTTGTTGTTTGGCTGCTTTTGCCTGCCGACATTCCTCATCAAACCAGGGGTTCCTTGTTGGTGGTTGTTTGAAACCCAGCACATCAGAGGCGGCTTCTCTGATTGCATCTTGGCACTGTTGCCACTGGTTTTCAATACATTGTGTTGGCGGCAGAGAACTTCGAGAGAGGTTACTTATAACTCGGTCGGAAAAGGATTTGGTGATCTCAGGCAACCAGCACCTCCCTGTTTTGCCTTGGATCTGGAAACTCAAAGTGCTACCTTGGCTACAACGAGGTAGTGGTCCGAGTCGATGTTAGCTCCTCTGAACGTTCTGAAATCCATGATGCTGGAAGCGTGTATGGCGTCGATCGCAATATGGTCAATCTGGTTGACGGTAGATTGATCTGGAGAACTCCAAATTCCTTTGTGGATGTTGAGGTGTGGAAAACGTGTACTGGCTACCATGACTTTTCGCCCCGCAGCACAATTTATGAGCCTGAATCCGTTGTCGTGCAGGCTGTTCTTCTCGATTATTCCACCAAAGATGTCTTCCCTTCCTAGCTTGGCATTAAAATCGCCCAGGACAATTTTAATATCGTAGCTAGGACACTGCTCATGTGTTTTGTTTTAAAGCTCGAAGAACATATCTTTGGTGTTGTCGTCTTTCTCTTTTGTGGGGGCGTGTGCGCATATCAGGCTAATGTTGCCGAATTTAGCCTTGATGCGTATGGTCATGAAGCGTTCATTGATGCACCTATAACTCAAAACTTCTCGCCTAAGTCTGTCTCCAATGACAAAGCCGCACCCAAATAAGAGCTGTTGGTTTTCGTGGTAGCAATCACCATAGTAAATATCCTCATTTTGCCCGGCCCATCCCATCGTATTTTCTGGATGGCGGAGATGTCTGCTTTATAGCAGTCTAGGGCCTCCGCTAATTCTTCAGGTGCACGTGGTGTGTCAAGGGTGCTAACATTTCACGTTCAAATCCGACGTTTGCGTAGGTTGTCAACAGTAAATCCATCCGTATCCGAAACTTGTTGTTGCTTCGCAACTACGATGTTCTTACGTGGCCAGGAAGTCACCCCGACGGCACAACCCCCAACCTGGAGGGCCAGATCTTTAGTATAACTCTAAGGATGGGGTGCCGGATAAAACCGCTCCTTATAGGCCTGGGCTCCAAATAAGTCGAAGAAGCCCTATAAGGTGTTTACTAATTAGTTCGACCTTACTGGAACTGTAGACACCACCGTTGATTCCATCTCGGAAATTCCTCCGCTGCCGTCTGAATAAGGAGAGGCGCCTTAGTGGAAACACCTCTCCACCTCTCTCGTTTGCTGCCCCAACAACTTTCCACTGGGGTTGGAACCCAATCTCCAGTTGAGGTACTAGGCACCCGATGTTCACCGCGGGGAGGTGAGAGTATGAGTTGATAGACAGAGGTGGGTTTTGAAAAATCCTGTGGACGGTTGTGTCATCTTGAATGCACATGTCTACCATTTGAACATCATTGCTTTTTAATTAATTTAATAAAAAACGAATTTTCTTTTAGGCTACCATAATATAAAATTAGGCAGTTGTTCTGCTTAATCTTGTCTTCAATTACAAGCTTGTAATTAAACCCCAAATAATTGACCACTTTTAATTACATGTATTGAGTAACTGAAATTCTTCAATTACATTTTTAAGTAATTGGAAAAGTCGTTGGAGATCTAATCACAAGTAATTGTAATTAAGTTTCTTGTAATCATAACATTCCAACTATGGTTGCAAGTGCCAAGCTGCTTGTTTTTTTTTTTACAGTTTATTTGTATATTCAACAGTTTTTATTGATCAAAGTAAAAATGCGGATTCTTACAAATTTACCGCCAATGACAATTTTGTTTTTTAAGGTTGAAAACTTTACTTTGGGGCTTATAAAAAAATTTCGTTTAGATTTTAATGATCTTTGAAGTGAAATTGTAAAATTCCATGCAATCCTTTTCTACACTATTTCTTGTAAATTGTCAAGAATGTTTTATTACTGGCTTAGTTCTAATTCAAATATCAATGAACATAACATGGTGAACAAATATAACTACACGCCATAACAAGTTTTACAATAATTCGTTTTGACCACAAGCTTTTTATTTAGTGAACTTGTTATTAGAGCGCTGCCGTAGTTAGTTCAATACATTCTATCAAATGTTCTAGTAAATAAAAACATCTGGCCAACACTAGATTTAAAGCGTTCAAGGTGCTTGCTATTTTTAATAGGAAAGCACGCCACACTATAAGGCGTATTCTCAAACGACTTTTGCAGAAGCTTTATGGACGAGGAAGAGGAGGAAACAGTTCTTCACTTTCGCTGTACATGCCCTGCTCTATTCCATCATGCACAGCCACTTTAACCTAACCTAACATCTAGTAAATAGCAAAATGAAAAATAAAAAAATACTAAATTTCAATATGAACAATCTTAAAACCAATATACAGTTGCTGCCAAAATTAAGCGTACACCAACAAAAAAAAACCTTTGTGTTGTTTTGTATCATCGTTACCGTTTTGATAAATTATTTACAATTTTCCTTTGTTTATTATTTTATGTTACATAAACAAAAGAAAAAATTGTAAAAACAATTAACAAAACAATTTACAATACAAAAATCCATCAAATACGTGTAGGAGATCAAAGCAAGAAGTTTAAAGTGTTGTAAAATTAGAAGATTTATACTTTTTTATCTGGAATCGCCGCGGTATCGTTTCGACAGAAGGCATTATTTTCTCAAATGTTGGTGATCCCCGCTTTCAATTGAATTTTGTTGTTTTGGTTGCAGTTCTGAAGCCTTGAAGCTTGATTTCTTCCCAAAAATGCTCAATGGGTTCGATTCGGTGACGGAGTTGCTGTCTTAAATTGGATTCTTCTGAAACTATAAAGCAACCCCCCCTTTGGACATTTTTTTTTTTCGACTTAAGTAATCACCTTACTGAACACAGTTATTCCTTTGATTGCTTATATAATTTTGATTTCAGAAGAGCTAATTTCCAGCAATTGTCTGAAGATTTAACCATTTTGGAATTGCTGATACATTTGCATTTTTTAACATTGACGAAACAGTTTCAATTTTTTATAAGATCCTTAATTATTGTTTTGAAAAAAAAGAACACTTAAAGAAATCAAGAAATACAAATTTTAGCCATCTTTGGTACACGAAAGAATTGCGTTTACTGCGTAACAAAATAAATAAGGCATGGAAAACGTATCTCAAAATTCTGTCTCCATTCAACTTCTCTTTTTATGTTGAACTCTTTAACCAATTTAAGTCTCTTTCTAGTTTTTTATATGCTCGTTATGATATGGGCACCTCTTAAAAAGAGGATCCATCAATCCCAAAAATCAGATTGCTTTCCAGTTAACTTCACTTACAAGAACCTTTCATTAAATAAAACTGTTGATATCTGTAACGGTAACAAATTTCTGTGAGTCCTTTGTTAATGGCCCTGAAGAAGTTGATAAAGTATGTTTTAATAATCTTCACTCCTTTTCGCAAACTAGCTGTAGTCACATACGACATACCTGTGCTACAGAGTACGATCCTTGATCTTTTATCTGCGTTGAATAAAAGGTAGTAATGCCTCAGTTAAACCCCTTACGTTTTTATTTAAACTTTTTCTAAAAACTGGCAAATTTCCCAGTATATAAGAAGTCACTTCTAACACCAATTTTCAAGAATGGTAACAAGTCGGATATAAGCAACTACAGGCCCATTGCAAAGCTTTCTTGCATTCCTAAAGTGTTTGAACAAGCTGTTTGTGAAAGTGGACCATTTTTTAGTAAGAATCTCATTTGCGAAAAGCAACATGGTTTTTGTGTTACATTCTCAAACATATGTTCAAACGCTTTAGAACAAGGTTATGAAGTTGACTGTGTATTCACTGACTTTTCTAAAGCTTTTGACCAACTTACCCACTGAATTGTTTTATTTAAACTTAAAGCTCGTGGTTTTCCACCATTTTTCTTAGCTTGGATCAAATTATACCTTGAATGAAGATCCTATGAGGTAAAATTTAAAAATTGTCATTCTGAACCTTTTGTTGCTCAATCTGGTGTTCCGCAGGGAAGCAATCTTGGCCCTTTTCTGTTCATCCTGTCTAGTAACGATGTATCGTCATGTCTACGCTCAAGTGAACTTCTCATTTTTGCTGACGACCATGATCGTATTCGTTTACAAGCCGACATTGATAGTTTCACATTTTGTGTGTGTCAAAATGGCCTTTCACTCAACCCTTTCAAATGCCAGATGATAACTATTACTAAAAAACTAAGCAGTAGCGTATTTGACTATTGTATATCACAGCAAAGACTCTGTCGCGTCTCCACATTTAAAGATTTAGGGGTTCATTTCTGTTCCAACTTAGAATTTACACATCACATTAATTTTATTGTTAATAAAGCAAGTTCTATGCTTGGTTTTATAAAACGCTGGGCAAAGGAGTTCAATAATCCTTATGTTACTCTTTCTTTGTATAGTTGCCAAGTTCGTCCTCATCTTGAATATGTTTCACAGGTATGGACTTCTTATTATGAAATTCATAGAAAACGTATTGAATCAATTCAACATAATTTCATTCGCATTGCCCTAAAGGGTCTTCCTTGGGATGATCCTTATGGTCTGTCTCCCTATGAACATCGTATTCTGCTTCTTAAAGTGCAATCTCTCCATCAAAGGCGTGTTAATAATGACTTTGTATTTTTTCATGAAATTGATGCACCTTATTTGCTATCTTGTGTCCATTTGAATTACCGAGGCGGAACTCATCACCTGCGTACATTTGATTTCATACATATTGACTTCCATAGAACCAACTTTGGGAAGAATGAAGCTTTAGGTCGAATGAGCATTTTATATAACTTAACTGTTCATCGATAGATTTAAATTTAAATAAGGTGGGATTAAAATTATTTTTTAGAACCAGTGCTCCACTATCGTATACGTTCTCATTTTATTTTTTGTTCTGTAATAACTAAATGTTAACTATGTTTTGTATTTTGTGCGTGTGTTAGGCTATAATTTTATTATTTTTTACTAACAACTAACACATGCACTTATAATGAGCATCTGATCGTAGTTTGACGCTTGCAGTAAGCTTACTACTTTCTGAAAATTCTGAAGTGTAAAATCCATTCCTTCACAAGTATAACGATGTTTGATTAGGATCGTTATCTTGTTGAAAGTTGAAATGTTGCTCGTATATTCGGGTTTTCTCCGGACTGACTCATATTTCTTTTAAGAATTGCCAAAATGTTTCCATCTGCCCATAATTGTGTCAATGAATTCAAAGGTTACGGCTCTACTTACAGCCATAGACGTCTATAGCAAGACATTACTCCGTCCATCTTTAACAGTGCTACGGCAATTCTCTTTCTTAAATTGGGTATTTGGCTTTTTCCATATAAAAAAAAAGAAATTAAAGTTAAAATGGAAAAAAACGTAGCATCTCTAATATTGAAAGTAACAATTAACTAATGAATTTAATAGTTTTTTGGGAGTGACTGTAAATCTTTTGTTCAGGAACAGTCCAGGAAATATTAGTGGTATGTAACTAAGATTTTCTTATTCGTAGTCGCTAACATAGATATATGTGATTGAAAAGCCTAGTACATCATTTTTTGTGTATGGTCACATAGCTGTAAACTATGGGGCCAAGACAGGAAGTTGCATCAATAAGGATAACTGTCAATTGTAATAGTTTATCATTGAAGTTAAGCTAATAGTCATTTTTATTGAACTAAATGGACCCCAAAATTGATATTAACAATGTTGGAAATCTTAGTTCAAGAGCATCAATTTTTATTATTGTCACAGAACCTTCAAACCATGGAGCTATGGCAGAATAATAATAAAAAGATTCTTTCTGTTAATAGTGTAAAATTTTACTTTATTTATTAAATTAAGTGAAATCTTTTTCTTGTTTTGGTGGTTTTGGAAATATGTATGTTTGTTATTATAAATCAATCGCGTACTCCATACTAATAACTTATTTTCATCCCATTACCTAATCATTTGCATAAGTCTCTTTTCTGGGCACTAGTTAGAACAACTCTTATACATATGTTTTTTGCCCATTCCCTTCAGGTGGATTGAAAAGTAATAGGGACCCAGTGTATAGTGCTGAATAACCTCCAACCATTTCTTTAAATAAACATCATCTGCAATGGTACTCACCTATAGAACTAAGTATAATCCAAACAGCTTAGATAAGAGGCACGACTAGAGATACTGCATTGGCTTTAAGTTTCTCACTAAATTAGGAACAGTGGAAATAATGTCAACCCTATTTCTATCTGTACTTAAATGCAACCATTATAATTTATTATTTTTTACATACGATATATTGAAATCATTATATAAATCTGTGCTTTACACTTTAAAAGCCCTTTTTCGCAATACAACTTTTCATAGTTTCAAAAACTAAACCGATAGATGGCTCATTGTTGATTTTTTTTTAAATGATTGCAAGAGATCTTGATAAAAATTTTAAGAAATAATAAGTCATAATAATCAAAACAAGAGATAAATATTTTAAAACAGTTGAGAGACCGAAGGACGTCTTTTTGGTTGAGGTGAAAAAACATAAACACAGTATCCTTTATCTGATCTTTAACCCTGTCTGTCTATCATAATGGACAAAATCTTCAATTTGCTATTGATTTTGATTCACAAATTAAATTTGACTAGTTTGTACATTAGATATGAGAACCTTAGGTCGTATATGCAAATACAAACTTTTTTTTCTTATAAAAAATAAACTAAGTACGTTTCATATCTACAATCTACATATGTATGTAATTTCAATGATTGTTGATCTCTTTTCAAGATACATGCAAATAGTATGAAGCAAAGCCCATACTCTCCTTTTTAAGTCATAATGAACTTATGTATTCCATCCGGTCAATCGCACTTACTTACCTTACCTACAATAAAAGCTGTCAAAAGTCCCAACATAAGCTCGCTCAATTAGTTATTGTTGACTTGGCCAATGGACTGTACAGAAGCCGAAGAGTCGACCCCTTCAGGCGGACCAAACAAAACACCTAAAGCAACAATTCAAAATGCAAACTTGCACAATCGTTTTAGCATTCTATCGACCCAACCAAAATGCACTCCACCTAGCACCTCTCAACAAGGCTCTTTATATATGTTATATCTATATATATGAATATCTACATACATACCTACCATACTACTCACTCAAACTCTTCTTTATTCTTACTTCATCATCATAACAATAATTCTGAATCCACCAACACTATGGAAACCCTACAAAAGCCCCGAAGCACGAGTGTTAAATTTTACATTTCGCCTGAGCTCTACCAAATCCGTCCAAAAAATTAAATATGAAATATGTTTCCAACTCTGCACCTTTTCGAGAATTTATTTTCCACCTTAACCAGATGCTGATGCATTGTTCATGGAGGGAAGGTAGAGCTTGAGTTTTTCGTGTTTTTCCACTACTCATGCTCGCCGCACCATCATCAGTCGCAAAAAAAAGAAAAATTGTTATGAACAAAAAATTTAAAAAAAAAGAAATAATAAATTTCATTTATGTGAAGGGGATGTGTAGGGGGTGAACCTTATTGAATTTTCAATGAATATTCCAAAGGTTCTCCTACTCACCCTTTTCTATAGCCAAGAGACAGTAGCGGCCATGATGTTATGAGAAATGCTTTATGTAAATTTAGTAAATGACGCTTAGGTTCTTTTTCTAACATAATACAACTTAGAATTGTATCTTCTACTAGATTCATATTTCGATAATTTCATTCAAAATTGTTCTTTTTTCAGATTTGTGGGATTTAATTCAATCCATCAATTTTTTAAATAACTGGGAGAGGATTCGAGGTATCGAAAACCAGAGTACACTGTTTCGTTTCCGAATATTTACCAGCAGATTCATTGAATTCATCGTTTTTAATACTGCAAGTCGAATTGCCAGGATTTATGTAAGTACTTAGTATGAATAAGTTAAACTTTTAAATTGACTTTGAAAACGCAAATATTGGAAAATTCAACTTACAAAGAAATCATTCCTCTTCGTTGTTTCTGCACGCCTTGAAAAAAATATTCCCTAAAAAGAACGAAAGAAAGAAAGTGTTTGGAGCTTGTGTGCTGTGACACATCTATGTATCTTATTATATTTTTTTTTTTGTTCTAAATGTAAGGCACCCTTCAATGTTCGAAAAGCCAAACATAATCGACTTATGTTCGAATAGCAAAACGTCATCGACGACTGATCAATGCCGTTTGACGTTTGGGACAGAGAGCTTGGCTGCGTTCAATCTCGTGTTGGATAGGGTATCTGGATAGATGGATTTTTAGATACCTTGTTGAACGAGTTGGATAGCTGTATTGAGATAGCTGTCATAAAATAAAAACAACTTTCAGCTGTTCACAAAAAGCAGAGAAACGTTTAAGATTCGAAGTCAAAATTGTTGTAAAATAAAACATTAAATAGATAATTCAACTGATTCGTCGGACGATGATTAATTGATAGGTGCGTAGCAATTTAATAAATAAGTCAATTCTGAAGTTAAAAAAATTCTAAAATTCGGAGCCAAACAGCTTCTTCATCGTCTATTATGTACAGAACATCCCCATATTCAACTTCAACTAACATTTTGTATCTTTTTGTTCACCAACAAATACAAAAACCAGAAATCAATTTTTAAGTTGCTTATTTCACCCATGTGTTTAATCAGCTGTTCTGTCAGATACCTACATACCCCAGAAATTCTTGGAAACCATTGGATTCCTTTTTGACATCTCAGCTGTTATTTTACACTTAAAACAATAACAAGTTTGTTTGAGATTGAAAGCAGCCCCTAGCTTCTTCTGTATCTAAATGCAGCTGCTGACTTGTAAACCTTATGTCCCAAATTTGTGTCTCAAATCAAATGATTTTCAAAACCAAGATATCAGCTTCTTCCGCTTTTCGGTTTATTTTAAATTCCACTACTGTTAGAGCTGGAAAAGATTTGATGTTCTACCATAAAAATCAGAACGGACTTACTCACTACACATTTTTATATAACTATACATAGGACCAAACTACGACTAGCCGTTGAAACACAGGTGCCCTCTGCTGAAGCGAGGTGTAAACCTTGTGTGTGCTGAGTGTGTGTCGGCTGATTTTCGCGCGATCCTTTGTTTGAAATTATTCGGAAAATGGGCGTTATGAGGCCGGTATTTGGATGCACTATTAAAACAATTTCTAGCCACCCTCAGCTCCACTCTTATATTTTGAGCGAACATTATTCTGAATAATCCATTGAATCAATGACCAGAGTTGAAGGGTGCAGGTGGAGGCAGGGTAGAGGTGAATGGCGCAGATCCATATTTTGTGTATATAGTATGTATTGTATATATGGGTTTATTTGGGTGCTCGAGGGTGTCAAAATTGAGTACAAGCGGTTGAGTATCCGGCCATCAAAATACAAGGTCCGGGTTCGCGGGTATTATTTTTATTTATTTTATTTTTCAAACCATAGCCGCCACCGCCACCCGTATATAATAATAAAAAATATAGGTACTGAAAATGCTATACGAGAACACAACACATCACGTCATATTTATGTATTCTTTTGGACGTTGAAAATCCTTCCAGGCAATTTGCCAATGAACAGTCGCAGCTCAAATGGAAGCGCGAGGTTTTATATCCACAGGTGATGGTGCGTTATTTTATTCTATAAACAAAAATATATCTATATTTAATTTTAGATGTATGTAAGTAACGTACCTCTACATATATATTTCTGTGCTTATTCATTTTTTATTTTGTACTTTTGGAAGACCCGTATTTTTAAGGGCGAACATATTTATTGTTTATTCATGGTGAATTGTTGCTGCGAAACAATGGAACTTTTTACTCTAAAAAAACTCCGGATCAGTATGGAGGTTGATGATGTGGGCTGATGGTAGGACGTAATTTTTAAAAATTTCATAGAAACATATTTCAATATAAACTTTTTGTGAAGCTATTTTCTGAATTCTAGACAACTAAATTTTTTGTATTAAACCTTTCATGTATAGGTATGTAGTTATGATTATTTTTAAACATTAAAGATTGATAGAGAATTATTAACCTAAGCATAGTTTTAAAATCTTTAATATTCCTTTTGAAATCTACTTTTTTTAAGACTTGACAAGGAAAACGAGATGACTAATTAGCTAAAGAATTTTCAACTGTCGCACTTTGTATCGTTTTTAATTTAAACTTTTTGAAATACACAATAGGGTAGATTTGTTCGTTAACGCAAACTTTGCGCGCATTAAACCCATATTACGGTAGACTTTGTGGCACTTCACTGTCGTCTCTTTAACGTTGGCCAAATTTAAGACGAACTGTTCAATAAACAATCAGCCAATACCCGTACATTAATGGAACGCCAGATCGGCCGAGAACAGATCGCCGCGGTGCGGGAAAGTGTACAGCAGAACCCGACACAAAAACTCGGCCTTTCGTAGACTTAAACTTGAAGAATTTGGCGTCGGGACTAAAGCCTACACCTGTGCAAGATTCAACTGACCCAGGAGCTCAAAGTTCATAATAAGAGACGACGCCGTTTGTTCGCTGACTGGTTTTAAAATCGTTTGGAAGAGGACCCCAATATTTTCAGAGAAATCATCTTTAGTGCCAAGGCGAATTTTTTGGATAAATGGCGGTTTTACAACCACGCGAGGTCTTAATCAATCTCAAAAAGTTACCGTTTTGTATTGATTTTGACTCGGCGGCGGCGTAATTGGTCCGCACTTTTTTGAAAACGATGCTAATGAGGAGTTCACCTTCGACAGCGAGTGCTACATGACGATAATAACTAATTTCACGACATGTGGTTCATGTAGGACGGTGCTACGTGCCACGCAGCCAACGCCAAGACATTGAAAAACCCTATAAAATAATAAAAAAAAATCAGAAATAAAGATTATTCTTTTCAACTTCGCATAGGAAGTTTTTCAATTGCTTTGTCGAATTTTGAAAATTCTCAACGTTTCAAAGTCCCTAAAGCCTAAAACAAAGATTTTTAAAGAGAAAGGAAGCTTTTTTCGTAGTCCATATCTCAAAAACCAGTAGAGACATCGACTTCAAGTTTATTTTGTTTACAGATAATAACACAGAAAGATGCAGAAAAGATTTTAAAAATATTGAGCAAGTTTTTTTTTTTTTGAATATAGTAATTTAATAAAACGTGAACATTTTGGTTGACCCAAAATATGCTACGAACTAATTACGCTAGCAACTTCAGAACAATGCTTTTGATTTGTTGTAAAATTTTGAGAAAAATCGAATTGACAGGTTTTCTTTCGACTCAAATGTCTTTTCAAAAATTAAAGATATACGATTTTGTTGTTGCTTTAACATTCAGTATTTTTTTAATAAAAATCCAACAGTCAGTTTTTTTATAAAAACTAAAATTGTGTACAAATTGATATTCGATTCTCGATATCTCGTGAATAATCGAAGGCATTTACTTCGAAATGATTTTATTATGTGCTAAATTTTGCTGTTAAGGTAAGGATAAATGAACTTTCAACTAAAAATCTCGGGAGATCTTGAAATTAAACTTTTTCTCACATTTAGTTAATTTTATTTTTGGTGTACATCTGATTCATAATTGGGGTTAGCACTTGAAGTTTTCATGCCTTATTGACAACACTTTTTCTTAAAAATATCCGTAAAGAAAGAAGTCCAAAGGTGTTGAACAACGTGAGATAACGTGGCTATTCAGTTTCTCGAGGAAAATAGCAATTGTGTCGTTGCAAGTTTAACTGTTGAAATCACTGTATTTTGATTAAAACGGAAATTTGTATAAAACGCTTTAACAATCTTAACGAGTTCAACTGTATGAGTCTCCTTGGTTCAATTTGTTAAAGACTGAACAAGGACATGCGGCGATGAAAAATTGCCTTCCCGAGGTCAAACACGAAAAGTGTGGCAAAATTATCGATGTTGATCTGTTCGATGTTGACATTCTGATTTTTTTCAAAGAGATATTCTGGTTGACGTGTTTTCAAGATTTTAAAAAGAGTATCAATGTTCGAAGCTTCATGAAGTCGTTTAAAGGCATGTTAAGCAGAATCTCTTGCAAATGTGAAACATGGTCGTACATTCTTAAGCCAAAAGATGTATCAAATGATACTAATAAAGGCTATGTTTAGTATATTTTTGCGCATCCATGAGTGAGAACAGGTATTACTAGGTTCCTTGCTAGCATTGGTCTGGTTTTAAATGATATTTTGGCCGGTCCACAGCGTTCTAAGTGTTCCATAAGTTTTACCTATCAATTGGTTGACGTGATCATTCCAGTTCAATGTACTATTAAAGATTCTTGGTTCTTGTTTAGAATTATGGAAGGAAAGTATGTAAAATCTAATTCTTTTGTTGATATAATCAGTTGTTTGCATTTGCTTCCGTTGACAATCAACCCATTGTGAGACGCCCAGTAGGATATCTTTTCTAGTTCTTGATTCAGTGTGCAAACGCAGTCTTTAATTAAACTCAAAAGACAGATTTTTTAAATTTGAATGTCATCAGCATACAAATGTTTTGATACTTCATTTATAATGAAACCAATTTCATACACATATAATGAAAGTGGAAGGGGGATAAAATTGATCCTTGGGGAACTCCTTGTTGAATCGAAAGAAAATTTTCATTAAAGAAAACGGCTTGCTTTCTATCATTAAAAAAGGAAGAAAGCAGTTTAATAGGTTCTCAACGAATGTTCAATCTGTAACGCAGTTTATTCAGAAGTATCGAGTGATTCACCATGTCGAATGTTTTTGAAAAATCTAGTAGGACTAAAAAAGTTCAGTCCTTATTTCTTTTGTGAAAAGTTGTCTTTTGTCAATAAATATAGCGCTATCTGTTCCATGCTAAGATCTACACACTTTAAAGGACTATTCACATGAGAGTAACCAACGACTAATAAAATATTTATATTTTTTTTTATGACATTTCTTTTCTTCAGTTATAATTCAGTATAAATTATTTCTTATATTTTCTTTACACATCCTCTTTCAAATTTTCTATTATATTAAGTTAAAATTAGTTCTGGTCTGAATTTCGTTAAAGTTTTAACAATTTTGTTATAAATAATTCTGACAAATGTTTAAACCTGACTACTGCGGACCATTGTCTTGTCAATTTCTCACTGTACTATGTATGAAATACCAACACAAAACGCAGCTAATGTTTTGAGCCTCTAAAACTAAGTTGGTTCCACTGATTTTTTAGATTTGTGTCTTTTTTTGAACGACCTTCACGAATCTCGTTCGCGAGTGAAATAAATCGCAAATTTTTATTGTCAAGGCTGGAAAAATGAAGTACTTCCATATTAAACAAAACTTGTCTTGACAATAACAAGTCAAGAGTTTACACCGTGAGAACAGGTATAACTACGGTTCTTGCTAGCATTAGTGTGGTTTTAAATGAAGTGATATTTTGGGCGGTCCACAGCGTTCTATGCGTTCCGTAAGTTTTACCTTTCCATTGGTTGATGTGATCATTCCAGTTCAATGTACTATTGAAGATTACACCTAGATTTTTAATGTAATTTACGAATTCTATGGGTTCTTGTTTAGAATTATGGAAGGAAAGTATGTAAAATCTAATTCTTTTGTTGATATAATAAGGGGTTTGCATTTGCTTGCGTTGACAATCAACCCATTGCAAGACGCCCAGTAGGATATCTTTTCTAGTTCTTAATTCAGTGTGCAAATGCAGTCTTCAATTAAACTCAAAGGACAGATTTTTTAAATTTGAATATCATCGGCATGAAAATGTTTTGATACTTCATTTATAATGAAACCAATTTCATTCACATATAATGAAAATAGAAGGGGGGATAAAATTGATCCTTGGTGAACTCCTTGTTGAATGGAAAGAAAATCGGAGAGATTTTCATTAAAAAAAAACGGCTTGCTTTCTATCATTCAAAAAGGAAGGAAGCAGTTTAATAGGTTCTGAAGGTATGTTCAATCGGTAACGCAGTTTATTCAGAAGTATCGAGTGATTTACCATGTCGAATGTTTTTGAAAAGTCTAGTAGGACTAAAAAAGCTACTTTATCCATATCGAGTTCAGTCCTTATGTCTTCGATTATTTTAGTTAGTGCCGTAATACAGCTATGGTGTGAACAACAACCCGTTTGAACATCGACTAGGTTATTGCGACCGATGAAGCTGCTTAATTGTTTTGCATTATCCCTTGATTATTATTTTGTGAAAAGTTGTTTTCTGTCAACAAATATAGCGCCATCTGTTTCATGCTAAGATCTACACACTTTAAAGGACCATTCACATGAGAGTGACCAACGACTAATAAAATATTTGTTTATTATAACATTTCTTTTCTTCAGTTATATTCAGTATAAATTATTTCTTATATTTTTTTTACACATCCTCTTTCAAATTTTTTATTATATTAAGTTCAAATTAGTTGTGGTCTGAATTTCGCTAAAGTTTTAACAATTTTGCTATAAATTATTCTGACAAATGTTTACTTGTATCAACTTTTAAATATTTAAAACCTGACTACTGCGGATCATTTTCTTGTCAATTTCTCACTGTAATATGTATGAAATACCAACAAAAAACGCAACTAGTGTTTTGAGCCTTCAAAACTCAATTGTTTCCACTGATTTGTTAGATTTTTGTCTTTTCTTGAAAGACCTTCGCGAATCTCGTAACGAGTGAAATAAATCGCAAACTTTTAGTGTCAAGGCTGGAAAAATGAAGTATTTCCATATCAAACAAAACTTGTCTTGACAATAACAAGTCAAGAGTTCACACCGCACATCCAAATGTGAAACAAAGAGAAACCTAGACCTGGAGGGTCATTCAGTAAAACAATTATCGTCAGACGATAGCGTTTCGACGATAATCTCACTTCACGTAAGACAATAATCGACAAAGTGATATCGTCAAAACGATAGCGTTTGCACGATAGCTAAATAGGTATTGCCTGTCATTAATTTCAAAATCTTAACCAAGCAAATTGAAGAACAAATGTTTTGGCGTAATTAAATCTGTTACAATTAATACGGTTCCGAAGAAAATTAAGATATGAATCAGATCTGCTGTGCACATTGAGACTTTGGGTGGCGAAGAGTACCAATGGTTTGACTCGGTTTTTCACAAATCACATAAAATATTTTCGAAGCGATGTTGTATCCTCTGTGAATAAATAAATCAATGGTTTTATCAAAAAATATTCAATACGAGGTGAATAGAACGAGTATTTAAAAAAAATCATAAGTTAAGAAATTTCTTCCGAATTTTCAAAATTTCCCATAGAAAAAATAAAAATTTTGCGAAATGTGGTTACATTTTCAAGTTATCAAATAAGCCTTTCCTCTCATTTTGACATTTCTTTTCCAATATCACAATAGTGAAAAATCTTGTACTGAAATAGATTGACGAGACGATAGTGATAATGTTATGTGAAACAAACTTTTGACGATAACGTTAATGATAACCGTTTCGACGATTATAGTTTTTAAAATTACAGAATGACTCTTGTCTTATGTACCTGATTCTTTAAATATCGTAGAGTAGTTTAAAGTTCAATTCTCGAATACTTTTTCTTGTCATTTCAATTGATTTATTATGGGCTATAAATTAGTTTCATATAAAAATGATTCCATAACTAAGTTTGCACTTCATAAGGAAAAGCATTTCGAAGCTCTTTTTTTTTCTAAGGATATGCATTTATACTAAAATTTGTTTGTCCGCATGCTTTAAGAAATGCCAAAAAAAATAAACATTCAAAATTAAGTATCAACCCATTGACTCGTCGTCATCGTCACCCTTTTTCTTATTTTGCCAATCCAGCTCCCTCTTTTATGATATCCAGTTGTTCTGATGGAGCCGTCAAATCGCGAGATGGATAAAATTTTAAGGTTTTTGCACAATTGACAGTGTTACGAACCCTCCATCATGAAACACCAACAAAAAAAAGAAATCTACTTCGTAATATACTCTCTCTTTAGCCCATCATCATACCTATAAAGTGTACAAGTAGGTATGTACGAGTATATACCTATGCTCGGAGTTGAATGTTCACCAACATCAGAAACAAAAAAATAAACTTACATATTTTTAGGCTACATAAAGTGTGATGTACTCAGGGTGAAACTCATCATCATCGCATCCTAATCCCTTGAGTTTGGTTCCTGAAATTAAATTGAAAACAAAAGAATTTTGATTTCGACGAGAGTAGGCAATGCTCGAGTCGAGCGATATCCGTTTCCTGGGCTCGGAAATCAAATGAATTGTACTCCCTTGTGATACTTAGGTATAGTCGTAAGTATTTAGGATTTGTTGTTGATTTAAGCGAACCGAGATGTGGTTCAAAAAGGCAAGGCTGCATTTGTTTTATGATGTATATTATAGGCGTTATGTAGAGGTAAAGCATACTTTACTTCTTTTATTAACCCTTGAGTAAATGAGTTTTTTGTTTTGCTTACAGTCTTAAAATTGTCCTGGAAAAGATTCGTTTTTTATGAAATAATGAACTTGGAAAAAACCGATTTGTTTTTTGGAATGCTTATAAAAGTAAAAACCCTCTCCACTTTTTATTACCTTCTAATAAATGCAACAAAGCAATGCTTGTTCCTTAAGCAAATGGATTTTTATTTTTTTTTTGCTGATTTTTGTCTATCTTGACAAGAACTTTACGATTTGTTTTCAAAATTACCCTCGCAACAATTATATTCAATACCTATCATATAATCAATAATAAAAGTACGTATACGCCCAAGTGAACCGATTGATCATTGTTGTAAACCAGCATTTTTAAAGGATTATACTTCTGCTGTTTAATTATTTTATTAAAGATACAATATACAAGTGATTGGCAGAAAGCGCTGAGGAAGCTGCAAGATGAGGTAACGCAAGGATGCTGTACAAAATCACTTAAAGATCTTGTAGGCCAACAAAATATTGTCAACTATCTTGTTCGTGATACGAACGGTCTTTTAGTATCAATGGAAGATCAATTGCGGAGATGGAAGGAGCACTTATGTACATTGCTGAACGATGGACAGAATGCAAATACAAACGCTAATGCAAATCATCAACTGCCGGACATACGTAGATCTACCAGAAGCATTAATATTGACCCCCCGACATGCACAGAAATAAGAACCGTGATACATCTTTTAAAGAACAACAAAGAAGCTGGGCTGGATGGTATACCTGCCGAATTCCTCAAAGCTGACCCCGACTTGGCTGCCGGTATTTTGTCGCCACTTGTTAAGTCTGTTTGGGCAAACGAAACCTTTCCCAGGGAATGGAAGGACGAGATAATCGTCAAGCTACCAAAAAAAGCTGATCTTAAGAACTCCAATAACTGGCGTGGAATCACCATTCTGTTCGTATTTCCAAAGTTAATGACAACCATCATTATCGGGAGGATAATGCCTCTAAGATCGAGTCAACGCTCAAGAGGCATTAAGCGGGATTTCGCAGTGGTCGATCATGTGTCGACCACATTACTCGTAACACCTTGCGAATCATTCTTGAAGAATCGTCGGAGTAATTATCGCCGCTTTACCTCATGTTCTTCGATTTTGAAAAGGCCTTCAAACGCTTGTTGCTAGAGGCATTCCCGATGAAATTGTTGCTATAATAAAAGAATCTTACAACAACGCAAAGTGTTTTGTTTTGCACAATGGACAGCTTTCCTAAGCATTTGAAGTCTGACAGGGTGTATTAACACCGTTCCTGTTCTTGCGTGTTATTGGAAATGTTATGACTGCTACGGTGAGTGAACACGAGAGACTGGGTAACAAATGGCGCCTGAAGGAAACATTAAGCCATTTGGACAATGCTGACGACATATGCTTAATGGCAAACAGAAATGGAGACCTCAGCCAAATGTGCCACTCTCTTCAACAAAATGGTGAGGTGGCTGGCTGAAGGATTAATTCCAGTAAGACTTAGTTAATGCACATCAGCCAAAACCAACAACAACAGGTTATTGTGAGAAAAGTGGCAGTAGAAGAGGTCACCCAGTTCAACTATTACATTACATTTCACACTACTCAGCACATTAATGTGCAGAGTAGAGAACACAGCACCTTGAGCAACTAATACAAGACAGAAAGACAGACGAGAAAGAACAAGAGAAAGAAAGAACACATGACAACAGCATGCGGTAGGTTTCGAGACGGTCCCCCATCTTTCTACTAACCACGTTCACTGATGCTTGATTTCGGTGGTCGATGGGAACCGAAGCTTTATCAGTGACTAGGCCGTTGCCCCAGTTCAATTATCTGGGAAGCTAATAGAATAAATAAAATCCGTAGTGCATTCGGAATGCTTTCTAAAGTGTGGAACTGGAGGAAAATAGCGCTCCGCATCAAGTTAAAGTTGTTTGAGTCCAACGTATCCGTGCTGCTATATGGTTGCGAAACGTGGAAGTGCGCAGAGAAATTGGCGCTGGATTGGCCATACATTGAGGAAGCCGGACGACAACATAGCAAAGCAGTGCTTTCAATGGAATCCTTAAGGTAGAAGGCGGCTTGAAAGGAAGCTCGGTCCCAAAACTTGGAGAAATGGTCCCAGCTGAAGTATCGTGCTAGGAATAGGGAGAGATGGGAAGAAATGATTGCAACCCTATGTTCCAGGAGGAGTTAAAGTGCTGCTACTATCACCCGAAAACGAAGAGAGAAGAAGATACAAGTGATGAAATGAGTACATACAAATTATATAAAATTTGCGATCTGTTGGGATATTTTGTTAATATTTGTGGTGAATGTTTTAACGAATGATCTATTACAATTAAATTCTGTACATAATGAATATATATGGTATTTAGATTCCATCTTCACCGATAATTTGTGTTGGCATTTAACATAAATACCGACATTTAAAATGCAATCCTGTCAAGAACAGGGGCCAATATCATTTGGATTTCCTTTACACAAACTTAATCGATGACATAAAATTCAAAAAAATAACTTTTTACTTTTACTTTAACAGGTCTTTGCATAAGAAAGCTTAACACAATCTATATCTTACGACGAAAAGAACTGATAAATAAAAAACTATCATTATTAACACTCCTTGCGATAGAAGCTACATTTAGCGAATCAAAAAGTTATAAAGAGGGACAGTATTATAAGAATCCTGAAATTCCTTCAACAAGCTTTGAACAGATGCTATTATTTTAATATCCTCTTAGAGCCGTCAACGATCGGTTATAGATTTTATGCTTTTGAAGATTTTCATATCAACCGCATAGGTTAAGATGTTACTGTATCTTACGCAAAAGAGTACGTAATTGATAGCTAAGATAAAGAGTAGTGGTCCTAAATGACTTTCTTGGGCAACTCCTGATTTGGCAATGAAAGGAATGAAATGGTAAAAGAAAGAACTTATGAACTTAATTGATGGATTGAGAAGGAAACCCAATTGCGTTTACTATATATCTGATGATATCATGAGTTGTTAAAAAGCTTTATCAGTGTAAATACAGTTCTTGGGCATTTGAGAACTTATACCAAAATGCAAGTAAATTAGTAAAATATAAACCAACACAAACAACTTGTTCAAAAAACTTGGAAATGCGGGACAGTTTAGAGATAAGTCTGGAATTACTATTGCCGTACTTGTTTCTCTTTAAAGACTGGTGTAATAAATGTCTCATCGACTCGGACCAGGGACCGTTGTAGCCAAGGTAGCGCTTCGTTTCCAGACCCAAGGCAAAACAGGCAGATGCTGGGAGAAGCCACAATGTTGAACGGCTACAATCGCAAGAGATCGGCAAAAATGGGTTTAACGGTTAATAAGGGCAAAACAAAGTACATGCAGTCGTCAAGAAAAGATATACAACACCGATGTCTTGGTCAAATCGTCACCATCGACAGACGTAACTTTGAGGTACTCAAGCACTTCGTCTACCTAGGCTCCACTGTAAACGCAGAAAATAACACCAGCGCTGAGATCAAACGCAGAATAACTTTTGCTAACCGCTGTTTCTTTGGGCTAAGAAAAAAATTGATTAGGAAAGTCCTCTCTCGAGGGACCAAAGTGTGGCTATATAATACCCTTATCATCCCCGTCCTGCTATACGGTGCAGAAGCATGGACTTTGACAAAAGCGGATGAAAGTACCTTGGGTCGTTTCGAGAGAAAAGTTCTTCGTGTGATCGACGGTCCCGTCCGTAAGCATCGAAGGGGAGTGGAGGAAAAGATGGAACGACGAGCTGTACGGGCTGTACAGCGACGTAAACTTAGCCAGAAGGGTAAAAGTCCAACAACTAAGATGGCTAGGCCACGTTGACCGCATTGAAACAAATGCTCCGGCCCGAAAGTCTTCACCCAACTAGGAGCGCGAAACTGGAGACATCTAGCTAGAGACCGAGCTAGATGGAGAAGTTAGTTGGGTGAGTCCCTAGTTCACACAGTTACAGGCCACTTTAACTAAGTAAGTTATAAATGCCTTCTTTCATGTGGTAGGAAACTTATTTGAGATTAGGGATAGTGCGAATATGCGAAAAATGGGAAATTCTACTTTTGATTTGCATTTTTCCAAGACAATTTTCGGAATTCCATCTTAAGGAATAATTGTCTTTAAGTTAAACCAAATAATGCAAAATTTGGATTTTAATCATCTCAAAATTATTAAAGCCAGCCTGGGGACAGGCTCCCAAATGCAGGACAAAATTCTCATCTATTTGTACTGGAATTGTGACCTAATTAATTGGAATAATAGCAAGCAATATGAAACAAAATTTAAATACGTATACGCCTGAGTGTCCCGAGTATGTTTTATTCATTTTTACATAAACATTTAATATCGCAAGTACACCTTCAATTGTTCAAAATAAAACCCTATTTGAATAACTCCGACCCTGTGAATATTTATGGATTAGCCATTCTGCGACTTGTGCTTTCAGTAGTGAAGTGCTTCACTGGCAATGTTCAAATATATTATATATACACGAAAAACCTACCCCCAAACAGTACACTTCTTTAACCCCACCATCATGGCGACGACGACGACGATATCAAAAGGACTTTCTCTCTATACACCCAGCCAGCCAGCCATCAGCACCAGTCCCAGCGTCAGCGTGTGTACATTGTATAGTGTACTTTTGGAATGAAAGTAACAAAAAAAGAATAAACACGGAGAAGGGTGGACGGAAGTCTCGCGTTGATTCTAGAGATTGATATTAATAGTCCCCTGTATTTTCTACCACGGAGACTAACACCAGAGCGAGACGCAAAAATTGTGTGTATTTGAACACCCCAGCTTAGCACACAAGGGTCTATCGCATCGCACCATTATGCTATATATGTATGTATGTATGTAAATACATAAACTACACAACATATCTATCTTTACAACACCAACGAGCGATGATGCCTTATGGACCGAAAATGACTGTCGGAGAATATAGGCTATAGGCACACTAGGTACATCATCCGAACCAACTTCTCTATTTACTTAGTATCTACTCCATATATATATTGAGGTATGTATAAAGGTTTCTTTATATTTGGACTCGTATATAGATACGTAGTTATCTCTATGCTATAGTGATGATGGTTTCCCTTTCGTTAGTCTCGTTGTTATCGACAATAATGGTGGAGGAAGTTTCACGCAAAGCCTTTTTAAGGGTGGCAGGACTGTTATATACAAGCAAGGCGTCATTTGCTTTCACATACCCTAGAGAATCTCTTGATAATGATGCTCATTGCTCGTTAATGCGATTTTTTTCTTTTTTTATTATTTATACCATCAGTTCTTTTTATAGCTTGAAAGGGAGAAACTTTTTTCACTTTTTAATACTGCTTTGCTATATGTATAGTAAGGTAGATACGTAGCTATTAATTTCAATACCGTCTTTAATAATTGAACCTGATTCTCAATGGACTTGAGTAATCCAGCACCACCATAAACCATCAGCTCGTCGTCGGTCGTCGTAGTGGTAGTCGTAGCGATGATAATTGTAATAGAGATGATGGAATTCTTTCTTCTAATCCACTTAAGTAAGTTCGTACGTATAATGATGAGGGTTTCCTTCTGCAAATGCAGGCATCTTTTACTTTTTATCATGCGAAATCAGTTCTTTCTTCTTTTTTTTTTATTATTGATCGAAAGTTATTATTTTGAGTACCTTCATTGATTGAATTGTGTTTGGTAATATTATAGAAGGGATCTGTGGAGTTAGGGTATATCCTTCACCTTCCTACATGATGGTAGAAATAATTGCTTATTAAATTATGTGAACATATGAAAATCTTGAAAATCAATCAAAGCTTTATTTACGAATTCCATCAGAAACATAAAAGCAGAAAAAAATTAGTTTTCAAAACAAAGATACATATTCAGAAATATTGTGTATAGCATTGATGGCTTAAGTTGTTTCTGAAACCTTTTTATCGACAAAGTCTGGGGATATTAGGTGAACACAAAAATAATATATGTTATGTTTCTGGTAACCTTACACAGAAAAACAAAAGTTTCCATATTACACTGGTATTTGTTGTCATAAATATAACTCTCTGAAAATGCAAACAAAATAATAACAAACTTATTTTAAGGCTAGTTTAAAACACAACGCAGTTGTAAACACATTTTTTTACGATAATTTTACAAAGTACAAATCCTTATCTTCTAGATACCTTTTAAATCGTTTTAGTAGCTCACTAAGTTTTAGGAAATTGTTATTAACAATTAGATGACTTATGTACAAGGGTTGCTACTTATATTTCTAGCCTAGGTAACAGTAAGTGTTGCCAGGCGCCATCTGAAATTTCCAACGGAAAGTTTGACATTTTGAACCATAACCTTCTAGAGAACATGTTTCATTTGAGTGCGATTTGTGTTGTTGACAGTAACTTGAAAAAAATGGAATAGCTCGTGAACATTTTGCGATTATTTTTCATAACTTTCGAAGTGGATTATCAAGACAAGAGTGCAGCGTTGAATTTAATTTTTTCCACAGCAATAAAGCAGCATCCTATTGCACTGTAAAAACTGGTATAACGAATGTAATCATGGTCGTCGTTCGCTCCAGGACGAATTCCGTGAAAATCGGTTGTTGTGCCACAAAATATCGATGCTGTGCATGAACTGATAAAGCAAGATCGACATTTTATGAAATAGAGGCATCTTTGGGCTTCAGTATGACTAGCATCAATAAGACATTGCATGAACATTTGGCCGTGAAAAAATTTTGTTCGCGTTATATCCCGCATAATCTGACAAACTTTCAAAAGAAGGCTCGTGGTGCAAGGAAATAGTGAAAAAGGCAGTGTATAATATCTACACAGGTGACGAATCATATGCGTATGAGCCTGAAACAAAACAGCAATCGACTGTATGGGTCCTCCAAGATGAGCCAGGAAGAAGCACATCATAGCAAATGGTTACCTGTTTGTTTGGCATTACCGGTCACGTGGCGATAGAAGCGTTAAATCAACTAAAGTTGCCAATTCTGAATGGTATACGACCATTTGTTTACCAGAAGTCATTGGAGAAATTCGAAAAAAGCAGAAGAAGAGGCAAATCATTCTTCATCATGACAATACAAGCTCTCACACATCGGCCCAAACAAAGGAATTTTTGACCAGCCAAAACATCGAATAAATGGGTCATCCTGATTTGGTACCCAATAACTTCTTTTTATTCCCGCACATTAAAAAATAAACGCGTGGACAACGTGTTTCGACTCCTGAAGAAGCAGTTGATTCATTCAAAAACTATGTTTTGGAGGTATCTCAATCGGAGTGGAAAAAGTGCAACGAAAATTGGTTCAAACGCATGCAAAAGTGTATTGCTCTTCATGGAGAATATTTTGAAAAACAATAAAACCAATTTCAATCGTAATTCTTAGTTTTTTCATTAGTAGGCCAGAAATATAGGTATATATGAAGCCTTGAATGAAATTCTTTTATGGTTTTGTATAATTCGTTTAAAAGTAAAATTTTGGTGCTGATTCCGAATCACAACTCCGATTTGCTTTCTTCATTACATTTCAAACCAATCTTATGGCTAATTCGTAATAAGAACCTTGACTGTGTGGCATATATCCCTCATTTTTATATCACATTTATATCATATATTATATGGTTTGTTTCCTCTATTGATGGTCTACATTTTTTAGAGCTCTTTATTTGATTTCCACTAGATCATCTACAGTCCATCTGATTCAGAGATATTAAATTTTGTTTTATTTGCAAACATTTCTTTTTTTTTCCAGAATTCAAAATCATTGGATTGATGCTCTTTGACAAAGTTTGGCTGTTTTATTCTTTTTACAGCACTTAGGTAGGTAGGTAGAAATGGCGATCTCAAGGCAACCTAGCCTGAGATCCAATTAGCGCTGTAGTGCGCCGTTTTGATACCAAAAACTCGTTTGACCTTTGATTTAAAAGGATAGATTGATAGAGAAGCTTCATAGCGATTATGTTAGAGCCATTTTGTCGCATTGAGAAAAAAGATTAGGTCTCTAATCTTTGTCTCAGATAGATCATCGAGTTCTTGAAAGAATGCTTTTCCAAAGCATTTCATTCTGGTGTTTGCCAAAGCAGGACATTTGCAGAGGAAATGGACTATGGTTTCACTTTCTCTTTGGTCACTACAGCTACGGCAAAAGGTGTTGTAAGAGATACCCAACTTCTCTGCATGAACTCCTATAGGCCAATGTCCGGTACAAACCGCAACAATCCTTGCCTTGGCCTGCATAGAAGATCGTTTGTACGGGTTTTGTTATAGGTGGGCCATATCTTCCTAGATATAATGCAGTTGGGTAAATTGCTCCACCTTCGGTTTGATTCAGTTTGGTAGGTAGAAAAGATTTTACTCTTCATAGCAATAAGAGGAATATTAACCACTTCCGCAAGTGAGATATGAAGGGCCGATCCTTGCCTGGCTAGCTCGTCAGCCCGTTCATTTCCCACGATACCACTATGGCCCGGAACCCAGATCAGGGTGACACCGAGGTTAATATTCAGGTTCGCAAGCTCATCGCGACATTGCTGGACCAATTTAGATGAGGATATGGCCGAGTTAATGGCTTTGACAGCTGCCTGACTGTCTGTAAAGATAGCCACATTTCGGTTTTGGTTTGGGTTTTGTTTAAGTATCTTACATGCCTCCCTTATTGCCAGCAGTTTAGCCTGAAAAACGCTAGCAAAGTCAGGAAGCCTAAAGGATTTGGCTACATTTAAGGACTCAGAAAAGATCCTAGAACCAACTCCGCACTCCATCCTTGAGCCGTCGGTAAAGATGGTTGTGTCGAAACCTATCGACACGATATCATCCTCCCAATCTTCTCTCGATGGGAAAATAACCTTAAAACCCTTACTAAGGTTTAAAGTAGGAGTGCAGTAGTCAGTGTCTTCCGAGATAATATCTGAGGGAATTAATTTCGTAGTGTTGCTGTGACCGTAAGGTTTTGACAACCAGCTATTTGATTCCTTCAGCCTAATAGCGCTGCAGGAAACTATGTATTTAATAAAAAGGTCGATTTGTAGAAGATCCAAAATAACGTTTAAGGCGTCCGTTGGGCAAGTACGCATGGCCCCTGTGGTGCCCACGCACGCTGTTCTCTGAACCTTCTTTAACTTATTATTATTATAGGCTTTGCTAAGAGCAGGCCACCACACAATCAAACCATATGTTAAGATAGGGCGTACTACGGCTGTGTACGTCCATAAAATCATCTTCGACTGAGGTCCCCACTTTTTGCCGAAAGTTTTGCTGCAGGCGTAGAAGGCAACACAGGCCTTCTTAACCCGTACTTCAATATTTAGTTTCCAGTTTAGTTTAGGGTCGAGTATAACTCCCAAATATTTTGCAGTGGAAGACAATGATAGGATATGACCATTGAGTCGAGGTAGCGTGAAGGGCGGTACTTTAGTTTAGGTGGTAAAGAGCAACAGTTCAGTTTTACTTTGGTTAACTCCTAGTCCACAACTAGTGGCCCAGTTGCTAACTTTCTTCAAAGCTGACTCCGTGATTTCACTAATCACAGAGGTGTACTTTCCTGACACCAATAGCACCAAATCATCCGCGTAGGCTACCGCCTTCACTCCACATCTCTCTAATTTAACGAGAATTGTATCTATGACCACCACCTGGGTGTTCCCCTACTCACGTGTTTTGTTGCGATTGTATTGCCTGGAGAGGCTCAAATCTTCCTACCACTGAGCATGGAAATAATCCATTCTCGAATGAAGTCTTCTACACCGAACTTAACGAGAGATTCTTCTATGGATTCTGTAAGGACGTTGTTAAAAGCACCTTCTATGTCTAGGAAGGTGGCAATTTTACAGCACTTAAAAATAGTTTATTTTTACGATACCTTTAACTACTTGTTTAGATCCTGATGTCATCTTGCTACCCGTTTCAGTGCACTACTCCGCAGATTTTCCATTATTTCACGTATGAAAACACGCTTATCATAAGTGTTGAAAATTTCGCGGCTTGTTTTAGATGCAATCTTCGTGTTCAGCATTGTCCATATCCCTTTTAACTACTGATTTCAAGGTAGATCTTGCTCTGCTAACCATGTCTGATATTAGTTTCAATGATTTAACATTCTTATATGGTACTCAAGAAACATTTTTCAGAATTCAACCGACATTTAACATTTGTTCTTCTCAATTTTTTGATTTAATTTCAAATAAAATATTTAAAATGATTAAAATGTATTTTACTTTCTTTACCATCTTGTTGATGTTGCGAATTATAGATAATTATTTTCAGGTGAAACATAATGTTGGCTAAAGGTTATTTATCCGATTTTGACTAAATTAAGTTAATGTTTAAGAACTATTTTTGATTCAAATTAATTGGAACAAAATGCGGTTTTGGTTAAAAAAGCGCTAAAAATATTACAAACCTTTGAATATGAATTTGAATTAATTTATGTTCTCCAAAAAATATACCATTAATTCAAACCAACAAATAACCTTACGATCCCAACTTACAAAAATATTAGTTTGTACATTTCAATTCATAGAATTGGTAGTTATCAAAATCTAAAATCTAAACTTTTTTAGAATTGTATCAAGATCGAAATGTCAGAAACAAAAAACAAGAAGAAATAAATTAATTCTATAGCGTAAGCTTTTCCATCTGTCCTATTCTACTGATCTCCAGCCTGTCCATAAAAAAGGCCTTACCCTTCTCTACCTATCGTCCAATTGCACTTACGTCCCTTCTTTCAAGGTCATAGAAACGATGATTATTTTTCAGCTTAAGAAATATCTTGAAGACAGAAGCTTCTTAATGACCGGCAGTATGGCTTTCGTTGCAATAGGTCCTGCACTGGTGATCTTATTGTTGTGATCTATGTGATGGTGCATCACAAACTACTTGTTGTGGAGTGATCACATATTTGACATCGTCAAAAATGCTGCTAAGTGTTTAGGTTTTCTCCGTAGATGCAAGAAATTGTGTACTCCTTCTAATCTGGCTATAATTTACAAAGCTTTTATTCGTCCAAAACTTGAGTATAAATCTCATATTTGAGCTGTTGCTCCAAAAACGTACTTCAGTTTTTTGGATAGAATTGAAAAAGAGCCCTAAAAATGATTGGAGATCGTTCTCTTACCGAGACATTTGCTTCTCTTGAACTCCGCCGCAAGGTCTCATGCCTGTCATTTTTGTATCGTTATTTTTATAAACAATTCTCTATCGAAATAGCCAGTTGCATTCCTCCCCTTAAAGAATTCAACCGTTATACCCGAACTGCTAGGAATGCACATTAGTTTATCCTAAAGCCCAATTTCGGACGTAGGGGAAGCCGGGGCATAATGGGCCCTTTAAGGATTATTGTTAATAAAAATTTCAAAAATGTGTTAGGAATATCTGAACAATTTTTATTTAAAAGAAGGTTTATTAAGGAATAAATATAAATTAGAAAGTTTGTTAAAAATAAATGATTAAATATTTTTTTTTGCAATTTAAAACATCATTCAATTTGCCCATTGTGCCCCAGCAGCGGGGCATGATGGGCATGGAGCTAAATTGGATTGCAACGTGAGCATATGTGGTTGGATTCATCATCAACATCATCTTCTCCAGCACATGAACAATGAGCCCACTTGCTGCAAGCTCTACAGGAAACCCATCCTTCGATAGACTGGGAGTATAAATACCCACAATACAAGCACTCCTCGTCTTCTTCGCTGTCTGAAGTTTCTGCCTTTTTGTTTTTTTTTAACCTTTGCGATGATTTTCTTTTTCTTCATTGTGGGAGGCTTGGACTTGGTGATTTCAGCCTCCAGCTGCTCTTTGTAAGGAGAGCTTGTAATAATTGCAGTTTTTCCCCGACGCTTAGAAGCTCTCTTTTTTTGTGGTGCTTTGGGAACTGCTACAATCTGAGATGGTGAACAATTATGGAAACAAGTTGAGGGCGTTGGCGCATCGTCAATTGCTAGAACATGGTTTGTAGATTGTATCAATGCATTTATTGGCATTTCGGATTTCTGGTAAGAAATTGGTGTCGTGGATTGATCATTCATTGTCAAAACAGGGGTTGTAGATAACGTAAGTGGATGGGACAGCATTGATGCGTCTACCGCTCTTGTAAATGAAGCTTCTGTTAACATAAGTGGATCAGTGGTTGATAAGCCTGTTTGTTGCACTTGAGAAGCTTGCAAATTTAGGTCAAAAGTAGGTTGCACTTCATATAACATATCCGTGGTTTTGCAAGGCAAGAAGTCATGGTCTTCGAATATATTTGGGTTTACCGGCCATGTGCCGGTCTTTCGAAAGCCGTTTATCGCAACTGTCATTGTAGCAGCTCTTAAATAGGCTTTTCCGAACAGTTGTCCTACTTGGTAGTGTGTAACAGTTCTTCCAGGGTTTTGTCTGAGCCATTTCTTTACTTCATCTCCATAATATGAGCTCAGAGGCTTCATAAACGTTACATCCAAGGGTTGCATTCGATGTGTGCAGTGTGGTGGAAAGCAGAGCATGACAACACCACTTGCTCTTGCAACATCTATGACTTCAATGCTCTTAACATGGCTTGCATGCCCGTCTAAAAGTAACAAAACTGGTTGTTCTTTGGTTGCGCGTGACCATTCTATAAATCTTTTGAACCACTTCAAAAACAGATCCTTAGTTATCCATCCATTTTTGTTGCACTCGCCCCATGAATTAGGTGGTGTTCCATCCATCAGCTCGGCTTTCATTCTTTTTCGAGGGAAAATAAACTTTGGCGGCATATACGAACTATCAGCGCTCATACAAATTTCCACGGTTAGTAGTTGTCCCCGCTCTGAAGAAGATAACGATCCTACTTGCTTCCTCCCTCTAGTTGCTAGAATTTTTCCTAAACTCTTTGCAACGGTAGTGATCCCAGTTTCGTCTACGTTGAATATCCTGCTTGAGGAAAATCCATATTTTTCAATACACTCCTCCAGCAAATTATACAAATTTGCCACAGCTACTCGGTTAAACCCCATAGCCCGAGCCGCAGATGTTGCTTCTGGCTTTCTTAATGAAATTGTTGCATTACGTTTCAAAAAATTGTTTGTCCAGTCTTCTCCGGCGATTCGTGCTTCGGCATCAAAGTTATTGGCCAACCCATTTTTTTCCGCTAGCTCATACGCTAATTCACGAAATTCTTTCATCGAGAAGCCAAATAAGCGGCCTTCCATGTCTTTAAGATATTCGGCCAGCTCTTTTTCTTGAGCTTCTGAAAAAACGGGCTTAAAGTTTCCCACTTTTGCAATCACAAGTGGAAGGTCGGGGTTCTGATCAGCTTTTTTTACAAATCTTTGTAAGGTGCTTCGAGGAATTTCGTAATTTCGAGCAGCAGCTTTACAGCTCATTTTTTTTGACCTTACATCTTGAACAGCTCGGAGCATCCTGTCTTTGCTCCATTCTTGTCGCTGGGTCTTCCTCACATAGTTCCGAACCATCTAAAATGAGAAAAATGCTGATAGGATCGTAGGTCAAAACAAAGGAGCAAAATGGCTTTTCATGCAAGTAAACGGGGCATAATGGGCACCCATGCCCATTATGCCTCGCCCATTCTGCCCCAAAAAACTTTTTATAGACACATTGCAAAAATAAGTTACAAACGTAGCATAAATGGAAAAACAAACTGATATATATAAACTATATTCACTTACCTTGATAAAAAATAAATGGAATCAAAAATTCACTTGCCCAGTTTTCAGAAAAATACACTTTTAAATGCCTCTAAATAACATAAACACTATGTAAAATCTTATTTTGCTCAAAACACAAAGCAACTGCGATCTCAAATCAAAAAATTGTTTTCCCCCAATAGCGAGCGATATGTCTGAGCAGGTAGATTGCGTTTCAAAGCTGCCACTTTATTCGATATGGAAATACAAACAGGACCCATTATGCCCCGGGTGCCCGTTATGCCCCGCCTTCCCCTACTTTTAAGTACAGAGATTCTTTTCTTAGCCGCACTACTAGAATGTGGGATGCCTTAGCAGGCTCAATATTTCCCACTCATTACAATGTTTCGACATTCAAAACCAATGTGCATTCTGCTTTCTAATCCTATCCTCCTGTCCTAACTGCTCGCACTGTGTTTAATCATTATAAGGGTATTCATAACCCCTTAGTGCGCGCATAATATAAACAAAAAATCAGATCTATGTATATGAATGGCATAGTAGGGTTTGTGAAAACTATCTTCAAAACTAATTTTTAAATCGGAAGCACTTTTATAGCTTCAACATTTTGTTTTTTAGGTCAATATCACAAAATAAAGAATTGACTCGCTAACAATATCACCAAATATTTTAGTCGGTTATATTTTACAGTTTGAGGGAAAACTATCACATTTGCTAATTTTAACCAAGCGATGATTAATAAGTTGTAAATTCCATAAGTTTTGGATAACTAAAATAAAATTAAGCTTGTATTTTCGCAAATATTTATACGCATTTGTCGAAATCGGTCGATTTGCTATATTTATGATAAAGCCCTAATTGTATATGTTCTGAATGTTCAATGTTATCCCATAACTTCTATTTATTTAAATAAAAAGGAAATAAATACTTGCTGTTGTTTTGTTTTGCTCATCAAGTAATCAATGAGCTTGAATGTACATACAGTACATACAGTGAGTGTCATTAATATTCGGTTTTTATTCTTAATCATACTTTTGGTGTTGTTTTTCGTAGTAAAAGTTGAATTTAGGTTTATTATTTTGTTATTTTATAAATTAGTATATTATTCCCTAAATATTTTATTAAACAAAATTTTGCAATCACTTAACTGCATTAAGATATATGATAAACAACGCAAAAAGGATACATGTAATCGCTTCATTAATATTCGTTTTTTTTTCTTTGCTGAATTTGACATTTGCCCACATTTGACAGTTTGTCTATTCAAGAGTACCGTTAAAATAAAGTGTTCACTAGACGTTTGCATTCATTTTAAAAACAATTTAGCGTAAGATCGTTTGGTTTTATTTAAAAAGTTAATTATGGGGCGCAAAGAATAAAAAGCAAGCCTTGAAAAAAGAAACCTTGTTATTTTTCACCATAAGAAAGGTGAAACATACAAACAAATTGTTGGTATTTTAAACATGAAGCCAAACACTGTCGGTGATATTGTTTGGAGGTATAAAAGAGAAGGAAGAAAGGATCGAACCAAAGAAGGAGATGCGTCAACCAACAAAATTAACAACGGAAGGAGAACGGCTTATATTAAGACAAATTAAAGCAAATCCTCGTTTAAGTGCAATACAAATTGTGCAAGAAGTGTTAATAGAATGCAAAACGAAAATATCTGCATTAACGATACACGGAACCATAAAGACAAATGGCTACAATGGTCGTGTTGCCCGAAAAAAGCCATTTATCAATATGCGCAACAGGGAATTCGAATCAAATTTGCGGGGAAACACAAAAATAAGGATGCAACTCGATGGGATGATGTAATATTTGCTGACGAGAGTAAGTACAACCTCTTTGGATCGAATGCAAGAGTTATGGTGTGGCGCAAGCCAAATGAAGAGCTTAACAGCAGGAACACTAAGCCAATAGTGAAGCATGGACGCGGGAACATCATATGGTTTGGAGGTGCATTTCGGCTTGATGCATGGGAACTTAAGTGTTCATCGACGGTATATTGAATATGGAATACTATTTGAGGAACACGAAAATTTAAGGCAGAGTGTTGACAAAATGGGCATTTTAAGGAATTTCAAATTTTACCAAGGCAATGACCCGAAGCACCAGGCGTATGTTGTAAGAGAGAATGGCTTCTGTATAACTCTCCAAAAGTTATTCAAACACTTCCACAATTTCCAGACCTTAACCCAATTGAAAATTTGTGGGATGAATTGGACAGTCGAGTTCGCAAAAACCCTGTCTCTTCAATAAGTGCACTAAAGAAACGGCTTCAAGAAGAATGAAGCAAAATAGACATTGACTACCTCAAACAATTATAAAAAATATGCCCAAGCGACTGGACGGAGTTTTATCCAATCAAGGGTATCCAACAAAATATTTAAATTAATGACAAGAAAGATTAATTAAAAAGTTAATATACATAAGTATGTAAAAAAAACGAATATTAATTGTTGTATTCTTTATTTATTGCATTTTGTTAATTTGCTATTTTAATAAAAAAATGTATACATATATATTGAAATTATTAAAAACAAAATATTTTAAAGATAAACTAGGTTTCAACTTTTTTAAAGTTCAAAATGAAAAGTAAAGTGTTTTTATTGAAAGAAACAAAAAAACAAATATTAATTGCACTCACTGTAGTTTTTCATGTTTCTTATACAAAAAATATGTAATTTTTGTATTGTTTTAAAAAAATTAATTTTTTCTAATAGTCTGTTTTTTCTACATATATTTCAGATTTGAGTTGAGTTTTTTTTTCAAAAACTCGGATTTATGCAACAATTCTAAGAAGCAATTAGTAGTGCGTCCAACAATGATATCAAACAAAATTTCAAAAGCAGGTAGGTGCATTTTTATTTATTTATTTACATACATACATATGTATCTATTGACAAAGTAATTCTATATTTATTAGCAATCAATTGCAAATGCTCAAGGTTCAAAAATTATTCGATTTCATAGTCGGATTACAAGAACTAAGTAAAAAAAGTTTTGTTCACTATAGAAAACAAAGTATTAATAATGCCCTAAAATTACACCTAATATCTCAATCCTATTATCTGAGATAAAAAAATAACAGTTATTTTCGGTTATTGTTAACACCTCATTTCACAAATTTTTCTTGTAATTTTGAATTCTTTCATCTTTTCATTATTTCCACCCAAATCGACCAGAGCCAGACGAGAAAAATTCCGCGCGGTATCTTCGATTCTATAATTTTGGCTGTAAGCCAATTTTGTACAAAGTCTCACCTACATATATGTAAAGTTTGTGACTTTTTTGACTCTTCTGCATAACGGCCAAAAAATTGTCTGTGCAGTCTAATAAATACTTTTTTGGAAGGAAATGAGACTTACATGTTACAGTCATACGAAATTATTTTTTAAGATAAAAAGCATCAAGTATTTATTTTTTAAAACAAAAAATGAACATATTCATTAATTTACCTACAACTTTCTTTGTTAAATTATAAAATTGCACTGTTTTGAGTGAACTAATAACGAATATCATGTGCGTATTTTTGAAGAGTTTATTGTGTTTGTTGCAGAATTGTCCCATGGTGCTATAAAAGAATATTTATCTAGTACAAAATCTGACAACAAATTTTGATCATACATCAACAAGCTATGTACATATATTTTTTTTAACTTCCCATAGGAAGCTATTGTAATGGGTCCGATTTGCCGAATTGAAAATTTTCACATTTCTCGAAGTTTTAAGGTCCCTAAAAAGATGTCTATGCGTGTGTACGTTCGTACGTGCGCGACGTTTTTTCGTCGTCCATAGCTCAAGAACTAGAAGAGATATCGGCTTCAAATAAATTTTGTTATACAGATAATGCAGAAAGGTCTCTCAAGAAAATTTCGTGCTTGTTTTTTTTTTAACATAGCTGTTAAAAAAAGGTGAACATTTTGGTTAACCCTAAATATTTCATGAACCAATGACGCTAGACACTTGAATTAAATTTTTATATTATATATTGTAACGTGATACCAAACCCGTTCATTTTTGGAAAAAAATCCAATTGTCGTTTTTTTATAAATAAAAAAAAATTTTTCACATCGAAAATTGTACGAATAAAAAATGATTTTATCTCCAAAACAATTTTGTGCAACGAAATATAACGTTTTTAACATCTGATACAGTTTTGAGAAAAATCAAATTAAAAGTTTTTTTTTATACAAAATAAAAACATACACAAATTTTTACAAAAGTTGGCAAAAATTGATTTTCGACTCTAACATCTTTTTTAAAATTTGAGATTATGGCTTCCAACTAATTTTAGCTTATAAGAAATATTGTTTTCAACAATGGGAAACATTTTGAGAACAATCGAATTCACCGGAACAAAAATTAACAAAAGTTGATAAAAAGTGATTTTCGACTCCAACATCTTTTTTAAAATTTGAAATTATGGCTTCAACTAATTTTAGCTTATAAGAAACATTGTTTTCAACATTCGATAAAATGTTAACAAAAATCGAAAGTGATAGTTTTTTAACAAAAAATAAAAACCTGCAAAAAAAACAATACTAAAACTTGCTAAAAATGTACTTTCGACTCAAATAGCTTTCAAAAATGAAAAATATTGGTTTCAAACTTATTTTATCTTACATAAAATATAGTTTTCGTCATTCAGTGATTTTTTGATAAAAACAGTACGTTTTTTCATAAAAAATAAAAGACATTTTTACGTCATGTAATCCATTTTTTGAATCTAATGTTGTAAAAAATGCTTAACCTTCTAATCGCTCCAATGAGTCATCTATAAGTCAACACACATTCGTTTTTCATCTGATTTTTTTTGAAACTAAGTCAATAAGAAAGACGACAACACCAAATATATGTTCTTCGATCTCCTAGACAAAACATATGAGCAGTGCCCTAGCTACGATATTAAAATAATCCTGGGTGATTTTAATGCCAAACTAGGAAGGGAAGACATCTTTGGTAAAATAATCGGGAAGAACAGCCTGCACGACAACACTTCCGACAACGGATTCAGGCTCATAGATTTTGATGCGGGGCGAAACGTCATGGTAGCCAGCACGCGTTTTCCACACCTCAACATCCACAAAGGTACTTGGAGTTCTCCAGATCAATCTAAAGTCAACCAGATTGACCATATTGCTATCGACGCCAGACACGCTTCAAGCATCATGGATGTACGAACTTTCCGAGGAGCTAACATCGACTCGGACCACTACCTCGTTGTAGCCAAGGTAGCACTTCGGATTTCCAGACCCAAGGCCAAACAGGGAGGTGCTGGGTGAAGGTATAACGTCGAACGGCTACAATCGCCAGAGATCGCCAAATTCTTTTCCGACCGAGTTACAAGTAACCTCTCTCGAAGTTCGCTGCCGCCAACACAATTTATCGAAAACCAGTGGCAACATTGCCAAGATGCAATCACAGAAGCCGCCTCTGATGTGCTGGGTTTCAAACAGCCACCAACAAGGAACCCCTGATGAGGAATGTCGGCAGGCAAATGCAGCCAAACAACAGGCACGCAAAGCGGCACTGCACAAAAGGGAGAGAGCTGCTCCTGAGCTCTATGAGCAGAAGAGGCGAGAGGAACGCCGACTTATCAGAAGGAGATAGTCATAGTCAATGCTGAGGATATGGAAGGACCACTTCTGCAGACTGTATAACGGCGACGACGAACTGAATGCCGCTGTCAGGCAGGATAATCCATTCAACATAGACGACGAAAGCCAACAATCCCGTCCTCCCGACTTTGACGAAGTAAAGATTGCCATATCTTAGCTGAAGTCTAATAAAATAAAATCTAATAAAATAAAAGCATATAAAATCTTCTCTGCCGTAATATGTGAACGTCTAAAGCCCATCTTCAACAACCTGATAGGTCCTTATCAGTGTGGTTTTAGGCCAGGAAAGTCCACATTTGATCAAATATTCACATTACGGCAGATCCTGGAAAAAACCCAAAAACACCAAATCGACACCCACGATCTTTTCATCGATTTCAAGGCCGCATATGATAGCATATACAGGGACGAGCTGTATAGAGCCATGTCTTGTTTTGGCATCCCTGCCAAATTCGTCCGTTTGTGCAGGATGACCATGGAGAATTCACGCTGCTCCATTAAGGTTGGAAACAACTTAACAGAACCTTTCGACATCTAAAAAGGTTTTAGACAAGGTGATGCGCTGTCATGTGATTTTTTTAACATCGTGCTTGAAAGAATAGTTCAGAGCTCACACGTCAACACTATTGGCACTATCTTTCAAAAGTCTGTCCAATTACTGGCATATGCTGATGACATTGACATAATCGGAAGAACTCAGCGTGATGTCAATGGGGCAAAACAAAGTACATGCTGTCGTCAAGAAAGGACATACAACACCGACGTCTTGGTCAAAACGTCACCATCGACAGACGTAACTTTGAGGTAGTCAAGGACTTCGCCTACCTAGGCTCCGCTGTAAACGCAGAAAACAAAACCAGCGCTGAGATCAAACGCAGAATAACTCTTGCTAACGCTGTTTCTTTGGACTAAGAAAGCAATTGAGTGGTAAAGACCTCTCTCGAGGACCAAAGTGTTGCTATATAAGACCCTTATCATTCCCGTCCTGCTATACGGTGCAGAAGCATGGACTATGACAAAAGCGGATGAAAGCACCTTGGGTCGGTTCGAGACAAAAGTTCTTCGTGTGATCGACGGTCCCGTATGCATCGAAGGGGAGTGGAGGAGAAGATGGAACGACGAGCTGTACGGGCTGTACAGCGACGTAGACTTAGCCAGAAGGGTAAAAGTCTAACGACTAAGATGGCTGGGTCACGTAGAGCGCATGGAAGCTAATGCTACGACCCGGAAAGTCTTCGAATCCACACCCACAGGACAGCGCAGTAGAGGAAGATCGCGGATCAGGTGGCGCGCACAAGTGGAAGTTGACCTCACCCAACTTGGAGCGCGAAACTGGAGACATCTAGCTAGGGACCGAGCTAGATGCAGAAGTTTGTTGGGTGAGGCCCTAGTTCACACAGGACTGTAGCGCCACCTTAAGTTAGTAAGAAAGTAAGTAAATTGGGATTGCATAAGAGGAATTGCTGTGTCGTATTTGTTATTTTTTTAAGTTCTCCAACCATTTCTTTAACTATTTTGCGATCACCATATGAAAGCCTTCGGGGTGGTGAACTTATCGGTACATCGGAAGTGAGGTGAATTTTCATGTCATAATTTTGTTCAATAATTGGAATATTTGAAAGATCTAGATATTCGGTTGCAATGATTTTTAAAATATCTTTCCGACGAACCTCATCTCATTTACAATTTACATCAAATGCGTCAGCAGACTCAGAATTTATATTTATTGCAAAAATATCTGGTACCGAATGATCAATATGTAACAAAGAAGAAGCTATCTCTATAGTATCAATTTCAGGATTTAGGCCCCGATCACCAGAGGAAATAAATTTGGAATTCTCACAATTTTCAAAAGAGTCACATACACAATGTAACACTTTATTTTTTTTTGCATCCAAAATCTTTATTTTTGTTTTTAAAATTTCATTTGAATTTACATTAACTATCATAAATTTTATATTAAATGCATTTAAAAAATCACCACCTAATAAAACAGTGTATAGAATAATCAAATCAGGAACAACAAAACAAAAATAGTACGAGTTAATTTCCGAAATGTAATTTGAATTTTGGTTATTCCCAAAGTGCATAATTTAAAATATCCTAAGCCCTTATAGCCAGAATCTTTAATCCATTGATTAATCAAAAATTTAGGAACAGCAGATTTTCGTATCAAACTAATCGGACTATCAGAATCAAATAAAGCAATAAAAGTATTACGTCGATATGGAATCATTATAAAGAAAGGAAACACTTACATCGTTAATCTCTTGGAAATGTTCATCATGTGAATAGCTTGTCTTAAAACTAATATTATTCTTTATAAATTGGTCCACTAATGGAACTTGAGGATTTTATTTCTTCGTGCAATTATTCAAAATGTGTTCTTTTGAACCACAACGAAAACAGGAACTATTTTCTCGCTTTGGATTTGGACACGAACTTAAAAAGTGTCCTATTTGTGAACAATTAAAACACTTTTGTTTTTGAATGTCGTCATTTTTATTTAATAAAAACGAAGAAGATGGATTCCTTTTCCTGTTTTTTTAAATTCCGTTGACTTCGTAATTGACCATAACGATATAACAATTCCTTGAGTTGTTGAAGGTCATTAGCTGGATACAAAACAGCAATGTCCACTGAATCATCTTCAAAGCCGGCAATTATAAATTGAATAACTTCTTTTTCATCCATGTTCGCTTGACCAGCAAGTTCTTGCATTTTCAGGATATATCCAATAATTGAAAGTTTGGATGAGCAGTATGTTGTTTTTCGGAGTTCATTGGTTACTTTAGGGTGTGCTTTAGACCAAAATTCGATAAAAAAAATTGGTAGAATTATCTACTCGCAAAAACCATCCAGCAGCAGAGTTCATTTTCATTAAACGTCGCACTTAATGAATTACAAACACGTTCAAAATCTTTAAGCCACTTATAGCTATCATAAGTTTCGTCAAACGGATTCATTAAGTGTTAAACATCTTCAAAATTTGGACAGCTGACTACAGAATTTATGAATACTCTCGCTGCAATTATTGTATACGTTGTCATGTCGTTTTACTAACATTCTAATCTCTGCATCAAGATTAATTTCTTCTTGTTGTGGTTTGAGCGGTTCATTTTCGGCGTCATTAAAATTGTCATCATTTAGATCCAGTTCATTCCTTTTTCATTATATAATTTCCTTAATTGTATTAAGAAAGCTAAACTCGAAAAAGAATTTCGTGTTCGGTTAACCAATTTTGTACATCTGTTTAATTCATTTTTTATTTTATATTTGTTCAATAAAAATTGCAGTAATAGGTAGTCTTCAATCCCACTTCTGAAGTTATAGGCTCTTTAATTAAAAATCAAATTTCTTATTTACAAAATATTTATGATAATAGATTTTAATAATTTTATAATGATAAGTTTAAAGTACTCCTACACTACTAAAATTGGTAAAAATTGGTTAACAACTAAAAAATCTCGTTAACAAATAAATATCTTGAAATCAAACTATTTCATCATATGCAAAATATTGTTATTACATAATTTTAAAATTTTTTGGAATAATTCAATTTACATATTTTTGAATAAAACACGAAACTTACAAACAAATCGACAGACACGATTTTTTGAACGTCTGAAAAATGAAAAGCCTTACTTTGCAAATTTTACTTTGAAGGATATTATATTTTTGCAACGTTGCAATGTCAAAAGTTTTTGGTGAAATATGTCCCTTGGTAGATTGAAAATCGAAAATATTTGAGTAATTTTTTTTAATCAGTCTCATAAATATTGAAACATATCAATGCATCAAATATTTAAAAATTGCATTGCTTACTTCATTTAAAATTGTTTACGGTTCTTACACAAGTTAATATATACAAGAATATATAAAGTGTTACAAAGGATGAAATTTAAGAGATTTATTTTTAAACTCTAAAATATTAGTTTTGTTGCTTGGCATCTGCCACCATCTTTCAGAAAACGGCTGCATTATATAAAATGAAATATCTACAATGATTCTCCGTGTGTATTATGTATACATGAATTTGCCTACAGGATACAATTATAGCACCCCTGCGTGATTATGTTTAGAAAAAAATAAAACGCAAAACATTTCACCAACCCTCCTGATTTTTAGAAAACAAATCAAAACAAAGAATTCATTCCATGATGGTACTTTGTTTACGCTACTCATCCATTTGGAAAAAAAGGAAATAACAAAGCAAAATGCGAGTTATCTCAACACTAGGGAGAATATCCGTTTGTTTTGCACTCGAATATAAAAATATTGAAAAAAAAATCACTTCATACATAATAAAGAGACGTATGTATGTATACAAAGATACGTACGTAAATCCTTTTGAAAAAGTCTAGAAGTATAATTAAAAGATTCTTCCTTAATTTAATGGCTTCCCTGTATATCACATGGAATAAATCACACGACACGTGTACAAATATGGTGCAGCTCTTAACCAAAAATTGTCCCAAGGGATGCACTATGCATAACGCGAGTGACTACTTCGTACATAGACGCCGGGCCACATATCATATCAAATCAAATCCTTCACAAATGTCAATTTTTTTTTTAGATATAGAGACCCTAGTTATTTTCTGGTACTCTCATAGTAACGCTTTTGAGAGCTTGCAACTGTTTTTTTGTCACTTTTGCTTAAAAGTTGGTCATACAATCATGAAAAGGGAACAAATCAAAAGGATGCACATCATGTGAATTAAGGATCCAATCTGACATTGTATTTATAAAGGATCAAACCTTAAATACGTATATTTGAGCTAAAAAATAGAAAGAAACTTCAATGCAAATGGGGACATCGTCGCTCGTCGTTCGTCGCGGTCGTGATGAACATTTTAAAAGCATAGTGCGACAGGACGAAAACGAGATGATAAAAATGCAATGACTACCAGGGTTGGGTTCTTCTATAGTTAAAATACATAATGTACCTATACAAGAACATATGTATTTACGTATATATAGATTATATACAATCTGCTTTTCGCTTTCTGAGTATCTTTGTCAATTTTGTACCTACAAATAGTAGAAATGTTTTTCCTTTATTTCAACAAAAACACAAGCAACGATACACCTACAACATTTTTGTTAAGTTTGCGGTTGGAAGGACTCGAAAAATGAGCTCTAATTCATGCATTGTCTGTTTGTAGAGATAGGATTGTCGTCTATGTATAAAAGTTTTCTCTGCTTTTAAAATCAGCTTTCAAAGATTGAAAGCGGCACATCATTAGGATTTCATTTTTTATAGAAACAAATTAAAAAAAGAAAAGTAAAGCAGTTGACATTATTAATGTTGAAGAAAAATAAAGAACAACAAAAGAAATGAACAAATTATGTTCTTATGTCATATTTTATTGGTATTGTTTAGGCTTCTTTATTTAAATATTGATTAAGTAAGAACGTCTGTTCAAATTCAGCTCAAAATTAATCATTATTGAAAACATCAAAATAATAATTTCTATAAAAAGGTGTTCTAAGGTTTTTTTAGATTATAAACAAGTAAAAAGTAAAGTACTTATAACTCGGCCAATCCTTACATTTAATCGCCCCGATTATAAACTATTTATAACAATTCAAATATTACATCATTATGATTAAACAAAAAACATAAGATTATACCTAATCTAGTAATTTAATAACAAATTAAATACACATAATCTAAGCAAAATAATAAAAAGTTAAAATTTTTAAGAAAATTTGTAATAAAATATGACAGTAGTGTTAAATTTACTAAGAATTATATCATCATCCAATAAACTTCGCCAATCAGCCCAATTTCGTAGGTGTCTAGCTTCAATCACACCGTCATATATCAATTGAGTAAGTTGACAATTTTCAATGTCCATAATTACATATCTGTCATTCGTAAGCGCTTTATGAATCTTATATAGGCCCTTAACTGTATTTATCAATTATTTGTTTGTTCCAATAGTTGAATTGAAATTTCTAATTGCAACAAACTCACCTTAGAGAATTTTGTGTGTGGATGAAATATGTTTTTAATCAACTCTGAGTTTCGTTTCAATTTGCTTGGAAGCCTTTTCACATATTCCGTCTAAATCACGATCAAAAAATTCAAACTTTTCATCCAAGTATTCAGTAAAGATATCAACGCTGATGTACCCCCTTGAATGGAGTTTTGCCGGTGCAACGTTTGTTAACATTTGTGTCCAATCAGAATGATGAATGGGTTCGTAAAGCTTTGCGAGCATAGACTTTATGACTCGATTTACACGCTTCACTTGACCGTTAGCCTGTGGAGACGCTGTTGCTTCTTTAATATGTTCAATATTATTATCAATTTCCAAGGAGGTGAAACACGTAGCACGATCGCTAATAATTCTTCTAGCTGGACTGAAATATTGAAAATAATTATCTAAACCTTTTACAGGATAAAGCTTTGTAAATGCATCAACAATAACTAGAATATGCTTTCTTTTCCCACGAATAGACGCAAGAGGACCAAAGTGGTCAATGTGTACAGTGTCAAATGGAATAGGTTTCTTCGGTATAGAATGCAGGGTACGATTATTACAACGGGACGGAATGGAATACATAATGCATTTTAAACAATTTTAAATGAAGCGTTCAACTTTACCTTAAGGTTCGAAGCACCAACAAGCCTCGGATACGGACGGATTCACTGTTGACAACCCACGCAAACGAAATAAGGACAACGAACTTCGGATATATACGTGGAATGTTAGGTCCCTTAACAGACCACGTGTAGCCGAACAATTAGCGGAAGCCCTAAACTGCTGCAAGGCAGATATTACAGCCATCCAAGAAGTGGATGGGATGGACCGGGCAAACGCAAACTAAAAGACTGCGATATCTACTACGGCGACTGCTACCGAGAACAAAGACAGCGTCTATTTGGGCGTGGATTTGTTGTTGGAACTAGGCTCAGGCAAAAAGTCTTGAGTTTCAACAGTTTGAGCGAGCGCATTACGACAATCCGCATCAAGGCTAAATTCGCCAACATAAGCCTAATATGCGCGCATGCCCCAACAGAGGAGAAAGATAAAGACACCAAAGATATATTCTTCGAGCTCTTGGACAAGACATATGAGCAGTGCCCTGGCTATGACATTAAAATTGTCTTAGGAGATTTTAATGCCAAGCTAGGAAGAGAAGACATCTTTGGTGGCATAATCGGGAGATACAGCCTGCACGACACTACCTCCGACAACGGATTCAGGCTGGTCGATTTCGCTGCGGGGCGAGACGTTCTGGTAACTAGTACGCAGTTCACGCATCTTAATATACACAAGGGGACATGGAAATCTCCTGATCAATCAACCGTCAACCAGATTGACCACATTGCGATCGACGCACGACACTTCTCCAGTATCCAGGATATCCGAAAATTCCGAGAGGCCAACATTGACTCGGACCACTACCTCGTTGTAGCCAAGGTACGGCTACGGATATCGCGATCCAAACCAAAACAAGGAAGTACTGTGAGAAGATTCGACGTTAGACGGCTACAATCGCAAGAGACTGCCATGTCCATTTCCGATCGAGTCTCTGATAACCTCTTAAGGAGTCCTATGGTTCCTGCATTAAGCATTGAAAACCAGTGGCAACATTGCCTTGCAGCCATCAGAGATGCCGCCTCTGAAGTGCTAGGTTTCACACGGCCACCACAGCGAAACCTCTGGTTTGACGACGAATGCACAAGAGGCATACAAAACGCCGCTGCACAAACGGACTAGAGCTGCTCGCGAGCTCTACGAGCAGAAGAGGAGAGAGGAACACCGGCTTCTTAGATGGAAAAAAATAGAGCATGAGAAGCGTGCGATCGAGGAGATAGATGGATGTCACAGGAATGAGGTTCGTAAATTTTATCAAAAGGTAAAAAAACCTCCCAAGGGTACCAGCCACGAACCGAAGCCTGTAAAGACGATCAGGGAACATCGTAGTAGAACCGCAGTCGATGCTGAGAATATGAAAAGATCACTTCTCGAAATTATATAACGGTGATGACGAACCGAATTCCGCTGTAAGGGAGATAGAACCACTCAACCTCGGCGACGCAGATCAACAATTCCGCCTACCCGACCTTGACGAAGTGAAGATAGCTATATCTTAACTTAAGTCAAATAAAGCTGCCGAACTATTCAAAGCAGCAGGCGATGACTTGGTACGGAGCATGCACCAACTCATCTGCAAATTATGGTCGGAATAAAGCATGCCCGATGAGTGGAATCTCAGCATAGTGTGCCCGATACATAAGAAATGAGACCCTCTTAACTGCGCCAACTACAGAGGCATCAGTCTCCTTAACATTGCGTATAAGATCCTCTCTGCCGTATTATGTGAACGTCTGACCAAGTATATGCTGTCATCAAAAAAGGACACTTAACGACGACGTCTTGGACAAAACATCACCATGGACAGCTATAACTTTGAGGTAGTTAAGGACTTTGTCTACATAGGCACCGCTATTAACACAGACAACGATACCAGCGCTGAAATCAAACGAAGAATAACTCTTGCAAATCGCTGCTTCTTTGGACTTAGAAGGCAATGAGAAGTAAAGTCCTCTCTCGAGCATCTAAAATCACCATCTATAGGACACTCATCATCCCGGTTCTCATTTATGGCGCTGAGGCCTGGACCCTGTCAAAGAAAGATGAGAGAGTCTTAGGATGCTTCAAGAGAAAAATTCTTCGGGTGATTTTCGGTCCCGTACTCATAGATGGAGAATGGAGGAGAAGATATAACGACGAACTGTACGGGCTGTACAGCGACACTGACCTAGTTAGTAGAATTAAAGTCCAACTGCTTAGATGGCTAGCTCATGTAGAGCGAATGGACATCAACGCTCCAGCCCGGGAGGTCTTCGAATGCAATCCCGAGGCACGGCGGCGGCGCAGTAGAGGAAGACCTCAACTGAGGTGGCGCACCCAGGTGGGAGAGGACCTCAACCAACTTGGCGCCCCGGACTGTAGCGCCACCTTAAGTAAGTAAGTAAGTTCAACTTTATCCTGAATACATAACTCTTAGGCATAAAAGTAACATTTTCTTCGGAACTGCTAGTGGTAATTTGTTCGGCATCAGAACCAAATCGAAATTCATCTTAATGCAACTTGCCGGCTTGTTGATGGTTGTTTTGGGCAGTTGTTGATTACATGTTGTGTGGAGCCACATCGAAAACATGATCCTCGTTCTCTTTTTCGCTCAGGGCAAAATGTCCAACACCAGAACAATTTTAGCAAAGAGTCGGTATAGGATACGTATTAACATTTTGTCGAATATTCATTCCAATAATTGTGGACGAAGTCGCAGGTTTTAAATCAGTTGAATAGGATACATTTACGTGAGCAGAATTTATATAACGAAGTTGAGAATAACGGTGAGGTATCTGCTTTAATTCATCAAGACTGCAAGCAGGATATGAAACAGCTACATATGTTATTTGAACAATAGCGAAAACCATCGATTATTATAAATTGAATTGTTTGACGCTCATCGATATAAGCACGGGAAGCTAGTTCTTGCATCTTCAAAATATATGCCATGATGGATGATTTTGAAGAGTTGAAGGTTGTTTTCCGTATTTTGTCAATTGTATCGGAAATTGAGTAATTATGACCAAAATTTGTGAGAAATTTGGTCATAAGCCGACGAATACATTTTAATCGGAATGTAGAATCTCCATGAAATGATTCACAAGTTCGTTCAAAAACATCCAACCACATTTTGGCATCATATGAGTCATCCCCAAAATATATTTTATATATTTGAAAGAAAGTTGTTTTATGTTGCCATTTATTGATGAACTAGCTTCTTCTTACAATCTTAATTCGTTGCTTAATGTAAGTAATTTTTTTCGTTTTTCTAATAAACGAATTTCCTTTTCAACACAAGCTTTTTCGTTATCCAATTGAGTATAGTGTTACTCGGAATCAATATATTAGGCTGATCGCCTTGTTGCTCGAAATGTCCAGAAGTTTCACTATTGTCTGTCCTTGTTGTTGACAGCTCAGGAACCACAGAATTTTCGGAATTTATCACATTAGGTTTTGTAAGCTCATTATAAAGGTCTCGCAGCTAAGCTATGGTTGCACTTAACGGAGCTTTCACATTATTGGCTTCACAAAATGCTAGAAGATCGCTTTCATTCATTTTTGACATATCGGGAAAATTGTAGGTATTGGTTTTTTTCTATAACTGAAACTAATCCCACTTCTGATTTTGTAAATGCTTCTTTTTTTTAATAATAATTCATTAACACTGTTTGTTCCAATTTAGATCAAGAATAATCATTATTGAAAGAATATGATTTTGTTTCTATAGTTTTTGTTTATTATACGTACAAGTTTGACTAACCTAAATTTGTTTCAACATTTTAAATCCCCTTCGTAGGGGTCATTTGTAAGAAGGAATCTTGAACAAGAGATTGTCAAGTTTATTGTATATTCTGACATTATAGTATTTTTGATTTTCTTAAAAAAACTGGAAATTGCCTTTAAATTCCAACATATCTCACGTTTTCTTAAAATGTTTTTTCTGTTGCAAAATTATATTATCTATTAAAGACAAAAACTTTTAAGATTAGCGGTTGTTTTTTACTGCAACCAACAGTTATTCTCTCTATGAGGATGATGCTAAGCAGATAGATTATTTGTGTGGAATAAGATTTTCTGTGTTATAGGAGTTCGCCATAAAAATAGGTGTTCTCCAAATAAAATCCAAGCTTCTTATAATATTCCTTGTTTTATGGTATGGTATGGTATAGAACTCGAATCTCCAAGAAAGAATCGCCGGGTAAGTTCCATGCCTTAGGGCTAGCAATATAAGGTCCAGAAAATTATTTGCCTTAAACCATGCTAATTGGAACCAACCAGAGGGCGTACAAAAATGGCGAAATATACTGTGGATTGATAAAACAAACTGTAAATTTGTTTTTATCGGATTCTGGGCTCAATTTAAGACGAGCAAAAGCAGGAGGGAATATAATGGTGTGGGGCTGTATTTCCTGCTACGGTGTAGGTACTTTATTCCGTTGTAATAACATTTTAACAAACTACGGATATAGGGATATTTTGGAAGATGTCATGTTACCGTGTACTGAGAAAAACAACAATCATAAACATACCGCAGGTCTTGTGAAAGATTGGTTTCGAGAAAAACAAGTATCCGTTGTCCCATTGCCAAGTCAATCTCCTGATCTCAATTCTATCGAGAACTTGTGGACTGGAAACCAATTGTGAGAAGCGGTTCAAAGAGAATGGTATTCCATACCTCAATAAACATATAAAAATATCTACTTTGAAATAATATGCGAAGTATTCGCATTTCTTTTAATGCTAAACCAATTATTAGATATTTCTGTAAAAAAAAACTTAATAAAAAAGCAATAAAGGTAGAAAAAGGCAAAAATGGCGCAGAACGGCAAAAAAAGCAATTATATTATAAAAGGGCAAAATAAGGCAAAATAAAATACATATGTTTGCAAAGACCAGAGCTTGAAACATGTTTGTCGAAAGTCGATTTCATCTTCGGTTTGTCCAAAAAAAAGGCAAAGTAAGTAAAATCCTATCCCTGATGATATCCTATATATTCTTATTGATTAATCAATGTATTGTTACTCTTTAATGGCAGTCCACACTTGTGTAATATTCAGCTGCATTGCATTTGGTTGATGTATTCATCATAAAATCTTAAAGGTTTGAAGATAACGTGGGTACATTCGATAGCTCTAAAAGCTCCAAGAAACGTGTATTTTCTATCTATGGTTTTGCACACTGTTGTGCGTTTAACTCCAACACCTTGTCCTTCACCGAACTGAAATCTGGGTTCCCTCAGATATTTCAAAAGTATCCGCATCATCTGCTCAGAGGTCAGTGCTTTTTTTCCTTCCCTTAAAAAGTAGTCAGCAAGCATTTTGAAAATCGAAATAAAGTATTAAAATCATCATCAATAATTTCTGACATTTTGCTATATAAAACTTTGACTATCGCACTCGTATCAGCTCGGTCATATTCTCACTTAAACTAAAGAGAAATTCTAAAATAAGAACTAATCAAACCTTTCAGAGGCTTAAGTTAGGTTAGGTTGGAGTGGCTGTCCAGAAGTCATTGACGCACGTAGACCTCAAGGGTCCATTGTGATACCACTAATGAGGTTACTCATGGGAGAGTAATGAACTTGAACAAACCATTTTGTACTTTTAATGAAGTTATAGAAACATTTTGTGTCAATCGTTGCCAGTTCACTGGTATTATCGATGAAGAGATTACCGAGAAAGTTATTCCTTCTAATGGATAGTTTTGGAGTGTTTCCTCGTCCATGCAGTCTTCCTATGAGGCAGTGTCCTGTTATTACTCCAATTGTAGAGCTTATACTTTGTCTGCTCAGGGATATCAAGCCTTTTGACCGTTTTAAGTCTATGCTTGGCCATATTTGCTTGGTTGCTAGGCAGGTGGTACTCTGTGACCATCTAGCATTTGTTGATTCTAGAGCATATTGTTTGAGAAGATATTTGCATGTAGCAAGTGGTGTTAAGATGTTATGTTTTTGTCTAACAATAAGCAGAAGTGTTCCGTTTTTGGCGAGCTTATCGGCTTTGCAATTTCCCGGAATGTCTCTTTGGCCTGGTACCCGATTAATGTGAATATTAAAGTGTTCCGTCATCTCATTCAGAGATGATCGGCAATCGTGCACTATTTGGTAGTTTGTGGAGACACAAACTACCAAATAGAAAAAGAAAAGATTCGTATATCCTTGCAAGATATAACGTTTTCTTTGAGCCAGGATAGTGCTTCTTTAATCGCCATTACTTCTGCCTGGAATACACTACATTGATTGGGAAGTCTATAGGATAGACTGAGATTCAGTTGTTCTGAATAGAAACCACTTTCAACTCCGTGATCGGTCTTCAAACCGTCTGTATAGAAGTGTACCGCATCGTCTTCCAGGGGTCTCTCTTCTTCCCAGGAGGATCTTGAAGGGATGGACACATGGAAGCTTTTACCGAATACCATTTTTGGGGTGGTATAGTCTAAGCGATCTGGGATAGATCTGAAACTGTCTTGAATAGTAGTATATCCAGTATTGTTACTGTTCCATTGAGAGGTGGCTCTAAGCCTCATGGGTTGGCTGCCACCATTTTGGAGAAGATGTCAAGAGGTGTTAGGTTTAAAAGCTCTTTCAGTGCTGGGGTTTGTGTTGAGCGAAGTACTACTGTGATGCACAGATTACTGGTGTATTGCCTGAATTTTCTAAGAGTCCTTAAATATGTTGTAGTGTCGTTTATAGAATGCCTACTTAAAAAGAGATCTAGGAGAATTTGAATAACCTAAGGTTTCGTCAAAATAACTTTACATAACAACCAAGACCTCAGCTTGACCTAAAGCTTGCCAAGGTTGATCTAATCTCTTCAAATTTCTTCCCAATTTTACTTCAGTTAGTTGAGGTTGACAGTTCGTACCAACCAAACTGCGAATTCGTTTCTACCAATTTTTTTTACTAAATTGTCTTGTTTTAGAGAGCAAAATGCAAATTTTATTATCCTAAAATGAGTACCCGTGGCATGATGGTTAGTGCGTTGAGAGTTGTAAGTTTACAACGGACTGTTGCGCCACCCAATTTAATTTTAAAAATTGAAATTGACTTTTTGAAATGTATAAAAACACGTTTGTTCGTCCATTCGATCATACGTTGTTCGCTCTCATGTGCAAGGCCCTTTAAGCAATCCATTTTTGTAAATGTTAACTTAAAAAACAAATATCTTTAACAACTTAGACAGATGTCAAATGCCAGCCTCTTTACTTTTAAATCCGCAAAATAGATAACCCGTTAACATTTTCTAGCTAAGTAATTAAAGTAAAACCAATAGAATAGTTCAGTTAAAGTGACAATTGTTAAAGATTAATCTAGTTAGCTTAAGCTTCTTACAAAAACATACCTTAATCTTTGTGAAATATCAATCAATCTATTTAAAGATTTAAAGGAACCTATGTGTCATACTCATCACTGAATTTTTCAAATATATTTTTGAGAAAGAGCAGCACAAAAAAGAATAAGAATACAAAAGTTAAGAACCATTAAATAATTTAACTTAAATTCGAGGTACAAAAAAAGATATAAGAAATTATGTGTTTTTTTGGAATTGCAAACTTCATACTGAAATACAGATATTGGTTTCAAAAACAAAATTTCAAAAAGTAATTCAATAAGCAATACCCCAGTTCTTGAACCCAATTCGATAGTTCTGATTTTTTAATCAAGAAATCCAATTTATTTATATCACCAAAAAAGTAGAAGAAAAATCAAAAATAAGGTAAAGGAAATGTTTGAAAGCTCTGATTTTATAAACTTATCAATTATTTTCTCAGTTCCTTTAATTTTTATATATGTAAGTTACTCTTCTTCAATTCCGTTAAACATATTTACAGACACTTTTGAATATCACAGCTCCCAAATTCTAGAAAAATAAAATAAAGGAAACAACAAAATAGAAACCCAAAACCAAAATGAAGTCCTCACCCTTATTAAAAACCAAAATGGCGAATATATAAGCTGTGCGACAAGAAACGAGATCCTTATTATCTACAAAACCCATCTATCCCCTCAAGGACCATTTGATTCGTACACCACAATAAACAAATGACATCATAACAGGGCGACTTCCATAGCAAAAGGACGATGCGACATTATTCTTTATAGAGACTGTACGTTACGTACGTATACAATGTGTACCCTATGATATACAGTATACACACTGTACATGCGCATACTTTGTCACCCTCTAAGAAGGTTTTAGGTACATAAGGGTGGATTCGATATACTCGTACATAAGTATACAAACTATATATCGAATGCTTTAATTCTCTACGCTTTCCTAAAGGCTCTTCTTGTAAAACAAAAGATGTGTCATCTAATCTTGGGCAGCAAACATAAAAAAGAAACTTCTCAAAGCTTCACTTTTCTCAAAATAGTTTCTTAGATAAATTGAAAGGAGATAGGACATGAAGTGAAGAAGGTGTCTGATAAAGTGCATTTCTTAATTTATAATGAGAAACAATTTCCAATTACTTATATTTAATTTTTTATTTATAGGTAGGTACTACATAGATTTTTTTTATTTACAGAACTTTTTTTCTTTATTTAGTTAATGTCTAAACATCGAACTTTTAATAATCTTTAGATGTGCCAATTTTTATATCGTGACCACTTCACAAAAGTGTGTAGTGATAAAACTCCTTTCAATTTTTTAAATTAAATTTTGAAACTTGAAATTTCATTTCTTACCTTTTTTTCTTTAATAAATTCGATATTCTATTTTTATTTGTTTGTTTTCTTTTGTTTTCGGCAATTTTGTATAAAATGAACCAGCATAGGCACTTATATCCTTTTCCTCTAGCAGACATCAACTTGGCAAATTATGCGTCGGTACTTGAGTATGCATCACTAAAAAAATTGCCTTTAGCTGTCAAGAAAAGCTAAAACAAACTAAACTTTGGATTGATTGAAAATTGACATACAAAATATTCTGAAAGAAATTCAATAAAAAATTCTTCTATGGATCTAACATTTTGATCTCGACGAAAGCGGTAAGCACAATAGTCAAGAACAAATAATTAGTTTTTGATTTTAAAGATTCTTATGTATTCTTTTCTCAGAAGAAAGGTCACAACGCACATTTTGACCTCGAAATTAACTTAATAATTTCCTGCAATAAACGTCATAGGGGCTTGAAATTTGTTGATTTCAATTATAAAAGATTTCTAAACGTTTTTGGAGCAGGCGTAGTAAATCTTAGCTTTTATTCAATTGAATGAAATAAAGCTTTACTTTTGAGGGTTACTTCACCAAAAATTGATAATTTCAATTTGCTGGTACTGTTTTCCACAGTTATACTTAAACCACATTAAAGAATATCAATATTTTCAAATTTACGAGAATAAGACAGCATTTTTTCTAGTTAATGTTAATCATCAATTGTTCCCGTAATAAAAGCGTTTGTACAGTTTTTTTTTAAATATGTTTATATGTTAAAATCAGCTTTCGTAAAATGTCAGACATTTGAGCAAAAAAAGCGTTATAGAATTTGTTTTTTTTTTTTAAATTGACATGAAATAAATTAATACAAATCCAACTTTAAAATCAGTATGTCTTATAAGGTTTTTGAGGTATTATAGATAGATTTTTTCATTTTGAAAACACTGGTTTTGACAGCTCACGAACGTTGAGTGTACCTACCTGGTAAATTTTGCCGTGGGACTTAGGCGCGAAGCCTTTCAAAATACAGCATTTGAAAGACTTGAAGCCGAACACAACACCGAATTTTTGCTGAATAGGCTCTTAAAAAGTTAGTCGATGATCCCTTTTTTATCGAATAATTGTTTTCAGCAACGAAGCTCATTTCTGGATAAAGTAGTACATAAACAAACGAAACTGCTATATTTAGAGTGAAGGGCGGTCAGAAGCATTGCAAAAGCTACCAATGCACGCAGAAAAACTAATTTTTTGGTTCGGATTACGGGCTGATGGATATTTCTTCAAAGATAACTTGAATCATTACGTTACTGTGAATTGTGCGATGAAGATGGATGAGTTTGACTTGCATGGCATGTGGTTCCAACAAGTTGGTGCCAAATTCCATATATTTGTATAAAATGTGCGCAACACTACGTCATCGTCAGTTCCTACGCTCGTTTCCAATGACACTCCTTTTGTAAGCTCGTTTAATAAAGCCAATTTGCTTGCAGCACAGTTTACTGTTAATTCGATGCTGCCAATGAGTGACATGACTCTTCCTGTACTTGAAAGCGTAAACTATTCCATGGGACGAACCCTAGAGCCCAATTTCAGACGTATTGTAAAGTACAGAGATTCTTTCTTTAGCCGCACTGCACGAATGTGGAATGCTTTACCAGGCTCAATATTTGGTGCATCGGTTTCTTCTTTCCAATCCTATCCTCTTTTTTTAATTGCTCGCACTGTGTTTAATCATTATAAGGGTATTCATAACGCCTTTAGTGCGTGCACAATATATATAAAAAAAAAACGTTCCACACTGCACACGTAATAATTGAAAGGCTAGTTCGGTGAAAAGTTTATTTTATATTTGGACCCAGTCAAAGGGCTGCCTGCGATTTAACGCCACCAGACTATTTTGCGTGCAACATTGTTAAGGCATTTTGTATGTCTATCTAAAGCAACAAGCCCTCGTCTATTTAACGCATGAAATAATCTTCAAACATTAATTTATAGCGACAATAGTATAAAGTAGTATAAAGATTTCATGCGTATTTGTAAATTATATGTATTTTTTTTGTTTCTGATAGGTCTTAAAAAACAACTAATAACAAAGCTATCTAAATCTATGATATATCATTCTTTCCATAAAATTCGTGATAGTTTTCCAAATCTATTTATAAGCCCTCTCTCTGAGGTAAAGTTGAAATATTTACAATATTTCATAAAATTTTCCAAAAATTTCATAATTGCACTTCATAAGAAACATCGAAACACCAATTGCATTTTAGAAAGTGCTGTCAAACTTAATCATTTTTAAATCTTCTTGTGCGGTGGAAACACCAAAAACATTTATTTAATCTAAACTGTAACTTAATTATCTTTTCTATTGTTTTATCTTGCAAAATAAGCACAGTTAGTACATTTTCATCCACAAAACAAAACAGATTGATTTTTTCCCCAATGGAATATCGTAATCGTACCAACATTTGAAAAAGAAATCACATAAGATCTATTCGATTCTCGTATAAATGTCAAAAACCCATCCGTAGAAAGATTCTACTTTAACTTTTATCGGTAGTATTCATAATGCGGATATGGTTTTTGTTATTCGTCTAAAATCTTACTATAGGTAGAAATGGCGATCACAAGGCAACCTAGCCTGAGATCCAATTAGCGCTGTAGTGCGCCGTTTTGATACCAAAACTCGTTTGGAAAGGGAAAGATTTATAGAGAAGCTTCATAGTGATTATGTTAGAGCCATTTTGTAGCATTGAGAAAAAATATTAGATCTCTTATCTTTGTCTCGGATAGTTCGTGAAAGTATGCTTTTCCAAAGCATTCTGCATACTAGTGTTTGCCAAAGCAGGACATTTGCAGAGGAAATGGATTATCGTATCACTTTCTCCTTGGTCACAACAACTACGGCAACTTCTCTGCATGAACTCCTATAGGCCAATGTCCGGTACAAACCGCAACAATCCTGGCTATGTCTTGCCTTGGCTTGCATAGAAGATCGTTTGTACGGTTTTTATTATAGGTGGGCCATATCTTCCTAGATATAATGCAGTTGGGTAAATTGCTCCATCTCGGTTTGATTCCGTTTGGTAGATAGAAAAGATTTTACCCTTCATAGCACCAAGAGGAATGTTAACCATTTCCGCAAGTGAGCTATGAAGAGCCGATCCTTAGCTGGCTAGCTCGTCAGCCCGTTCATTTCCCACGATACCACTTTGGCCCGGAACCCAGATCAGGGGGACCCCGAGGTTAGTATTCATCCTCGCAAGCTCATCGCGAGATTGCTGGACCAATTAAGATGAGGATGTAGCCGAGTTAATGGCTTTGACAGCTGCCTGACTGTCTGTGAAGATAGCCGCATTTCGGTTTTGGTTTGGGCTGTGTGTAAGTATCTTACATGCCTCCCTTATTGCCAGCAGTTCAGCCTGGAAAACGCTAGCGAAATCAGGAAGCCTAAAGGATTTGGCTACATTTAGATCCCAAAACCAATTCCGCACTCCATCTTTGAGCCGTCAGTAAAGATGGTTGTGTCGAAACCTATCGACAAGATGCCATCCTCCCAATCTTCTCTGGATGGGAAAATAACGATAAAACCCTTACTAAGCCTCAAAGTAGGAGTGCAGTAGTCAGTGTCTACCGAGATAATATCTGAGGGAATCAATTTCGTTGTGTTGCTGTGACCATAAGGTTTTGACAACCAGCTGTTTGATTCCTTCCGCCTAATAGCGCTGCAGGAAACTATGAATTTAATAAAAAGGTCGATTAGTAGAAGATCCAAAATAACGGTTAAGGCGTCCGTTTGACCACTTACTTGCCCAGTAAATCTTACAATGACATCTTAAAGTTTTCTCGGGTACTAATCTTGAAAGGCTTTAAGAAGATGTGTTTCTATATTTAGGATAATTTGGTGCGATATTGGTTAAGGTGATTTCCTTTATGTTCGTAATAGCCCCAGAAATGTGGACAGTAGTTCATCCCTAGTTTTGAGGTAGCTTCATATGTTTTATACTTAGCTGACTGATGTATGCTTCTGTTTCTGATGAAGTTTGACCAGGTAGCATTTATGGAGTTTTTTTTAACGTTGCAAGTTATTGATGCTTTGTAAACGAAAAATGTTTAAATAACACCAAATTATCTGGATACATTAAAATTTTGATTTAAAAGTTATCAGATCAGATTTTATTCGTTGTTTCAGTCCTAGAGAAGTAATGAACCAGTCTGATTGATCCTTGTACTTTCTTATCACGTTTAGGGTTACGTTGTAAAGCCCCTCAATAACTCTTGCAAACATCTGAGCTTTTCTATTTATTGTGTCAAATGCTGATTGAAAGCTCACAAAAAAACACAAATTTTGGGTTTTCGCAGGTACATATAAACTATTTTTGTAAGACTTAAAATGCATTCGACTGTCGGGTAACGATTTCGAAAACTATTGTTAATTCGCTGAGAAAAAATTGACTGTCAACCCATTCAACTAAACGACTTATCGATTTCGACGAACATTTTAAGAGCAGAGTTCAAAAAAGAAATACCATGATAGTTCGAGGGGTCCGTTTGCAATCACTGCTCTAGCTTACTGGATATCCTGAGTCTGAAGATATATACTACTTGCTTCTAAAAATTTTCTCGAAGATTTGACTAGGACAGGATAGAAGTTTCATTAAAGTGGTGAGTTCTCTCGATATTTTTAATCGTTTTTAAAATCCTACGACTTCTACAAAAGGGGAGGGCTCTAGTTGCTTCTCATATGTCCCTTCTTTCCAAGGTCATGGAAACGCTGATTAATTATCAGCTTAAAAATTATCTTGAGGAACGGAAGATTTTTAAAAACCATCGTTTTGGAGAAAGTAAGATTATTGCACTTGATATATCAAAGGGATTTGATAAAGTCTGGCATCTTGCTCGCTTATCGAAAATGAGTACTTTTGGTATTGACCAATCTCTTCTTCGTTGGATTAAAAACTTCCTTTCAAACCGTTCAATACAAGTTGTTTTGGACGGATTCAAGTCTGAAACACATCAAATAAATGCTGGTGTGCCCCAGGGCTCCGTTTTGTCTACGACCCTTTTTGTTCTAATCCAATGCATTGTTTCGCTCACGGTAGCACTCTTAGCTTTTCATGACCGTTTCAAGACTCACGACCCTCCTCTTCGGATGTGGAACTGCAACGGCAAAATATGATTACAATGGGGAATAGAAAACCGTGAGGAATTTAATGCTTCGAAAACCCAATGCTGTATTTTATCGTTAAAGCGAGATAAACCGTCTTTGCCACTATTTATGTGTGCCACTTGCATGAACGAGACGGAATATCTCGACACCATCCATGTGCATCAGTAACCACCTTTTGTAGAGCAATCACAAACGCGATATCGCCGAAAATGCCGCAAGATGTCTAGGTTTTCGAGATGTTGCAAGAAATTAGTCTATCCGTCTGATCTGACTACAATCTACAAAACCTATATATGCGTCTGAAACTTGAATTAACTTTCATCTCTGGGCTGTTGCTACAGTAACTTATTTAAGCCTCTTGGACAGTATTGAAAGAAGAGCTTTTAAAATGATTAGTGACAGTAACATCATCTGCTCGATTACGTCACTCGAACATCGACGCAAGGTTTCTTGTCTCGCCCTTTTTTATCTTTATTTTAACGGACTATGCTCTAGTGAAATAGAAAGTTGCACTCCTCCCCTTAAACATTTTAACCGTAATACCCGCGCTTCATTTTACAATTGAGCCCAACTTCGGTACTATGGAGTACAGAGATTCATTTTTAAGCCGTACTACGCGAAGGTGGAACGCCTTGCCACGCTGTCCTATCTTTCCCTATCGTTGCAATGTTCAGGAATTCAAAATCAATGTATCCAACCCTTCCTTCTTTTCCTAATACTCACACTTTGTCTTTGGCATATTAAAGGTACATATATGAAACCCTTTGTGTTCGCTTATTATAAAAAAAAATAGTGATGTTTTTCCCGCTTACAGATATTTTGGAACTGACGATTTAATTCTTCAAAACACGGGCATTGTTATCAAACTTATTTTTTTATATGCAAAATATTTTTGCTAACTTTAAGTTTTTTTTTTTTGTTTAAATTTAATTGACAACATTTTTTTTATAAAACACTTAAACCCCCAAAAACAATGTAAAACTAATAAGAAATGGTTTTTGACTCAAGTATAATGGGAAAAAAGAAAGATATTGACGTCAAATTTTGTATTTCACATAAAATATTAGTATCAATATTTTTTTTAAGTTTAAAACAAATCGACAGACAGAACAGAATATTTAATGTTACAGATTTGGAAAATCATCGCTAATTGTATTAAAAAAAACACTTCAGAAATTTACATAGTCCCAAAAACCATTATAAAAGGTTTGAATAATTACTATAAAAGTTTGTATCTCGAAAACCCGAGGTGATAGATTGATTTTGAAGTCGAATTCGAACTAACACCACCTACATTACAATGTTGGCCAGTGTTATTTTTTAATAAATCTTAATTCAGAAGTAGGCAGAAGCATTTATAACTATAATTCCAAGAAGTATATCCTTGTTTCGGTATCACATTTAAAACTTGTTATCTCGATTATTTGTATTTTATATATTTCTGTATTTAAATGTAAATACAAATTATTTTCCAACGAGTAGGTCTTAAAATATCCCGAGGTTATAGGAAACTCGCATTTCACTATCATTGTTCCACAGAGCCCATGGCTAACAGCTTCAGGCGCGAAGTGATTATCCAAGTAAAAAATCCCATCATCTCCATAAACACAGCTGTTTTTAGCAGACAGAAAAACTTAGGTAACTCGAAAAAAGCAATGAGAGAAAAAAATTAAAAAAAAAACCGATCCCAATCAAACGTTTCCGCTAATTTACAATATCTCTGCTGGCAAAACATTTTAATTGCACCTACTCGACCTAATTCTCAATTTAAAAAGGAAACATCACATCAGATAGAGCGAAAGAAATGAAATCCTTGCCAACGCTGATGTTAATGCAAAAAGAAGAAATCTCCTTTCAATGTTTCATTTGTTATTACATTCATTGTTGGGCATTTCATTACTATTGTTGCGTAAGGAAAACACACAGCCCAAAGAAAGAAATTCCGATTTATATAAGAAGGATCGCCCTTGAGCTAGAAATAAGTAGATGTACAACAACTGGCAAAGGAAACTGCGATGATGCCATCTCAAAAACAAATAGAGACGAGTGTTTTTTCTTTTCTTATTTTGAGTTTCTTTTTGATATGGTATTCTTAAGGAGTAAGTAAAAAAAATACAAGAAGTATGCAATATGGGCATAGGATTTCTTTAGACAGAAAAAATAATACAAAAAATCAAACCCTAATCAAAGAAAGACCATAAACAATACAAAAAAAATCGTACAAGTTGAAGGAACTTTACGTGGCACTTCTTCTACTACTGGTTCTTTTTTAAAACCAAGGAAATCAAAGGATAATACTTTGGATGTACTTACACTGAACTGGTATCACGAAAACACTTGAAATCTCCGAAAACAGAAGAAATAGGCGCACAATACTTTTTATTTGTATTATTTTCATTGTCAAACATGGATTTTTATTTTGTTTATGTTTTTTTTTTAAAGGGGGCACCCAACAAATGGATGGATTTCACCTAAACGTTTAAAAGAGTTGAATAACTAAGGTCCTAAGCGAGGCTCTCTATAGTTTTCGTATCCGTTTGGTCTTTAGTTTTGTTTTCGGGTCTTACCACCGACGATCATGATGTTTTTTCCTTTTCTTGTTGTATAAGTCGTGTAATCCAGACTAGCACGTGAATTGAGACAGCCGACTGATATACCTAGTTAACGTTGATTGAAATCAGAAAAGGTTGTTTTTATCTTAAACGAGTTATCTGCCTATTGTGATACCCTACAAAAGAAATAAGCCGATTTGTCAATTTACTCGAAGATTTACCTAATTGTGAGGAAAGAAAAAGTTTGCAACACCCTTGGTGTTGTTGTTTTGAAAAACAGTGCTTCTGTATTCGAATCAAATGAAATCAAATAACCTAACACTGAAGTTTGCAGTTAATATGGTGTACTGACAAAATGCCGACATTTTTAGTTGTTTTAAATGTTAAAACATGTATTTTTATAAACAAACCAATTCATTACTCAAAAGAGAAAAGAACAAAGGAAAACGGTTACACTTGCAGCATTATATTCTTTTCACAATATTTAACATGTCATATTGGCAAATTTGGGGCTGTATGTCGTCGATAACTTAACATTAGCATACACCTTATCTTTCGAGTGGTTCAATATATAAAGAAACTCTAAGCGTGTTAAATCGCAAGATCTCTGTGGAAAATTGTAATATCCTCTTGAAGGAATAACACAGTCAAAACACTTTTCTTGCAAATTTGCGATTGTTTAGTTGTTTCTGTGGCACGAAGCATCGTCGTCCTGCTATACAAATCATCGTCCATGTCAATTTCATCCATGAAGTCAACCATTTCTCTGTTAAGCCATCATTAGCTGTAAAAGCTGCATCAGCCTCATTTTCGAATACCTAAGTAAGTTCCAATCATACCGCCAGCCTAAAAAATGCAACCAAACAGTAACACTTCAAGATTGGAAGGCTTTTCAACAATAAATAAAATTTTCTGAGCTTCGCATGGATAATGTTCGTCATCACTGAAGAAGATATTTCATCCTATCAACGAAGGTACGACCGACGTTGATCGATCTGCTTAGGTTCTTGTGTTTCTGAATTTGAAAAGCCTTAAGACTTATGATGAGATGAATACTATGTAGGACTGTCATGCTAGAGGTCTTGGGTGCCTGTGCCACTTAAAGTTTTTGCCGGTTGCTGCTTCTTTGGAGGAATTGTTAAATTACCAAAAAAAAAATGTTTGTCATGGAAAGTGCTTTCTCAAATAACCCATTCGGATTCAGCATAAAAACTGTCCATACTGGAAATGACTCGCACACAGATTGAGAGTTCGTACGTTCGCGATGTTTTTATAGTCGTCGTCCATAGCTTGTAGAGATGTCGACTTTAATTAAATGTTGTTATGCAGAAAGATTCAGAAAGGGCTCTTAAGAAAATTGTGTAGGTAGTTTCTTTTACCATACTACTTACTTACTTAAGGTGGCGCTACAGTCCGGGGCGGACCTGGGCCTCAACCAACATGTGTCTCCAGCTAGCTCGGTCCCTAGCTAGCTGTCTCCAGTTTCGCACGCCAAGATGGTTGCGGTCCTCTCCCACCTGGGTGCGCCACCTGAGTCCCGGTCTTCCTCTACTGCTCCGTCTCTCGGGATTGGATTCGAAGACATTCCGGGCTGGAGCGTTGATGTCCATCCGCTCTACATGACCTAGCCATCTAAGCCGTTGGACTTTAATTCTGCTAACTAGATCAGTGTCGCTGTACAGCCCGTACAATTTGTCGTTATATCTTCTCCTCCATTCTCCATCTATGCGTATGGGACCAAAAACCACCCGAAGAATTTTTCTCTCGAAGCATCCTAAGACGCTCTCATCTTTCTTTGACAGGGTCCTGGCCTCAGCGCCATAGATGAGAACCGGGATGATGAGTGTCTTATAGATGGTGATTTTACATGCACTAGAGAGAACTTTACTTCTCAATTGCCTTCTAAGTCCAAAGAAGCAGCGATTTGCAAGAGTTATTCTTCGTTTGATTTCAGCGCTGGTGTCGTTGTCTGCATTAATAGCGGTGCATAGGTAGACAAAGTCCTTAACTACCTCAAAGTTATAGCTGTCCATGGTGACGTTTTGTCCAAGACGTCGTCGTTCGGTGTCCTTCTTTTTTTGAAGACAGCATATACTTGGTCTTGCCCTCATTGACCACTAAACCCAACTTCTTCGCTTCCGTCGCAATGCTCAAAAACGCTCCACTGACATCACGCTTTGATCTTCCAATTATGTCAATATCATCTGCGTATCCGAGTAATTGGATGGACCTTTGGAAGATTGTGCCTCTAGTGTTGACGGTTGAGTTTTGCACAATTCTTTCCAGAACGATGTTGAAGAAGTCGCATGACAGTGCATTGTCTAAACCTTTTTTGACATCAAATGAATCGGTAAGATCTTTTCCGACCTTAATAGAGCAGCGTGCAATCTCCATCGTCATTCTGCACAAACGGATAAGTTTATGTATTGGGCACACTATGCTGAGATTCCACTCATCGGGCAAACTTTAAAAAAACTACTCAAAGTTGGTAAAAATTGACTTTCGACTGAAATATCTTTTCAAAAATTTGAGATTATGGCTTCCAACTTATTATTAAAAATATTGTTTTTAACATTCGGTAAATTTTTGAGAAAAATCGAACTGACATTTTTTTACAAAAAATAAAAACGTAAAAAAAATGTATAAAAGTTTTTAAAAATTGATTTTCGTCTCAAATATCTTTTCAAAAATTAAAAAGATTGGTTTCAAACTTATTTTAACTCACATAAAATATTGTTTTCGGCATTCAGTGATTTTTTGATAAAAATCCAACACTCAGTTTTTTTCATAAAAAAATATAATCTACAAAAAAAAACAGTACAAACCTTTGGATCACGTGAACAATAAAAGGCATTGACTTCAAAATAATTTCATTTATCCAATTTGTATTTGTTCGTATAAGAAATGAAAACTTTAAAGAAATGCTACTAAAATTGGTACAAATTTTCGGATTTAACAAGTTTTGATAAATCCTACTAAAAAAGTTTCATAAAGTGGATTTCTTCATGTACATCTTCCTGTGGTTTGCAGAGGATCAACTAGGACTAGAGCCTCACTAGCTGTACACGACAACGATTGTCTATAATGTATGGTCTTCCAATAAGAGGAGTTTTGTTATTATAATTAGAAAAACCAATGGATGAAATGTCGCCTAAACATCAGCAACAGTTTTGATTAAATCATTTTGAATATAGCAATTGAAAAACTTTCAAAACTGTTGACGTTTTGATACCGCACAATTTTTTTGAAAGTTATGTTGGACACTTAAAGCTTAGTGGGAGGCACTTAGCTTGTGTTTTATCTGAAGAGTGGTTAGAATGTTCATACTGTCCACATCCGAGGAACTCCATGCGAAAGTGATACCGGAAAAAGCAAACAAGATCAAAAAAATAATTTTATGTTATTCTCGCTACCAAATAGCTATTGGTAATATTATATATTGAATATTGATTTTAACTAAAGGTTCGAGTATACTCTCTGTTTCTACACTTGTGTGTTTATGTTAAATCTGTATTACGCCCATTATTAGCTTCTCCGAAAACGATATTGTTGAAAATGGTTTCTCTGATAATTTTTCAAATTTGGTGTTTGCTTGAGAAGTATTGGAGATTGCATTTTAATTCCTACTAAAATAAAAGTTCCTATTGTAACACCAAGATCATGAAAATAAAGTGCATATTTTTTACAATAAACAAAGAAGACTTTGTTTACAACGACTTATCTCATAGCCTAAAACGTTATTCTTAGCTGGTCATAGAAATATTTAATTTCATGACTTAGAAGTCAAAGATGTAATGTTCAATTATTTAGTTTTGTATCGCTCTGGTAGTTTTCAATTTTAAATCTTATAGTTTTATTTTTTTTTTTGAATTAATAACAACGAATTCTGAATGAAAAAATTTATGGACTTTATAAACATTTTGAAAAACTGATTTTTTGACTTAATATTTTTTTCGAAAGCTATAAATTTAATTTTTATTTTTTGAAAATGTATTTTCCATCAAAAGTAATGCTTGTTTTAATGTGAGCTGTTCTAAGGAAATCAAATAAAGTAGCATGTTTGAATTGGTACGGAATCATATTAATAGTATTTACCAGTGGCGTAGCGTGGGTTTTTGCCGCCCGGGGCAGATCAAATTTTGCCGCCCCAAATTTTTTTTTGTCAAAGTTGATGAACACTACCATTTCCATAATGAACTTTACTTACAGAGTATCCATTTATTTATAGGTGATGTATATCGATTATAACCATATTAAAAGTAACCACATTTTAAGGAATCTAACATTCAAATTCACTATAAAATAAAGCTCAAAAAATAAATTAAGATTATAAAATTATATTTCATTTATTAAATCACTTCATTTTGGTTATTACTAGTACTATATAAAGCAAAAATTTAATTTTTGTATTTATTTTAATAAGGAAAGTTTCGTATATTTTTATTTTTAATGAACATTTGTTTCGATTTTTAAATTAAGCAAATTTGATTTTTTTAATTACATTGTGGCAAGCAACTCAACTGACATTGATTTATGTACGTTAATCATATTTAATAATTTATAAAACGTAGAAAATTTTTAAATTATTTGTCTTCTTTGTTTTTAACACACAAATTCTTTTATAATTCTTTCGGTGTCAATCGCATCAGTTTTTTGCATATCTATGGCTGGAATTCCTAGGTTACTTCAGCCTAGAGTACCTGAGATAGTTTTTTATTAGTTTTAGTTTTGAAAAACTCCTCTCACGTCCGGCATTGCTTATTGCTATTGTTAAAAAAATAAGCAGCATAATGGTAATGTTTGGCAAACTTGTTTCTAACTTCGTCTGTACTATGAAATTTAATATTTCAAGCGGGTTTGTTCTTTCAAAATCGTTAAGTCTTTCCAAGGAAGATGCAAAGGCTCTTAATCGACCACGTTCTATTTTGAAATCATCGGGAGATACATCATGCTCATTGAATGCAAGTTCCGAATCGTAATCAAAATTTTCAGCCATTAGCTTGGAAGCTGAAAAAAAGTCGAATTTTTTGGCCAAACTTTGCAATTGGCTAAATCTCTCCTTGATTTCGACGATGATTTTATAAAAGGAAGAAAACAAATTTCTTCTCAACTCTTCGTCATGAGACAGACCATCATCTGTGCTTCCATCACCAAAGATGTACTTCGTTTTTTTCCTTCTGGGAATATCCAAGGAAATGCTTAAGCTCTTTACACAAATTCCTTGCGTAAACAAGAGCATCATTGACTAATTTTTCTCTTGTGTCTTCAAGGAAAGTCAGTAGAGCACTGATTTTAGCTGCACAATGATAAAGGTCAACCCCTTCGGTTTGTAAATAAATTTGACAATCATTTATTTCATGAAGAACAGGTTTCCAAAAGCCCAAAAAGCAGAGAAAAGAAAAGGATTGCATTGCTATAAGCATCTGTTCTCGTATTTAAGCTTTCGCCTGTCTCAGTAAGCTTTTTTATAGAATTTAGAATATGCTCATAGTAGAGGTATGTGGTCTCCACAAAATCCGCTCTTGCACTCCATCTTGTTTCTTGAATCCTTTTCAACGATTTACCAGCAGGACGTCCCAACGATGAGTTGACATTGCAAAAACCACATAGCATCGGTTCAATGTTCCGAAAAAAGTAACTGAGTCGGACTCAGTTGCAGCAGCGTGCATCCGAACAAGATATAAAGAGTGATTTGAGCATGGAACGAACTGGGCTTTCGGGTTTGTATCTTGAATTCTTTTTTGGGTTCCGGTGTTTTTTCCGGTCATAACAGCGGCATTGGCGTAAGCTTGACCCCTGCAATCCATTATATCAAGGCTGTCGGTTTTTAGATTACAAAGGATCATCTCGGCAATGCCCTCAGCAGTTTTATCTTTCGTTTCAATGAAATCAACAAAGGATTCCACCACTTTTATATGATCATCTTCAATTTTTATATAACGCAACACTTGACTGGTCTGGTCTTTGTGGGAAATATCAGGAATGCTATCAAAAATGATTGAATAATATTTCGCTTTTTTCACCTCAGAAATAATTTGATGTCTCACTTCTTCTCCTAAAATGTTAATAAATTCATTTTGAATTTGTGGCGACGCATAACTTGTTGATATTTGTTCATTAATTTTTATTCTTACAAGATGTTCACGAAGGACTGGGTCATACTTTGAGATGAGATGTACTAGCTCTAAGAAGTTGCCTCTGTTAGAGCTTGTAAGGTCTTCTCTATGGCCACGAAATGGTGTCAACCATTTTAACAATAATTTCTTGCCATTTTTTTTTGATTTATTTGCCAAGAGTTTTTTCTCAGTTTGATCAATGGTTTGATATTTCTGAAGTCTTACTTCCAATTCTTTCCATTTGAAAACATTTATGTTATGTTTTGGACCTCACTCATGGTTCTGTACTTTGGGATTAAGTTTTTTCCAGTTATTGAATCCATTGGTTGAACAGAACATTGATTGTCCAATGTTCTGTCTAACCAAAATAATGACATTTTAGAAGGAGAATAAGCTAACTAGCTCCTTAATACTTTTTCGCCATTTGTTAGTGTGCGGTAAAACCAATCTTTCGTTAACCGCCTAGATGTACCTGAAACTGTAGATACAGCAGCAAAGTTACTTTGAAGATGCTGCACAACTTCTGGTCCTCGTTGAACAAGAAGAGTTCTAATTCTTGGTGCAATACGGTCTGGCCATCTTCCAATGTCATCTAAATCTTTTTCAATGCTTTAGAAGCACAGCTATGATCTGATTCGGAGTTAGATTCTGTGATATACAAAGTGATGTTTGCAAGGGTAGATTTGTGTTTAGTGCCAAAACAAATTTTTAGATAATCAGGATATGGTGTTTCCAGGTTAGCAGAAGAAGAAATGTTTGGGGTTTGAGACTGGATGTGTTCAGAATTAGATGTTTTTATTTGTTCAGGAGACGAAATATTTATAACTTCAGTAGAAGGACTTGAAGTGGACGGTTGTGGAATACTAATCTCGGGTAACAAGGTATTGATTTTGGAGCTCAGTTCTGGGTCTGCTATTGGAGTTTCTGGTGCGGCAACAGCATAAATATTATTAGCTGACGAGTCGACTCTTCACCACCCGTCCCAAAAGGTATGTGTTCTGCTTGTCAAAGAATAATTTAATGAGGGATTGTTTTGCTGCGTTGCTTATTAAGAAATTTTCTTTGAGATTTTCGGTCGCAACAACCGCTAGTCGTGAAGCAATTGTTATTTAAGATTTTGTTGTTTATCTGAATGTGTGATGGGTGGATCGTAATTCGCAAAAGATTTACCATCGTAGATTTTCAGTCTAATGCTTATGTTAAATTCGGGTTTGTGGTGGCATAGGTACAGGTCGATTGGATGCCACCGCATACGAAATTCTTTTTTGTTTTGGTAACCTTTTTTTTTGCCGCCGCCCCTTAGCCTCGGACCATTTTCTGCTTTTAAAATCCGATAACGTACAACTAGTTGCCGTGTTTGACGATCATGTTCGATTCGTCAGTGTTGTTGTGTCTTTATCGCTTTTTGCGCTTACCCTTCTACTTAGTTATACAGGCTTTTACTTGAATGTGTGTATTCATCTGTTTGTGTAGAATATATGAAATTTGATAGCACAAACTTTTGCGATGCCCCAGCCCAATTTTTCAAGATAGATTATATATTGTATGAGAGTTGTATTGCATGATATGAAAATTATTTGAAGAAAAGTCACTTTGATTGCAAGTAAGTTAACTACAACATAAGATAATGGTCGACTGTTGAGTTGGTTAGTAATTCAATTACCAAATAATATTCATATTACAAAAAAAGATTTTTTCTAAAATTCTTGGTTTATCTCCGCTAAACCTTCTGACTATGAGGAATCGCCCCTGCTTTAACGCAATGCAACATGTGCAGTGTGCACGAGTAAGTTTGGTATCAAATGAAAGGTGACGTTCTAAAAGTTTTGTAAAATAAGTGATAAACATTTTTATAAATCCTTCATGGGAAAGCTATAAAATATCCTAACATTTGAAACTGATCATTTTTATGAAACATCCGAGAGATGAAAATGGAATTTGTTACAGTTTCATTTTTTTAAGCTTCATGTTACAAAAATATTGATTAAACTTCTAAACTAAAAAACTAATTTAAACTACCTTAAAAACTGATATTTTTTTTTAAGAAATTCTTCTTCAAATTCCATTAATTAAAAAACATCCCCATACAATTTTGTACCTATAATGTTTGTATATAAAATCAAATTTGAAGCTTATCCCATATTCACATTATTGAAGTGTCCTTAACGGATGCAACTCGAACAGGTTTGTTCAGAAAACATTGCTAATTGGAATATTTGCACCAACAAAAAATTAACCTTTGTAACTGCGTTTTTGTGCATGCCTGTATTACCATATCCAAGATTCCTTCACCTTATTCACAGTGAATAATAATCCTTATTTATGATTTCGTTAGGCGCCTCTTAACCTCACATCCACTTGAGTCTAGCGAGACCTCTTAAAAGCGCAGAGTGTTCCCAGATTAAATAATAGGGCATAGCTTGAGAGTACCTATCTCCACAGTATATACTGAAACTGAGTACAGCATCGAGACCGACATAGGTACCTCTGCATAATGCACTACACAGTACACATACTGCACATCAAAAATTCTCAATCATGTCATATGACATGCATGGCCAAAAAAAGCAGCAAAGAAGCTTATGTATGATATGATGAGTGGTACATTTTCTGTTTGTGCCTTATACGAAGTCACTCACTTGACAAGTTGACAAATTGAAGCGTTCGGCTTTCAGAGTAGCTTTATCCCTCATACTATATAAGACTAAAGTCATGCATATAGAAGGTATGGTACAACAAGAACTAGAAGGATACTTCAGGCCGAACCCCCATTGTCGTTCGTTGCATAAAATTATCCTATACTTGCTGCACATCTTGAAAAACGTGGATCCTTCCTATTCCTATTTATGTTTATTTTTTATTTAAATGTGAAAACACAAACATACAAACATACATATAAACAAATACACTAGAAAATGGTGAAAAGGATTCAACTATGACATGTAGAGATACAAATATAGTATAATAAGAGGACCTCTCCTAATGAACGTAACGAAGAGTGAGTGCTGCATCGTCGTCGTCTCATCACGTCACGCAAATCTCTAGATGCAGCAAGTGCACATGAATGCGCTTCATTTTTTTCTTTTTTTTTCGTCCCGCATTTCTCCTTCTTCTCTAATGCAAGAATAGAAGACTACGACGATGGATGATGATGATGATGATGATTATTATTATTTTCGCATCCTATTATTGCAGCGCCCGGCCCCCATCATCTGCCACCCCACTCATCTCGAGAGTATTAATAAGGACATTTCTATCATTAAAACGACAACGATGGAACAAGAGACTTGCCATTTCATAGTGTAGTGACAGAGAGAAAACTTCAATTCTAGGTCTTGTAATATTTATTCAACCGCATGCAGGAGCTGCGTGCTCCCTGCTTTTATGCTTCTCATTCTTTCGGAATTACGACTACGTCGAGGAGTAATTGTAAAAGCTCATCCGTAAGGATCGACAAATTATACAAAAATAGAAAAAAAAAAAGGAAAAATCTTCTCACAAAAGTCAAAAGGAGGAGAGCGAGGTTGATGTGCACAACTCGTCCTTCATTTTCTTTTTATTTTACTCTGTCAGCCTCTTAGAAAATGTCGCATTTGCAGGATTAAGAGTGGAAAATTACAGATTTTTTCCTGAATGCGCGATTTATTTATTTTCCTTTTTTTTATTGCTGCCGTTTTTCATTTACTCTGTGTATTTCTAGCCTTTTCTCTCAATCCGAAGAAGAATGAAAATGGCTTCCTCTTGAGCTTGGGGGTGAATATTTCCCCATTATTGGAGGGTCGGTCTTTTTTCCCTCGTTTTTTTTTTTCTTCTTTTCATTCATTTTTTCTATTTCTATTTTGCTTCAATTCAGTATTTCATTTTCATTATTTGAATATCCTTTCACCGACGAACAAATTAATCGTCTTGTTATTTACGAGAGCGCCTAAGAGATTCACTCTGGTATGATGGTAATAATGCGCCTCTAAGTCTATTGAATTGTGACTGCATGGCGTATTTTACAAGGACTTGAGGATGGTCCTTCTTCTAGGTTTGGCTCTTATCCCCCTACATATACGAGTATGTAGGTATAGAAACATTACTATAGCTTACCTACCTATCGAAGGATTCTCGGTAAACAAGTATGTGAGGAACTTATTGGACTGATGGCTAATATAAAAAAAGTGCTTACGCTAACGGTAAATCTAAAGGTTTTGCGCTATTCAGTGGGTATTATGCGAACAAATAAGAAGCATAGCTATACATTTTGTGAACCGTATATTGGTCTGTAAAACAGATTTTATACCTCAAAATAATCAATTTAGCTTTAGAAAAGCATACATAAGTTCTAACTTGGTATAAAAAGGGGGATAACTTCAGAGTCAAGTCATATTGCCTATATGTTTACTGTATGCCTTACCTACCTTTGCATCTGACAAATATGTTTGTGGAATTTAACAGGGTCAGCACCAGCAGCAGCGCCTTTAGCGTTGTTGTTGGCTTCAGAGAACTAGGTAGCTTTATTTACAGAGATAAAGCATTTCTTTAAATATGGTATGACCATAACACCTTCTATATGTGGTTTAACACTTCTTTCTTGGTAACTTAAAAGATTAGAAAAATGTTCAAATATATTTTTTTTCTAGTTTTCAATTGAAAATCAGGGACAATCTTCAAGGCCTACACTAATTATCGTGTGAATATTTTGGTGCAGTCCAATGTGGGACTTGTATTAAATACAAGACTTTAAACTTTTGCACATACCTCACTCCATAGTGTCCAAACAGCGGTGTTAAAAGAGTTCAGCATTCATATTTACATGCCTAACTGTTTGCACATCGTAAACCATATTTTTCAAGTAACAAGCTTGAACCTCATTTTCTTATAACAAATCAAAATAATAAGTTGTTTTTCAAAAACAAATAACGCCAGAAATTTAATTTTTGACTTTTTTCCAAACAAATTAGATTTAATAAAATAAGAAATTTTGACAAAAAAACTCTCTGACTTTTCTCCAAAAATATATAAACAAGTGGTTGGGATGCACCCACACAGTGCTAGTCTGTCGATTTTTCTAAAACTTTAACAAAATTTTAGTTCCCGATATTTTGGTGGAAAACTAATATTTTTGAATTTTGACAGCATTTTTTCAAGTTTTTATTTGATTTTCCTAAGAACACTATCTTACACTTAATGAAGGTTTTTAACAGTAGCTTTTCCTTCAAATCTCGAATTTAAGCTTTATAAAATTGGCAGTAGTAAGGTAGCATATATACCAATCTCTGTAAATTATATATATATATAATTATTATATAGGTTTAAGTATGAAAAAATGTAAACACAAAATTTGGCTACAAATAAAATATATATATACTATCTTACACTGATAACAAATTTTTGAAGTCAATGCCTACATCCTCATTCTCGAGATCGAACATCTACATCAGTTTTTACCAAAATTGCGTAGTAAAAAAATGGAAGCTTTTATTCTTTTTTTTTTTTATTTTTTATGATCTTGAAAACTTTATTTTGAAATTAGTTTGTATTTTTTTATAATTTTGATTTCACTTCTTATTTTAGAGGGAACTTAAAAAACACATATTTTTTCCAAATTATTGTAGATACCAAAAGTGGATTTAGCTCCCACTCAGTAGACTTGTTTCTCTGCACCGAATATGTTCGACTTTTTAGATTCAATAAAAACATACAAATGCACTATTGCACTGATTGTGAACCACTTTGTCGGATTCAATAAGAACAACCTTATTGACTTTTAAAACATTATAATTTTGATTTTAGATGAAATGATTCGTTAAGTTTATAAAATATGCAGTTTTAAACAAACCACTCTTAAAAGAGTAAAAGTAAGAAAAGTATTCAGCAGATTGTATTCAAAGAACTGATTTTTATTTTTTTTATATATTGTACCAGTTAATGTAAAAATCAAAAAAAAAAAAAAACAAACAAATATTTTTCACCTCGAAAATTTTAATATATAATAATATAATAATTTAGTGCAACGAAAAATAACGTTTTTAGCATCTCGTTAAATTTTGAAAAAAATCGAATTGGCAGTTTTTTACAAAGAATAAAAACCTTAAATAAAAGTTAGTAAAAATTGATTTTCGACTCAAATAACTTTTCAAAATTTTGAGACATTGGCTTTAAAATAATTTAGATTAAGATTTTAGATTTGTTCGGAGGAAAAAAGCAATAAAAACCTCATTTAATGCAAGAATATAATTAAATCCTAAAGCTAATGACTAGTAAGGGTACAAAGTGTAACAGGTTAACAGATGGACAAATAAATGAATAAATGATAATTTTTGAATAATAAGGTTGCATAAATATATAATAAATTACATAAATATGTAAATAATTGAATAAATAGAATAAAATAAATAAATAAACAATTTAAACAAAAATAATAAAAAGTAAATAAATAAATAATAAAGTAACTAAAAAAATGAACAAAAAAAATAACATATAAGTAAATAAACAAATAAGCAAAGAAACAAATAAATAAATAATAATAAGGTTAATAAAAACATGAATTTATTAATCAGTTTTCATTTGTCGTTCACTAACCAAATTGTTCTCAGCAAGATTAAGTCGATCAAAGAACTTTGTCGTGAGTTTAATAGTTCTATCTTCGATCAATTTGACATTCGCCTTTACGTGGGGATCTAAGGTGGAATGATGCCAGGGTATATTGAGCATTATAAAACTTGATTTTGAGCAACTTGTAGTTTTTTTATATGAGTTTTAGCTGCGTTTTTCCATACTGGACAACCGTACAAAAGAATTGCCTGAAATATAACCTTACAAAATATCGTTTTATTCTCGATTGAAAGTAAAGACTTGCTATCTTGAATTTTTTTAGTGATTGTGAAATATGGTGATTGAATGTTAGTTTAGAATCAAGGAAAATACCGAAATATTTCACTTGATTGTCCCAAAAAACCGCTCTACATAAAATTTGCAAATTATTACTTGGGAGATAACAAGCTCTCTTTTTCTCGTGAAAAAGATGGTTCGTCTCAATGTTGAAAAAAAAATGTTTGCTTCATAGAAAGGTAATTTGGAAAAGTCAGTCAGGTTATACAAGTTCGGTCCTAGGACAGATCCTTGAGGGACACCAAAATCAAAATGTATTATTTCCGAAACACTACTATTAATATGTACTATAAAACAATTTTACACAGATAAGGTGGAAATTGAGGGAAATCATTTTATAAATAACTAGATCGAACGCTTTTTCGATGTCTAACAATATTATTCCAGTAGACAACCTTAGGAGCGATTGCTTTTAATAAGGTTACTTATACGAAGCACTTGATGAGATGTACTGTGGTATCTCCTGAAACCAAATTGTTCATTTGGATATAAGTTGTTATCAGTTATTATTTTAACAATTTTGTTTTTAATTATTCCCTCATATATTTTGCTGATATTGCTGAGTAAACTGATTGGTCTATAACTTTCAGTCCTAACAGAGTTTTTGCCGGCTTTAAGAATTGGTATTACCTTACCTATTTTCCAAGTAGTAGAAAAGTATTGCATTTTTAAGCAAGCACTTATAACGAATGTAAGGAAGATTATTCCGATTTTAGGCAACATTTTTAAATAAAGGTTTTTAACTTGATCGAGATCACTAGATTTTTTGATTTAAGTGTGTGAAAAACTGCAGCTACTTCTTGTTGAGTTGCTAACATATTTTGGGGTGTGTTTAAGTTTTGAACATTTGTATCTAATAGATGATCAGTTTAAATATCGCCAATGTATTGAGCTACAGAATGATTTTAAGAGAAGCTAGGAGCAAGAGCATTTGCTTTTTCCAATTCCGTATAATGGATTCTTGAATCGTTTTTCAGAAAAGGAACCTTTCTGATCTTTGTTTTTTACAATTTTTACAATATTTCAGAAGGGTTTTGCATTTTTCTCTAAGGAACGTAGTTTATTATTCCAAACAAGATTTCTTTTGTTAAGTTCCAATATATGCGGCGAAAGACTTCGGTGAAATGGTTTTTTATTAACTTTTAGAACAGATCGATTAACAGAGGCAATGATGTCTTGAGTAAAGCTATGAACAATATTATCAACTTCATTATTGCTGCTAACTCTTTCTAGACCAGTAGGAATATTCGAAGTTTACTTTTTAAAATTGACCTAAAACGGGTCCAGTTTGCATTTTTAAAATCTAGGTAATGCAGTTCTTGTTTTATTCCCGACCAAATAAATTTACATAATACAGGATAATGATAAGAGCTGAGCTCATTTAAAGTTATTGGTGAGGTTAATTGACTAGACACATTTGTTACAAAAATATCGAGAACAGATATTTTTCAAAAAATATTGTTTTCAACATTAAGTAATATTTGGAATAAAATTTAATTGACAGTTTTCTTACAAAAAATGAAAAAAACCTAAAAAATATGAACAGAAGTTGGTAAAAATTGGTTTTTGACTAATAATCTTTTTTAAACTTTCTGATTTTGGCTTTAAACTAATTTTATCATATGAGAAATATTGTTTTGAACATTCGATAAAATATTAAGAAAAATCGAATTGACAGTTTTTTAACAAAAAAAAAATAAAAGTTCGTAAAAATTGATTTTCGAATCAAATATCTTTTCAAAAATTTAAAATATAGGCTTCAAATTAATTTTATTTTATAAAAAATATTCTTTTCAATAATCAGTCATTTTTTTTTTATAAAAATCTAACAGTCAGTTTTTTCATAAAAAAATAAAATTAAAAAAAAATAAAAATTGATGTTCGGTTCTCTTTGTATCGATAATAATAGAAAACATTGACTTCAAATAAATTTCATTCATCCAATTTATTTGTTTATATAAGAAATACAAATTTTTAAGAAATTCTACTAAAATTGGTAAAAATTGGTTTCCGACTAAAAATCTCGTTAACAAAAACGGATTTTGAAATCAAACTTTTTCATCGTATGAAAAATATTTTTGGTATTTTTGAAACTGTTAAGAATAATTTATTTGACAATTTTTTTAACACAACATGAAAACCTACAAATTTTTAATTAAGACAAAACAACAGATGGGATGGAAGTTATCAGTGTGAGTTGCATCCCAGCCTCTTTTTTGGAAATAGCTTGCACGTTTAAAATTTAAGTTAAATCAAAAAATTACCCATACGCCTGTGTATAACACAGAATTATAAAATTGTACTGTCCTTTAAAGAAAAGAAAAATTACCGCATATTTTTGACTATGCCAAAGTTCTAGATGATACTATTAAATCGTAGCAATTTGCAATGTTTTGTTAATTTATGTGTTGTGTTTTAAATTTGCTTTACAAACCCCCTTTTTAGTTGTCTTTAGCATGTTTAAAGCGTCATATTTTAAGAATCTGACATGATAGAAACATTTTAAGGTGAGATTCGAATTCAGGTCATCTTAATTCATTGAAAAATTATTGCTTTGGTGTTGCAACAAAAAAACGGAATTTTGTCAAACAGGCAAATAATTCTTTGTTATTTTGTTTTCTACCAGAAACAAATCCCAACCGTTAGTAGGCCTTCTTCCCCTAAAATTGTTAACATCAGCCCTTATATCTTTTCGTATCATTTTTAATGGCGCCTTTAGAGCATCAAACAAAAATGTTCTTAAAATTAAATTAAAAATTAATGAAAAATCAAAAAACATTATTGACATATGATATAGAAGATTTATAAAAATTGTAAAAGTAGCTCCGGATTAAAGGAATACATTTTTGCCTTAACAAAGGCCGTTAAGGTCGACAAACCTTAGAGGTATTAGTTGTCGCCCACCATTGATATACTGCTTTCAATATAAACCTATTTACTCAAAACCACTTAAATCCAAAACTTCATTATTTTGATCCTTTCCGTCGCATATAAAACAAGGGTTTTAAAAAAAACACCCACATCTACTTATTACAAAATATAATACAAACAAAAAAACTCGAGTCGCTGGCGTCGTCGTCATTTGGTGGGCTGCTAAGTGAACTTGTAAAATGAGTTCGGCTTTCTTTTCATGTGGCTCCTTTCAACCGAATGAGCTGTGTGCCCTTCAAAAATAATAATTTGTCGTCGACGATATCACTTACGCTTCTATAAATTAAAATTATAGAAATGACGATATCAAGCGTTTAAGAGAATTTGTTTTATTTTTATTTTTTTTATTTTGTATTTTAATTTAAATATAAATACGAGTTTCGACGACAAAGACGAAAGCAGAAACTCGAAGCTGCAAAAGCGACCTGCCGCCAAAATTGTAGGTAATTGCTTCTCATCATGCGACCTGCCACTTTCCACCAGCCACCAGTTTTCTGAAATGCAGAAACAGCCGAACCATGTTGTAGGAGGGTTGGTCTTCTATATGGTAATGCACCTCGACCTCAGCGTGAATTCATAATATTTGGCCAATGGAGTTCCGGGTTTTGTGTATACTGCTGACTGATGGTATGGTTTTTTTGAGGTTGATGATGGCTTGGCTTGACCTGGAGTGGTAGCTGGTGGCAGAGCAGAGGGGTCTTGGTGCTCTTTCAATTTATTTTCCGATTTATTATTTCTTTCTAATGGCATAATTCAGTTTTACCTTTATTTCTGAAGTACTTGCCTCCAAAGTGTCCCATTAATTTGTATTTTAAGGCTGATGCACAAATAGGATCGTCCATTGAAACGTTTCGTAATGGCGGATGTTGGAAAATTTTACCCTCTCATAGCAAGCAAAATATAGTACGGTATAGTATATTCAAGTGAAATTCTTTTCATGGTGATTATTGCAAAACAACTAGCTATAGGTAAGGTACACATCATAAATAAAAACTAAATAGGAATAAGTGAAGGGGATAGGAGGGTGGGCAGGAGAGTTTCACAAAAGTGAAAAAAGAAAACTTTTTGTCGTAGTTTTCTTAAGTAATTAAAATCGGTTTTATTATACATTTTTTTCCTCTACTACTTCGTGTTCTATTGGGCAGAATTTGTGGTTTTTCGATCGCGGGACACTTGAAGGAAAAATATTATATAATTGGCTCTTGAGTTCATATTTTGTGTGGACAAATTTGAATGCCTGAATTGCAACGGACAATATCCTCTCCTTGATGCTTATACTAAAACTGATGACGAATAAACTGTGAAGAGAGATATAGGAAAATCAAAAATATTATAATAATTGCATGTTATGCTTCTAAGTAAGGAAGAAAAGTACCTATTGAAATTGGAGGTATTTACATATATCTACTGTAAATACCTATAGTGATTGATTTGTCAAATGTAGGAGCTTTCTACATACCTTATTTGCTTTTAGCTTCAAAACGATACGATTTATCCTTTCATTATTATTTTTCAAGATAGCAAATTCGTTATCTATTTAAATTATTATTATGATCGATTTTACTGCGGGCGAGACGTTCTGGTAGTTAGTGCGCAGTTCACACATCTTAATATCCGCAAGGGGACATGGAAATCTCCTGATCACTCAACTGTCAACCAGATTGACCACATTACGATCGACGCACGACACTTCTCCAGTATTCAGGATATTCGAACTTTCCGAGGGGCCAACATTGACTCGGACCACTACCTCGTTGTAGCCAAGCTACAGCTACGGATATCCCGGTCCAAGCCAAAAATGGAAGTACTGTGAAAAGGTTCGGCGTAAGACGGCTACAATCGCAAGAGACTGCCATGTCCTTTTCCGATCGAGTCTCTTGTAACCTCTTAAGGAGTCCTATGATGCCTGCAATAAGCATTGAAAACCAGTGGCAACATTGCCTTGCAGCCATCAGAGATGCCGCCTCTGAGGTGCTCGGTTTCACACATCCACAACTGCGTAACCAATGGTTTGACGACGAATGCTGGCAAGCGCACGCATTGAAACAAGAGGCATACAAAACGGCCGTCGCTGCACAGAAGGACCAAAGCAGCTCGTGATCTCTATACGAGCAGAAGAGTAGAGAGAAAAACCGGCTTCTTAGATGCAAAAAAAGAGGGCATGAGAAGCGCGCGTTCGAGGAGATAGAGGGATGTATCAACAGGAATGAGGTTCGTAAATTTTACCAAAAGGTAAAAAAAACCTCCCAAAGGTAGCAGCCACGAACTGAAGCCTGTAAAGACGATCGGGGGAACATCGTAGTAGGACCGCAGTCTTTGTTAAGAATATGGAAAGACCACTTCTCCAAATTATATAACGGCGATGACAAACCGAATTCCGCTGTATGGAGATAGAACCACTCAACCTAGTCGACACAGATCAACAATTCCGCCTACCCGATCTAGACGAAGTTAAAATAGCTATATCTAAACTAAAGTCGAACAAAGCTGTATAATCTCAGCATAGTGTGCCCGATACATAAGAAAGGAGACCCTCTTGACTGCGCCAACTACAGAGGCATCAGTCTCCTTAATATTGCATATAAGATCCTTTCTGCCGTATTATGTTTACGTCTGAATCCGTTCGTCAACAACCTGATAGGTCCTTATCAGTGTGGCTTCAGACCAGGAAAGTCCAGGAAAGAAAAAAACCCAGGAGCTTCAAATCGATAGCGACCATCTCTTAATTGATTTTAAATCAACGTAGGGAAGAGCTCTAAAGAGCAATGTCTAGATTTGGCATCCCTGTCAAACTTATCCGTTTGTGCGGAATGACGATGGAGAATGCACGCTGCTCTATCAAGGTCGGAAAAGATCTCACCGATGCATTTGATGTCAAAAAAGGTTTTAGACAAGGTGATGCACTGTCATGCGACTTCTTCAATATCGTTCTGAAAAAAAATTGTGCAAAACTCAACCGTCAAAACTAGAGGCACAATCTTGCAAATGTCCATACAACTACTCGGATACGCAGATGATATTGACATAATTGGAAGATCAAACCGTGATGTTAGTGGAGTGTTTTTGAGCATTGCGACGGAAGCGAAGAAAATGGGTTTAGTGGTCAATGAGGGCAAGACCAAGTATATACTGTCATCAAAAAAGGACATTGAACAACGATGTCTTGGACAAAACGTCACCATGGACAGCTATAACTTCGAGGTAGTTAAGGACTTTGTCTAACTATGCACCGCCATAAACACTGACAACGACACCAGCACTGAAATCAAACGAAGAATAACTCTTGCAAATCGCTGCTTCTTTGGACTTAGAAGGCAATTGAGTCCTCTCTCGAGCATCTAAGATCACCATCTATAAGACCATCTCGAAGTTCTCGTCAGTCTTTTCAGATCGAAATTTTAAAAATTCTACTCACATTAGTTGCGTTTTAATATCTCTAACAGTTTACCCCGCGATAGTAAAACGATGCTGATTCAAGACATTAAACTTTCAAAAAAGACATAAAGACATACAAATTAAAAAAAATCGAACCCGAGATTTTAACCGAAAATGACGGTTTTGTCTGTTTCGTCTGCCATTTTCTCTTCAGTCCAAAGCATTGGATCGATTGAATTCAACTTAGAAGTTAAGGTTTTAAGTAAATAAATAAATAAAGAGAGTCGCTTTTAAGCTGACCACTGATACTGATACTGTGAAAGTAAATTTTTCCACTTATTTTGGGATAATATTTCTGTTTCTGACTAAAAAACTTGCATGTAAAGCTTTAAATTTGTTTTGAGAAAATGTGGGAACAAATATTTTTAATTTATACTTTTTAGAATATGTAGTTACTTGCTCTTAATGCATTTATTTTCTTTTCATACGTAACGGGTCCTTGTTGCCTTGTTTTTATTATCGCAGAAACTACCAATCCAGTGCTATGAGCCTTCAATGTAGCTCTCCTGATCTTTCAAAAATCCCATCTTACAAAAGTATCAACAACTTAAAACTATAAAATTAATAAAAACAACAGTTTCAATGATTAAAACTAGTGAAGACTTTTAATCAGGGGGTTCACAAACTTTACATTAAGATGAGTTTTAGAGCACCGCTTAGTAAAGAAAGTATCATTTTTGCTGTGATTGGGACATTTCTATTCTTGAAATTCGTGTTTAAATCTCAGTTCTAGAGCATTCAAAGCAAATTCATTTCAAAAACCAAATTAACTTAAATTCTTTGTATTTTATAAAAGTCAATTTTGAAAAAAAAAATCAATTTAAGAAAGCCTTACAATATTTATATGCTTTAAATTAAAAAAAGAAAGAATTGAAGACGAGTTTCAGGAAATTAAAGGCAACTTAGTACCGAATTGGCGATCTTTTTTTCAATGTTACTTCTTAAGAACCTGAATATTTGGTCTTTCTCTCTAATGAAAATAATAATTATTTGTAAAACTTAATTATGTAAGCATATTAACAATTTTTCTTTTTACTACAGCAATTTTCGCATAGCTTTCTTCTCCTCATTTTTAAGTAAAATAGATTTTTTGTTCTTATTCCAGTTATTCTTAAGGATTTACCTGTCAAATCTCAGATAAAAGTCTTTACATTTCAATAAATGAGCTCCAAAACTCACAATCCCGAATTGCCATTATTTCCGACAAGTTTCGGTCAGAACTGATATTCTGTAATCGCGACTTCAACACAAAATATGATACTAAAAAATCGGTGTGCACACTTACCCAGCCCGCAGACATGATACATTTGAACACACCGACACAAGTGGTGTGTGTGTGTGGGCCGTTTTATGCGCTTTCCTCACTGTTTTTTCTTTTTTTAATCAACAGTAGTCGCCTAAAAAATTTGTTGGTCATAAATCAAAAATTCGAATTCACTAAAAACGATAAGTTTTTATGAAGTTTTCCCTTATTTTGTTTTTCTTAACTTTTTTATTGCTCTAAAAGGGTAATCCCATAGAACTGTCACTTTGTTTTAAAATTTTATCAGGAACTTAAGAAACGATTTTAATCATTTTTTTGTGCGCAAGATTTTATATAGTCTTAATTACAAAAATCAAATATAAAATGAAAATTAACATGTACATATACTAAAAATATTTGTATACAAAAATTAAAAGTTGTATGCATACAAAAATAATCTTAAAGAAAACATAATTGAATAAAAATAGTACAGGGTTATCTATTTCGTAGTTTTAAAAGTAAACGTAAATAAAATCATTTTTTCCATTCTATTTCTTTTCATTTTGATCACTTTTTGCCACGTATCTCAGCCATAACTTGACGAATATTGGTTTTTAAGTTCTCAAAAGTTAACGGTTTATCTGCATTAACACGGTCTTACTCGAAGCCCCACAAAAAAAAATACAGTGGTTTCAAATCGCATGATCTCGGCCAGGCAATGTCTCTTGCATTACAGCCATATTCGTTCCGGTTGTGTGGCGTGTTGCACCTACTTGCTGAAACCATATTTTCTCTAAGTTGTATTCTTCAATAGCAGGCAAGCAAAAGTCGGTAATCATATGACTAACGCTTTGAATTGAAGGTGACAGTCGTTCCATCATCGCTTGTGAAGAAGTACGGTCCAGTCACACATCCGGACCAAAGAGCGCACCAAACAGTGACTTTCTATGGATGTAATGGCCTCTCTTCAATTATCATCAACATCATATCAACATCAAATACGAAAATTTAGTTTATTAGTCGCTTGTTATTCAAGCACCCATTCGACGTACGAGGTGCGTTCAATAAGTACCCGGAATTTTCGTATTTTTTTTTTTTTTTAATATTTATTTATTCGCTTACATCAATGTGGTCCCCTTCAAAATAATCCCCCCAGATATGATACACTTATGCCAGCGTTTTTTCCATTCTTCGAAGCACTCTTGATATTCACTTCATGATATGTCCTGGAGCACTCTCAGCTATTCGGCCTTTATTTCTTCGATCGAGGAAAAACGCTGTCATTTCATGGGTCCTTTCAACTTTCAAGCCTCAAAGTCTTTATGTACATCAAAAAAAAAGATCGAATTGAAGATGATTTTTGTAAATTTAAAGGGAACTTCAGTTTGTGTTTAGAAAGAAATTGTGTAGCGCAAGTGTCCGTTGAGAACAAGGGCCTAGTGACTTACAACTCTCAACCATTCCTGTGTGCGAATAATGTTGTCAGGGATAAAGGGGACCTACAGTTTTAAGCTGAATCCTAACGCCTAATTTGAGAAAGCGTTTTTAATGACAAGAATTACTCTTGGAGAATTTGTCAATTCCTAGCAAGAGGCAGTTACCGTAAAATAAAAACTTTAAATAGCATAGACAGAGATTGAACCCAAGACCTCCGGCATGACAGTTTAACGCAGTAACCATCTATCACGATGTTTAGAAAATTAAAAATGCTGTATGAGCTGTATGGCTCATATGACCACCCTTGGATCCTCCCTTGGGTAAAAATTGATGAATTTTGCGCGGTGCGATTTGAATATGGCTAGATTTACGCTTCATAGTGTGTTCTTATTCCAGTCCTCAGTTAAAAGTAGCATTTTTTGCAACAAATGGGAAAGTACTTAAATACAAATTTCATTATTATACTCGTATATAACAAATAAATAATTTAAACTATCATGTTTCTAGGAAATTCATACTAAAACAAAATAAAATACACTCCCAGGGGGGAGGCTATGACAACTACGACCCCCGCCTGGATCCGCTATTGGCCTTAAGAATTCCGTTTGTTTGTTTTTTTAGCATTTGCATGTTTAAAAACCTGATGTGATATATGTACATCTTAAATCTTTTAAAACTATTGTTTTGTTTGTGCTACAGAAAAAAAAACTTAATTTTGTCGACCAATGTTTGATAACACTATTGTAGCCCCATACATACAATGTCTCTTCCAAAATAGCCTTCAATTCAAAATAGTGTACCCGGAGCGGTTTCTCAAAGATAGCGTATAGCCAAATAAGTTAAAATAGGCGAATAAATTGTGTCTCAGGAACGATATGGGTCTATTTTTCTTCCGGCCTTGAGGTTTAATCACTGGATGTGCCACCTAAAGCTTTATTTCATGAAACGTGCTCTCTTTATTTAACCGTTCGAATTCGTACTAAAAACTGTAGGTCCCCTCTATCCCTACCATTACTCTCGCACAGGAATTGTTGAGAGTTGTAAGTCTCTAGGCTCTTGTTCTCTACGACGAGCTGTTGCGCTGTCTTATTTATTAATTTTGTAATCCATCCAAAATTCTAATAAATTTAGTAAGATTGCGATCTGTTTTCAGAGAGACCGAAGTCCTACTGCAACATTTTCAACATTTCGGTAGCTAAAATTTGGTCCCCCACACACTATTCAATGGAATTGCATTGTTGAATACTTTCAAGAAAATCAATAAATCCCCATTGGAATCCAAACAAAATTAAATCCAGATTACCTTGTCTGCCATGCAACAATTTCGCCCACTATATCCTGGCTTTATCTACTTGTTATCTTTAACAGCTTATTCTAATATGTATTTGTACGTATTGGTGACATTCATATCCTAAAAATTGTTGGTGATTTAATTTCACAACAAAATTTATAATTGTTCATGAAGTTTCTTTCAAGGAAATCAAAAATGGCGCCGCTAACTGCTAGCACATACACAATTATTAATTTCACAGCTTTTGACTGCATAAAATATAACTTTGAATAAGATATTAATTAGCAGATTACTCGAAACCTATGGTACAGTCAAAGTTTTTATTATACTTCAAACTTCTCAACTGAATAATGTTCGTATATCACCAGAATGCTTATATATTTATGGCTCGAAGATATAAAAGCAAATCTCAACACCCTATAACTCCCCTTTTTTTAACGAATGAAAAATTGGTGACAAATGTCGTCCTAATGCCACCACCAAACCCCGCATGGCCCGTTTCCAGCGCATCGCGCTCTATCACAATGCCCTCATGCTTTTCCTATTGAAAAGGCACTAGCATCGGTTCAGGGGACAAGTTATGCTGCTTCATTTTCATTTCTAAGTACTACCTACCTAACTGCTGGGTTCGGAACTAGCTTTAGATCACAGTTCCAGTTCGTCCTTGTTATATACGTGTGGTCTCTTGATGGAATGAGTTTGTATACCTCTATATATATGTCTTTATATAAATAAACAGGGAAGGACCGGGCCTAGAATGAATTTAGGAACATTTGGGCCTATGTCTTTGAAAACGTATTATCCAATTCGAAGCCAAAGAGATAATTTTACAGTGGTTCAAAAAGGTAGACGAATTTCTAATCTTTACTGACTTCATTTTATCTTGAGAATGGATCTTCAAACTACAAAAATAGAATTCATTTGACAAATGCTTTCAACTGTATTTATTTACTTTCAATACATCTTTCATTTTCATACAATTTTTTTAGTTTTCATTCCCCCAAGTTCATTATTATCCTACAGAGGTTCATGGCGCCCTATTTAATGTACATTTTCTTACAAAATCCGCCTGAGGCAAAGATTGTTCTATCATATTGGGTGATGTGCAATGAGGGTGTTTATGGCCCGGGCCTCGGGTAAATTTTCCACACAAAAGCTTGTATTTGTCAGATAGGTACGGTATGTATGTTTGTATAGATATGTATGTTCACCTGGATGAAATCCTATCTACAACGAAAGGTTTTTATTTCTTCCGCTTTGTACTTCTACGTGTAGCGTATATCTTACCTAGGTATACCTTTATAGGGGAATGAGAGTGAGGTATATAAGGGTGTATAGTAGATATTTGTCGTCCCTTGCATCATAAAGTGTACCTACATTCTGGAAAGGCTATAAGGGTATCCTCTGCCAATTCCTTTCTTTTTGATGGTACGTATTCCTGTGTCATAGTCATCATAGCATCCCCCAGTTTGAAAATAATGCTTAACTTAGACATGGTCGTATAAAGTGAACCAAAAGGCCTTATTCTGTTAGTAAAGTTATGTATAAAATGAGTAATAACAAGTGCTTACTAGGTGTAAGAGTCCCGTTCAGAGTACAAGCCTTTCTATCAATTGACAAGCCATTAGATCTTTATCTTAGAAGAAAAGAAAGGCTCCCAATACAAACTATTAAGTATTATAGATTTTTTAAAAACGGACCAGTATTTTGCTTGTCCTTAAAAATAGGAGCTGGCTAAAATTTATGACAGAAAAAAAAACATTTTAGAGAATCGAAATTTCAAGACCCCTAGAATTTTCATTTATTTATTTTGCTTGTCCTTAAAAATAGGAGCTGGCTAAAATTTATGACAGAAAAAAAAACATTTTAGAGAATCGAAATTTCAAGACCCCTAGAATTTTCATTTATTTAGTAGATAATATAAAAAGATCCAGAAAGGACTTTCGAAAAAAAAGTTGAAAAGTTGGATTTTTCTTAAAGAAATAACTTTCACGACCATCTTCCGGATTTCGATCGAAAGTGAATTAATATCACTTTTCAATTTCGCGTGAAATTAAATTGCATGTTCTTCAATTCGATCGACTTCGAAAACTTCGGAATTTATTCGAACTGTCAGAACTGAAGTATCATCCATTTTTTTTTTGTTTCTGAAGTAAATTTTTTGCTGTTTTGAAGATGGGTGCAATATTATTGTCAATTTTAAGTAAAAAAAGGATGCAGAATTCAAGAGAAAAAATAAGAAGACGAATTTTGCGAGACAAATCAAATATATTGCATTTACCTGACACAATGTAAAGTATGTAGAATTTTTCTGATACATAGAGTAAATTCTTGATTTCCTCTTTTTAGCTTTTATTGTAATTTTAGATTAAGCAAATACGCTTTTTATATGGTGTAAGGAAAATACAACCTTTTATAATACCTTTTTTTTTCTTCAATTTTCTTCCTCCGATTCCTAGCAGAACGAAGCTATCAAAGATCAATTCACAGAAATAAAAAATGTTATTTGAATGCGTTCAAAAAATGGAACAAACCGAAATACGGAACATCCATTTGCGTGTTGGAAAATCCAATTCACAAAAACGAATTGTTGAACACCCAAATTCACTTTCGCAAAATATATTCACAATAAGTGGAATGCAGACCATGGGCATCAAAAAATTTTTCAGACGCATTATTGATGAATTTGGATTTTCAATCCAAATATCTCGGGGAGAAATATACATATTGAAATTAAACTTATTTTATCAAATGTAAAATATAGTTTTTGTTTTTTAGAAAAATTCAATTGGCAACTTTTTATGTACAAACGAAAACCTTCAATAATATCAAAAAATTGATAAAAAACGGGGTTCCACTCAAATATACTTAGGACCGAGAAAGATATTGACATAAACTCTTATTATTTTACAAAAACATTTGTTACCAATATATTGTAAAACTTTTAGAATTTTAGACCGACGGCCACGAATGGTAAGTTATCAATATTAGTTATAAAATATAGTGTCTAATCACCATGGTTTATAATTCTGTGTCCATATTCAAAATGTATGTTCTTGAATTAAGCTATCTTATGCTTTCTATCTCATTAAGGAACAGCACGCCATTTATTAACTAACTTACACAACCCTTTTTTAAAAAGTAAAGTACAGCAAATTCTTTTTGAAATTGTTTGTATTTTTTAACAACGTAGTCCGATTAAATTGTGCGTGTGAAAGTCCTTACTGACCTTTTTGAAATATCGAAATACGAATGTGATCATTTCGTCACAAACTAGACCCATTTCGATTCGCAACCACCATTTAATCCTGACTTTATCACCATATCACATTGGGCTATTCGCTTAACTTATAAGATACCGCTCCTCATGCGAGAGAAATAATTGAGGTTATACTTAAAGAGGGCTTTGCAACGTTAAAATAAATAATAAATTGGGTGGCGCGACAGTCCGTTGAGAACCAAGGCCTAGTGACTTACAACTCTCAACCATTCCTGTGTGCGAGTAATATTGTCAGGAATGGAGGGGACCTACAGTTTATATGCCGACTCCGAACGGCTAATTTTGAGAAAGCACTTTTTCATGACAATAGTTACTCTTGGAGAATTTGTCAATTCCTCGCAAGAGGCAGTACCCGTGAAAAGACTTTAGATGGCATAGGCAGGGATCGAACCCAAGACCTCTAGCATGACAGTCCAACGCACTAACCATCATGCCACGGGTATGAATCGTTATTGTTCCTATTTTTGTTAAAATTTTTTTGTTACAATCTTAGATATAATCTAATTCATAAATGTTTTTGCAATAAGGATTTGTTAACTTTTTTTGTAAAAAATTAAATGGAAACCATTTGAGATATTTCAAAAATGTTTTCATTGTCTTATGAATGGAACTCGACTTCGTTCATATGACCATCGCAGTCACGTTTACAGCAGTCGATTCATCATAGACTTGTGGACTTATCGTACCTCCAACAAGAATAGTCTTGAGGCATTAAACAGCACTACCGAGCTGGCCACTATTTTTTTCGGGATGAATGAAGTGGTGATTTAGAAGAAAATGTGAGTTTTAATCCAACCAATAACGCATGATTTGCTTATTTAAGAAACCATGGAGCCATTGAGATATGCCGAGAATTAAGATTGAAAGTTCCGGCCAAAGACTTCAAATTTCGGTATATAATTTTTGTTTTTTTTTGCCGAAGTTGCTCGTTCGTGTAAAGTTTTTGAATATACTGAATAAAAAGAACTTACAAGTACAATCAAGTATTCCGAATTTCTTATCACAAACATCATATGCTTAAAAGGTGTGTTTTGATTGTTCTGTGTTTCAACTCTGTTGAAAAGAAACAGAATTTGATTCATTTTGTTTATGAAGATCAGAACAAAGGATTTTAAAAAATCACAGCACCACTTGTATTAGTTGAGGAAACGAATCTTGCACAATATTTAAGAACTATAACAAACCACCATAAAGAATTGCAAGAAAGAGTGGCTTTTGCAAAATTATTTTAACACGGTTACAGTTCGAGAGTTTCGTAAACGTTTTAATTTGGATCATACAAAAATGAACGTAAATAATACAAATTACAACATTTGTTAGGATGACAATAGTGGCATTGGGCGTCATCGTTAACAGCCAACGCTACAGAAAGCTGTTAAACGAGTTTGAGTAGCTAGAATTGGGTCGAATAAGGAAACGAAAGGAAACCGCAGCCGCCGCTGAAACCGTATATTGTATAGAGCAGAAATCCTTCCAGATTTCCATACCTTCCAGATCTTTCTGGGATGATAGGGCGTTCCTAGAAGACGAATCAGTCCACTTTTATACAGATGGATCAAAAACAAAAGAACAGCTGAAATAAAGTATCTCATTCATTTCGCCTTCTCAATAATTGTAGCGTTTTCCAGGCGAAACATTTGGCGATAAAAGAAATCTTATTTTGGCTTAAAGAAAACTTGATATCTACATTTGATATTCGTATTTTCTCTGACAGTCAAGCCGCTATCAAAACTCTGGACTGTGTCTCTACAAAATCTAAACAGACCATAATTGTCGATCATCTCTAATGGAGATGGCACAACAGTTTAATAATCACCTTTTCCGGGCTGTACAGACATTCCAGGAAATTCTAAGGCAGATGAATTGGCAAGGAATGGTACAGTACAACCCATTCTACAACGTTTGGTTTAAAGGTTTAAAGCGATCAAGTTGCTTGCTATCTCTAATCAGATCGCATATAAGCTTGATAATTGGTGTCATTCCCGAGCAATGTCTAATAAGAAATCAAGGCCCGCGGGTAAGCTTATATCCTAATGACTTTTGCAGCGGCTGTATGGAAGAGCAGGAAACAGCTTTTCACTTTCTCTTTGCTCTGCTCTGTTTAAAAAACGCAAGAATTACCTATGAGAATTCTTCTAAAACGATTTAAACAATCTAAATCATATTAACATGTTCATCCTCTCATGTCTTGTAAGGGACTCAAACAAGTTTCATTAAACTTATAAGAAATCCCCAAGATTCATGTGGTAACACAATGGTCCATTAAACTGGATCAGATGTATCGTGGTTTGATCACGAATAACCACTTTAACCTAACCTAAACCGCTGAACTTGGAAGAACCGAAAGCGGTTATGTTAGGGAAAGTCTAAAAAAAATGTGTGTTACACTTGCCGCCATCTGAATGAAGTTATTTTAAAATCCCACAAGCTTTCAAAATAATTGTGTACATATACAAAAAATTGTTCTGTTGAGTTATGATATTTTCAAAATCTTTTCCATTTTTCTGCCGCATCCTATACAATACAACATTTAATGCAAGTGACTGAGTTTATACAAATTTACAAAAACACAGAATTCTAAATATTGATATGTTCATAAAAAAAGTCAATTAAAACTTGCAACTTTTTAGAAACGCTTTCAAAATTCATAGTATTCAAAGAAAATTGAAATACATTGTTGTCTTTTAATATTATTAGTGCTCAAAAAATCAAATCAAAAAATCAAAATCAAATCAAAAAATCAAATGGGGTGGCGCAACAGTCCGTTGTGAACCAGGGCCTAGTGACTTACAACTCTCAACCATTCCTGTGTGCGAGTAATGTTGTCAGGAATGGAGGGGACCTACAATTTTTATGCCGAATCCGAACGGCTAGTTTGAGAAAGCACTTTTTCATGACAAGAATTACTCTTGAAGGATTTGTCAATTCCTCGCAAGAGGCAGTACCCGCGAAAATTATTTTTTTTTTTTTTTTTTTTTTTTTTTTTTTTTTTTTTTTTTTTTTAAATTAAGGTGGCACAGGCAGGGATTGAACCCAAGACCCCTTGCATGACAGTCCAACGCACTAACCATCATGCCACGGGTACTAGCATTATTAGTGCTCACTTTTTAATATTATCAAAATAATCGGCCAAAATTCAAAACAAATTTTATATAATATAAAGCCATTTTTAGCAATTTACTAAGCTTGGCAGATGATTTAGCTAATTTTAAACTATTTTTAACATCTTACTATCTCTTAACATTTTGCTAAAGTTAAAATCGCGGAATGGCTACTATGACTTTGGTAAACTCATATGACATCTATCAATTAATCGTATAAGTTCAGTGGACTAGTGGAGTTCGAGTACAGTTGGGAATTCCAACTAATAGGTCCGTTTAAGTTTGTTTGCTTTGTTTATTTTCACGAACTGTCATTGCGAAGACATGTTCAGATGCCCTTTTTTAATAAAAGGGAATTTTTTTTTGTAATACTTTATAAAAATAGAGGTGTTTAAGAGGGAGAATACCAGAGCTGACAAACAACTAAAAACTGTGTTCTAATCTCTTGTTCTTCCAGATGATCCTTAAAATATGCTTTTGAGTAACTAACAAAGGTTGTATATATAGTTTTTGTAAGTACCACCCCAACATATTATTCCATATTGTATTTTCGATTTAACTATAAGTCTCTTGCAACAAAAGTTTCTCAAGTGAAACATGACATAAGGGGTTGAAGCTAAGGTGTACACTTTCCTGTTAATTTTATTATCAATTATCAGACGAAGATATTTATATTCAGCTTCAGGTTCGATACGAAAACATTTGGGAGAACAAACAACATAAGCTACTTCGTGAGAATCTTCTGCAGTCTATGCTGTGCTGAATAAGAAGTGAAGGATTCATATCTAAAGCAGTCAAATTGAAAAACATAACTCTTGTTTTTTCACTAATAACAAGCTTAGGAATGCCAAACCAATGTCTGAATAACTCCAAGTCGAAATTGATATCCGAAATTAAATCTAACATTGAGGGACTAGAATAAACAGAAGCTATGTCATCAGCAAAGCCACTTACTTTTCCTTTAAGTTAAGACTAAATACACTATTGATATAGATAAGGCACAAAATTGGACCTAACACTGAACCTTGGGGAACTCCTATATTAATACTTCTGGTTTCGCTGAAATGACCACCTACCGTAACCTTTTGCTTCCTGTTTTTAAGGTAGGAAGAAAACCAATCTAGCATAAAACCTCTGAATCCAGCTTTTTCTAATTTTCTCAATAATATGACATGATCTACTGTATCAAATGCTTTCTTAATATCAATATATAGAGTAGCAGTGTACTTTTTCTGATCAATACTTTCGTAGATATGACAACAGTGTTCTAAAAGTGCATCTTAAAATGTTAAGCCCTTAAAAATAGGTTGATTAAAATTGTACTCCAATATTTCTATCAGGCTTTTAGCAGCATTATAACCCTTTTTTCAGTAGATTTGAGGAGAAGGCACAAAAATGCGGTTTTCAACAGTTAGTAATTGACAGTTTGAGACCTAACATAAACCTATGAGAACAAATGGAAAAAAATAAATATTTATTTCAAAAAAATCATCAAAGCCATTTCTTTTAACTGAAACTTATACAACGAAATACAACCCTGAACCTGAAGTGTAGATATACTCGTACAACGAACGTCGCGTCACACTCTTCGTCATCAGGACTCGGTGGGTACATAGCAACAGAATAGATACAGATCTGTAGCATAAACATCATAATATATATATTTGTACTTAAGCTTGCTATAAAGAGAGCCCCTGTGGTGTCCGCAATATCTGTGTGAGGTAATTGAATAGAGCCATTTTATTATTAAAAAAGAAAAAAAAGGAAGAACAAAATTGAAGCAAGGATGAAGGGTCCGCGTTGTCATAGCAACGCGGCACTTTACGTGTCGAAGTCTGGTGTTGGCTGCCATATTTGCTCTTTCTTGTCTCGTATCTGGCTTTGCGTTCGCTGGCTGTAGCTGCTACCCCTATATAAGTATGTGCCATTGACGTTGCCGTTCCCGTTGCCGTGTCTGTATATGCTTTGTAATGTTTTTGCTTTTCCGAATTTTTCGAGGGATCCGGATCCGGAGGACTTATTTCTTTTTTTTTGTGTTATCGTTGGTTTCCTTCTTGTTTTGTATGGTATGGTTCCAGGGGCTGATGGCGATGATGGTGAAATGTACATAAGGGTGAGCTCTGAGCTGTGCAATGGAGAGAAGACTTGACTGTGTAGGTATATAGTTGGTGGAGATTATGTATGTAGGTAGGTAGTACGAGTACGGGCATATCTACTTGAAACGAAAGTCACGTGTACCTTATGTATTGCCAGACTTTTGTCACAATGGGTTAGAGAATTTTCACGCTTTTTTCAAAAAGGGAGGAAAAAACAAATTATATTTTGTTCATTGAAGGAAAATGCAAATAAACAAAGAAAAAAAAATGAAATAACAGCGACATTTTTATATGATAGATATTTATAACTACCTACCTATAAGTCTGTAAGCACTTTGGAAGTTTTATAAGGAGCGTGGCAGCTATTTGGCACAAAGCCTTAATGACATTCGTTTGGTTTGCAAGTTGACATTAATTAAATTGAGGAAAAAAACAGAACGAAATGAGGGTTCTATTAGTACATATACGATATGTGTAGGTATATTCATGTATACATCACACTCACATCAAGTACCTACCTACAGCTTTTTACATTATTTCAAAGTCAAAACACCAAACACATCAATAAAATCAAACAAAGTATAAAGTACTGGGCGTGTTCTAACTCAAGCGTTACGAGTACGTAGCGTCGTCGTACGTGTTGAAAAATAAACCTATACCTACCTAAGTAAAACTTTTACGAAATAAATCTTATATCTTAGATAAATTAGCGCTGAAATAAGGTCTTTTAAGCTTTAAAAGATCAAACACACCGACTTCTTTGGCGTCGCTTCGGTATAAGTATTTTCAAAACTGCACATATAGGTGTACAATACATATCTTAGAATGTGAGAAGCATTTTCAAGGCAAAACTATAGTTAAAGTCAAAACCAGTCCTTAAAAGGTTTATAATTGCTTTTACTTATATACCTCTACCTAGACCTTATGTCAGCAGTAGTCAGCCCTTTTACTGTTTTTGTATATTCATCGGGTCCCTTAAAATCCAATATTCAATAGCGGAATAGAGTATTCAGATTATCTAATTAGTTGAACTGTTGTGTAGATTAAAAAATGTTAAGTTTTTTTAAGTATGTTTTTTGTGCAAAACAAATTATTTTTAACTTTAATATGGTAAAGGCGTTTTTCTTCAGTAGTCAGAACCTTAGGATTCGACTTGAGTATTCAGTACTCAGCCTCAACTAGTTACTTTAAATTTTCAATTGATTAAAATCATTTTTATTGTTTTGGTTCTCTGTAATATATCCAATGCTAATTTAAGCACATCAACAAAATTCACTCAGCTCCATAGTCAACTGAAATTTGTGACCATCTATGCAAGAAACAATATCAGCCATTTTATTTTAGTTTAGTTTCTGTAATCCAGTCGTTGAAAATATTAGCCACATATTCGAAAAACTTCTCCAAAAGCATCCAGAGGGTTTTGGATCTGCCAAGAATCCATTTATCTGTCATACATACTTTTCATCAAACTTTCACAAGGACAACTTACGGTGGCAATATTTGTTTCCTTAACATTTCCGAAATAAACTTTAAATAGATTCTTCCACACTTAAGGCACTGAAATGATACCTGTTTTTGGAGAGAAACAGAAGAAATGTTTTATCCCCGTTGAAATTACGAGAAGAACCATCTAATACGTCTGCGGTATTTATTTATTCCAAATATACCTTCAAACCCCGGAACCACTTACTGATTGACTCCTGTAGATTTTTTGTAAAAACCATCTTGTTCCACATTTTTCAGCCAGTTTGTTAGATCTTGTTTCTCTGTTGCATTAAGAATAGTTTCTGTTACCGTTTTTCTAGGCTTCTAGATGACTCTTTCCATGGATTTGGTCTTGCAATATGCCTCTATTAATTATTAATTCGCGACTCTTTTAATAGTTGTATGTGCATTTGCTGTGTACTTATGGAATTCTTTTTAATATTTTGTGTGTAGATTTTGGCGCCCTATGGCGGCCATTTTTTTTTGGTGACATCTCAAATCTTTTTTTTTATTATTCAGGTGCTTATGCCAAATCATCTTGGCAAGTAACAAGATTAAACAGCGTTAACGTTCATAGTAGACTCTTCATAGTTTAATGGCAAAATTTTAGAAAACTGGTTCAGTTTTTTACTGGTTCCGTAAAAGTGTACAGCAGAACCCGAGACAGTCTGTTCATCACCATGCACAAGAACTCGGCCTTTCGCAGACTTCAACTTGGCAAATTTTTTGTCAGGATTCGGGCCTACACCCGTACAACATCCAACTGACCCAGAAGCTCAAAGTTCATTACAAGACAGTTTGTTCGTTGAATGGGTTTTCGAATCGTTTGTAATATGACCCAAATTTTGGTGGAAAAAACATCTTTAGTGACCAGCTTATTTTCTTCCATTTCTATAAATCAGAAATTAGTGCATTGAATATTATATTGAATTTATGTTTATCAAAAGTTTGTTGCAAATACTGAACGCGAACTTAAAATGAATCCTTCAAATTTTTGGAATTATGATTAGATTTTAAATTAGAAAAAAAGTATGGGTTTACTGCCGTCATAAAAAAAATAACATAGCTCAATAAATAATTAAAAACCTAAATTTATTATTCTAGAAGAGCTAGCCTGCAAAATTGATATAATTTTTTAACTTCCATATTGTTAAGCAAGAGTATACTTGATTTTGAGTCAGTATTTCGCTACCAAAAGTATTCCTTTTTATTTCCTTTACAAAAGGTTAAGTTCCATTCCACATTCTCGTGCCAAATTTATCCAATCAGCACACCAACTTGTTTTGGTTCGTATTACTTGAAGCGCTGCTATCTTCGGAATTATTATTGATATTATTGCTCATCTTCATAACTCTCAAGATGTAATCGACTTGCATTTTTAGGGTTCGTATGAACAAAGGTGATAACCCTGATTCTAACATAATAACAAAGTTAGGTGTATTTGATGGTAGACTAAAAATTCGTTTAGTAAAGTATCGGAGAAGTTTCTCAACTGTTTCGTATTGTTTCGTTCCCCAAGTTTGTGCTGTGTAAATCATGACATACTCAGATCCGCTTCAAATATCTTGAACTTGCTGCTATGTGCTATACTTTTGTTAGAAAAACATCTTTTCTAAGTGCACCTTTAGCCTTAAATAGTTTCTCTCTTAGATGAATTTCTATGCTCAGTTAAGTGAACTCCAAGGTATTGAAATTCCTTGCCAACTTCAATGACCTCTTTATTATAGAACCATTTTCCTTTCGCCGAATTGCGACCTCCTCCTCGTTTAAAAATACAAATTTTGGACTTATTAATATTCATCATCAAACTCCAAAGCTGAAAATATTGATTCGGGTGATGCTGCCAAAAGAACAATGAAGTCGGCAAACAGTAATACTTTTATTATTAGTCTATGCCACCTGGTAAGAAGTCTGTAAGTTCTTCAATAAAGAAAGCGAACAGACTCGGACTTAATGTACAACCCTGTCTGACTCCCGATTGTGTTTTAAACCCTCTCCACAACTGTTCTCCATTCCATACCTTAGCAATTGTATCTGCATATATGTACATTCTGAATAACTCTTCCGAACTTCCACGACATTCCGTTACTATACAGCTTGTAGATAAGCGCACGTCTATCGATCATATCAAATGCAGATTTAAAATCAACGAAAAACGTATTTGGCTTCTTGTCTTTATTCAGGAATATTTTCGTGATACTTTCAACCTAACCTGTCCTAAAGGCTGTTTCAAACTCCTTCAAGAGCTTGTTGTCTTTTATCCATTTATTGACACGTTTTTGCGTGAATATTTTATAAGAAGCATTTAGAGAGGATATTCCTCTAATTAGACACCTTGGTCAAGCTCTGTTTCTTATGAATCGGGAAATTAATGGACTCCTTGAATTCTGGTGGTATCATTTCGGTTTCAATGACATTGTTATATATAGTTGTCAGTCGGCTGATTAGCTATGCTCTGCCACACTTATAAAATTCTTCTGTTATGCCATTCGGTCCGCATGCTTTTCCATCTTTTAGTTCCATTACAGCTGAAATCACTTCTTGGTGTCTTATTGCAGCATCAAGAGATTCATTTTTAAACCCGGAATACCATATTAAAAAACAAGTTCTATTGGATTCAACAAACTCTGAAAGTGATCTGCCAGCTGAACAGAACCTATACAAAAATGGATTAAAACTTTTTTCCTTTCAGCTGCTATGCCAGGTTCTAAAACTTCCTTCCTTCTAGCTTTTACAAGACGCTATTCTCTTGGATTCAGCTTCGAAGAATGCTGCCTTCTTTAGCTTACATAATGCTTTAAAGGATCTATTAGCCAACAAATATTGATTCTTGAAGTAGCCAACATTCGAATATCTGTATGCTCTAAGCCAGCTATAGGATAATTATCGTGCCTTTCTACAGTCTACATTAAACCATGGCTCTATGAATTTCTCCCGGGCAGCTACAGTTGGATACGACTCCTTGGATATTTTATACAGCTTGGAAATATCACAATTTCTTTGCTTGATATTTCATCTCCTTTGTCGGTTTCCATTTCATTTACGGTAGGGAATTTATAACCTTGGATTCTTGAGCTTCTTTGGAAATCAAAGTTATGATCATAGGGAAGTGTTCTGAATACGGTACAGTCTCTATTTTCATGTCAATCTTAAGTCTATCACAGAGCTTCCCTGACCACTTACAAAAGTTTATTGACCTTCCATATCTTACAAGCTACACAGGTCAATAAGCTTTAAGCCTCTTGCATTGCAGACTAAATCTTTCGATTTGTCTCGATTCCCAGTAAACCGTTCTAATTTTCAGCTTGGCTTCCAGTTCTTGTATTCATGTCACCCACAACAAGCAGATTAGAAGTATTACTTTGAGACATTATTCCTTCCAATTTTTCAAAATTATTCTTCCATTGATTGCAAATTTAACGGGAAATCCTCCAAACATGACATACGACGAAGAAACAAGTCACAACTCTTAAGTACATATTTTTTAAAAGTGGCTATGAAGACCTAATCATGGGTTTAACAATTACTATAAATACGGATCAATTTTTCCACTAAGCTGTATATTAACTATCGTCCTATAAATAAATTTTCTATTTTTCCAAAACTGTTTGAATCTCTAATCTGTGATACTCTTTCTTTAATAGTTCTTTTATTTTCTATATAAATATGGATTTGTAAAAAACAACTGTTACTATTTACTTATATTGATTGGTTATTTACAGATTTTAGCAGTTTTTGAAAAAAACATAGCTTAAAGATACTTTTAAGTAAAATAGAGCCTATCTGACTATCTACATGACAAATAAATAGCTTGGATATCAATTTTTCTTATACTGATACACATCATACTGTTGACTTTAAAAATAAACTATCTAAATCGTTTATTGTTAAGTCTGGTGTACCTCAAGGTAGCCACCTTGGTTCTTTGTTATTTTTTTTCAGACCTAATTTCCTAAACAACGAAACAACAAAATCATTTATTGAACAAATGAACAGCCTCAGATTATAAACAAATAATTTTAGTAATCCAACTCTTTTTACTAATGATATTGCAACACTCTTAGACTTATTCTTTACCCATAATATCGAAAACTTCTGTATGACATGATTTAATTTTTGCTACCTTTGAATTTTGTCCCCCGAACAATAGCTACTACTATTGAATATCGAGATTTTAAAAATATTGACTTGGCGCAACTGGAACACGATCTATTTCAGATTAACTGGCAACAAATATATTTTATTGCTTCCTTCAATGATCAGGTTTTATGCTTAGAAAATTCTATTCGTAGTTTATTCGATAAACATGTGAGGCTCAAAACAAAGTTGGTCAAGCACAAGCACAATTCGTGGTTTTCTCTTGAAATAAAGGAACTGATGAAGCAAAGAGACTTAGCTTGCAAACAAATGGAAACTGAGAAACGATTAACTGAGAATCATAATACTTTTCGTTACTTTCGAAACAAAGTACGCATTAATATAAGGGAAGCCAAAATACATAATTTTTGGAAAAATCTACCTTCTCAAACACTCTGGAGAAATATACAAGATCTTGAAGTAGAACCTTGAAAGAAAAAATACCCAAAAAACATTATTCTTGATATTCTTAATGCTGATTTTCCGAAAGCCCAGTCTGAATCTCTTAATGAGGTAGAAATAGCTAATGAGCTATTTTTAAAATTAAATCTTAAGCCATGGGGTTTGATGAAATGCATCCCTCGTTTATTAAAATAATACTACCTCACAAACTTCAAACCCTTACGGATATTTTCAATACAATCATTACGAAAGCTCTTTTCCTCATACCTGGAAAATTGCAAAAGTAATTCCTGTGATCAATTAACCTGCTACTCGCTTAACATCTCCCGAATACCGACCAATTTCGATTCTTCCATTTATTTCAAAAGTCTTAAAAAAAAAATTACATAGCCAGATCTCGAATTTTTTTTAAAGAACAATCTCTTATGTGTTAACCAATCCGGTTTAAGAATAAATCACAGTTGTGTGTCTGCTATCATTAAAGTAACTGATGATCTAAGATGTAGGTACTGTTGACCATGATCAAGTATCGTTTTTAGGATTACTTGAATTCTCGAAAGGCTTTGATATAGTTTATCACAATGTTCTTATTTCCAAAATAAGAACACTGGATCTTAATTCCGGAGTTCCCCAGGGATCAATACTAGGGCCATTGCTTTTTTTCATGTGTATTAATGTCCTTCCAACCCAGGTGCATTATTTGTCCATTGATTTGTATGCAGGCGATAAACAGTTTCGCCTAAGTTGTGAATTGAAACGGTGCTTACCTACTTGATGAAGACTTGTATAGAATTTATCGTTGGTCAGAGTAGAATAACTTGAGTTTGAACCCAACAAAAACTAAATGCATGGTAATTCATTAACATAAGCTTGATCTCGGTTATTTTCAACCCATATAAATATTGGCAACCAGGTAATCGAGTACGTTGATAAAGTAAAGAACCTTGGTATATGGTTTAATTCCACACTTGGTTGGGATTTTCACATACAACACATTATAGGAAATATTTACGGATGTCTACGCCACCTTTCCTTAACACAGAAGCATACAACTCCCAGTCAGACTATAAAACTCCCTACCTTTAGACCTCTTTTACACAAGACGGTTTCGTCCGTACGGTTAAAATCCGTAAAATTTTTTTCCGTACGGACTTTTTTTGTGCACATAACTTTTTTTTTCCCGTGAATCGTCTACGTTTAATTAAATATCATATTAAAATGCTTTAGTGACCACAAAAATGTATGGCAGACGAATAAAAATCGTGTTTTGTGAATGCGTTAGCGTAGTCAAGTACGCCACTGAAAAACGGCCAACGGCACGGTCGCCGTATATTTCAGTCGTTGAGACGGTCGTCCAGTGTAAAAACTTTAGTTATTATTAGTTCATTATTAATGGCTCACGGATAAAAACCGTACGGTTCCTGTGCTTAGTATCATAAGTAATCGTGTCTTGAAGTTGCTGATCGAACTATGCCGCACGAATAATATCATATGATGTGAAAACGTGAATTTCGTCACGTACGCCACTAAGCTTATTGCGACGTCCGGCTACCGTATACTGTATAGTATTTTCTTCGCGTCTCTAACAAAATGTCGCCGTCCGGTTAATTGCCGTACGGTCAAAACCGAGTAGGTAGTGTGAAACAAGTGTAACTATAGTATATAATAAATGTAACTTTTTCTTCTATAGATTTAGGTCACATGTAAAAGATGAAATGAAATAAACTAGGCATCATCTTGGACTAAAAATTAACTTTTACTGACCATTTTAGCTACATTTAAAAAAAGCAGGTTTTATAAAGAAATTTGCTGGGGAATTCCTAGATATTTACGCCTTCATAGACTTAAAGATGTCCAAAGAAGGTTCTTAAGGATAACTTGTCTTTTTATTTTGATTGACTACAACTTAAAGGTCGCTTACTAATCACCGAACTTTGCCTTATTGTATAGGAATTATGAGTGATCCCATTTATATATTGTTTGTTATTAACGGTTAGTTCTTTCAACGAATAAATTTCATCTAGGTTTACAAGTCACCATACAAAACACGAACTCTCATAATTTAATTCATTATTTGTACATCTTTCCTTCTTTATTTCTTGGATCACCCCTTTCGTAATCCATACAGACTCTTCAAAACAAAATTTTTAAGATAAAAAAACCTCTAAGCCAATGCTCTCGATTTAATTCAACAAACACTTCCGCTTGTTTGATCTTTCCCGTCATTTAAAAGATATCCTTTTTCATTTGCGACGATGACGAAGACGCCAACATCAAAAAACTCATATAAAATCAAAAAACTTGACGGCTAATCAAGGGTAATCCTGCACTATATACTCAAACCATCAAACCAAACTCAAACTCAAACGCATTAAGCATTCCACAGAAAAACGCTTGTCGTATATTCATTATCCTTAAATGAAAAACCCCTTGGAGATTTTTAATAAATAGGTATTAAAAAGAAAACAAGCTACTGGCGTGCGTTTGTGTTATTTTATTTCTGCATGATTTTGTTGTACGCGGCATATAGCATAATGTAAGTTCGCGTGTAAACATCACGAGCGGTCTATAGCCAAGCCATATGAAGCTGTCATACATCAAAACTGTCTATAGAAGATATAAAACATATTTAAAGTATAAGCATAAAAGTAGTCATGTACATATGTATAATGTATATAGCAAAGCGGATAGTAGATATGTGTGTATATTGAATTTTGTGTCCTTTTTATTATGGCTAATCGTTCGAAATAGCGGTGGTATCAGGTTACTCAAAGAAGAAAACTATAAGCGGCTCCGGCTGCAACAAAAAGAGCGATATAAGGGTATCGATGTCAAATTGTTACTGGAACGGCCGACCGACCGGCCGGCCGGTGGACTCACTGTTTTGTCCTGGACATTCTGCGTTTTGTTGTTATAGGTACCAAGTATGTATCACGACGATACCGTATCAAAGATCAAACCGAAAGTGCTGATTAAGTTTTATTTAAGCAAACTTATCGCTTATAACTCCTCCCATAACAATGCGAAAATGTTAGAAGATATTTCTTCAAAACAACATATACTCGTGAGGCGTGAAAATATGACCAAGATAAGGTTAATTAAAATGGAACAACTGCAACAGATCCTAAAATAGTGGCAGTCTTCTGATTTCTGAAACAAAGACAAGTTACAATAACTAAAATTTTCTGATGAAGAAATGGTATCACGAACTTTATGAAAGAAAACTTATTGGTTCGATATTTGTTTGCCAACCTTTTTGAATAGAAGAGTATTTTAAAGAGTTCCTACATAAATAAGGTGATTTGTACAATAAGAGCTTGTCTTTACTTAATTCTTTGTTTGGTAAAGAGTTTTAGTTTGAAATTCAAAATGATTAATTCAACTGACGAAAAGAAATTCGTTTAAAATTGTTTCAACTTTTATTTGTTATGTTTTTTAAATACAAAATCCATATTTACAATAAGAAATCTTTTGAGAGTGAATACTATTTTAAGTTTTTTTTTAAAAAGCAATATATAATAATTGAAAAGAGTATCGAAGGAAATAAGTCTGGAGGAAAAAAAAGTGGAATTGAATATTTTTAAAAAAATAAAAAAATAAATGTAAAGAGATATTTGCAAATTTTGAAATATTCTGCAAACAAGGAAATTTAGTTTAGTTAAGTTTTATTGACTTCAAAAGATACAAGAACAAAACATCATATTCTTGATTGTAAGATTACACAAGTCTTTAAATGGTTTGGCCGAAGGCCGTCTACCATCAGACTGACATTTTTTTTTTATTTATATATACGAAAAAAAGCTAATTAGATACAATACAATAAAATAATCTTTATAATTTTCAAACTTTAAAACCTTGAAAATTTTTCTCAGCTATTCTGGTTTTATAGCGAAAAGCGTTCAATGAGTATTCATACAGAAGGTCGCAACCTAGTTCTCCATTCAAGATGTTGATCGTTCTACTAAACCGAGTATATCTATCCCAAAATAGCGCTTTCGGAACACCTTGAGTATTGGACAAACTCCCAGATAATGGAATATGGCGTTTTTTGCGATTGCATAAATCGCACAATATTGGCAATTCTAGACGGTGAGGAATGTAGTTCAAATTGATGAGTTCACCTCTTACTTTAAATAACAAGCTGATTTTGTGTGTACTGTTTTTGGCCAAGAAGTAGGTGTTGTGGTTTAAGAAATGTTTTACTTTACTGTAGTAAGATTTGTAAATAGATGCTTCAGCTTCACTCATAAACTTATCGTATATCATGTTGCCGACTTTTTTCAGCAAGTCATCAAAATTCAACTTTCCTCGATACTTTCGTCTGCTGATATTGAAAAAGTAGTTGAGCATGCAATTGCCAGTTACTTTCACTCTTTATGACACGAAGCTTCAGAATTGATAGCTTGCGTGAGTACTATTCGCGGAATTCTTTTGTCACCCATCGCCAAAACTCTTGACACGTAGTTGAAATGTAATTTAAGTGTGTCTAAAAAGAGGGGTCCTATTCCTGTTTCAAGATGTAACATATAAAATTTAAAAGTACTTTAAAAAAAAAACAGCGGAACTTTTCCACAGCTTCAAACCATCGATACCCCCATACTTGCGTTCCGTAAAACAGTATTGCAACTGCCGTAGCTCGAAATACTTTGTGATTAGCTATGTGCGAAACGCTATTTCTTAGATTGCAACTTCTACACAGAACACATAGCACACTTTGCTTCCAATAATTTGGATTGCAAATCTTTTTCTAGATTCAAGTTAGATGCAATCAAAGCTCCCAGATACTTGTATTCCTTTACTATTTCTATCGGTTCCTCGTCAAACGTTCACTTCTCTATTCTGAAATATCTCCCACCACGGTTTCTGAATAACATCATTTTTGATTTAGAAAGATTTAGTTCCAGATTCAATGTTTTGCAATAAAGTTAAAGCCTATTTATCAGTAGCTGCATCCCGTCTATAGTTTCAGGTAGGAAAACTAATTCATCCGCGAAAATCAGTCCTGCAATACTCTTTCCTCTTATATTAATACCACCTTTCATCAGTATCAGTAATGTCATTTATGTATAAGATAAATAGAAGAGTACTTAGAACCCATCCTTGCTTAACGCTTATTGACGTACCAAACTCATATGAAAAAGGATTGCAATCCCAAACTCGTGCGACATTTTCTTCGTACATGACTCTAAAGACAGATATAAGTTTAGTTGAGATTCCATATTTATAAAGCTTGTAAAAGAGTGCTTCCCGGGGAATCAAATCGAAGGCTGCTCGAAAATCAGCTATATTTATTAATGAAAAAAATTGGTCAATTGTCGAGTAGTTTTTCCTAAAGCCAGCATGGAATTCGTTTAATATTTGCTCAGATTCGAGACAGTCGTTGAGTCTATTATATAAACCGAGCCAGGGATCTTTATTGCTGTATTAAAAAATGAAATGCCTCTATAATTTGATGGATCTTCAAAATTACCTTTTTTATGTAAAGGAAAAATAATTGCCTTTCGAAAACTCTCGGGGACGTCAGCGGTGTCGAAAATTTAGAAGCAGTAAGAAATTGGTTGAAATATTTTTAAAATATTCATACCATTTCTATCTCCCCTTGGTGCTTTATTTTTTTTGTTTTTTTAATAACTATTTTTACCTCATTTTGGGATGTAGGCGCATCAAGAAAAGAAAGGAAATTTAACAAATTTAGTCTCTGAGAATCTAAACAAATGTGGGCAAAACATTTTTGAACCAATCCTTGTGACGTTTTCAATTGTGCAGCTTGTAGAAGGTTCAAAAATTACAAGTATCTAATTCTCCGTTTGTAACAGTAATTAAGCTTCATCAAAAAATTCTTTTGTTTTGTCTATTTTAGTTTTTCCTAAACTCGATCAGATGTATGTATGTACATAATAAGGTTTGAAAATCATCTTCGTTCGTAACCAACTGTGAGCATTTTCTTACATGATGCAACCTAAATATTTAATAGTTTTTATTTCGCACTTCCTAAGCATCTTTCGATAGTTGATCAATTGGCAAAATCGCTAAATTTTCTATGACGAAGCTAACAGAGAAAACTTAAATGGAAAATACTACAAAACATAAAAAAGGAACCTTTTATGATAACTACTTTTAATAAGGAGAAGACCACTTTTCTAAAAATGTATAAAAACAAATAACATTTGTTGAGAAACTTTTGGACTAGAAGCTAGTTCTTTCTGAAATTTTTAAATTGAAATTGTATAGATTAGATTAGATAAGATTAATTCTTTATTATACAAAATGGTTTACAAATTTCATTTCCTAGAAATACATTTGTATGTTTATTGTTATTAATTTTACACTAGATTTTGATAGCGTTAACTCAATTTTAATATAATTTGAAATGATTTGAAACACAAAAGATATACCAAAAATATAAAAGTATTAACAATTTTAAATTATTTTAAAAGCAAACATTTCACATTTTTTTCAATTTTAAAGTGATTTGGATTACAAAGAAAAATTCTATTTTTAAATGATTTGAAACACAAAAATAGGATGCATTATACTGTAGTAACTGGACTTTTTAAGGATTTAAATATCGAAACTGTTGCGGAAGGTTAAGTTCATTCCTGAAAAAGTCTGGTGATCAAGATTCTTATAAGTGCTCCTAGACAATGTTGAATTCGCTCTAAAATATAATTCTGTTCGTCTATTTTCGCAGTAATCTCCGCAAACATACCCTGTTATTAATCAACATAGTAACAAAAAACACGGTATTTTGACGCGAGATAGAAATCTTGGTTTGCAAAGAACCTAGTCCACATCATACTCAAGACTAATTTTGCTTCATTACTTTTTTGTTTGGCATGTTTTGAAATATTGACATTGTTTGTAATGGAAACACCCAGCTACTTAAATTCTTGCAAACGTCGATGTTTACATTATTGAAAGACCATTTTTCAGCGAGTTGTCTGCTCCTTTGACGTGCTTAAAAAATCACCACCTTTGTAATTGCAGAGTGTAAGTGTTTTAGGCGAGTAGTACTAAGTCATCAGCATATAACAGTAGTTTAATTTGTATATCAGCAAATGATATCCCTCCTGGGAGTATATCACAAATGTCGTCAACAAACAAAGCAAAAAGTAATGGGCTTAAAATACAGCCCTGTGGAACACCTGGACTTGTTTCAAACCATTCCGAGAAGTCCGTTCCATCCCATACAGATGCACTAGATGAAGCAAGAAATTTAGAGTACATGGTCAACAATTTTCGGGAGATTCCTATCGTTGAAAGCTTGTACAGCAAAGTCTGTCTGAAATCTACGAAGCAAGCATATAGTTTTTTTCTTTTTATCAATGGGTTTTCTAGCAATTCTTGTAAAAGCAAATATTTGATCCATGGTTAAGAAACCCGATCGAAAACCAGCTTGGAACATACTTATAAAGTTTTTTTCTTCGATCCATTTGGTAAGCCTTTCGTATAGAATTGAAGTAAGAATCTTACTCAAAGTGCTTAAACTGGAAATTCCTCTGTAGTTTTCGGGTAGGGTGGCATTACCGTTCTAGTGAATTGCAAAAATTATTGCTTTGTTTAAGTTCTGTGGCACATAAGAATCGCTGAATAATCTGTTGAGGTATGATAGAAGGTAATTCTTGAATTGAACTGTGCTATTTTTGTAGAATTCTACTGGAATTCCATCTATGCCAGGAGCTTTATTGTTTTTCATCTTACGAAATGAAGAATCGAGTTCAGACAAAAGATATTGGAAATAATATTATAATAATAATTTCAACTTGTATTGGTAAATGAGCAGAAAAATTTGCTACACTCACTTCGATGTCTGCACATAATTTTTGCCAGTTTGACAAGACTGCACAAACGTCAATAACTGAGTACTGACTGTCCTTGGCTAGTAATGAATGTGAATTCTCCCACGGTATCACTTTTGGTAGCTCCATTAAGCACGAATAGTCCAAGATTTTCAAAAAACTTAATAAGGAGCCTCCCATTGAGTTTCAAATTATTATCTTTTGAGTTTCTCATTTCGAATAATGTATTTTCAGTGTAGATATATTCTGATAATTTCCAATCCGATCATTAAGGTCTCCAATTGTATAATAAATTGTTTTAGTATCAAAAACAATGACAAAAATTACTGTTTCGAAACTTACCTATTTTGTAGTCTACTTTTCTACATTTTTCAATTTATGAAATTTATCATAATAATTTTTTGAGACACTCGAACTCGTTTGGTTACACTATGTGGCGACCCGACGTGCACTTAAAATCGAAGGTGTGATTTTCCTTGCCTTAATCCCTGGTAGAAATAATTTATGAAAAAGTGATTTCTGCGTTGCAATCTGTATATTTCAACACACAGGAAATATTCAAGAAAATAAATGGTGTTGCCTGAAACTAAAAAACAGCCGGAAACTAAAAAACATTCAACAGTATTTAAGATGAACCAAATTCATTAAAAGTTGTCCCTATTCGAAGCATTGTCAAGAAATCTTTTGTCTGTTTCTTTGTCAACGGTCAACTTGGAGAGTCCTTGGCATGTCGAACTATTCTTCATCACAAAAACGCAAGTTTTTTGAAGACGTAAAACGTTGAATTGAAAGGTCATCAATCGTACAGCCAATGACTTCTTCTTGTTTCAAAACATAACAATTAAATATTAGTGAAAAGCGATTTTCTAAACAGGAATTTGATTAAATCATGCTCAATTGGTCTATCACATGAAATGGTTAAAATGTTTCCAGAATTGTTGTTGAGGCAAATGTTCCTGACTCCTGAAGAATATGTTTAAAATCATTAAAACCTTAAATATTATTTTGTTATCATTGTTACTTCGAAAATAAAGAGTTTCTTAATAGAGACGGGTTGATTTTGACAGCTCGTCGTCGCCATATTGTTTCTCTTAGTTTCTGTCAAAATATTTTCTTTTAATCAATCACTTGAGACAAATCATAATGGAAAGTTACGGCGTTGTCGAGCAATAGGCAAATAATAAAACTTTATCATTAAAGTCCTTTTTGTAAGGTACATGGTCATTCTTCCAAGTCGGCTATTTATCGTTTGGGGGAGAAATTCGAGTCCAGTGAACAGTCAGCTAACACCCGTACGTCAACAAAACGCAAGACCTGAGCTAGTAAAACGAATCTTGTGGCGTTAAAAAGAGGAAAAAAGTACAAGTTTCGTATAGACTTTCTTTAATTTAACCGTTTCACCTTCAAACGTCATTCTTGTCAAAACATGCTTATGCATATTTTTTTTGTCTCCCCGAAACAGTAAGAAACCTATAAGAGTCTCAGCCAGTCCTTTTCACCCGATCTATGACATTTGGTGGACTAACGAAAATGAAGGTTTGACTTATCGAACCTCTACATCGTGGTTTGGTGTCGCTAAAAATGTTTGGACGTTGAAATACCGATCAATCCTTAGAAAATAAAAACAATTTTAATCGGTTGTTTAAAAAAAGCCTGTTAATGAGAACAAAAGTTTGTATGATATCTGTACATCTTTGCCTTGAGGAATTTCGGCTATTTTCCTTGTATGTAGCTTCCATCCATACATCAACGAAACTCGTTAAATTATTACAAAGGTATATCGAAAATGTTGATCCTTTTGAATCGATGAAGATGGTTCCTTGCATAACATTTGAATGAATCTGCTTTAGCATATCAGTAGGTATCTTGTACCTACAAAGATGTATAGAAAAAGCATGTATTTGAGTATTTACCTACATATATAGTGAACGGATCCTTCATACTTCCTTTTGGTCTTTCTGTCTCTTTCTTCTCGGTAGATGTGTCTGTCCTGTATGTACCTACGTACATTTAGGTTGCTAATGCCATTAATGGATAAATAATAGATAAGGGACATTTCCAGCATCTCTAATGATTCCATATAAATCGAGGGTAAAAGAAGCTTGATGGAAGTCCTCGTCCTCATCCTCATCCTCATCACACTACTGACATGTGAGAATACCTAAAATCTACATCTCAACCCTAAATATTATTATCATCAGAGAGTGTATGCCCAGGGCTCCTAAGCCCAGAAAATCCCATTCCCATATTGTTGTTGTTGCTTCTGCTCCTACTCCATGCTCCTGCTGCTGATGATGATGATGTTGCTGCTGATGCTGATGCTGAAGCTCCTATAATAGAAGGCCAAAGCCGTAGCCCAAAGGATGACATTGTTAGAACGACGAAGAGGAATACATAAAACCATTTATATTGGAATTCCTGTTATCTGTGTTTTGGTCAAAACGACACTAGGTATAGGAACAAGGATTCATCCAAACTCGGGATATTGTGTGTAGTGTGTACCCGACTCGTAGAGTTTGCAGATAGATACACACACACATACAGCTAACCTAAAACATGCTATGACTCCTCATCCTCATCCTCGGTCCTTTGGTCCTTGGTCCTCAGTGCTGGGTCCTCGTCGATTGTGGCAAGAGGACAGATGAGTAGAGGGTTATGATGATGAGAATCCAAGGGTGTCCTTGTCATCCCGTTCTTGACGTTATTTCGAGTTTCTGCTTCGGCGTTTGAAAGCAGAAGCACAAGCAGCAATGTTTCCATCATCACAGCAAAATAAGGGTTCTGTGTGTCCTTTGTAGGTATGTACGAAACGAACCGTTTGTACATACAAAAGTATATACATATGCTATGCAGGTAGCTGTACAGCATACACAGTACACTGATGCCTAAGCACATACCTAATATTCCTCCTGTGGGTATGATAATATCCTCATAGGACTTGTGTGCGATATGTGTGCACATTTGGCCGGAATATGTCGTCGTCTCCTTTAATGGCGGTGCGATATGTCAACTGAATAATGCCCCGACACAAAGCTATGTATCTTCAGAGTGTAAATATGGGTGGGGCTTAATATTTACCCTTGCACTTATGTTGTTACCCTCGCCAGCCAGGCTTTACACATCCATCAGGACTTTGGTTTCATTATTATAGTGGGTGAAATGGATAGAGACAAACCATCCAACATGAGAAGGGTGAAATGGTGTTACGCGCAATAAGAGACAAAGTTGTTTAGACGACTATAACGAGGACTATACTCTCACTACATACCTACCTAGTACCTATTCTCGTCAACCAGCACAGAACAGTACATCACTAGTGGGAAAAGTGACTTTTCCATGGGTGTCTCGTTTGGAGTGTTTTCAGCTGGTACTTCATTTGGCTGAATTTTTGAGGTTAGATGTTGGAAGGTCCCTATTCCTATCTACATGGGAACCTATCTAAGCATATGGTTGTTTTTTGTCCTTATTGTTTGTTGGTTTTGCCATGTTTTGTGTTATATTTTTTTCTGTTTAATATTTCTTTTATACCCATAAAGCCTATGCCTTCACCTAGCCACCCACCTACACCCATATATTTATTCCTTTTTCATTTGTGTGTGACTGTTGGCAACTTCTCGGCTCTGGACTCAACCTCAACCCTTGGGGTGATTTTACTTATCTATGTAGTCGTGCTCGTTGTCGTCTCGGTCGGTCGTCGCGTTATAGCTGCAACGCCGCGCCCGTCGTCATTTAGATCATCCATCTGGATTATCATGTTTGTTGACAAGCTATAGAACCGTGTTTCAAAAGCTTCAACATAAGAAGTCTTTAGACAATAACAATAGATATGTATATCTATGTCTAGCGTTATATCTATACTTTTCTAAACTTGAAGCTCTTTTCATGCAGAAATTTTTAGTATATACTTGTTCATGGGCGCTTATGCGGATATACCTAGACAAATATCAACAAGGCCGTTGTCATAAAGGTTTTTCTGCGATGGAAATATGAAAGGCGAACTTTGTTTTTTTAAATTCAATAAAAAGCAGATTGGGGTTTTCAGATTTCGTACAGAATTCTGCTAAATATAAACATCTACAATCCAGAACACACCGCTTTCTATTTAAAACACATGCCCTGACTCTTCAACGAACCAAAAGTGTTTCTTTAAGACCCGGGTGTAGATCGAGGAAATTTTCAAAGCTTCTTTTATTTTGTATTAGCTTTATCATCTTATAAGTAAAATTTAAAATTTGTATGTTCCTGCGAAGCCTAAGCTTTTCTCGCCATTTTTAGGTTTGGCCATGCGGTACACCAATCTTGAAGTTAATTGAATCAAGAAGTATTGCTTTAAGAATTGTTGGTAATTTCTTTTCAGCAGAGAGCTGAATTTGTAAACAAAAATTAAAAATCAAAGAGATTTGATTGCATGGAAAGGCTTTACAATTTAATTTTATCCAAAATAATTTATCACTACATATATTTTGAGAATTTGAAAGACTATAAATTTACTATAGACTTATTATTAACTACCCATTAGAAAGAAAAAGTAATCGGTACGATTTGTCAAATTCAATTTGTTGACCGTTATCGACGTTTCAAAGGTCCCCCGCTTGGAGCGTTTAAGTCCATCTTCTCTACATGACCAAGCCGTCGTTATATCTTCTCCTCCATTCGGGACCAAAAATCTCCCGAAGAATTTTTCTCTCACAGCATCCTAAGACGGTCTCATCTTTCTTTAAAAGGGTCCAGGACTCAGCGCCATAAATGAGAACCGGGATGATGAGTGTCTTACAGATGGTTATTTTAGATGCTCGAGAGAGGACTTTACTTCTCAATTGCCTTCTAAGTCCAAAGAAGCAGCGATTTGCAAGTGTTATTCTTCTTTTGATTTCAGCACTGGTGTCGTTTTTTTGAATTTATAGCGGTGCCTAGGTAGCCAAAGCCCTCTACTACCCCAAAGTTATAGGTGTCCATGTTGACATTCTATCCAAGACGTCGTTGTTCAATGTCCTTCTTTAATGACAGCATATATACTTGGTCTTGCCCTCATTGACCACTAAACCCATCTTCTTCGCTTCCGTCGCAATTCTCAAAAACGCTCCACTGACATCACGCTTTGATTTTCCAATTATGTCAATATCATCTGCGTGTCCGAGTAATTGTATTGACCTTTGGAAGATTGTGCCTCTAATGTTGAAGGTTGAGTTTTGCACAATTCTTTCCAGAACGATATTGAAAAAGTCGCATGACAGTGCATTGCCTTGTCTTAAACTCTTTTTCACATCAAATGCATCGGTGAAATTTTTTTCTTACCATTCTCCATCATCATTCTGCACAAACGGATAAGTTTGACAGGGATGCCAATACTAGACATTGCTCTCTAGAGCTCTTCCCTATGGATGCCGTCATAAGCGGCTTCAAAATCGATAAAGAAATGGTGGGTATCGATTTGAAGCTCCTGATGGGTAGTGTTAATATTTGGTCGATGGCAGACTTTCCTGGTCTGAAACCACACTGATAAGGACTTATCAGGTTGTTGACGAACGGCTTCAGAGAATCACATAAAACGGCAGAGAGGATCTTATACGCAAAGTTAAGGAGATTGATGCCTCTGTAGTTGGAGCAGTTTAGAGGGTCTCCTTTTTTATGTATTGGGCAAACTATGCTGAGATTCAACTCATCGGGCATGCTTTCTTCCGACCTTAGTTTGCAGATGAGTAGGTCCATGCTTCCCACGAAATCATCGCTTGCTGCTTTAAATAGTTCGGCAGCAATACCGTCAGCTCCAGCAGCTTTGTTTGACTTCAGTTTGGATATAGCTTACTTCACTTCGGGTAGGCGGAATTGTTGATCTGCGTCGCCTAGGTTGAGTGGTTCCATCTCCCTTACTGCTTACAGCGGAATTCGGTTCGTCATCGCCGTTATATACCTAATTTGGAGAAGTGATCTTTCCATATTCTCAGAATAGTCTGCAGTTCTTCTACGATGTTCCCCTGATCTTCCTTACAGATTCTAAGAATGAACTTCGTTGATTAATTTTGGCTTATTAAGAACACCAACAATTTAAACAATATAATTAAGAAAAAGGTTTTCATTCAGCTTGCATCATATTTGATTATTTCGTAGTTGAAAGATATAAAATGATTAAGTCGCAGTTTTGAAACGATAGTAAAACAGTAGTTGTGAAATTTTAGATGTAGTTTATTGAGGTTTTCAAGCTTGCTAACTATATTAATTTACTTATGGCTTAGCTAATATCGTTCAAATTCTCTAAAAAAATAAAACCAACATTATACTTTCCAATTTATTCGAATTGTAATAAGCTGTACTTTTTTAAATATGTGAATAGTAAACAAAAAAAAGTTGCTTTTTTGCATAAATAGTTGAAATAACATTTTAAAAATACATGCCTTTAAATTTTTAAAATCAAATTTGCACCATTTAATAATTAAAAATTATAATTTTTATAATTTCAAACACGTTTGAGAACAAAACTACTGTTTTTAGATTGTCGAGACTAATGAATCAAAATTTTCGTAGCCGATTCTTATGAAATATGGTATAACTTTTAGATGAACTTTAAAAATTATAACAAAAAATCAAAAATTACCATTTTTGACCTAAAAACCATTAGAAAAATAGATGGAAAATTCAAATTTCTTTCCTGAGGCGGGTCAATTTATGTACTATTTTTTACTATGTTTGTTTTTATCAGTTCAACTAAAAGATATATTTTATATTAACACGCTTAACCTCAAATTTCTGTTTTCAAGTTTCATAATGAATAAGTCTACTTTATCTAATAACTATACATTGATTTTTTTCACTTTTAAGTAAGGCTCTGAAAAAGTGGTCAAAATTCAGTCGGTTATATGTATCGATCCCTTTACTTAAACTTATTTTCAAAACCGAAAGATTTAGGATATCATAATCGAAAATAACAATAAAACTAATTCATGAAATCTCTGATTAATTGTAAATTTACTAAAAGTTGACAAAACTTATAACATTGGCCAGTTAATTTATGTAATTTGTTTTCCTGTTTTCAACTTTGAAAGCTGAAATAGGAATAGGAACCCAAAAAAAGGGGTATGTTCGTAGATTATGGTCTAAATGTGTGTAGATCTTAAGGTGCAACAAATGGCGCTGTATTTATTGATAATAACTTTTTCAAAATAACAAACAAATATTGCAGATAATGTCTATTTCCGTATAATGAAAGAACTTAGTCGAGTAAGCTTACAAAAACAAAAATATATTTGTATTTTATTTTACAATTGATTATAAAAAAAATTACAATACAACATTTGATACGAAGTAGCACCACAATTTTTTAAGGGCTAGTGTGAAAACATTCATGAAATCATTGGTTACTTAAATTATAAAGCTAAGAAAAGAGATTGAATGATGTTGCTTCAAAAACACGTTAGCTTAGGTAGAGGTTACACTTACACGATACAAAACGCAGCGTTCTTCTTATAAAAATGCTTTCGACAGCGTTTTTAATCCTATCGTGTTTTTCTTTCAGATTATAGTTTCGTTGTGGATAAAACATGAAATATCTTAATATTAAAACTTCTTACCATACTCTACGAACATGCCTTCGAGATGAAACTTATTAAATGTACCAACATTAGTATTCGAGACTTGAATAAACTTCAAAATTCTATCTGCAATTGGATCCTACAGCTGCTTTTATTTGCAGTGAAGAGTTTAGCCGTGTTTTTTTGGAAAACCTATAAATTTATTTTAAGGTTTACACGAATAACAAAAACAATATCCGCAGTAAGACTACTATCCATAAAAGTTAAAGTAGAATCTTACTGCGGATGTGTTTTTGACATTTATACGAGTCTCGAATGGTTCTTATGTGATTTCGTTCTCAATTGTTGGTACGATTGATATTGCATTTGTATCTCGATGGCTGTGTTCGTTGAGTAATTGTGCATATGAAATCATGTGTTTTCCATTGGGAAAAAAAGCAGTCTGTTACTGTTGATATTATTTAGTTTTGTTAATGAAAATGGACTAACTGGTCTTATTTTGTAAGAAAAAACAATAGAAAAGATAATTAAGTTTTGCTATCTCAGTTTCGATTAGATAAATCTTGTTGGTGTTTTCCCCGCAGAAGAAGCTTGAAAAATGTTTAAGTTTGACAGCACTTTCTACAATGCAAATGGTGTTTCGATGTTTCGTATGAAGTGCAAGTGAGATAGTTTGATTCGTGTTAAACAATGAAGAACTGAATAATTCAGCACCATATATAAAATATACTACCATTATAACCAACTCCTCCACACAGGTTTTGTTCACAAATTTTGACTCGACTCCGATCCCCGACCGAAATCGAGTCGAATCAAGCTCATTTCAGCTCGATTCAGGTATATAAAGAATTGAGAATTGAAGCTCGCTTCAACACCACATGTAAATGTAGTAGTCTATGAACAAACCCCCTTCTTGAAGTTTTTATTTTATGTCAAAACTGCAATTCTTAAATGACCTTTTTTTATAGAATCCCAATTTGCAGATGTTTTCTTACCATTTCTTCTTAAAAATTGTCATGTTATTAGTTTTTTTTGCTGAAGTAAATTTTAATTTTCACAAAACTTTCTTCTATTAGTGTTTTTGTTTTATTATTATTCTGACAGGTCTTCTTTCAGTTGTATCACTTTTTAAATACAGAAATGTGGCTACTGCCGATCGGTTTTCTTGAGAATTTTCTTTTATACTATTTATAGAATGCCAAAAAACACGAGTTTGTATTTGTAATACGTGTAATATCATACTTTACTACTGATATTTTTGCCAAAAAAACGCACCTAATGGTTACTATAGATTTTTTCTTTCCTTAAGCCTACAAAAATGGATTCAAAGAACGCTCATGTCTTCCAATTTATCCTATTTAAGCAGAAAAGTTTAGTTTTTTCTTAGAATCAGCTCCAAGGTTCTTATTATACAAATTAAGACCGACACAAAACACCAAGCAAGACGTTTTCGTCTTTTACGCTTGAGGAGAGTTTGGTTTGTATATCCTTCGCCTCAAGATGCTTTATGTCTGTACGAGTTTGTATGTCGTCATGGAGTAGCGATATATGTTTGTATAAAACAGTGTTTGTATACCTATACATTTGTGTAGTTATATTATTTTTACAACCCCTAAAGGGGACAAAAGAATATCCAGAAAATCCACCACCAAACAACATTACACCGCGATGTGAACTTGACAAGGGATTTTTGTATTCTTTTTCTTTTTAGTATTTACTTAGTTATACATGCCAACAACATACAACTTATATAAAAAGTGGGCGTTATGTTTGGCAGATACCTACTTACGAAAGGTCTTTCGTCCTTTCGTTTTATATTACTTCCATCATGTTATAAATTTTATGTCAGGGAAAATTCATGGAAGAGGTGGCCCTTAATCTGAATAGAGCATAAACGTTAATGCGAACGAAAAAAAAGTAAAACAAACAAAAATGTCTCCTCATTTCCAGTTCCATTAGTGAACGTAACTTTATTATCATCTTTTTTTTTTGTTTTTTGGCTTTTGTTTCAAAAAATTTACAGATACGCTCATTAAATGTTAGGGAGCCTCTAATGGTCCATTTATGACTTGTTATTGGATTCCTTCTCGGTTTTAAAATGTGAACCTCATTATTATCATCATCAGCATCGGCATTAGCGATGTAACGATACGCATATTTTTTGAAACGTGTATAATTATGAAAAGAATGTTTTTTTTTTTTCTTTCTTTTTTTTTAACAACGACGAATATTAACGTTGATGGTTGTATTTATGTTTAAAAATCAACAACAATAACAACAGCAGAAATAAATCTAAATATAAATCTCCCTCGAAAAGTAGATATACCATCAGGAGTCGTATAACCTCGTATAAAGACGACGACGACGAACGACCCGACGAACGGTGCGGTTTAAGAACAATGCATTGATTTCTTAACGCATCCCATATATATCATCAGGATGTTATTATATTTTCAAATTATTACGCTTAGTCAAGCATGAAGTACATACATCATAATATGTATAATGTGGGGATTAGGAATTGAATGTATTTTCGCATAGTTTTCCAAAAAAAACCGTTTCTTCAAATGATCCAGGGGGTTTCTACACGATGATGGTAGGTATTAGAGCAATTTAAAGAAGTTGAGCAATAAAGACTTAAAGGTTTTATCAAAAATTACCTTCTATACGTTAGTATTACATGCATATTAATAAACTATCACTTGATAAGCTTATTTGTATATATTTATTTATTCATTTTATAAACATAAAGCTTGTATTGAGTGCACCTCAATTATCCAGCTGCAGTGGCCGTATGCGTAGTGCATCGCCTCCGTAAGCTACTTGCTTGGGTTAGAATCTTAATGACGACGACGCACTAAGGAGCATTTTGGCTCGAAAACCGAAAAAAAAATGCAGGGAATAACATGAAAACCAAATACCATTAACACAGAAATATAGTTTTTGGCTTATTGGCTGATTTATTTAAACTGTAAAGTCTTAATGTTTCTTCTAATTCTTCATAATCTGGTTCAAAAAGGTTTCACGTTTCGCTTAAGTAGGGTTGGCGTTTGCTGCATTTTCGTTTTCGTTTACGTTTACAACTTATTAAAGGATCCGATGTAAGAATAAGTCTATTCAAAACATCTTGATTGCACTGAATCCTTGAAAATTTTCTTGAAAATCTTGACGGTATGAACGGAAGTGCTTATTACGGGCCTCGGCAGCCTTCTCGGATAACTGGCCAATAGGGAGGATCGCATATTTCATTATAGCCGAGCTGTGCACAAGTAATTTATGAAGAGTTGGCGTGATTGGATGCCAACCGTAATGCTTTACATACATTCTTGCAGTTTCCTTGCAAAATTCTTCAAACTTCATGGCAATAATTCTACGGATGGATGACATAGCTTTTAGAATACCGTTTAGCTTCATTATAAATTCTTTATTTATACATGTGATTTCAGCGGCTGGATCCGGTTCAGCGAAGAACCTTCGAGGCGTGTTGGGGCAAGAGTTTGAATTCCCAAAGCCAGTTTTTGGCATATCTATTATTAATCCTGTCCTTTCCCTGTATTCCTTTTGGATTCTTTCTTTTCGTTCTTTAACTACTTTCTTTTCTTCTGTAGTTCGGGCTTGCTATTTTCTTCCTTAGTGATATCAGCAGCTTTATATAGAAATCGAATGTGGATTGAGCGGCAAAATCGAGTGGATGAAGGTGTCGGGTTTTGCCATAAAATCTTTTTTTTTTGTCTTTTGTGACTGCAGTCTCAATGGGACTATAGAACTTTGGAATATATTCGAGTCGTCTCCGTCGTGATTATCATCTGAAATCTTTAGTTGATAAGCTGTTTGATGAGAGCCATCACAACCCCATTTTTAAACTAGTTCCAGGTTTTCCAATTCTTCTTCAGCACCGTTTTGGAGAACATCTTCAATATAAAGACCAAGTCTAGAACTAGTGTGATCCAGTAAGTCTTATAGAGCACAACTTCTGCACACGTTTCCGTAACTCTTACTGACTCTAGTTTTAAATAGCATAGTTTCCCTGCTTCTCTAATGAGAGTATAGCAAGGAAAAATACTCTTGTTTGAGTCGTGCAAAAACTCCCACTGTCTCCTTGTAAAGTCGCCTTCAACAAAGATATTTAAAGCTTCTTCGGGTGTGTGTTTTTTTATTTTTGGTTTCTGAGCGGTATCTATCATTTTTATGAGTTTTGTGGCCCTTTTTGGTGAAGAAGTTGCGTCTATTATAAGTTTAGAGGCTTCAACATTTCCCGACATCCTTTGACTAACGATAGCAGCGAAGATTAGCTCTCTAACAGTTATCTGCTCGCTGAGTTCTTTTGTTTCCCGAAGTTTACTGCGATACACTAAACTTTTAATTTTCCTCATGCTTCCCCTAACATTTGAGTAAAATACATACCACGGTCTTCAGAATACATAGCTTAAATGTTTCCACAGTTGACTTCATCCAATAGAAAACACCAACGGCAACTGGGTAAAAAAAGCCCATCGCGAGTAAAAGAGTCCATACTAAACAAAGTCTAGATTCAGACTAGTTGCCTAGCGAGGTGACGGACGTGATGATGATAGTACGGTTATTCAACTAATAAAATTGAGTGAATTTTTTTTTTTCAATTTTGACCGGTTTTTGAGGCTAAATGCTCCTTAGTGCGACAGTAGAAAATTTTGTCTATGAACGAACCAAAGGTTATAAGTAATACAAATAAAGGGAATTGACGACCAAAGAATGTTATCGCTTTTAAAAATATGTTAAGACAGGACAACGTAGATTTTAACCAATTTTGCTCAGCTAAGAAAACTTTTTATCTGAAAAGTCCCGCGCTGCAGTTACATCTCAATGCAAATTCTAGGGAGTACTGGTCCAACGTACGTAGAGAATGCGAAGCTCAGAGTCCAGTCGCTCATTTTAAAACTCTTTTGTCGGCTTAATACCTTCAGCTTTGCGATTGAGTGATTTTCAGCTGGAGCACCAATATCTTTTAACGAATTGGAACGTACCATCATGCAAATAAAAAACAACAAAGCCTCAGGAATCGACGGCATGCCACTTGAATTTTTCTAACACAGTAACGAGAAACTCAAATTCTTGGGCCCTACTATTTTTCGGAACAGCATTTTGTCTTCTGCTAATAGTCATGTCGGATGATATGGTCTAAGTAAGAACATAAATACGTCTTTAGAAAGACGTTCAATTTGCTCCAACCGTTCTTCATTTCCTTGCAATAATAATTCTTGTCCACAAATTTTATGTTTACTTGTTCGAAAGTACAACATTTTTTGAAAACAAGTTGGTACAACTGGCATCCGATTCTACTTTCATACGTAGTACGAATTGAAAGTAGAATCGGAAATGAGTTTCGAATAGTATAAAAAGTAGAGTCGAGTTATATAGTAGGGCCCCTGTGTTTTATGTGTATTTTTCTAAAACGTTAATTTTTGCAATATACAAAAAAAAATCCGACCAACCTGAAAATTGTAGAAGAATTTCTATTCTCAACTTACAAGGAAAATATTTCTTGGGAAAAGGAAGACTTTCTAACCGGATTGAAAGTTATAATCGCATGAGCTGGTTTTCGATCCGGTATTTCTTCAGCTTTTTCTTTGGAGTAGCCTTGCTACGTTCTATGTTTGCTTTCTTGATTTCAATGCTGCACTAGACGCTGAAAACAGACAGGCTCGGGTCCCGTTGAGGAGGGAAGGGGGAACCCCCCCGGGCCCGCGATTTTCCAGGCGCCCGTAAAATTGAAAGCAAAGAGCAGAGTGTTTTTTTTTCAATATATTCTAAATTCATCATCAAAATACCTATTTTTACTTATTTTTAGGAGCCCGAAAATTTCGCATGTTATCAACCAATCTATCAGTCACAAACTTGCCGATCTGGGCCACTGATTATTATTGCCGTACATTTTTGTTAATATTTAATGAAAAATTGGGCAACTATGAAGTATTAAAAAAAAGTGATAATACATTTTTAAGTAAGAATTTAATTTAAATTAAATTTCAAGTTTATTTACAAAATACAAATATTGATTTCGGTTGCTGTTTCTATAAAGTTTCTTTTCTTCTATATTTGTTTCTGAAATTAGAACGTGCCGTATCAGTAGGAATGAACTTTATAAAAAAAACTCCAAATAAATAGAATTCGAATCTTGGAATAAATATGTGTATTAACATCCAGAAAACAAAGACAACGATTTTTTAGAGTCTTTAAAAGAGAGACAACATAAAGAAACCTGACATCTTAAAAATGATACAGATATGGACAATAAAATAGACACAGAGAAAGTAGTTTATATCGGTATTATTAGACCCTAATACAAAATAACATTTTTTGTTTGCTTGTTGATTATTTGGAGATGAAGGCGAAGATTGTGTTTTAGGTGGACATTAAAATAGAAACACATTGGAACACAGACTAGTAGGTATACAAAATATTAATTTTTAATATATTTTTTTTACTTTAAAACAATAAGTTCACTTAAGGAAGTACACTGAAATTATATTAAAAATATTAAAATTAAATCTAAGGAAATATGGGTCGCGGTAAGCATTGTTCTCTAGAAGAAAAGCTGTAATTTTCGTTCTGCCAAGTGAGGGAAAATCTTTAAGGGAAATAGCCACAATAATGAGCAGATCTCTCAAGTTGATTGCAAAATCAATTTGACCGCTGAGAGCCAAAAACCAGCTGAGAAAGCAATGCAAAACAATCCCAAGAGAAGACTGAAATATCATTTGCGCCTCAAAAAAAAGATCCTTACAAGTCTTCAAGAGAAATAAAAAGCAAACTACAGCTTCCAATAACTTTCAGAATTGTTCGTTGAAGACTTGTTAAAGTTAACTTGCTCAGAAGAATCGCAAGAATGGTGCCCTGTCTCAGGAAAAAATATATAACAACGCGGTTTGAATTCGACCACGAAAAGTGGAGGAATGTTTTGTGGATAGACGAAACAAATATAAATTTGTTCGGAAGAGATGGCATTGAAGGAAATACATCATAAAGGCATCCAGAAAACGGTCAAGAATGGTGGCGGCAGTATCATACTATGAGGTTAATTTTCTTGTTATTACGTTGGGCCAATACATTTGATTGAGGGTAAAATGGATCAAAATATGAAGGTGAATATCATGAAGGATACGATGCTGCCTTATGCGGACGAGAACATGCCTCTCAAATGTGTTCTACAGCAGGACAACGACCCTAAGAACACATCCAAATCTGCTCAAAAGTATTTTAAAGACGAAAAAATATGCATATTGGAGTGGCCATCCCAAAATAGGCAATTGGAAAACGTTTTACAAAAAAACAACGCCGAACTGTGGAGGATGGTTCAACAGGAGTGGTACAATATTTTAAATGAAAGATGCTGACGATTTTTTGACTCCATGTACAACAGATGTCGCACTGTAATTAAAGCTTAAGGCCAGGCTACCAGACATTAAAATAATTTTTAAATCCAGATTAGCTTTGCATTTAATTTAATTTTAATTTGTGTATCTATTTTAATGTCCACGAAATTTGTTCCTTTTTTTACATTTATGGATTTAAAATATTTTGAGTTATAATTTTAGTATAAATAATGGGTAGTTTTAGTTTAAAAGAAAAAAAAATAAGAAAATAAACACCAAACTTGAAAAAAAAATCAATAAAAAACTGAATTTTTAAAACGTTGTTTGGTGTTTCTTTTTTAATGTCCATATCTGTATAATTTAAACTGTGCGGGAATTCAAATATCTGTTGACTTGACTTATATCTTAAACTTATTTTTCTAAGCTTTCCTACTTCTTTTAGTTCAATTTTAATTATAAGTATATATTAAACGGAACAGCATGATAAAATGCATAATATTTCGACATCACCCTGATGGTTTCTTATAGAAGCTTCCAACAATCCAAAAACTTAGATGAATTTTATTAATATTGAAACGCAAATTCATTTTAAGCTACTAGTTATAGCTCAGCTTTATTTTGGCACCAAAAAAGAACATATTTAAATCTCTTAATCGCATTTAAATCTAGAAAAAAAAACAACAATTTCAATGATGAAAACCAACTTCGAACTGGTTCTTAAGAGAAGTTTTCAGTTTTCACTATGTAGTATGTATGTATCTGCTTTGGAATAAGTTTAAAGTTTGCACATCAAATTTTAGTGTCTAACCTATAGGAACAAGAAATATTAATTTAAAGTAAGAAAATTAAGCAAAAGTCCCAACATTTTTTTTAGGATTTGGATTTTTGGATCTTAAACATCAGCAACTTTTTTATATTTATAAACTGTTAAGTTCGCTTCGGTCTTTAGTCCAAACAGGTTAAAATAAGCTTTAAAACAACTAATACTAATAATAGAGTCAATATTGAACCCTTTTTAAATTTATTAGTGGGATGAAAATTAATCAATGAAATTTGTTTGAAAATTTGGCTAATTTCAAAGGTGTTTTCCATATTTGTATGTATGTATGTAAGTGACGAAAAATGTCAATACCTATCTAACAAAATGAAGTCGTTATGAATTATTACTATTAAGGATGATCTTTTAAAAGCTATAGGAAAGTTTTTAAAAAAAAAAAAACATAAAATTCAGAAAAATTCATGAAATCTTTGTTTAAGTCGATAGTACCGTCCATATAATTTAAAGTTTGAAGATTATTTCATGTAAATGTTGACCTTAGCTGGTCTATCCGCTAAGTCTAATTTTGGCATATTCTTTCCAACACTTCGGCGGGTATCTAACGAATAAATGCTTCAATGTTGTCTTCCAATGCGTCAATTGAAGCTTGTCTGTTAAGACATGAGCTTTAACATAGCCCCGAAAAAAATAGTCTAAAGGCGTTAAATCGGCCAATTGACCGGTCCCGAACATGAAATAAAATGTTCACCGAACTCGCCTCTCAATATGTTCATTGTTGCGCGTGCTGTGTGGAATGTGGCACCGTCTTGTTGAAATCACATGTCATGTAAGTCAAGCGCTTGCATTTTGGGCAAACAAAAGTTTGATATAATCTCACGGTAGCGCTCACCATTCACAGTTATTTAAGTTAAAATTCACATCATCTTTGAAAACGTACGGTCCAATAACGCCACCAGCCCATAAACCTCACTTTTTTTAGAAGCATTGGTAGTTCTCAATTCTTCTTATTTACGTACCCATTGAGCCAAAGATGACCATCGCCGCTGAACACAATTTTTCGGTAAAATAGTAGATCTTCGCAAACTTTCCAGGAGACCATTCACCAAAAATTTTACGTTGCAGTAGGTCGTTCGGCTTCAACTCTTGCACCAGCTGTATTTTGAAAGGGATCACACATAAATCCTTCCACACAAATTTTCACCTTGTTGAGTAACATAGGCCCAATTGCTGCGAACGGCGACGAATCGATAATTGATGGTCATCATTAATACTGGCCGATACAGCTGTGATATTTTCTTGAGTTCACACTCTACGTAAGCGTGTTGGTGGTTTAATGTCCATTAATTAGTGTCCGACCGAAGGTCGATTTTCAGCCGAAGCCTAAGCCGATTTATTAGGCTGAAAGAAAATCCGAAACGGAAGCCGAAGCCTAAGGTTGAAAAAAGTCAAAAATTCTCTTTTCCAATTAGATAATAATTATATTTTTATTAAAATTTAAACCACGATTTAACAAAACAAAACACAGACGATGCGCAAAAGGTCTCAGGCAAAATTCAAAGATTGAAATTTTGTTCGGTGCCTACTATGATGGCACACATGCGTTTTGAAATTTTTGAATACCCACCGATGAAAAGATTGCAATCTTTTAAAAAATTTAAATTTTTTCCGGCGCCTAGTACGATGCTCGATAGAATAAACAGATTCTTCTAAAATGGCCGAAGCCGAAGGTTTGGCTGAATGTTGTTTTTTTTGGCGGATTCCGGCCGAGCCGAAGGCCTAAGCTCAAGCTTTGGTCGGACACTACCAACAATGTAAATTTAGTGTGAAGTTTAGTCACAATAGCCTGAATAGGCTCTTCAATGGGTCCGGTCGATTAAACTGACCATAAAATGAAATAAGCGCGCGATGAACTTTCTTAACAGAGCACCCCTTTTGATAATAAAATTCAATAACTTGCAAGCGTTTTTCGTTTGTGAGATGATTCATGAAATTATAGACCAAACTGAAGATGTTTGACAGTGAATCAAAACACGAAGCGTAAGTCAGCTGTTTAAACCAGTGTTGCCAAAAAGATACTAGCTAAAAAATCACCCTTTACTTAAATACCTTTAAAATGATCCTATTTGATATGTCAAATATTCAATTTTCAATCAAAAATATCCCACATCTTCGTACCGTAAAATAAATATTTAAGAGTACTCAGTTTAAATTAAAAACACATAATTGCTCTTTCTGGTAAAATGTCAGCATAATTGAATAATTGAAATAATTGAAAAACTCATTTAAAGAAATATATTTAAGTATTTGAATAAGTCATTTTATACTTTTGAGCGTTGTTTTTTTTTGGAATTCTGCCATTCAGAGAGCACTTTCTTGAAATGTTCACAGTTTTTTTTAAAAATATTGAATGTCCATTAAGGAATCTAATGATGTTTTGAAAATTCTACACTGTATGGGACAGTATCCAAGTTTTTAAAAGTTTGGTATTTATTCAATTTATTTTAACTTACCCACTTTTGAAGGTCCCAATAACTTTAAATGTTGCCAAAAAACTTATATGAAGCTAAACAAGAACATTCGTCTATAAAATTGAAATATGAAGTTAACCTTTTTGCTTAAAAGCAACTTGAGTCCCCCTGTGGTGCAAGGAAGGAAGTCCCCGGGAACCTAGTTCACTGAGGGACTTAGTTCCACTCAGTGGGAATAAAATCCACTTTAGAAAAGTGGCCATACTAGGTGGGAACTAACTCCACTTTCTTATGGGAACTTTGTACACGATTAAAAATATCAACATGGAAATTATTTTTGAACAACAGCTAGTTAATAATATTGTATAGAGTGCAGTTTATGAAGACAGTGCGAAATGTCGTGTGGCTACAAGCAATTAATTAAAATCTATTTCGTTTATGCAGAACATGTAAGTATCTCCTCGATATAACAGCTGTATAATAACTTTAATAATTTTTTTTTTTTGTAGCATGATTGTCTTTTTCAAACTACATATATTATTGCATTTCGAAATCAACTGATACTGAAAATAATCAAAATAATAATAATATAGTTTAAAAAAGACGAAAAAAAACTATGCTTTCAAGATTCTGAAAATAATGAAAACAAAAATCGCGCTATTCTCAACAAAAATAAAGACTTAGAACTAGAAATGTCAGAAGAATAGAATAGGATTCCGAGCTAGAGAGCGCAGGGCCTTAACCAAATATTTACAATGATAACAGCGTCTCATTGTGTATCATTTGTTTTTATAGTAGGTACTCGCGGCATTCATGCCATATTACCACGTCAAGATCTGTGGAATTTGTTACCAGACAATGTCAACGAACGCTTCATCTGTAGTATTTCCTTATTATAGAACAATTGTTCTGGGATTTTCGAGAGTGTTTTTGTGAATTATTAAATCATTTCGTTTTTCAATCGTGTTTCCTTTTTAATTTGTTATTTTTGTTGACTAAATTCGACTTCGTCTTTTTACAACTGGGAATTAATTTCACTTTCAGAGGGAACTAAGACTTCACGTTTTTTTCCGGAATTAGTTTCCCACCTAGCATGATAACTAAGGCCACTTTTCTAAATTGGATTTCGGTCTCACTGAGTGGGAACTAAGTCCCTCAGTGGAATACGTTCTTGGGGACTTAATTCCCTGCACCGCTCCTGTTATTAAAATCCTAAATAGTCAAATTACTCGTAGCTATTTTTCAGGATCTCGAATTTTAATCATAAACTATTTATAACATCATAGGTTTTGGGCATTTCCATATCGTTTTAGCATTTGACGAATAGACATAATAGTAAAATTTAACCAAAGCCAGGGCGAATTTTTTAAATTTAGTTTTATAACTTGTGTAAAAGTATAATTTAAAAGCTTGTACAAAAACTAAAGTAACAAAATATCAAGAATACAAAAGACATAGTTATTTACAAGTCAAAGTTACGAAAACCAAAGATTCCAGGAACTAAAGTTATAAAAGATCAAAGTTACGAAAATTTAAGTTCCGCAAAACCAAAGAAACGAATGGCATAGGTACGAAATCCCAGAAGGCTACAGCCTTTCTATAAGTAAGAAAGTACTTATGTATACATACATTATCTGCCCACATATAATATCTATGCCTACATTTGTATGTTAACATGCGATGCATGCGTGTGTAGGTACCAAACCATTATTAAACCCATATTTAGTTTAGATTTAGATCTCTATACCGATATTTATGTATAGGTCTACCTACCTAGCGTTCAAAGAAATAAAAGATCTATTTCAGGTGCTGATTTTATCGCCCCTAAATGAAATCAATACTTTCTTCTTTTTTTATTTTTTTGATTGTCGGGGTTTTGCAATCTGCAACAATCGCAAGTTGCAACTAATCGTTTGGAATGATCAATTTTACCAAATAAATTGGAAAGAAGAGGGTCTCCCATTTATGGATTTTCGTATAGGTAACGATAATAACATTTAGACAGATGTTAGATCCGTCGAATCTCACTTTTATACAATTTCTGAATGGCCTGCACTTCAATCTTTAGAATCTGGGTAGTTATTCTCAGGCTGAGAAAGTTTATCTAAGATTCGACTACCTATAGATACAAAGAAAAATACATATGAATAATTTGAATAATATGTATATCTATGCATTATTCAACTTAAGATCTTTTTCAAAAACCAGCTTTAGCACAAGAATCATCAAAATCCCGCTTATTATAAGCCTGAGCCAAACAAACGATGGGTAAGTTGTGTTCAGTGGAGGCGCACTTGAGTCGGAGCTCGCGCATGACGACGGCAACCTCTACTTCAGCCATTTTCCTTTATATACCAATGGGCTACGGAGGTGTGGCTTTCTTGATTGCACATTGTAATTATATGAGACGGGAAATTTCTTAAAATTAGTTCCTCTATTCGACGCTAGATGCTGTACTAAAAGTTTCTAGACAGTTCCTGTAGATGGCTCTGTCTTTATTGTAGTGCATTTTATTTATTTAAAGAAAATTAATTTACAAGATTGAGCAGTAGTGAGAAAGTAAAGATAAGGTAGATGCAAAAAGCAGTTTTGATGATAAGAGATAAGGGAAAATGGTACAGAATTCAAGATCGATTCGATTAGAAAACAAACAGTAGAATAAACACATAACTAAAGCTAAATAGGATATATTTAGAAGGAAGCTTTACTACATCAATATTAGCATCTCCCCCCCCTGGGCATTACAGTTATTTTTATTGTCAATATTTACTGTGTGCTCTTGCATTTTTGTTAGAATCTATAGTTTTTTGTTAACAAATTAAGATTTAAAAATTAAGTGCTGTTCGGGTCATAGTTTCCTTAAGAAAAAGAACCAGTGATTTTTTAATGTTACAAAATGAAATATTTTGTATGATTTTAAAGTCCAAATCTTTCATTTTTCTCGAAATATTTGAGTCGATAATAATTTGTTACTATTTTTTTAAGTATTAGGTATGTAGTACTTCTTATTAGTTTTTATTGTTTGTAAAAAAGATGTCAGTTTAATTTGTTTCCAAAAATGTAAACCTATGTTAGTTTTGTTTCTAAAAATATTTTTCGAAATTTGGTAGCATTTATAAGAAAAACTGTTGTTTGAGTTTGTCTTAGTTTATATTAATTGTGTCTGATAGCGCCACGGCAGTGATGGTCTAAGTTTCAACTGATGTTTTTTTCTCTTTATAACATCCTTACTTTATTACTTTAAAGTTTTCCCTTAAACCATATTTTTAGGAAATTTTTTTTTTGTATCTAAAAATATTAAGTGTTCACCCATTTTTTTGTTGAAAAATGTATACTTTTGTCTGTTATTTTCCGATGTATGTATAGCAAATTACATTAAACCAAGATTCTAAATTTAAAAATATTTTGACTTAAAAAATGTAATCTTTTCTGCTTGTATCCCAAATTAAACGGTATTTAATATCTTAAAATATACATAGGTACATCAAACTTAGACTTACTGCGTTTGAATTGGATTTTTGGGCCCACGAACATCAGGGGCCCGGGGTGGATTCGACAAATCGAACCAATTTCAATAACTCCCTATGCAAGGGCGGATCCAGACTTTAAATCAGGGGGGGTGGAGGGGGTCAACTCTGATGATTTATAATTACAGCTTAAAAAATGTTCTTTTATGATTTGTAAATGAGAATATCAAAATTTGAATAGCATAATGTGTATCTTAACCTTACATTTACCGATTTTAATTGTCAACTTTAGTGGCAACTTTAGTTATCAAATTATCTTAGAACAATTTTTTACCAGCAAGGTACTCTAACTTAATGACTGATTCGACATCAAATAGTAATGTGCTGATAATACTTGCGAACATGGTCGCAAACTTACTTTAAAGATGCTTTTGTAGATTATAATAAACAGTGATTTTTTAAGAGCTTGAGAACTTTAAAAAAAAAAACGCATAAAATTTGCAAAATCTCATCGATTCTTTATTTGAAACGTTAGATTGGTCCATGACATTTACTTTTTGAAGATAATTTCATTTAAATGTTGACCGCGGCTGCGTCTTAGGTGGTCCATTCGGAAAGTCCAATTTTGGGTAACTTTTTCGAGCATTTCGGCCGGAATAGCCCGAATTTCTTCGGAAATGTTGTCTTCCAAAGCAGGAATAGTTGCTGGCTTATTTGTGTAGACTTTAGACTTGACGTAGCCCCACAAAAAATAGTCTAAAGGCGTCAAATCGCATGATCTTGGTGGCCAACTTACCGGTCCATTCCTTGAGATGAATTGTTCTCCGAAGTTTTCCCTCAAAATGGCCATAGAATCGCGAGCTGTGTGGCATGTAGCGCCATCTTGTTGAAACCACATGTCAACCAAGTTTAGTTCTTTCATTTTTGGCAACAAAAAGTTTGTTAGCATTGAACGATAGCGATCGCCATTCACCGTAACGTTGCGTCCAACAGCATCTTTGAAAAAATACGGTCCAATGATTCCACCATCGTACATACCACACCAAGCAGTGCATTTTTCGGGATGCATGTGCAGTTCTTGAACGGCTTCTAGTTGCTCTTCACTCCAAATGCGGCAATTTTGCTTATTTACCTACGTAGCCATTCAACCAGAAATGAGCCTCATAGCTGAACAAAATTTGTCGATAAAAAAGCGGATTTTCTGCCAACTTTTCTAGGGCCCATTCACTGAAAATTCGACGTTGTGGCAGATCGTTCGGCTTCAGTTCTTGCACGAGCTGTATTTTATACGGTTTTACACCAAGATCTGCTGCGAACGGCGACGAATCGACATTTCACGGTCTTCAGCAACACTCTCAGAAACAGACGCAATATTCTCTTCTGTACGCACTGTACGCATTCGTGTGGTTGGTTTAATGTCCAATAAAGTAAACTGAGTGCGAAACTTGGTCACAATCGCATTAATTGTTTGCTCACTTGGTCGATTATGTAGACCATAAATGGGACGTAAAGCGCGAAACACATTTCGAACCGAACACTGATTTTGGTAATAAAATTCAATGATTTGCAAGCGTTGCTCGTTAGTAAGTCTATTTATGATGAAATGTCAAAGCATACTGAGCATCTTTCTCTTTGACACCATGTCTGAAATCTCGTGTGATCTGTCAAATACTAATGCATGAAAATCCTAACCTCAAAAAAATCACTCTTTACTATTAGTTTTCCTGACTCATCTAAAACTGTATTAAATTTCCTTCACTTAAATTCTATCAATTTTGTTATAAGTGAACTGTCCTTAATAGTATCCTACAAGTTTTAGTCCGACGGTGTACCATCATCCATTTTAAAGAAATGTACCGCGTATTTAGCACACCCGTTTTGTGCTCTTTTCAGCACGTCTTTAAGTGACTCGCTGTTTCCTTTTATTTGGAAAAGGTCCTTTATAATACCAGTACACAAAAAGATCCTAAAAACGAAATAGTGAACTACCGACCTGTTGCTAAACTATCTGTGATACATAAACTGTTTGATTCAATCGTATGTAGCGTCCTTTCTTTTCACGGTAGTTCAATTATGGGTGATTGTGTCATAAAACAGTAATTTAAAAACTATCATAGCAAGGTTTTAACGACTATTTCATAAACTGGATCTCCTCATATTTGGAAGATAGACGTCACACTGTTAAATTTCGTAATAATTGTTTAAGTTCATTTTTTGTGAATTCTGGTATCCCCCAGGGTAGTTATCTTGGTCCTATTCAATTTGTTTTATTTATGAATGACTTGGTTTCGATCATACAAAATTCGTCTGTATTAAAAAATGCTGATGACATTCTTGCAAGAAGACTAACCTTATGTTATTGAGGGAATGGTGCAATAATAATCGTCTTGTTTTAAATGTTGACAAATTTAAAGCCACGAGTTTTACACGTAAAAAAGTTCCAATCGTTTTTAGTTACATGTTTGACTCTTGTCCTTTAAGTAGAGTATATATATTTTCTGACTTGGTTGTTGTCTTACATTCTAAACTAACATTTAATGAACATATTAACTTCATAGTTAAAAAAGCAAACAGAGTTCTAGGTTTCATAAAGATATTTAAACGTGATTTCCGTGACCCATATGTTTTAAAATTACTTTTTCTTTTAATTTGTGGGACCAGTCCTGAAAAATGCCAGTACAATATGGTCACCTTACACGTCACAAGACTCGTTTTTGTCAACGATCCCTTCCGTGGGGTCATGATATCCATACAGTACCGCCTTATTCACAAAGACTTTCTGTTATAAATCTTCCTTCTTTGACAAATCATAGGACGAACTTGCAGTTTTATCACTATCGGTTCTTATTAGTTTAAACTTTAGTTTTAGTCGTTCAAATATAAGGCTCCAGAAACCATTGAATACTAATTTTAGCAGATCAAACTATTGTGTACATAGCCCCTTAAATCAATTGATTGAAATCTATAATAAATTTCACTCTTGTATTTATATACCAAATGATAATTTAAGAAGAATAAATTTCGAATTAATATTTTTCAACAGTCTAAGTTGTTAGATTTTAAGTATATGTATAATATTCCAACAGTCTTCTAAATATGCCATGTTTAAGAGCTTAAACACAACAGTTAATGTAAGAAATTGTTTTAAAACGTTGCTTTTTTTCGAAAAATAAAATATACTTCTCTTGTTTCCATTTCTATTAATGCGAAGAACGCTACAAAAATTTAAGAGAGACGATCTGATATGAAGAACTGTATGGGGCTTTTTTTGACGTAGTTTTTTCGGACTCAGTTTTCGGGAGTCTTTTATTACTATCGCTATCATCAGTCGTAGCTTGACCTAAAAAGAGCAAACAAAACTTAAAAATTGTAGAGAGAAAATTGCTTGGTTCTTGAATTTGAGGACACACTACACATAGATGCATTTAAGTACATAATTTCTCTAAAAAATTAAATTAAAGCAAATTAAGGTAAACAAATAAGTTGGGAAAAAAAACGTTTGTGTGGTACTCACAAATTACACGTTTCAGTATCTCTTTTCACTTTTCACTTCACTCAGGAGATTCAAAGTTTTTATGTCAATAAATATGAAACGTTTACTTTGTTTTTCAATTAGCCATTAGTTTAACAAAAGTGTCACTTTTGCTGTTTTTGGGACATTTATATTATTGAGTTTCGTGTTTAAATATCAGTTCTAGAGCATTGAAAGCAAATTCACTTCAAAAGTAGATTTATTTAATTTTGTAAGCTCTTTTGTATTCAACAGAAAATCAATTTTGAAAGAAATAAAATGCCCAACTGGGTCGCTAGAACTTGCTAATGTCTTTCAAAAAGTCTGTTTTAAGATTGAAAAATGTAACTTTCTTTTTCGAAACTCATTTTTTGAATTTTGTCTTAAAAATATTTTTTTAAAAACACTTAATAAAGAGCTTATCGATATACATTTTATATTTAAATTTCGTTATCGAGTTCTGTTAGCAAAATTAATATTTTTTTTTTAATAAAAAAAATTAACTTTTTGATCATCAAAAGTCATCATCAATTTGATCATTTGATCATCGATAAGAGCTTGTACAGAAAAAGAAGATTATTGAAATTAGTCCATTAAATCATGAGAAACCTTTAAAAAAAGGAAGATTTTATGAGAGGTACCCTTCTGGAGCAATAGCAAAATGTGTTTTTCTTGTAGAAAAGAGCCAAATAATACACATTTTAGAGAAGGTTTTAAAAAAATCACATACATATTTTTAAATTGACAAATTCTTGTTCAAGCTTTTTTTCTTAAGAACCTAAATATTTGCTCTTTTTTTAAAACAAATTTTATGAAAATAATTAAAAGCATGACTAAATTTTTTTCAAATTCTAAATTGAGTGACAAAAAACATTTGAGTTGTTTTGACAGCAAACCGCTTCTTGGTGAATTTCGTTAAATTACTGACAAATCGTTAGATGAAATCTCTACTTATACAAATTGACTGTATAAGCTTAATGGCTTATATGACCCCCCTCCTTTTTCATTTCTTTTGAACTTTCGATTCAATTTTTACGATTGAAAACTTGACAAACAAAAAAGAAGTCATCAGTTGTTTTACAGTTTTCAAATAAAAATAAATAAATAAATAAGGTGGCGCAACAGTCCGTAGAGAACCAGGGCCTATTGACTTACAACTCTCAATTATTCCTGTGTGCGAGCACTGTTGTCAGGGATGGAGGGGACGTGCAGTACTACAGTTGATATGCCGAATCCGAACTACTAACTTAAGAAAGCACTTTTCATGACAAGAATTACTCTTGGAGAATTTGTCAATTCCTCGGAAGAGACTTAATACTAATGCCTTTCGGCCCTAAGATCTATTTTATTGTAATTCATTTTTGTATTTATTAGAAAATTTGAAAGAAAACTAATATCAAGATCCTTTTTTATTTTTACTTAAAGCTGCTTAAAATGAGGTCCCCAGCAGCAAATCTAGGTAACTATCAAACGTTTTTTGTTTTTCGTATTTTGCTGTCTTTTTATTTTTTTTATTAATTTATTATTATTATTTTTTGTATTTTTTATTTTATTTTTTGTATTTTGTATTTTTTTGTGCATATATTTTTTTGTTGTGCCACCATGCCAATTCTACTTAAAACTGAACCCTAAAACTATAAACAAGTATATAAGCCGGCCAAGGCTTAAAACCCCATCCCGACTACCCACTATCAAGTGCCGATGAAGCCACCAAAACTGGTTCTCCTGCTTCAGTTTGGTCCTGTAGGTCACAGCTCTACTAAACCGAAGGAGCTCTGGTCCGCCTTGTGCCATGACGTCCCAATTGTACGGGCGCCGCCTATCCGCGGTTCGTCGTCTGAAGTGGTAGATTAGCAAAACTGCCTATCTATCCTGTATCAGATAGCATCTGTCTAAAAAGAGGAATGCCTCTAGTGGAATGAAGCCGCTCAAGCGTTAACTTTCAAAATGCTCGTCCTTCGGATAGAACGCCCGGTAAATTAAATTGTTGGTCGAAGACATAACTCTTGCAATGCGACCTCGAACGAGTTCTATCACGAAATTGTCAATTCTGTTGATTCGAGCCCCGTTGTATAGGACCTCGTTGGAATAGTAATGCACATAAAAAGATTCGACTGTTCGAATATTCGTCGTAAACACTGCCGCTCGAACACCCGAAACTTCCCCATCTGGGAAGGAGCAACGTTGAACCACACAGGACAACCATAAACCATGTAGCAAATTACCTTCACTCTCGGGTCAAGACGACTGTTGTAAAATAGCCGTTTCGTCAGGCCGAAGGCTCCTCTGGCCCTGGCCAATTTTTGCACGCACGCCTCGTGGTCCTAGCCAACGGAGTCCGAAACAGAATTATCTCGTGGCAATATCGCTGAATTTTGTCGAAATCACGCTGCAAGAGAATTTTAATAACCTCAAACTTTCGGGCCGTTCAGTACGCAATTAGATTGTCGGCGGACGCAATTGCCTTTGTAAGACTACCTACCAGATCGCTGGCTGGTGTAAATAATGAAGAGAATTGGCGAATTCACCGCTCCCTGTTGAAGACCATTTTTAATCAAGAATGTTCTGGTAGAAGTTACATTGACACTTTTGACAACTAACTTTCTACCGTTAAGCATATCATAAAGTATATACAACAATGGCTTGCTTATGCCGAGTCTGCTCAGTTTTAGACAAAGACCCTCTAACCGTACGGTGTCAAAGGCCTTTTCCAAATCAACCGGAACAGCGCCTGTGCTTTGTTGTTTTGATTTATTCCATTGGATATCAGAACCGAGTTTAGACGCAGCATTAATTGTGTCATGACCCGCCTTGAACCCGAACTGTTTATACGACATTATTTTGTTGTCTCCAGCCCACTTAGTCAGAGCCCTATTGATGATTATTCGAAAACTTTGCAGATACTCGGAAGAAGACTTATCTACCGAAGATTTGACGGGTTGGAGTTGTCCTTTCCCTTTTTCGGGAGAGGATGAACCATAGCGGTCTTCCAATGCACTGGATATTATGCATTATTGAAGAGTGTGGTGCAAATGTCAATTGCCTCCATCGGTAAATGTCTCACAACAACGTTGGATACACATCGACACCTGCTGACTTTATGTTTTTTATTGAGTTGAAAATAAGCTGAAGCTCAACCTTCGTTACTAACAAGGGAATTGGTCCCGTTTTCTTGGCGATTATGAACTTTGCTAAGGAATCGTCATTGAACCTCATAAAACCGCGGTTTTCAGATCACCATTATGTCATATCATTTCAAAGGTAAAAGTGATTAAGTAGGGCTCTGTTTTCCAGGTCGTTGTTGGGCGAATGGTAACATTCGCCTTGTACACTTGCTGGAAAGCAGCTTCCACCGCCAATTCAATTATGTAAAAGTCATCATCAAATATAGCTTCTTCTGGATCTATTTGCGCTGTCCTGAGTACGTCTCTGTTCTCTTCAGTTCTTTGGAGTTTTACACACGGTAGGTCACTATCGTTCTTTTTCCTGAATATCTTGTTGATTTTAAGGAACATACTTTCCAAGTCGTATTCTTCAATAGTAGGCAAGCAGAAGTCGGCTATCATATGACAAAACGCTTTGGTCAATTGAGGATGACAGTCGTTCCATCGTCGTTTTCGAAGAAGTAAGGTCAAGTCACACCTCCGGACCGAAGAGCGCGCCAAATAGTGACTTTTTGTAGATGTAAATGCATCTCTTCAATTACTTGAGATTTTTCAGAATCTCAAACACGAAAATTTGGTTTATTAACATACCCACTGAGTGAGAAATGTAATCGAAAATTTCCTTCCACTGCCTGTTCAAGCATCCAATTGACGTATCTATACGCGCGACGTTGTGAATGTTCGGATGGCTTCAGTTGTTGTGTGAGTTGGATCCAAATGCAAAATACGCCATAATGTGCCGTAAGACACTCCTAATTCCTGAGAACAACGAGGAATCGACACATTCTGGTCTTCGCCAACACTTTCATTTACAGCAGATATATTTTCAGTAAGAGCGAAACGATGATACATAGACCTTACAATATCTGTAACTAATTCGGTCTCTTCAAATTTCTTCACGATTTTGCCTAATGCTTTCGTAGTTGGACGATAAAACTACAATCTCTTCTCTAAGCGAGATATGTTTCTGTGACAGAATCCCCATTTTGTAGTAGGTTTTAACAAATTGAATTCGTTGTGCAATAGTTAAGAAGAAATTGGTGTAACAACTTACTTTTGAAGCCACAAATTTCATAATCCGTTATATTCGTATTTCAAAACTTGATGTAATGGACGACTATTCGGTACCTATACAAGAACAAAACTAACCCTCAAACCGTGTTGCCTGTTTTTGTTAAGAACCGTTTAAGCACAAATGGTTTAGCGTTTCTTACACCTTTTTGTAAATCTAACAACTTATGACGATGTGTCGACAATTTTATGAAACAGTATAAATATTATCTTTCAGTGCAAAATATTTGGGAGTTATACTCGACCCTAAACTAAATTGGAAACTAAATATTGAAGTACGGGTTAAGAAGGCCTGTTTTGCCTTCTATACGCCTGCAGCAAAACTTTCGGCAAAAAGTAGGGACTTCAGTCGAAGATGAGTTTATGGACGTACACAGCCGTAGTACGCCCAATCTTAACATATGGTTCGATTGTGTGGTGGCCTGCTCTTTAGCAAAGCCTATACTATTAATAAGCTAAAGATGTTCAGAGAACAGCTTGCGTGGGCACCACAGGGGCCATGCGTACTTGCCCAACGGACGCCTTAAACGGTATTTTGGATCTTCTACCAATCGACCTTTTTATTATATACATAGTTTCCTGCAGCGCTATTATGCTGAAGGAATCAAATAGCTGGTTGTTAAAACCTTATTGTCACAGCAACACTACGAAATTAATTCCCTCAGATATTATCTCGGTAGACACTGACTACTGCACTCCTACTTTGAGGCTTAGTAAGGGTTTTATCGTTATTTTCCTATCCAGAGAAGATTGGGAGGATGACATCGTGTCGATAGGTTTCGACACAACCATCTTTACTGACGGCTCAAAGATGGAGTGCGGAGTTGGTTCTGGTTTTCTGAGTCACTAAATGTAGCCAAATCCTTTAGGCTTCCTGACTTTGCGAGCGTTTTTCAGGCTGAACTGCTGGCAATAAGTGAGGCATGAAGATACTTAAACAAAATCCAAACCAAAACCGAAATGCGGCTATCTTTACAGACAGTCAGGCAGCTGTCAAAGCCATTAACTCGGCCATATCCTCATCTAAATTGGTCCAGCAATACCGCGATGAGCTTGCGAGCCTGAATATTAACCTCGGTGTCACTCTGATCTGGGTTCCGGGCCATAGTGGTATCGTGGGAAATGAACGGGCTGACAAGCTAGCCAGGCAAGGATCGGCCCTTATAGCTCACTTGCGGAAATGGTTAACATTCCTCTTGGTGCTATGAAGGGTAAAATCTTTTCTATCTACCAAACTGAATCAAACCGAAGGTGGAGCAATTTACCCAACTGCATTATATCTAGGAAGATATGGCCCACCTATAACAAAACCCGTACAAACGATCTTCTATGCAGGCCAAGGCAAGACATAGCCAGGATTGTTGCGGTTTGTACCGGACATTGGCCTATATTAGTTCATGCAGAGAAGTTGGGTATCTCTAACAATACCTTTTGCCGTAGTTGTAGTGACCAAAGAGAAAGTGAAACGATAATCCATTTCCTCTGCAAATGTCCTGCTGTGGCAAACACTAGAATGAAATGCTTTGGAAAAGCATTCTTTCAAGAACCTTATGAGCTATCTGAGACAAAGACCTAATCTTTTTTCTCAATGCGACAAAATGGCTCTAACATAATCGCTATGAAGCTTCTCTATCAATCTATCCCTTTCAATCAAAGGTCAAACGAGTTTTTGGTATCAAAACGGTGCACTACAGCGCTAATTGGATATCAGGCTAGGTTGCCTTAAGATCGCCATTTCTACCTCCCTACCTATAAATATTTGAACCAAATATTGAAGAAAGTTAGTATAATTTTGAAAAACCATCACTAATTTTATTGAAAAAAGCTACTTCATGAATTTAGATAGCCTCAAAAAGAATTTTTTCGAATTTTAAAGTGTGAAATCCCAAAAAATTAACATCATAGTGTAATACTGAGGTCGGATTTGAATTGAGATTATCAAAACCCATTGGAAAAAGGCAATTTGATTGCCAGCCACAAAAACCTGTCGCCCAATGTAATTTTCTCGTAAGGACCCTAACGAAGCCGTTTCATTGATCTCAAACTGCAGAAATCTTAAGTATTCTACACGCTATCTTTAATTTTTCTTGTCAATTTCAAACATATCAAAGTTTAACTACTTATTTTTATTGTATATTGCAAGTAAAACAATAAGATAACACACACTTATAACATCTAAAAAAAAATTACAACAACAACCCTCACTCTTACTCAATAAATAACATTTCAATTTTTCAATTGCAACTAACTCTGACTTTGATGAAGAAAGAAAAAAAAACTCAATTCGCATGCAACTAACCAGCAGCCTTAGCGTCAAAATTCAATGAAGAAAAACACCCTCGACTTGGACTGCTGTGCACTGCATTAAACAGAAGTGCTGTATAGTGTAGCATGCTTCATTCTTTCTTCTTCATATTGAAGGTATATACAATTTCGCTGGTCGGGCTTCAATTGAAGCTGAGTGGTCTTAATGAAATTATATGCCCAGCTGTTGCAAAATATTTCTTTATTTTCCAATATGAATGTACGAATATGTAGGCGCGCATTTATAAATAATAATCGAAGTGCTTTGATTGATTTTAATTAATTTTAATCGAAGATGATTGTTTTTATTTTTATTAAGTTGTTTGTTTTTTATTTTTTTAATAAACCAAGAATATTGCACAAAACTAAGAAACACCTAAAAATTAAAAGAAGAGTTGGTTTTAAGTGGAGTGTTCCTTTTATTCTCGAAAACTGACATTTTTTGAAAATCATTTGAAATGTTCAAGCAAATATTGTCATTTATTTATCTGCTGATTGATGAGTAGCATCAAGTTTTCGGGTTTTACGTTTATTGGGATAGAATAACATAAATACAATTTATTCGACCTCTAAATTTAAAGTGTGTTTCCTTCCAATGACAATAAGATCCAGTTCAATGGAACTTATCTCCGTGCGCGTATCACTCTATTCAAAAACAACCATTAAATTACGTATGCAACGGAGGTGTTAAAACGAACACGTCAAGCATTTAAATTCTCACCTTAAACGACCTCAGAAGGCAGAAGCCCAGAAAAAATAAGGCTCGAAACAATCTCAACAATCATTCTGATCAGTGATAAGTTTTCTAAGAGATGTGCACACGACGCGACGCGACGTTTAAAAGTAAACAAACACACAACAATCAATTTCCATGTAATGCTCGTCCATAAAAATAAATGATACAAGATTCTCTATACACCAACTTCTTATAAGCCTTAGAGAAGGGCAAGACGCAAACGTTGCATGCCTTAATATCACAAAAGTACATATCTCGTATGTGCTGGCGTTTTACGTTGTTGTCCGACCTGCGAATGCGCCTGACCTGCTGATGGTGTTGAATGGTCTCCATTTCTAGGAAGTGATTTTTCGTGGTCACCGGTGTTAACACTTTGTCACTCATGATGATATTCAGTTCAAGATGTACCTGATGTCTGCGCTACCGAACGCGTGCATTTTGTTTTTGTTTTATGATGACACTTTGTTTTTGTTTAGATACGTATCCGTTTTTGAGGACAAAAGTTACGTGTGTAAGAAATTTTATTGTTTTGTGAATGAATTTTTATTCCATTCTTAACCGACGCGAACGGCGACGAAGGGGTGAATTTTTCTAAAAATGTAATCCAGTTATAAATCATAAAATTTGAAAGATATTTTCCTTCGTTTTATTACACTTGAAGAGAGGTGTATAGTCGTATTTATACGATCTATGGGAGTAGTGTCCTTTGAAGAGGAAATTTTAATGCAGACGCCATACATATGATTTAACAATAGATGCAGATGCGTGAAAAATTCTCTTTCCTTGATTGAATGGATATTCATACAAATTGGCGCCACACGATTATTTAAAGAAGTATAGGAACTTCTTGATTCTCGGAAGCATTGACATTTCGTTAATGTTCATATTTTAATTTTTATATTAAGGCCCTAACAGGATGTTGGGGTTTGTAATTTCGTTGATACAGCGCTGCGTTGTAAATAACTTCGTATTCAAAACAGTATGCAAGAAAGTAATGGGTGTTATTTTTAGACGTGTGATTTTTAATCTGGGAATACTTTTTCAGAATGGTCTTTTTGACAGCTGTCATTTGATTTATGCTAAGCTAGGTTAGACATTTCATAATGGATTTTGGCTATTGATTTTCGGGATTTTGGTTTTCGGAACTGTCACAGGACTGTTTCCGTCTTCCGCTTTTTCTTATTATGTAATCTGATTTGAGAATCTTGCTAATGCATATATATCTAACTTTTATTTCGTTTCATGTTGATTATTATCCATGGATTTGATTTGGTTAATTTAATATTTTTGTTTTGTTTAATTATTTAAATTTTATTTCAGTTTATATTTTTTATGTCAACAATGAACTTTTTTTCAAACCGCATCACGATAAATCATAATTCTAAAATCTGAGCTCTTTCCTTTCCAGATTGTCCCACATTCACCGCTACAACAACAAAAACAAGAACATCATTAAATCCCAATTAATTTGTAAGGTAAGTTTATAGGTTTCTACTTTAACTTTTAACGAAAAATTCCCTACCATTCGAATTTGTGTTACTTTTTCTTTCGAGTTTAGAGTAACACGTCACGTGACATCAGAACAAAACAAAATAGCAAATAGATTAAGCACTTGAACGATGCTACTTTCATATTGCTTACAAAATTTGTTAATTTAGGGCTCTATGAAGAAATGTTAATGTTAATGTTAATGTTAATGTTAATGTTAATGTTAATGTTAATGTTAATGTTAATGTTAATGTTAATGTTAATGTTAATGTTAATGTTAATGTTAATGTTAATGTTAATGTTAATGTTAATGTTAATGTTAATGTTAATGTTAATGTTAATGTTAATGTTAATGTTAATGTTAATGTTAATGTTAATGTTAATGTTAATGTTAATGTTAATGTTAATGTTAATGTTAATGTTAATGTTAATGTTAATGTTAATGTTAATGTTAATGTTAATGTTAATGTTAATGTTAATGTTAATGTTAATGTTAATGTTAATGTTAATGTTAATGTTAATGTTAATGTTAATGTTAATGTTAATGTTAATGTTAATGTTAATGTTAATGTTAATGTTAATGTTAATGTTAATGTTAATGTTAATGTTAATGTTAATGTTAATGTTAATGTTAATGTTAATGTTAATGTTAATGTTAATGTTAATGTTAATGTTAATGTTAATGTTAATGTTAATGTTAATGTTAATGTTAATGTTAATGTTAATGTTAATGTTAATGTTAATGTTAATGTTAATGTTAATGTTAATGTTAATGTTAATGTTAATGTTAATGTTAATGTTAATGTTAATGTTAATGTTAAACGTTGTAGAGAGACCAGTATCATCCCTTATAAAACACCTAAATACCTGCTATACAATTTGGAAGAAGTTTTAATACTTCATTAATTCTTAATTTCCTTTTGAACTAGAATAAACTTTTCTCAAGTAAGTGTAGAGTTTTTGTCAGTAGGTTGCCCGGATGTCAGACAGACTTAAAGAATTCCGACTTCCAATTTTCTTGTTATGTCTGATGCCAACAAGCAAAAACCTGCAGTTTTCTTTCATCTCTAAATAACACCCGAAGGTATCTTCTTACACACTGTAACATAAGGAAGAGTGCCAATAGCATCCTCTCTTCATGAAGTGCATGCATACACATTTATGTGCCACATCAAAGAGTTTTGTACATCAGAGATGGAATACACTACAAGGACCTTGTCTTTTCTTTTATTTCTTTTTGTTTTCGTTGTTTTGCAACATAGACGTTCTTCTAAATTTTTATTTTGCGGTTCTTCTCTAGACCCTACACACATCAGCCGACTGATTATAATAACCTCTTCAGCATGTCTAAAGGAAGACTTATAGAGTCCTTGATATCTAACTAAGCAGCCGCTTAGTAAAAGGTGCCGAAAATTGCTGCACTATATTATGTATGCATGCGACCAGACTGTTGTGTGTGATATGAGTGTATATGATGGTGAAAGTGTAAACTTTTTCAAAAGAGTGTACTTTTGAAAACCAGGCCGAAATGGTTAGAGTGAAAGATGGGGAGGTTTCTGGATCGTCGTACATATCTTTGAGGGGAACAAAACATATAATAGAACATCCATGGAGAACATACTCGAGTAAGTGTTGGCAGGAAAGTTGAAAAGAAGTGGTAAACAGCTCAAAAAGTGTATTTGAAAGGTGTTGTAAGTCGGCTTTTAAATTTTTTGAGATTAGTTAGGTAGACATACTTGAATAACATATAAGTTTATGTATAAATAAAGAAAGAAGAAGAAACGGAAAAGACGATTCAAATTTATAATATTTAAATAAAATAAAAGAATTACAATTAGGGACAGAGACACTTGTCATAGAACATTGTATGTATTTTTGTTTTCGAACATACATAATGTATATGTTTAGAAAATATCTCTCTAATAAACGATTCAAAGCGTTTTTATATTGAATCTGCAACTGCAAGTATAAGTCTTACAACCAATTGAGATTATAGACCTGCATCCATTTTTATGTTAGATCTATATCGCAATTACACAATGAGTATTTATTTATTTATTTGTCTTCCAAGTTACTATACTTTATGGAGACTACATTAAAATAAAACATTATATTTACAAATTGACAGTGGTAAAACATTGTGTTACAACAAATTTAATAATTCTTTCTTAATATCTAATCTATTTTTTTATTAAAATCAATTACTTACTTACTTACTTACTTAAGGTGGCGCTACAGTCTTGTGTGAACTAGGGCCTCACCCAACAAACTTCTTCATCTAGCTAGATGCTTTCAGTTTCGCGCTCCAAGTTACTGCGCTGTCCTGTGGGTGTGGTTTCGAAGACTTTCCGGGCCGGAGCATTGGTTTCCATGCGCTCTACGTGACCCAGCCATCTTAGTCGTTGAACTTTTACCCTTCTGGCTAAGTCTACGTCACTGCACAGCCCGTACAGCTCGTCGTTCCATCTTCTCCTCCATTCCCCTTAGATGCATACGGGACCGTAGGTCACACGAAGAACTTTTCTCTCGAATCGACCCAAGGTGCTTTCATCCGCTTTAGTCATAGTCCATGCTTCTGTACCGTATAGCAGGACGGGGATGATAAGGGTCTTAAATAACAACACTTTGGTCCCTCGAGAGAAGACTTTACCTCTCAATTGCTTTCTCAGTCCAAAGAAACAGCGCTGCTGTTTTCTGCGTTTACAGCGGAGCCTAGGTAGACGAAGTCCTTGACTACCTCAAAGTTACGTCTGTCGATGGTAACGTTTTGACCAAGACGTCGGTGTTGTATGTCCTTTCTTGACGACAGCATGTACTTTGTTTTGCCCTCATTAACCGTTAAACCCATTTTTGTCGCCTCTGCTTCAATACTCTAAAAAGCCCCTTTGACATCACGCTGAGTCAACATATGTCATCAACATATGCCAGTAATTGGACAGTTTTTTGAAAGATAGTGCCTCTAGTGTTGACGTGTGAGCTCTGAACTATTCTTTCAAGCACGATGTTAAAAAAATCACATGACAGCGCATCAACTTGTTTAACCTTTTTTGACATCGAAAGGTTCTGTTAAGTTGTTTCCAACCTTTATGGAGCAGCGTGAATTCGGACGTGAAAGGACGAGTTTGGCAGGGATGCCAAAACTAGGCATGGGTCTATACAGCTCGTCCCTGTAGATGCTGTCATATGCGCCCTTGAAATCGATAAAAAGATGGTGGGTGTCGATTTGGTGTTCTTGGGTTTTTTCCAGGATGTGCCGTAATGTGAATATTTGATCAACTGTGGACTTTCCTGGTCTAAAACCACACTGATAAGGACCTATCAAGTTGTTGACGATGGGCTTTAGACGTTCACATATTACGGCAGATAAGATTTTATAGGCGATGTTAAGTAGACTTATTCCTCTATAGTTGGTGCAGTTTAGAGGGTCTCCTTTTTTCAGGATCGGGCAAACAATACTGAGGTTCCATTCATCGGGAATGCTTTCCTCCGACCATATCTTACAGATAAGTTGGTGCATGCTCCTAACCAACTTATCTCCAGCTGCTTTAAAGAGCTCGGCATTCAAGCCATCCGCTCCAGCGGCTTTATTAGACTTCAGCTTAGATATGGCAATCTTTACTTCGTCTAAGTCGGGAGGACGGGATTGTTGGCTTTCGTCGTCCATGTTGAATGGATCATCCTGCCTAACAACGGAATTCAGTTCGTCGTCGCCGTTATACAGTCTGCAGAAGTAGTCCTTCCATATCCTCAGCATCGACTGCGGTTCCACTATGATGTTTCCACTTTCGTCTTTGCAGCCTTCGGTTCTAGGTTTATGTACCTGTGAATTTCGTTTCACTTGTTCATAAAACTTTCGAACTTTATTCCTGCTTTTAAACCTCTCAACATCTTCGACCGCATGCTTCTCATGCCCTCTCTTTTTCCTTCTGAGAAGTCGGCGTTCCTCTCGCCTCTTCTGCTCATAGAGCTCATGTGCAGCTCTTGTCCTTTTATGCAGCGCTGCTTTGCGTGCCTGTTGTTTGGCTGCATTTGCCTGCCGACATTCCTCATTAAACCAGGGGTTCCTTGTTTGTGGCTGTTTGAAACCCAGCACATCAGAGGCGGCTTCTCTGATTGCATCTTGGCAATGTTGCCACTGGTTTTCGATACATTGTGTTGGCGGCAAAGAACTTCGAGACAGGTTACTTGTAACTCGGTCGGAAATGGATTTGGCAATCTCTGACGATTGTAGCCGTTCGACGTTGTACCTTCTCCCAGCACCTCCCTGTTTTGCCTTGGGTCTGGAAACTCGAAGTGCTACCTTGGCTACAACGAGGTAGTGGTCCGAGTCGATGTTAGCTCCTCGGAAAGTTCGTACATCCATGATGCGTGTATCTGGCGTCGATCGCAATATGGTCAATCTGGTTGACTGTAGATTGATCTGGAGAAGTCCAAGTACCTTTGTGGATGTTGAGGTGTGGAAAACGCGTACTGGCTACCATGACGTTTCGCCCCGCAGCAAAATCTATGAGCCTGAATCCGTTGTCGGAAGTGTTGTCGTGCAGGCTGTTCTTCCCGATTATTCCACCAAAGATGTCTTCCCTTCGTAGCTTGGCATTAAAATCGCCCAGGACTATTTTAATATCGATGGTAGATTGATCTGGAGAAGTCCAAGTACCTTTGTGGATGTTGAGGTGTGGAAAACGCGTACTGGCTACCATGACGTTTCGCCCCGCATCAAAATCTATGAGCCTGAATCCGTTGTCGGAAGTGTTGTCGTGCAGGCTGTTCTTCCCGATTGTTCCACCAAAGATGTCTTCCCTTCCTAGCTTGGCATTAAAATCGCCCAGGACTATTTTAATATCGTAGCTCATATGTTTTGTCTAGGAGCTCGAAGAACTTATCTTTGGTATTGTCGTCTTTCTCTACTGTGGGGGCGTGCGCGCATTTCAGGCTAATGTTGCCGAATTTAGCCTTGATGCGTATGGTCATGAGGCGCTCATTAATGCACCTATAGCTCAAGAAGTAAATCCGTCCGTATCCGATGCTTGCTGGTGCTTCGCAACTATGAAAGCTTTTACGTGGCCAGGAAGTCACCCCGACGGCACAACCCCCAACCTGGAGGGCCAGATCCTAAGTATAACTACAAGAATGGGGAGCCGGATAAAACCGCTCCTTACAGGTCTGGGCTCCGAATAAGTCGAAGAAGTCCTTTAAGGTGTTCACTAAGTAGTTCAACCTTACTGGAACTGTAGACGCCACCGTTGATTCCATCTCGGGAATTCCCCCGCTGCCGTCTGGATAAGCAGAGGTGCCTTAGTGGAAACACCTCTCCCCACCTCTCTCGTTTCTGCGCCCAACAACTTTCCACTTTGGTTGGAACTGGGGTACCTCTCCAGTTGAGGTACTAGGCACCCGATGTTCACCACGGGAAGGTGAGAGTAGGAGTTGATAGACAGATGTTGGTTTTGAGAAAAACCTGTAGACGCTTGTGTCCTTTTGAATGCACATGTCTACCATTTAAACATTAACATCAACATTAAAATCAATAACAAACTCAAATTCGTTAAAAGCAATACAAGAAGCAATTATTGGATTGTTTTTCGCATAATTTGTGCTATGAAGAGGAACATGTAGAAAATTTACCATTTCTAGGACGCAAATTCCGAGATGGAACATTATCAATTTTTGAGAAAAAATCATATTCGAGTCAAAAATCACACCAAGATCATTTTGATTTGTTAACCTCATTAAGAACTGATTCTCGATTTTGTTATCAAAACATATCGGATCCTTTGTTTTAGAAAACGTTACAATAATACACTTTTTAACATTAAAATTTAAACCATTTATGAAACACCACTCAATATCAATCAATATCCAATTGAATTTTACTAGCATCTGATGAAGAACTAACAGTATTAAAAATCTTGAGATCATCAGCATATTTAAGACATCTATAACTTTTAATACAATTCCGTAAATAATTTATAAATAAAATGAAAAGGAGTGGACGAAGATGACTACCTTGTGGTACACCGGAAAAAATTTGTATTTCATTGGAAAGAACATCACCAACTTTAACATTTTGTCTTAGTCCAACCAAAAGGCTTCTGATCCATTTTAGGAGATTCGAGTGAAAGCCAAGCAATTCAAGTTTTTTCAAGAGAACATTATGTTGTACCTTATCAAACGCCTGGGAAAATTCGGTATAGATCACATCTACTTGAGTAGGATTTGTAAAAATTTCTAAATGTGTTGCAGTAGATCTCCCACTCATAGAAGTAGAACAGTCAAAACCGAATATTTGTAAGAAATGTGAAAACATTTCTTCATAATTGGAATCATCAAAACAACCCTAAATTCTTAACAAAACTAAAACAATACCCGTGTTTTTTGGCATTCTATAAATAATATAGTAGATAATTCCCAAGAAAACCCATCGGCAGTAGCCAGATTTTTGCATTTAAAAATTGGTATACAACTGAAGGAAGACCTGTCAGAATAATAATACAAAAAAAAGCACAAATAGAAGAAGTAACTTCAGAAAAAAATAACTAAAACTAATAAAATGGACAATTTTGAGGAATAAATGGTAAGAAAACATCTGGAAATTGAGATTCTATAAAAAAAGTTCATTTAACAATTGCATTTTTGACATAAAATAAAAACATCAAGAAGTGGGTTTGTTCGTAGATTTTCCAGCAAAACACGGGTAATATAAAAAAAAATATTTAAATGTCATTAATAGCATTTTTGTCTCTTTGAACTTTATTAATTTCTTTTCAATTGATTTTATAAAGTTTTAAGAAAAAGTCTTAGTTTTAGTTATGAAATATTTGAATCTGCTTTAACTTCAGATACGAGATCTCAACTGGTTAAATCCTTTTTTTATCCTTCGCTTCGGGTATTGTGTCGTTTATGCGGGTAACAATGTGTAAGTCTGTACAGTGCATCAAAATAAAACTCGTACGAAGATCTTATATTTTGTTTTCAATTCCAATAACTTTCAATATGATAAAACTCATTTATGTTGTTCAAAAATAATTCAATTTAAAATTTATCTGTTAATAAGAAAATTCAAATCAAAGTTTAACTCTTACACGACACACTGTGTGTTAGGAGACCCTTATTGTCCTTATCAGCTTTTAACATGTTTTTAATAGATTCCTCAAATCCCTTTCAGTACCTTTCTAAGGTCTTCCAAGTAACTTTATACAATTTCAACTGAGTAAATTTTTAGTAAATGCGGAGCGGTCTCAAATACTTTCGGACAAGAATGCAGTTTCTGAACTTGAATGATGGGGTTGGGAATGTTATCTTGATATAATAATTGGAAACGATCAATTATAATAAGTCTTTCGGCACTAGCATGTTTATTTGTACTTGAATATTGAGGCTCATGTTTTGGTTTACTCCTCAGTTTGTAAGTACTTATTTTGGAATTTTCCTTAAACCTTCAAGTCAAATATTCGGACTATTTGTGTCTTGATTTCGCACCAAATTTACCTTGTTGAACATTTACTTTTATGTAGAGTGCGAACTAAGGAAAATGTCAAAGCGTTAATTATCGATTCGTGCCTCTGTTACTCTACTACGTGAATTTTCCGGAAGGATATAGTTACTTTAAATTCTCAAACGATGCTCAATACCTTGGTCTTGGTTTAGATAAAAAACTAAATTGCAAACGCAATGTACAGGAAAGAGTTAAAAAAGCTACTGTAGCTCTCTTTTCTTGCAAAATAGCTATTGGTAATAAATGGGGCTTATAAACTCTGCTATTCGCCTCAAAGCTTCGTCGCAGTGGACTAATAACAATTTTGGCCACTCCGTAATTCTAAGGTATTTAGAATCAATTCCGAAACACACAGACTACACTATCCCCCAACTGAAATTCGACAGAAACTTCCAGATTTCTATACCTCCCAGATCTTTTTGGGAGGATAGGACATTCTTGGAGGATGAGTCAATCCATTTTTACACAGATGGGTCAAAAACAAAAGACGGGGTTGGTGGAGGTGTGTACTGTACACGACTGACATTAAGTCTCTCATTCCGCCTTCCCAATCATTGTAGCGTGTTCCAGGCGGAACTTTTGGCGACAAAAGAAATGTTGTCCTGGCTTAAAGAAAACTTTATATCAAATTCTGATATCCGTATTTTCTCAGATAGTCAGGCTGCTATCAAATCTCTGGACTCTGTCTCTACAAAGTCTACAACAGTCCATAACTGTCGATCATCTCTTATGTAGATGGCACAACAGTTTAATATTCACCTTTGCTGGGTGCCGGGCCATAGACACATTCCAGGTAACTGTGAGGCAGATGAACTAGCCAGGAACAGTACAGTACAGCCCATCCTACCACGTTTGGCACACACTGGCATACCAATCGCTACTTGTGAATTGTTGCTAATGCAAGACGCTATGAAGAAGGCAAACACTATGTGGAACAACATCACCACGTGTCAGGTCACGAAAAAGCTCGATAATAGGTGTCAAAACCGGACTAAAAGGAAAGACCGCCAAGCGACTTAGCGTATTCTAAAAACTTCGCAGAAACTGTGTAAACAAGGAAAAGAAGAAAACAGTTCTTCACCTTCTCTGTAATTGCCCTGCTCTAGCTCAAAAACGCACGAATTACCTAGGAGAATTTTTCTTTAACGATCTACCTATAAATCATATTAACATAATCAGCCTCTCACGTTTGTTAAGAGACTCAAACTGGTTCCATTCAGCTTAGGAGGAAGGCTCAAGGTTCATGTAGTATCACAATGGGCCATTAAACTAGCCTAAGTGTGTCCGATTTCATCACGGACAGCCAATCCAACCTAACCCTAACCATAGTTACGCTTTTTAAAGTCCTATAGCTGGTGAAAGAATTGAAGCCGAACCACCTAACACAACGCTGAATTTTTGGTGAATCGAATCTTCTTAAAAATCTGGTCGAAGATCCCCTTTTATATTAAAAAAAAATTACCACGAGAAGATAATTTGTAGTTGAATCTAAACTTGAACCAGAAGAACTATGCATCCAAAAAAGTCGCTCCGCAAAGTCTCATGTCTTTGAATGTTGTATCGATATTTTTCATACAAAATGGTCTAATGGAATAGCCAGTTGCATTTCTCCTTTAAAAAAATTCAGTACTCATCAGTTTACCCTTAAGCCCAATTTCGGACGTTCGGTAAAGTACTAGGATTCTTTTTTAGCTTCACTACATGAATGTGGAATGTTTTACCAGGCTTAATAGTTCCAACTCATTTCAATGTGCAGATATTAAAAACCAATGTTGACCGGTAACTCATTTCAATCCTATCATCCTTTCCTAATTGCTCGGCACAAAGTTTAAAAATTTTAAGAGTATTCATAACCTCTTGAGTGCGCGCACAATTAACAAAAAAAAACTACAAGGGACTGTTTAACCTGTATAATATCTATATAACAATATTTTATTTAATGTCTTAACAATTAATGGTACGACTTTTGTTTTGATACACTGTATCCTTATGTTTTCTAAAAAAATGAGGGTCATCATATAAATATTCAATCCTCACACAATTGTTCTTCAACCAAAGAAATTATACACATACAAAAAAGCATCCAGACTTTATTTTGCTTTGGGATATGCGTTTTTATGTTGATGTCGCATTTGTCCCCATCACCCACAACCACCTTCTCACAATCTACCACTTCATACCACTGGTATCAATGGCAGTGACCTGCATGTGTTCAATTCCAGCACTGGCCAATTTAATTTTCTCGCCCGACCCGCTTTTTTCAGATGATTTAACAGTGTTGGACCTGCTACCGTGAATTGAAGTTTGCTCATGGACCTGGGACTTTCTATACCAGCGACATCGACTGCTCTTCCCGTTCGCCAGTCTACCCGTCCGCCCGTGTGTCGTTGCCACATATATTTGGTCCAAATTATTGGGGGCATTCTTATGTGACATTTCATAACCATGCTTGGGCAGTTTTACGCTCCATTAAGCTCAGCTTGTTTCGGGCATTATTATTACAATAATCCTCACATCCTTTAGTCAAATGCGCCTCCGTCGTCCGCCTGGAATATGTACCGCATACGTTGGCTTGGCAGTCAATGTGTGTGCACTCATGGTGGGTAAATATGTAGAAGGAAAGTCACAAGCCCACCCCCTCTTCGAGACGTCTATTTGCTTGTCCAAAGCAATTATTTGCGTCAATATGCGTTCTAAAATGTAGATGAGGAATCGTAAGTCGTAACCATTGCACCGGCGTGTTTCTGTTTATTGCGAGTTGCAGTTGGATTTCTGTTTTTAATTTTGATTTTTCTTTTTCAACCAAATGCAATAAATATTCACGAATCAATTGCGAACTTATTCCAATTGATTGTCACAAGAAATTTTCCAATCTTCATCACGAGGTATACCTACGACTAGGCTGGGAGTAAGTATAGGCAAGGCACATACGATTCGCAATCGCGTAACGCGCAATCATTTCGTCACTGAAATTGCTTGGTGTTTCTTATTATAAATTGCTTGCATTGAGTGCCGCTGTCAGTGACGTGCTGCTATTGCTATCAAAACTCACGCATTTTGTAAAAGTATTTTCTTTTTCTAATTCAATTTTACAAGACAAAGAAAACACAGAATAAAATAAGAAAAAAAAGCAATACTAATTCCTCACGTTTTGGGAATTTATAAAAGTGTGTAACTATCGTAGGCCTATTGATTTTCTCAGAACCCATGGAAAATCGTTCCATTCTTGAGCTATAATACAATGGTAACGATGTGTATCAGGTGCGGCTGTGTGAAGGGGACTTTTCAGTGACAATAGTTTTTGAGTTGTATTAATCCAGGCTAAAGCTTAAAGCTACTCAGAACTAATGTCAAATAGTGACAACTTAAAGTGTTCAGGTGTGTTTCAAAAATAATTCTAAGAGGACAGAACAAGCTTCGTTCAGAGGACGCCATAAGCATGTTTGATATGTTCAAATTCAGACTCCTTTCAAAACTCTTTTTTTACACTTTTGAAGAAAAATATTCTGGCCCAGTTCTATCTTGTTTCCGTAGGCTTATGTTCCATAACAGGAAATTGCTCCCCAGACCATGACACTGTCTTCACAGCTACACAGACGGCTTAGATAATTGTCTTCTTTGCAAAGGTCATGAAAGTACTGAAGCCATCTGGACATTCTAAGTTCAATAGATTTCCAAAACACATAAATGTCATGGCCATACATATTCAGATATTCTTCAAGTCAGATAGGAAAAACAGTAAAGAGCGTAAAATGTGTAGTATTCCTATCTTTAAAGTTATTTAGAGGACTTTGGTCGAACTGCAGATATCTAAAACTCTCGTTATCAGTTTTGAGGTGCTCATTTTTGCTCCGTGTATTGTGTTCTTGAGGCTTCATCCAAACGAGCTATAAGCCGATACAAATTGACTTCCAAGAGGCAAGGTTATTATAGTTTAGGTCAACATCCACCTGCTCGGATATCCAGTCTTTAAACCATCCACTTCGAGATTGGATTGTTTGAAGAACTACTTTCTTTGGGAGACGATTACTTGGCATATCCAGAAGTTTAAGGATGTACGAGTAAGTAAGCTTGTAAGCTTGAAAGTTTTTATAAATAAAGGTGATAAACCCGTTGCCAGCATGATCATGTAGTTTGGAGTATTCAAAATAAGGTGGAAAATCCGTTTTATGTAAAATATGAGCAGTTTTTAACTTGTTCACATTTCCGACCTCCCCAAGCTTATACGACGCATAAAACATAACTCATTCCGATACAGCTTTGAAGACCCTAAATATAGTGGTGTGCGTAATTCCCTTATTATTGAAGCACTGCTTGCATGCTAGATATTTGTATTCTCTTTCACCAACTCTACGCTTTCACCATTATAGTGCCAATGCTCACTTGCACCCGATCTTCCACCGCCATTCTTAAAAAATATCACTTTGGATTTATTAAAATTTACCACTAGGTTCCACCTTTTACAATATTCAGCAAGCTTATTGATCATTAGCTGAAGGAACTGCGGAGTATACGCGATCAGAACAATGTCGTCAGCGAAAAGAAGAGCTTTAATGTTAACGCCTACTTACTCGATTCCAGCTGATAATGCTTTGACTATATCATCAATGAAGAGTGCAAACAAGCTTGGACTGAGTGCACAGTGCATTAGCCATTCAACACTGATGCTTTAGTAGTCTTGTATAAATTTTGCAATACTGTACCGAACTTAAGCAACATTCAAATCAAATGGGGTGGCGCAACACTCCGTTGTGAACCAGGGCCTAGTGACTTACAACTCGCAACCATTCCTGTGTGCGAGTACTGTTGTCAGGAATGGAAGGGACCTACAAGTTTAGGCCGAATCCGAACGGCTAGTTTGAGAAAGCACTTTTTCATGACAAGAATTACTCTTGAAGGATTTGTCAATTCCTCGCGAAAATTATTTTTTTTAAATTAAGGTGGCACAGGCAGGGATTGAACCCAAGACCCCTTGCATCATGACAGTCCAACGCACTAACCATCATGCCACGGGTACTACACTTAAGCAACATTAATATCTGAAAAAGCTTGTAAAACAGGCCATTGCGATCCACGGTGTCGAAAGCAGCTTTAAAATCAACGAAAAATGCAAATAGTTTCAGCAATCGAGCGGAGTACAAAAATGTTATTGACGATGACCATCTTGGAACTCGCTAAGCAGATTATTAGAATGTAGCCAATCACTTAAACGACTGAGCAGAATCGACGTAAATATCTTATATGACGAGTTCAAAAATGAGATTCCTCTGTATTTTCAGAAACTTCAGTGATTCACTTCTTGTGGTTTGGGAAAATCAAGGCATCGCTGAACTGATTTGGGATGGTTCCTTCCTCAAAGATCTGGTTGAATACTGTTGTTAGAGAGCCCGCAGCCTTTCGATCTTTTTGGTTGTCTATCGATATAAACACTTCTGTCTTTGAAATGGGAGCATCTAAAATATTATTTTTGAAGCCAGGGTTGGCATACTGATTCAAAAACTTATTTGGCGCATCTGGGTTTAACAACTGCTCGAAATATGTTTGCAGTCTATTTGAATTAAGATCCAAGTCCAAGCTAATAGTTAATTTTGTTCCATTAAATTTTCGGACCAGGTTCCAAAACTCAGATGAATTGTTACACTTTTCAAGCTGGCTCTGCTCTGCTTCCGAATAGTCTTTTTTCGGCAGAGAAGTTTATAATTCTGATTATACTCCATGTAACGGTCTTTTGAAAAATTAGTATTATTTCTACTTCCAAAATTCCTTCAGCCAATCGTAAGAAAGGCCTCTCGCCTGCATGCATTCCTTGTCAAAGCAAGATTCTCTATATTCAGTTTTTCTTTGACTGATATTCGGTATATGGTATGCTCCTTTAATGTTTTTATCAATCTGGTTCAGGCTTACGTCGTATCGTTCCATCATCAGAAGTGCATCTAAACGTGTTCTAAAATTGGATGAAGATTCGTTTTAACAGCGTGATTTGATAATCAGTTGCATTTGTGCATTGGCTTCATTTTTGTCTTCCCCGTTAGTAAAGGATATACAAAGAGACATGTGGTCTGAAAACGGTTTCTTTTCTATTTCCCGATTTTTAACTTTAGTCAGACCGAACTTTCTTGTTTTCCCACGAATGTAAATTCACCCAATTTATCATCATCACTTGTACCGTTCATTACACGGAGGCCGAAAGTGTTGAAAAGTTCAAGCAATTGACTTCTTCTTGCATTCTTTTGTCTTTTGAATTTCTTGTTTTACCGAGTCTTGCATTCTTAACCCCATCTTCAATCCATATTCTTGCGTTTAGGTCACCCACCAGTAATATTTTCTCAACATCACCTCACGTTAAGAAATCCTTGATATTTTCGAAGTCAGTGTTTTAGTGATGCAGTTGACAAACATATGCTAGGCCAAGTAAGTCAAAACTCCAATCTGTTTAAATTCACAATTTATGCCTTTCAGGTCTTTTTTTTTGTACTCGAATACATTTTTAGTAATTACATCATATAATATAAATGGGCTTGAACGGTGCCAAGAAGCATTAAGCTTGGGGTCGTTGAAGAGAGAGAGAAAACTCTTTTTAAGAAGAACAGAAGAGTTTTTTTTTAATATCTTTACATAATTTATAGTCGCACACCTGCTCTAAATAAAGCACATTCGATTTGGCCACTGCTTGAAACTCTAAGGGATAGCTTTGTTGGTGACGGATTTTTTCCATTAAATATACAATGGAGCTTTGGTTTCCTGAAGTAGCTTTGAAGTGCTTTTCATGGAAAGATTACTAGTTATAGTTACACGATAGAACTATAATCGAAACAAGCTCGATTGAAAGTAAGTTTGTAGTGCTTTACAAACATTTCGTGAGATTGGGTGCCAATGGGCAACACTTATATGATCGTGTGTCGATCCTCATAGACGAGAATTTGTTTGCGGGTCCAAAAGTGTGAAATTTCATTCACAGTTTAGGCTCAGAAAACCCGCATTTTACTGTTGAGGAACCAATGCACCAACAAAGAATTATGGTTTGTGGCATCTTACTTACTTACTTAAGGTGACGCTACAGTCCTGTGTGAACTAGGGCCTCACCCAACAAACTTCTCCATCTAGCTCGGTCCCTAGCTAGATGTCTCGCGCTCTAAGTTGGGTGAGGTCACTTTCAACTTGTGCGTGCCAACTGATCCGCGGTCTTCCTCTACTCTGCTGTCCTGTGGGTGTGGATTCGAAGACTTTCCGTGCCGGAGCATTGGTTTCCATGCCCTCTACGTGACCCAGCCATCTTAGTCGTTGGTCACTTTACAGCCCGTACAGCTCGTCGTTCCATGTTCTTCTCCACTCCCCTTTGATGCATACGGAACCGTAGATCACACGAAGAACTTTGCTCTCGAACCGATCCAAGGTGCTTTCATCCGCTTTTGTCATAGTCCATGCTTCTGCACCAGCAGGACGGGAATTATGTATAAGGATCTTATATAGCGACCTTCGAGAGAGGACTTTTCCATTCAATAGCTTTCTTAGCCCAAAGAAACAGCGGCTAGCAAGAGTTATTCTTCGCTTGATCCTAGCGCTGGTGTTGTTTTCTGCGTTTGTAGCGGAGCCTAGGTAGACGAAGTCCTTGACTACGTCAAAGTTACGTCTGTCGATGGTGACGTTTTGTCGTAAGTCCTTTCTTGACGGCAGCATGTACTTTGTTTTGCCCTCATTAACCGTTAAACCCATTTTAGCAGCATCTGTCTCAATACTCACAAACGGCCCATTGACATCACGCTGAGCTCTTCCGATTATGTCAATGGAATCAGCATATGATAGTAATTGGACAGACTTTTGAAAGATAGTGCCTCTAGTGTTGACGTGTGAGCTCTGAACTGTATCTTTTAAGCACGATGTTAAAAAAAATCACATGAGAGCGCTTCACTTTGTCTAAAACCTTTTTTGACATCGAAAGGTTCTGTTAAGTTGTTTCCAACCTTTATGGAGCAGCGTGAATTCTCCATCCTGCACAAACGGACGAGTCTGGCAGGGATGTCAAAACTAGACATGGCTCAATACAGCTCGTCCCTGTAGATGCTGTCATATGCGGCCTTAAATCGATGAAAAGATGGTGGGTGTCGATTCGGTGTTCTTGGGTTTTTCCAGGATCTGCCGTAATGTGAATATTTGATCGACTGTGGACTTTCCTGGTCTTAATCCACACTGATAAGGATCTATCAGGTTGTTGACGATGGGCTTTAGACGTTCACATATTACGGCAGAGAAGATTTTATAGGCGATGTTAAGTAGACTGATTTCTCTATAGTTGGTGCAGTTTAGAGGGTCTCCTTTTTTCAGGATCGGACAAACAATACTGATGAGATTCCATTCATCGGGAATGCTTTCTTCCTACCATATCTTACAGATAAATTTGTGCATGTGGCATCATTATACCATTTATTTTTTCAAAAATAAGTCCTGTCTCTAAGAATAAACGTTTGATCAACAGTGGTCGTAACAGAGCCATGCTAATATATTTTTAGGCATGATTGTGGTCGACCTCTTGCTCATGCAGAATGGTGCGCTAAGTCGCGAAATCAGACTTTTTTTGTGAGAACCCGTAAAGTTTTGATGTTATGCCAACAAACCGGGAACTATTCAAATAATTAACGCCAATATCATCGAAACAATCAGTATTTTCATGCCGAAACCATCAGTTATTTCTTGAAAGATCGGAGTGACAGAATGCACTACTGTGAAGTCATCTGAAACAGACACCTGAAGGACATAAAGAACGGAGATGTTTTCTCAAATTTACCTTCACCCAACTCTTTCTTATTTAAATTTTTATATTTTTTAAGCTAAAAGCACCTTTTTTACGCATAATATAAGTCACTTCATTTCATTAAGGATGACCATAATTATATTCTCTTATCTCTTTCTAATTCTATTAGAACTTTTAAAATCATAATTTATGGCGCACCTACATATATAGCTCTAAAAATAAACCTTTTTCAAAGCCGCCCCTGACTTATTTTCAATATCAATTCTCATCGCAAGCGCTTCTGCTTCTTGATGGACTTACGCTAACATGTGCCCGTTTTATTGTGGACGACAGAAGACATAAAAAGAAGAGAAACACAACAAAATAAACGGTGGCAATCAGCAGTAGTCTTGGCCTTGATTGATGACAGACAAGAAAATTGAGATGTGTGTAAAGTTGAGAAATCACTTTGTACTTGGGACCCTAATGTCGGTATACTAGGTAATCATATAATCTCGTACTCGTACCTTCTTTTATTTATACCAGAGAGAACATATTTATGGATTCTTTGATAACTTTCTGTTTCTACAAAATTGTATGTTATTTAGAGCTCAAACACACAATTGTCAGGGATACCATTTTATTTCAATTTCTTTCGTTTTCGACAGGATTTAAATACATGCATTAATTAAAAATTACGATATTTTATTTTTCTACTACATAACCTGACGGTTTTTTAACTTTAGTTTGAATCTTTTGCAGCTTGTGACATAGTGCAATGTGGTTTTATGTCCTGGAACGTTGAAATCAATCTGTCAATTCTTATATGATTTTGATTTGTGATTTTAACGTATAATAAATAGCGTTTTTGTGGAAACGTTGCTTTATTCCAATGACGGATAGGTCCGCTTCAAACCAATCTAATTCTTGGTTCGAAATGAGAACCAAGACTTCTATATTCTACTCCAACGTATATACTCGTATGCTTACCAATCCGAAGTATTGCGTGAGGAAATCCAGCTGATGAGTGTCTATGAACTGGACTCCGTTCACTTTTGAAGCACAAAATCCCATAGCGTTCAACATCAGCTTTCTCATCTCATCTAGGCTCTATTCGGAGCTATTTTAATCCTTTCTTTTTATTGCGAATGCGAAATAGTTGCTTTTACGAGAATGCTACAATATATATCGGTTGATATAATAAAAAATGGAGTAATTGACTTAAATAACTAAGCGTAGGTTCAACATCGCGCTGCACAAAGCAATTTTTAATCGAGTAATCACTTTGACGGCTATATGCGGTAGCATAGGTTAAGTATTGTATTGCTCCAACATCTCTTCATCCCGGATGAGGACGTTAACGCAGACGCAGACTTGGACGAAGACGCGGACACGGACACCAAACGTATAACGGACGTCATGTGCTTTTCCTAAATTAAGATCTCAACATATATGTATGTATGTAAGCTTACATAACATCCATAAGACAAACGACACATTGTAAATTGTATACCTATACTCGTAGGTATAGCATCATAAGGACCGAGACGGAGACCGAGGTACACCGAGAGGTATTATTGTCCATTTTTGGTCAACAATTTCGCTGTGACATGGTTGCGATTGGATTGCGCGCAGCCGCATGATGAGCTCGCACTAAGTACAAAATCAATTTGCGCCGATCAATCGATTCGAATTCGAAGCAAGAAAAACGTGCAATGCGATCGAAATGCCTTGAAACTAGTGACGATCGAAGTGAGAATTAGTGAGGAATTTTCAGAGATGGTTTGGTGTTTTGTTTAGTTTTTTGTTGTTGGTTTGTTGGCAAGTTATCGTTGTATACTCGTATTGTTAAGTATGGAAGAACACTTTGACATGTGGAAAGAATGTCCTTTTGGACCATGAAAAGAGGGAGCTTGGAGGGTAACTTGATGCTATTGCATTTTTTTGCCTGCAAAATTATATCAGACAGAATAGAAATACGAGTAGTGAAAAAAAAAAAATTAATTTTCTTCCTAGTTACACAAACTATAGACTGAACCAGGATTAATAAAAAGGGACAAGTTTGTTGATGTGATTAGAACTTGTTTTCCTATAGTCTTTCCTTTCCATACTCAGTAGTTAGATGAACCCCAAACTTCCTTTTTAGTCTTTCGAGTTTCTAAACTCATGTTGATAGGAGAGTTTTGAAATAATGCCTGGAAGACATATTTTTAACTTTTAAATGTCAATTTGTTTAATAAGCTAACACCAGTGTATCATTTTCAAATTCTAAAAATGCTAAAAGAGTCTTGTGATTGTCAATTTTACGAATTTAGTGTTTTAGAAGATTGGGAAATTTCGATCGTAGCGTGTACATATTTTCGTTCGTGAAAATTAATTGGAACATTTAAATGCATTTGAGAAAACGCTAATCAGACTGTAAGTATTCATTTATTGATTCGTTGTTTTGATACATTTGTTAACAATTGAATGCATTGAAAGCTATGACATTGCCGTCAGCTCGGTTAGCAATTTGATATAAATGTATATAATAAGTTCTTTTCATTGCAAAATAATAAATAAGTATAACTATTCAAATTCAGATATTAGCAACATCCTATACTTGGAAATATTTTTTAAGAATGATGCGAGGGGTTTCCAGTTCGTTTCGTTCAAAAGTTTTATTGTTTCTTGCATTGTTAATGTTCCTTGTCCGCCATACGATATCCGTTGAGATGCAAAAATTGAACATATACTGATAAAATGAAAGCAGTCTTCTGTGGATTTAAGATTACATAAGGAACAAAATTGGTTGAAACTTCCATTGTAGGATTTCGTTGAAGCTCAGTGAGTCTTGGAAGTACTTTTCTTGATTTAAGCTCATATTGAGTTGGGAGTACAACACTCTACTGATAGACTGGCGAGCAGTAGCTTTAAAACCATCCCGAACAGAGTTTTCGTTCTTTCCAATTATGCGATAGAGCTGCTCCTTCAAATCAACCAAGTTTCTTTCTTCCATCAAAAATTCTTCATTAAAACTGATTGCCATATGTTTCCATTTCCTCATCCACCAATCCGCATTTCTTATTTCGTACGCAGCATTTTTTTGGATAGGAGCTCATCTGGTTGATTACAAATTTTTACTATATAATCCACCTGAGTCTTTAATGTACTGGTAAACAGTTTAGAAAGACTTGTTTCTATTTTGTTTGAGAAAACATTTGTCCATGATATATTTAGCATACTTTGGTTTTCTTAACTAAATGTTCGTTAAAGTACATTTTTGTATTAAGTTTCACTCCTAAGTATTTATATTCGTTAACCACTTCTAACAGGTTACCATTGAAGTACCAATTATAACGAATCTGACTCCTAGAAGATCTGGAAAATAGCATGATCTTGGATTTATCAGTGTTTATAAGAAGATCCCATTTGCAGCAATATTCTGATTATCAGTTGTAAAACATGGGGTGACTCTGAATGTAAAACCAAATCGTCGGCATACAACAGTACATTTATTGACATACCAGCGATCCGAATTCCACCAGGAAGAAAATTCCTTATGTCATTGATGAAAAGTGAAAACAAAAGGGCACTGAAGAGTCGCTAATCAGACTGTTGCGAAAGAATGCTTGCATGAATTTATTTCATTACACTTGTGATAAAATCGGTCTTGCAGTTTTAAACCAACGTTAGCCAATCTTTAATTGATATGTTTTAACAAGTTCTGTAGAATATATGTTGGGGACAGATTAGTTGAGGCTCATATCAGATTTTATACATGATGTTATTTCTCGTTCGTTTGATTTTAATTTTAAAAGACTTAAACATTTCGAAAGATCAATGAAAATGATTTGTCCAATGTGCATCAAAACATAAATAGATATAGACTCTTTTATATTGATTCGAAAGTTTATCTACTTAAGCAAATAACTGTCGATCTCTATGAGGCATAGGTGCCAGTAGTTACATAAGTCTTAAAGTTGTCTATATTTCACTCCTCAAATTAAATACAAAAAAAAAAAAAATAATGAAAAGTCTTTTTCCTAGCTTAAATCCAAAGACCCTCTAAAAAAATTTAAGAAACAACGGTGTTATATGTATGTCTTGTTCTAGACTTGTTTAAGGCAATGTCTCTTGAACGTAAAGAATTTTTCGCTGGTGACTGTTTTAGATGTGGGTATGCAAGTAATTTGTTTGTTGAAAAATGCCAAAATTATTCCAATCCCAAAAAATACTAACACCAAAAGTCCTTCGAAATTCAGGTCAATCAGTCTTTTTCCACTTTTTAGAAGATATTTGAAAAAGTTGTGAATCAGCTGTTCTAAAAGTAACTTCTGAGTTAATTAATGGATCGTACCGAAATCAGTATAATAGTGATGAGCGATTTTTTAAAAGCCTTTGTTTGCATTTTAAACTCAACTTTCATGTGTACGCTTAAACATCACTTTTATTTATCGTGCTTCTTCATTAAACTAATGTCTTCTTATTAACGAAATCGTTAATTAAGAGTTGAAACAGAATTTGGAATCCCTAATCCAATTCTTGCCAACATAGGTGTCCCGCAAGGATCTGTTTTAGGCACTATTCTTTTCTAAATCATTTTAAATAACCCCCTAGTGATATTTTAAATTTTAATGTGTATAAAGATTATACAAATGATGTAAAAATATACATATCTATATGAAAACCTGGGTTGTTGGAGAATTGCGTAGCTCGAGTAAATGAAGTCTTTACATATTTAAAGACAAGCTAAGTTAAATAATATAAAATTGAACCTGTTCAAATCGTTTGGAATTATATGTTCGAGAAGTGAAACATCAGTAGTGTTTGTAGTGATGTCATATTTTAAACTTTATTAGCAAACAAAATTTTATCCGAAAAATAAATTTCAAATGAGTAATTCAGATTTTCGGACAACGTCTCGGCACGATAGCAGTCTTGTTGTTTAGTATAGCAGCCGTTATATCTTCTATGTAAGATATTTTAAAATTCGAAAATTTACCATACTAAATTTGGTTAAAAAATAAAGAGGTACTTTTTTTTACAATTTTTTGATAACTAGCGGCTCGTCCCGGCTTCGCACGGGTATACATAAATCGGTACACATACTTAAGTTATTAGTATGTTAGTTAAAACGACCATGAATCACTAAATTAGAAAAAATGTTATGCTTATCTTAAAGCCTCCCTGTACACTACGTTAGCTGTGGTATTTGTAGGTGGCAACACAGCGTATTGTTTTCCAGGAAATCCTACTCTAAAAGGGCCACATACAATTGCCTGTCGGAAAAAGACTCTTTCCTTAAGTCGATACCAACTATTTTTTGATCAATAGTCTTGTACCATTACACATATTAAGAGGGCTTAAATTGCATAACAGGCGTACCTATTTTTATTTTTAGTTCATGAGGTGGCAAGCCAGCAGGATTGAGGGAATTTAAAAATTCCTGTGGATAGTGCACTTCCATGTTGCACACTGTGTCAACAGATTTGTAACATTTAAAATCACTTTTTCAATAAAATAATAATTTTTATCTCATTTACTGAGTCGTTTTTGGGTGACAATATAGTATATATATAGTAAATAAGTAGTAAATTTTCCGTCTCCTAATTTAAGTATATTTTCTGAGAAATTACCACTGTTATTGCATAAATGTGCTCTCATGTTTATGCTTAAATTGAGAATTTTAATTGATAGCCACATAGGTGAGGATTCGAGGCACGCTTTAATATCGTCGGCTCGTGTACCTCTTGTTACAACTCGTAGAGTTTGGCGAAAGTCTCCAGCGGAAACAAAAGTTACGCCACCCATCATATTACTTGAGTTTCTTATATCTTTTAATGTGCGGTCCACTGCTTCTACATGACCTCTCATCAGGTATTGAGACAGTCTGGAATAATAAATTATTTATTCGGATACAAATCTATAAATGGTATGGATAACACGGTCTGATTTTAGTCGGCATTTCCATCGATTTGTTAAATGCAGAAAAGTAGTTATAGTTCCGTAACTACAATAGTTAGACATATGGCCTCGCGAAGTTTTTTGTAGATGTTGATACATTCTATAATATTGTCAAACATTTTTTTGTCTTATCAACATTTTTGGCTAATTTTTTTACACTTTCCGTTGGTTTTAATAGGAATTTCTTAGATTTCTATAGTAATCTTGTACATAGGCTATATGTTACTCAGTGATAATGAAAAAAGAATTATTAAAATCGGTCCAGTACTTTTTGAATTAATTCGTTACATACAAAAATACAAATCTTTCCTCTTTAAAATATTATAATATTACATAGTGTAGATAAAAGTAATGTAGTCAAAATCGTTTTTTTTTTTAATTTCCCCAAAAACACTCTGTACAGTGTACACTCTGTAGGTACACGAACCCTACTATACCTTTGAACATGTTTCTTAAACAAATTACACTTACTTACTTACTAAAGGTTACGCTACAGTCCGCAACCAATATGCATCTTCAGTCAGCTAGGTTTCAGTTTCGCACATCAAGTTGGTTAAGGTCTTCACCCACCTGAGTCGCGGATTTCATCTACTGCGCCGTCCTAGGGAAGTAGTCGTTGTTCAATGTCCTTTTTTGATGACAGTATATACTTGGTCTTGCCCTCATTGACCACTAAACCCATATTCTTCGTTTCCGTGCCTCTAGTGTTGACGGTTGAGTTTTGCACAATTCTTTCCAGAACGATATTAAAGAAGTTGCATGACAGTGCATCGCCTTGTCTAAAACATTTTTGACCTTGATAGATTAGCGTCCCTTCTCCGTCGTTATTCTGCACAAACGGATAAGTTTGACAGGGATGCCAAAACTAGACATTGCTCTGTAGAGCTCTTTTATATAGATACTGTCATACGCGGCTTTAAAATCGATAAATAGATGGTGGGTATCGATTTGAAGCTCCTGGATTTTTTTCAAGATCTGCCGTAGAGTGAATTTGGCGATAGTGTACTTCCCTGGTCTGAAGCCACACTGATTAGGACCTATGAGGTTGTTAACGAACGGCTTCAGACGTTCACATAATACGGCAGAAAGGATCTTATATGCAATGTTAAGCAGACTGATGCCTCTGTAGTTGGAGCAATTTAGAGGGTCTCTTTTTTTATGTATCGGGCAATCTATGCTGAGATTCCACTCACCGGGCATGCTTTCTTTCGACCATATTTTGCAGATGAGTTGGTGCATGCTCCCTACCAAGTAATCGCCTGCTGCTTTGAATAGTTCGGCAGCGATGCCGTCAGCTCCAGCAACTTTGTTCGACTTCAGTTTAGATATAGCTATTCTCACTTCGTTGAGGTTGCACATGCGTTTCAGACTGAATATCCAAGTCTACATATAATATTTTTGAGGAAACTGCCCCCTTAAAGACTTTTCGAACAATATTAAAAATTCGTCATAATAACTGATATCTTTCAATACAATGACATAACAAAAAACATTAAAAAACATAACTCTATATCTTGAGTAGCAAAGGTGAAGTTAACACACAGTTTTCCAATACTAACTTGTTTCAAAAAACTGATGCTTAGTGTTGTCAATTAAAGGCTTACTAAAAGAACGCCTAGGTATTTCTATAATCCCGCACAAAACTAAAAAGAAAACTCCTTAGACATTTGTTTTCATTCACAACCACAATCACTCTAATCAAACACCTACCAACTCCGCCGCCGAGGTAATCATCACAGGCGAGGTGATTTAATACAATTATTATAGTCGGATGGAAAATCCACCCATTCAAGACCAACATTATCACCACCACCACCACCACCCCAATTCCATTCAAACGCATTAACTTTGTTATAAGCAAAACTTTTCTTTCCCATATCCAGAGAACATTCGTATAAAGATATCTTGGAATCCCTGTGGTTTTCCGGATATAGCGGATACAGAAAAACGCACAACTCAAGGCGACTAAGAAAACGAATTCGAAAACGAACAAAAAAGAAAAATAGCAATGAAACCGCAAATTTACAATAAATTATCCCCAAAATCACATCCTCCCTGTAATTTGTTGCCGCAGCATTAAGAAAGGATTCTGCTTACTCTTTTCTGTATTTAGTTTTTTTTTTTGTTTTTAAATATTATTCTGGAAGTGGCGGGATTTTATTGTTGTTGTTGCAAAACGCACTCACTCGGTGTGCGATTATTTCCGAAACTTGTCTACAAATTTTTAATGTAAGTTCATTGGGTGTTTTGTTGGCGTTGACAACCGCGCCGCATCACATTTTATAGAAGGCCGAAGACGCATCACACCACAGGGGAGGGCGTTTTTGTTTTTGTGAAATTATTGCCGACTACAGGATCACGGTTCATAAATTCGCAGCAGGTGGCAAGCGGTTAACTTGATATTGAACTGCAGATCTTTAGTCTTTAAAGAAATCGTTGGGGATAGTCTCTACACTCACTCGTAACGTTCGTCGCTTCGTCTTCGTATGTTGTGTCGTGTTGTTGCTGTTATTTAGCGAGAATGATTAAAGATGCCCAGTTCATGTTGTTCTTATTCGGTCTTCAAAATCACTATAGTCTTCAAGAGTAGTAAGTAAAGTATACCTACCTACCTACTCAGTTTACTTTTATGGATAAGTGACATTAAAATGGGCGCATATAATAAAAAAGAAATGAGATTTAAATTAAATCACAGTTCCGCTTGAGCGACATTTGAGTGTATGCAATCATAATTTCCTATTAACTGTCAAATGACAATTCGTTATGTATGTGAAATTTAAATTGGGCAAGACAACGCCCATCATCAGGAGTGAAACAAATGTGCTTACATATTAGAGGTTCACTTTTCTGCTCGTGGGTCGTAGATATATGAGGTATTGGAAGACTGGTACTTCCCAAATCCACACCTTCAACTCCAACGACCACGAATCAAGATTCTTTTATGATGATTGCACATGGATATCTGTTAGTGCGTAACTGGTAGCCTCAAAACATTCAAAAAGAAACACTTTTGTCTGCACGGGACTGGGAGTGTTGTTGTGGAAAAGACTCTTTAGTTGCTGTCAAGATTCTGTGAAACACAATAAATTATTTGTTTTATTATATTTGGTAACTGATGTGGCGCAGTGGAAATATAGAATGTAAAAGATCCTTCTTGTGGAGTTACTTCATTACAGCTTAGCTTTTCAGGGGAATGTCATCGAACAATATAGTTATGAATTGTTTGCTCCAGTAGTGTGACATAAAATGTATCGAAATGACATATAAAACGTACGGGTAGTGCTTTTCGAACGTCTTGAATTTCTTTGGAGTATTGATAACTTTTTTCAAAAATCATCAAGCTTCCAATTCTTTTCCTCTTACGCAGTGCCAAATTTTAATATTAAATTTTTACTATTTAAGACTGCTCTCTCTATGATAAAAATCGGTACTTGTCAAGTGAATACTTAATGTCTGAAACACAAACACGCTTCAGCTTCGGCTTCGCCTGACGTTTATGGGTTCAGCCATAGGAATTCAATGCATTCTATCACAATGAAGCTTTGACCTCACGTTTCGTTTGACATTCGTAAGGAAAGAACGTATTGTTACGCAATGTGACTGTAAACAAAGTCAACAAACAATGGAGTAATAACAATATTGGTTATTCAAAAAGGTTAAAATGTAAGTTATTGAAATATACATAAAATAACTGTAAAATTTGTTCATGAAAAATTTTTATAATAGAATAGTAGAACCGAAAATGAGTTTCGAAGAACTCCTCATAGATTGAAGAACTCCGTAGATTGAGCTCCCGGACCCACAAAAGTCTGTCAGTCTGCTCTTCTTCTTGCTCCATGAGCTGAACATACCCATGATAGACTGTGTAAGCTACTTCCACGATAAATTCAATTTCCAAATTCGTATCGTTTACTGCACGAAAAATAAAAAACAAACTTTTGAAAACAAATAACAGCTGCTAATGATAGAAGTGTCATTTTAGAAATGTCATATTAGAAATGTCATTCAAAGCAACCTCGAATCAGACCCATCGTAAAGCAGACAAAGCCGAAGCTGAAGCGTGTTTGTATTTTAGCCATACATATTTCGCGGTTGTCCTACTAAGTTTTGTGTGACAATACAATTCACATTCATTTCTTCTCGTAGTTTCTTTATGAACAATTTTTAAATTAAATTAATTAAAAATCATCAAAAAAATTAATTTTCAAGTGGTTTCCAAAGCCGTAAAATTAATCGGTTACTAAAAAGATTTATTTTTGATAGGAAAAAAAAGCTGACCGAGAGAAATTGTTATCTTTTTTGAAGGCGGCGGGTTTCTTGGAAAATATTTGTCATTTATCAAAAATCATATTATCCTTTATCTGTCATCTGCTTTCTCAAAGTGTCAAAAAAAGAGTTATGCAAACTTTTACTATAAATTATTGGCGATTTATATTTAATGCACTCACATAGTACCGTGAAATAAATCCAAGTGAAATAAGGCCAACCTTAAAAAATGGCCTAATTGCATTTTACAAAAGTGAAATATGGCTAATTTTCAACAGTTGTTCATATCGCACTTTGATAAAAAGTTTATTCTTTTAAGAAATAAGACCAAGGGGTAAGGGGCATGCTGTCCCACCGATTTGGAGTTACTAAACTTTTCCTAAGTGTATTAACACCACATGCTGAAAATTGGCGATATTGCACTTTACAAAATATTCTAAAAATGTGGCTTAATTTGACGGCATTCGCTGACAAATGGCCTTTGATTAGTTAACCGGAAGACAAATACTAGCAGAATAAATTGACAGAACAGTTCGATGATTATTGAAAGGGTGGTATTAAGTTACAAATTAAAAAATTAAGTTCAAAATTAGCAAATCTCTAATTCTGCACCGGAAGCAGTTTTTTTTTTTTAAAAAAAAAGAGAACTTCAATTTTGTGGTGTTGAGAAGGCTTTTCAAATAAACTTAATTTAATTTATAATAAATAAATTGGGTGGCGCTGGCGCAACAGTCCGTTGAGAACTCGTGACTTACAACTCTCAACGTTGTCAGAAATGGAGGGGACCTACAGTTTATATGCCGGATCCGAACGGCTAATTTGAGAAAACACGTTTTCTTGGCAAGAGTTACTCTTGGAGAATTTGTCAATTCCTCGCAAGAGGCAGTTGGACTGTCATGCCACGGGTACTATTTAATTCAATTTATCCATGTAAAAAACACAACTTTGTTAAACTGGCTGATTTCACAGTGGAGCATTCTGAAACTTTAAGTTTACGAAATTGTCCTTAATTTCTTGAATCATTTACAACAAAATGTAAAAGAGTGAAACTGTAACACGGATTTACATGATTTAGAAATTCAGTGGTGAAAAGTTTGTGGCATAATGGCGCAACATCTTGCTTGGAGCAAAAACTTCAAATCTTTGAGTTAAACGTTGTTTTCAGCATTATTTTGAAAGCAAATGGTTTGCACCAAACTATCAAACTCTGTGGATGCATTGTATAAAACCTTGTGGTTAACCTAGAATTATTTTCTATTTCTCATGCATTTGCTCTTTTCAGTTTAAGTTCACAAGTTCAATATTGTCTTCCAATGCGTCGATTGAAGCGGGCATGTCTGTATAGACATGAGCTTTAACATAGCCCCACAAAAAATAGTCTAAAGGCGTTAAATCGCACGATTTAGGCGTCCCGTCCCGAACGTGAAGTAAAATGTTCACTGAACTCGCCTTTCAATAAGTCCATTGTTGAGCATGCTGAGTGGCATGTGGCACCGTTTTGTTGAAGCCACATGCCATGCATGTCAAGCTCTTGCATTTTGGGTAAAAAAAAGATGGCTATTGCTCACCATTCACAGTTCCGTTACGATTCGCATTATATTTATCAATAAACCGCTCCAAACTGTGACTTTTTCTAAATGCATTGGCAGCTCTTGCAATGCTTCTGTCTGTTATTCACTCCAAAATCGACAATTCTGCTTATTTACGAACCTTCGTCGCTAAACACAATTTTTCGTTAAAAAAATGGATCTTTTGCCAACTTTCAAGAAGCTCATTCTCCAAAAATTTCACGTTGCAGTAGGTCGGTCGGCTTTAAGTCTTGCACCATCTGCGTTTTGAAAGGCATCACACCTAAATCCTTCTGCAAAATTTTGCACGTTGTTGAGTAACAGAGGCCCAATTGCTGCGAACGGCGACGACTCGATAGTTGATGGTCATCATTAACACTGTCCGATACAGCTGCGTCATTTTATTCAGTTCGCACTCTACGTAAGCGTGTTTGTGGTTTTATGTCCAATAATGTTAATTTGGTGCGTAATTTAGTCACAATAGCGGCTACTCGGCGCTTCAGTGGGTCCGGTCAATTAAACTGACCATAAAATGGAAGAAGTGAGCGATGAACTTTATTAACAGAACACGCCTTTTGCTAGTAAAATTCAATAACTTGCAAGCGTTGTTCGTTTGTAAGACGATTCATGGTTAAATTATAGACCATGAAGATGTTTGACAGTGAAACAAAAAATGAAACGTATGTCAGCTGTTTAAACCAGTGGTGTTGCCAAAAAGATAATAATTAAAAATTCATCCGTTAAAAACGTATTTGATTTTAATAGATACACATCTGATACAAATTTGGCAGTAAGGTGAGTCAAAACTTAAGTTCTAAGTTCTTGTAGGTAACCTTTGTATGTTTGCTAAAACTAATGGTTAGTAATAGTAAAGCAATGGTTACTTAGGCCCGTTAGCTGATACGACTCATATTTTCTTAAGTTCCACATAATTTACTAAGTTCTGCTTAATGGTTTGCACAAAACTCAAAGTCTGACATAATTGAACCTAAGTGATATTTATTTTATGGAGAAGAAATAGTAGTCCTTAAATTTCGCTTAGGAGATTATGTTGTGTGATGACATTTCAGTAAATTGTTGTTTGTTGCCAAAAAAGACTAGCCCTCTGTTCAAACTAAAATAAAATAAAACAAATTAATTTTGAATTGGCCGAAGATGAAGTTGAGGTTCTTGAATTTTTTGAAGTTTGTGTCCCCCGTCTGGTTTACGATAGGAATGAGTTCTCTTTAGTTTTGATGAATTGGCCTTCTACAAAAGATTTGTTTTGACTAAAAGGATGGCTGTCCATGTATTAGAACAGATCTAAAACGGCCTTATAACAGGTTTGATACATGACTTTTATAACAAATCGTTGAACAAAACTTTCCGTCTTCTAGAAATAATTCAATTGCACCCATAAACCAGTTATTGGTAGCTCTACGATTCTTTGCTACAGGCAATCATCTTTTAAGTATTGTTGATTTTGGAGGGATGCGAATTCCAACTGTTTCAAGAATAGGTTTAAGAGTTGCCACAGGAATTGCCAAGCTGTATTATCATCATCATCGGCCACCTTCCTAATTTCTTGTTTATATCCTTGGTAAAATGTGTTGAGTGCTTCGACGGCCCTGTAGCATGCTTAATCCGAATGGGAATTAAAGTTCGATGTTATTCTCTCGCAAGCTGTTGTTTTTCTTTCCACGTAATTCCATCTGTTATTTTATTTTCAATTATTGTTTTTTCTTGATTAGCACATTCTAAAAGTGGTCGCTTTTCCTTTAGAGAAATGGGACTTCTTGTCCTTTTTCTTGCTAGCCATTGTTAATTCATTTTGTAAAACCGCAAAACGTATCAAAATCTTTTCATAAATTTACCATTTATGAAATTTAATGACAACCAAAAATAAAGTATGTTATACATAGAATTTAAGATGTACTTAGTTATGGCATAGAATTAAGAAGAGTATCGCCAAACGGGCCTTAATCTTTTGTTCAATGAGAGTTCAACTGGTTACCCACCCATCCAGACTTGCAGCTCTGATTAAAGTGCAGAACTTGGTATGATGTCATTGGTGCCATAATATTTCAACAACGGGTGCAACCTTACAATCGATAACTTCTTCACATCCATGGATTTGGGCTTGAAGTTGCTCAGTAAAATATTACCATCTTTCGAAAAATCCACAAAACTATAGGAATGTCTTTATGACCAAAATAATCTCACTAATGTCTTTATGACTGCAAGCAGTATCGGCCAGTCCACATCACATCTATCTATAGATTTTTGAAAGAATAGCTTCGGTGACTTATGTTCAAAAGCCTAACAAACAAGTGGTTATTTTTATCGACGCAGCATAATTGTGAGAAAGCTATATCCGGTTCTCAAAATAGGCTTGTGTTTGTACTCATCGAACTGTCGGAGGAGCTGATGGAGTGGAAATGAATCACTGTTCACAGCTTGCAACACAAAACAAAAACTTTGGATGCCCTTCGCCTTATGAGAAGAGTTTTACCGACAAACAATCCCCGAGAGACTTTCTTGCAAAAAGGGAACATGGAACTACATAAGTCTTTAACCTCATAGTAAAACTATACCCGAATATATTCTTGTGAAATAAAACAAATTTCCGGAAAGAATAGGTATTTTTGTTAAATATTCTATTGTGGAGACCCCATGCCAGGTTTAAGAATTATTTTCAGAAAAATAGCAAATATCAGTGATCATAAAAACACATCAAATTTAATTTCATTCAAAAATTATTAATCCCTCAGAAATATAAAATTAAAACCGAAAAAGTTATGAGTGTTCGTTCAAACATGCTCTGGGAAAATTTTGGACCTCATAACGAAAAAAAGGGTTACATATTTACAATATAATTACCATTTTAATTGGTTTAACTATTCGTTAACATTTTTGTATGGAACTAGAACGAATCATGTTGAAGTCATGTCAAAAACATTAACTCGGTACCGCGCTATCATCATCCGTGTGCCACTCTTCTGGTTCTCAATCAATCAAACAAAAACCACTTAGACAACGCCTACAAATTTGTACCACAATTTTATCAGCGCTGACAAATAAAAACTTCACCAAATAAAAATATAAAATGAACCACAATTTACCGTGCTCCACGTGAAACTTTCAAAAATAGGCATAAGTAAGGAGAGCAAACAAAAAAAAAGGACAATCAGCCCAAACATGCAACTTTGACTCTGTAAGTTGGCCTCTTTAATTTTATACTCCATTCTTAGCTTAAGTTGATTGGTGCTGTGGGTATCTAGTCATATGCCGCGCCGTGAATGTCGCCTCCCCCAACAAAAACAAATTCGAAAATTATATTATCCAACTCTTTGGTTTGGATAATTGCACGAGAATTAAAATTAATATACTGTCATTGTGGGTGAATCTTTTCAGGCCTCCTGCTAACAGTCATCACCAACGCCGCGACGCTGGCTGCTCTATAAACTACGCTGCCTGTGGTGGTACCATCGTCGAGATGTCACCATTTGTTAATGCCTCACAATAATTCCTCATAAAATTATATAAACGATCCAAAAAAAAAAAATTTGAAGACACGTATAGTACCTACCTTCAGCCTTTACTTACCCTTACCGTCCTTTTTTATGCAATATTTGAGCAAGAAAACGAAAGGATTTAAGGACCTTATAATCAGGCAGTTAAATTCTGGCTATAACGAATGCCATAAACAAGAAGTATTTCATATTTCAACTCGACATGGGCTAATGAATAACTTTTTTGATAGTAATGTGAGGTTTTCTTATGAATGTGAAGAGTGAAGAGTGGTGAAGGGAGGTGGTGGTGGTGGCATTACATTAATTTTCAGTTCGTAATTTCATGTTTTCTTTCCGTTTATTGTGGAGTCCTGGTACACACTTCAAGGAAACCAAACTTTGTTGTTATAGGGATTACACGCACAGGAGCTTTGAATTTTTATGAAGTCTCGCGATTGTGAACAGATATAAACTGTGAATAGTACCACGACATATTTGAACTATTAAAATTATGGAAATAGTGCATATTAAGATAATAAATAAGGTTGAATGTGGAAGGGGGTATGGACCCATATAGATATTATATAATGTGGGGAGGAATCCTAAGTATCAAATAGAGCTTGACAGTTCCTAAAGAATTTTGCCGTAAAGTTTATTATATAGTGTCAATGTTCACTCAGAACAAAATATTGGTGATTCGTATGATTGTTTATTACGTATTATGTAACTAGCCGTTTTTAAATAGCTTCAGAATTATTGAAATTCAATTATTTCCTTGGCTTTAAAAATGTCTCTTAAATGTTTCAGACAAGACACTTGCTTCACTCACTACAAAATACAGATCCCTTTTGTCGGTTAAATCGATAAAGCAGTTAAAGCTTTAATAACCATTTTGTCTACCATCATAAGTGACTCTGAATATGAACATCCCGATATTCCCAGTACCCGAATGAAAAACCATCTTTTGTGGAACGACCGCATACGCGATTTGCAAAAAAAATCCACAATATTGCAAGGTAATCATTATCTTATATCAATACGTTCAAAGCTTAAGTACAACTCCCATCTCTGGTGATCCCGTCACTTACTTAAGTCTATTGTTGGACAGTATTCAAAAGAGAGCGTTCAAAATGGTTAAACAAAAATTAGGTGACGTAACAGCTCGTAGAGTTGGACCCTAGTGACGTTTCAGGGATGGAGGTTACCTACAGTTGTTATGCTGAATCCGAAAGCACTTTTTTTATGATTTACTCTTGGAGGATTTGTTAATTCCTCTCTTATGGAAAATGCGAGTTTTTAGTATTAACAAATATCTGCTTCGTTGGATTAGAAACCACCTTTTTAGCCTTTCAATCAGGGCGAACCCAGAAAATAATTTTGGGGCGGTTTCAAATAATATATATAATTATACTTTTTTTTAAATGTCAATTGTTTCTTTTTCGACACTTTTTTATATATATGTACTAAAAAAAAGAGATGAGGTGAATTTTTTCTATTTTCACAGTTAGTCACCGTAGATTTCTAGATTGAGTTTTGAAATTGTTAAACACGTTTTCCTTAAACTCATCATGAAACTACTAGAAATAATGATTTTAAATGCGTTTCGAACCCTTAGACCTTAGACATAGGGTCATATTTATAGTTCCTTGATAAGTTCTGATTTTGTCTTTGCTAGACTAAACTTCAGTTTATGTTATTCATAGACAATTTAACTCCATTTTAAAACGATAATCTGGAGTCTAATAATAAACACGACGAAACCACTGTTTAAGCTGTTTCTAAATCTATTAAACTTCAAAAATAAACAAACTGATTGAGTAAATTAGTTACGACACATTTTATTTAAAAATTTAAAATCAAAAATTAAAATGTCAAAAGACTTAAGCATAATGTCAATATTTTGCTGGATATTGGAATGCTACCAACTAACAAAAAACTAAATCTCTACCTAACCCGATTTGACCCCTTTGAAATACATAGATGAAGACTATTTGTATAAGGTATCAATTTCATAGATCGAAATTCAATGAGATGTTTGCTTATATCTGCTTGTTCCCAAGTCTAAAAACCACCAGCCCGACTGTACAAAATTTCTCAACTAACAGCAGATTTTGGCTCTCCAGCTAACGCAATTTATGTTCTTACCCTTTAAAAGCCATTTTGTATGGGGTTATGTGAAATTTTTCAAAACTGTAGTACAATGTGCCTTAAACCTGTTTCAAACTAAACAAAGCTTGCAAACTCTTTATGAATATCAGCTGTGTCTAACCTATATGTTAAATTTAGACTCCAGTTCAAATAGACTCGGGTTTAAAATATGACTATGAATATGCCCAATATTGTTTTGTGTCTTATGTTTAAATGCAGAAACGCATTAAAATGTTTAAAAATATTGAATTTAGGAGACATCACGTAACTTTCATTATTAATTTAACTCCCAAAACCTCTACCTACGTTAGCCCCTGCTTTCAATACAAGCTGTTTGGTTGGTTTCCAGTCTGAAATTCATAAAATAAATATTGAAATCGTCCAGGGTTCCGTTTTGTGTCCTACGGTTTTCCTAATATTTATAAACTATCTCTTGCGCGCTAATCCTAATTCTTTAAATTGTTTTGGTTGACGACAGTACCCTCAGCTTTTCACGTTCGTTTCTAGATGCACAGCCTTGTCCTTGGGATATGAAACTTCAACGGCAGATAAGCTCTTTAATGCTTCAAAACCCAATGATGCTTTTCATAATCATAATTTGTACTCTCATCCAGAAAACTAATCAACTTTCAGTACTCGTAATGTGTGCCACAGTCCTAAAAATTCTGCGAGGTGTTTAGGGATTCTCCGACGGTGCAAGAAATTTCATTTTCAAGGCCTTAAATATAACACCCATATTGAGGCAGGTGCCACTAAAACAAGTTTAAGTCTTTTGGAAAGGATAAAAAAATGAGCTTTAAGAATGATTGCCAATACATAACCAAAACATTTTCGTCACTCGAACACCGCCATCTTTCGTTGTTTTACAGGTATTTTCATAAATAATATTCTATCGAATTAGCCAGTTGCATTCCCACTGAAACAATTCAGCCTTAATACTCGCGCCTTCCAAGCATTCGTATCAGTTGTTCTTGAGCCTTGCGGATGAACTGTCAAGATATAGATTTCTTTTTTAAAGTGCATATCTTCACTTCTAGAAAAGACAAAATGTTCTATTTTTAAAATCGGGCCTATCAAAACAATTTTTGTAAAACCTGTCTTAATGTGCGCTCAACTTGAGCCTTCTTATTATTTAACCCCGGATAATATTTCATCCAAAACATTTTTGTTCCCTCTGAATCTTGGAAGCTTCATCGGGACAAAATATAAAATGAAATAAAATAATCATCAATAAAACTGCACAAACATTTCTGTCTTCAATAGAGTTTAATTTCGAACGAAGTGTTTTTTTCAAAAATCAATCAATTGGGGAATATAGTGAAATGAAATGGGTATGTCCGAGATAACAGATGTATCGGGAATAAGGATACATCCAAACGAAAATGTTATATTGAGTTTTTAAATTGGCGCGGGTAGATTTTGGCGCCCCGTGGCGGCCATTTTGTTTTTGTTTGTTAAGTCTTTTGTTTATTATTCTGTTGTTCAAATGATAAAACTTTATTATCAAAATGAGTATTCATTGACGCAAGCGTTCAGCGCATTGCGTCCATTTTACGGTAGACGTGGTGGCTCTTGACACTCTTCAACGTTTGGTGGCCAAATTTGAGACAACCTGCCAATACCCGTACGTTCAAGGAACGCAAGATCGGCCGAGAACATCGCCGCGGTCTGTAAAAGTGTACAGCAGAACCCGACACAAAAACTCGGCCTTTCGCAGATTTCAACTTGGCGAATTTTGCGTCGGGACTTGGGCAGATACAAGTATAAGTTTCAACGACCCAGGAGACAAACTACCAACCCACGAGAGTTTTACCAGGTGATAATGTTTTGTTTTTTTTTTGTTTTTTTAAGGTGGCGCTACAGTCCGGGGCGGACCTGGGCCTCAACCAACAAGCGTCTCCAGCCAGCTCGGTCCCTAGCTAGCTGTCTCCAGTTTCGCACGCCAAGTTGGTTGAGGTCCTCTCCCACCTGCGTGCGCCACCTGAGTCGCGGTCTTCCTCTACTGCGCCGTCCCTCGGGATTGGATTCGAAGACCTTCCGGGCTAGAGCGTTGATGTCCATCCGCTCTACATGACCTAGCCATCTAAGCCGTTGGACCTTAATTCTGCTAACTAGGTCAGTGTCGCTATACAGCCCGTACAGTTCGTCGTTATATCTTCTCCTCCATTCTCCATCTATGCGTACGGGACCAAAAATCATCCGAAGAATTTTTCTCTCGAAGCATCCTAAGACGCTCTCATCTTTCTTTGACAGGGTCCAGGCCTCAGCGCCATAAATGAGAACCGGGATGATGAGTGTCTTATAGATGGTGATTTTACATGCTCGAGAGAGGACTTTACTTCTCAATTGCCTTCTAAGTCCAAAGAAGCAGCGATTTGCAAGAGTTATTCTTCGTTTGATTTCAGCGCTGGTGTCGTTGTCTGCATTAATAGCGGTGCCTAGGTAGACAAAGTCCTTAACTAGCTCAAAGTTATAGCTGTCCATGGTGACGTTTTGTCCAAGACGTCGTCGTTCAGTGTCCTTTTTTGATGACAGCATATACTTGGTCTTGCCCTCATTGACCACTAAACCCATCTTCTTCGCTTCCGTCGCAATGCTCAAAAACGCTCCACTGACATCACGCTTTGATCTTCCAATTATGTCAATATCATCTGCGTATCCGAGTAATTGGATGGATCTTTGGAAGATTGTGCCTCTAGTGTTGACGGTTGAGTTTTGCACAATTCTTTCCAGAACGATGTTGAAGAAGTCGCATGACAGTGCATCGCCTTGTCTAAAACCTTTTTTGACATCAAATGCATCGGTAAGATCTTTTCCGACCTTGATAGAGCAGCGTGCATTCTCCATCGTCATTCTGCACAAACGGATAAGTTTGACAGGGATGCCAAAACTAGACATTGCTCGGTAGAGCTCTTCCCTATAGATGCTGTCATACGCGGCTTTAAAATCGATAAAGAGATGGTGGGTATCGATTTGAAGCTAGTGGGTTTTTTCCAAGATCTGCCAGGTGATAATGCATCCTCAAAAAGTTACCGTCTATTACGGCGTAATTGGTCCGTACTTTTTTGAAAACGATGTTAGTGAAGTGGTCACCGTCCCAAATTAAACAATATAGACCTAGAGGACATTTGGTTAGAGCAGGATGGCCACACAGCAAACTCCACGATTGACATTTTCATCATCTACCCATCCTCATTGAAAAACCCTATAAAAGTTATCAGGTACTTTCCGTGTGTTTCTGTGGCTGTACTGAAATATAGTCAATTCCGTTGCCATCTTTCAAAGATACATTTTTTAGTTTGATAAATTCAAACACAAAAAAAGGGCTTGGCTGCGGCCATACTGTTAACTTTATATCCATGCCTGTATGTCGATATTTCTAACAGTATATCAAAATGTTAATAAGGTTTTATGTACGATAAAAAAGTTTGAAGTCAATATCTTTCTTAGTTCTTGAGATAGTTGAATCGAAACCCATTTCTTATCAGTTTATTGATGTTTTTTTGTAAAAAAGAATTGTCCATTGAATTTTTGACAGCAAATTTAAATAAAGTTAAGAACAATATTTTGCATATAAGTTGTATTTCAAAAAATTTACCATATTTTACCAATTTTGTGTAGAATTTTGTAAAGATATATTTCAAAATATTTTACGTAAGTTTTTTGAAGTTCAAAAGTAGTAGACTAAACCTACCTACCGTCTTTTTGTCACATAACTTAACTAAGTTTATGTTACCCATAATATTCAAAAATCACAATAAATAAGAAAAGTAAGCATCAGCATTATATTTATAGGTTTTGAAGTTGTTCTATTTGGATGTAATTAAACCCATCAATGAACCACCTGAAGCCACATTGCGACTGACAACTTGGAACATACAAACTCAATTTTTCGAAAACCTCAAGTCCTTGCAAGTGACATTTGGGAAACACAACAACACATACGACCGACAACGTCAAAGGTATCTACCTACTCATATACCTTCTCGTTCAAAATCGCATTTCCTAGTGACTTTTTGTTAGTTAAGCATATTGAAATATCCCAATCAATTAACCCCAACAAAGCAGTTAACCGATGAGATGATGATGAATTGAAAAGTCCCCGAACCGGACCATGATGGCAATGGCATGGCATGGCATGGCATAGGCGTAGGCATCGGCATGGATAAGGTATGTACTCGTATACAGCTTTGCAGAATAAATACACAAATTCATGTGCAAGGCCTAAAGAATAGTAATTCGTGATAGCATTTTGTGCTCTGTGCTGTTTCTGCAGCGTTTGCTAGAACAACCCCATATCTAGTAGCATGTAGATTGTAGAATACCCGAAAACGAACCGCATCACGCATCACATCACAGATCATGTCACTAAAAACGGGGGTGCCGCTCATTCATGCGAACCAAACGCTTCACTAACTTTTTGCATCCATCTCTGGCGGCTCAATCTGGCTTCGATATACATACCTACATACATACATATAATGTGATGGTGAGGAGAGAAATCGCTGAAGCAGCGTCCGTCGCTGGCTGGTGCTGGTCGTAGTCACCGACGACGTGTCCTTTGCAAAGATGCATTTGAAACATTTTGAATGATAGAGTTAGTTATTCTTTGCGGTGTCCGACTTCGTCGAAGTCGTCGTAGGTTTGGATTTTGATTTTCTATGATTCCATCCAAAGCTTGAATAGCTGCTAGCGACAGAAACCCGGGACGTACTGAGTAAATCGTCATATTTCTCGTCCTTGTCGTGGTGTAGAGGCAGACCATATCCTTTCCGTGATGCGGCGATTGTGATTGAGTTCGGATTCCCTTAGGGGTAGTATTCGAAATCGTAGTTGTTGTTGTTGTTGTTGTTCGCTTGTCGAATTAATTCGCTAGTGGATTAGGCACAGGAAATGCAATCAACTACATTGACCAGACCATAGACCATATCATACAGTGGGGCGAGACTTTACAGTTGGCAACCATATCACCACCCTTATCGCATTATAATTGAAGGGGCTGATGTGTTGTGTTTGTTTGCGATGACGTTGACGATGGCGAGTGATGTGATGTGATGACCTCTTCACGGGCAAAAGATGGCATTTCGAGTCACATGCACTGCAGCTATGTATTTCCCGATTTGTGCGAACGTTCCAAAGTGAACCAAACTTATTTTGCGAATTTCTGAGGTACTACGTCGTTTCGCATCTCTCTTGGTTGGTTAAATTGTGCTAATGGAAATCAACTAGGCTCACGCGCATCCTGTGTTTCTTAGAAACGATTGAACAAACGAACGAACGAACGGAAAAAAACGAAAATTAATTATTGAGAGTACAGTGGGTATCAGATGTACGAAAGGGGGCTTTTTATTGCTTGCAGTTCGAGATATCAATAATTGACGACTTTAATGGATCAATTCATTAATAGTGTCCACAAGAATGCACAATTTACTGTTGAAATATATATGATATATATGTATAGACAACAGGACATTTGAAGGGCATGAAATACAACCATAAGAGCAAGGGAATCCGCCCGCCATAAGCAAGGCAAACAAAAAACCGAAGCATCAACATGTGACGCTTGGTTGGGAATTTAACACTCAATTTGTTTCGAAATTTATTACAAGTGACAATGGTCGAAATTAGCTGCGCTTGGTGTTTTTCAACAAAAACAGCAACAACAACAGAAATGATTACTGATACGGCTATGAGTATCACTATTCTCAAAAATGCACACATGAGCGAACTCGTCAGTTTTGAAATGACTGAGCGATGCAGGGTTATAAAAGGAAACAGTAGGGCTTGGACATTATATAAAAATAAAAGTGATTGTTCTAGGAATGAGCTGGGTTTTGCTCAGAAATGGAAATTTGTATCACTTAAATTTTTTAATTAAATAAATAAATAAATTGGTTAGCGCAACAGTCCGTTGGGAACTAGGGCCTAGTGACTTACTTACAACTCTCAAACATTCCTGTGTGCGAGTACTGTTGTCAGGAATGGAAGGGACCTACAATTTTAGGCCGAACCCGAACGGCTAATATGAGAAAGCACTTTTTCATGGCAAGAATTACTCTTGAAGGATTTGTCAATTCCTCGCAAGAGGCAGTACCTACCCGCGAAAATTATTTTTTTTTAAATTAAGGTGGCACAGGCAGGGATCGAACCTAAGACCCCTTGCATGACAGTCCAACGCACTAACCATCATGCCAAGGGTACTACGATTTCTTAATTACTTGCTCTTAATTTAGTGAGTAAATTCAGAATATCCTGGAAATTTAATTTTAGAAAAACCTTTAGAGTTGTGAATGCTCGCAATTGACAAGTAGTACAAGTTTGTTCACAATCTTTAGGACTGATTAGCATCTATTGTTCGGAATCTTACCAGGGAATGTTTCAATAAAATCTTTGACAAAGTTTTTGACTTAGGCAGTGATTTTATCGAACTAAAAATTCTGTGATTCCAAGCGAAAAGAACTGTTCATTTAAAAAGATGTACTTCTACAAAAGTATGTATTAGTAATGAGATTAAAAAAAATCTAAGGTTACAGCTATGTATTACCTTCCGAGGCAGTCTCCAACTGAAGAAGACAATGCAGGAATCCTAACGTTTATAGAACATAATGATGGCGACTGAAAAGCTAAACACACCCGGAAAAAAAGAAAAAAAAATGATCGTAAGGTCTTGACCAACAAGACAACAAACTGCAGCAAATTCAGATATAAACTTGAAAATTTTTATAAGCATTAGATTTCCCATGCAAACAATTGAATAAATTGATAATATAAGTTGAACAATTTATAGCTGATTTTGAATAGGCAGCAGAAAAAGTAATACATCCAACTATATCGAAAGAAATAAAATCTGCTGTTGAAAAAAGGAGAACTCGGAAAAAACAGCCATATACGAAATTTTCAGATCATGTGACAGTCTTTCAAGAATGAAAAAAATAAAGAATTATTGAGTTTAAAAATGATTTACTAAGAAGATACAAAACCCTTAAATAAAATCTCAAGACAGAAAATGGATCGGACACCTAACACAAAAGAGCTAATCTTTTAGCAACATATCGCAATTTTTTTTAAACCATTTCCAAGAAAATGGCTGCAGATCCCCTACAGTTATCTTAAAGGAAAGTATGAATGTGATTTTTGTTTCTTAAAAAGTAAAAAGCTTTCAATACCTTGGAAGTATCGTCTCCATGGAAAGCGGAACCGAACAAGTCGTCATCTGCTGCATCGGCAAAGCAAAAGCGGCGTTCGGTATGCTGTCAAAAATTGTCAGGAATAACTCTATCAGCTTAAGAACAAAGCTAAGACTGTTTCGCACAAAAGTCGAATCTGCGCTTCTTTATGGTAGCACCACAAGAAAGCTGCAAACCTTCGTAAATAGATGTCTTCGTAACATCCTAAGGATTTTCTGGCCAAACCGTATATAAAATGAGGTCCATCATAGAAGGACAGGCCAGGAACCTATAGACTCTATAATACGAAGGCGTAAATGGCAATGGATTAGACATACGCTTCGAAAAGGTAACGACCGCATTTGCAGGCCAAGCAATGCAGGGAAATCCGCTCACACAAGAAGTAAGAAGAGCTGGACGACCGAGAACCACATGGCGCAGGGCAGTTGAGGCACAGGACAGTCACTAGGCAAAAGTTGGAGAGAGCTGAAAAACATCTCCAGAAACCGTACACGATGGCGCGTAGGCGTAGTAGAGGCCATATGTTCCCAACGGACTTAACAGGTCTGAGGACCAAAGTTAGTAAGTAAGTATCTATGTGCCCACATAAGTTATCTAATACAAATTGCTGGGGTACGATCTTCTCACTGCTCAAGTATAAAATAACATGCCCACATTAGACTTAATAAATATATTATAATAAACGCATGCCTTAAACTTAAATATGTACGATATCATTGAAAAATTGCCACCAACAGAAGTATCATCTTATAGACCAATATCGCTTAAACAAATCATGGCTAAAGTTTTCGAAAACCGGCCACTGAAACGGCTCAGCAATATGATAGGAGAAAGAACAATAATTCCAAGCCATCAATTTGGATTTGGAAATAAACAGTCCTCAATACTCGTAGACCAAGACTATCGAATTACGGATGTGAAGGAAAAGTCACTTGAAGAAAAACATGTATATTCAGCTATGTTCCAAGATTTTGATCACGCTTTTGACAAGGTTTGGCCCTTGAGTAAGAATTGCATGGGGACCTTCCCAGGAAATGTTACGAAATACTGAAATCTTGTGGAATAAACCGACTCTTTTCAATACGGTACCACCAAAATTATTCGAAACTAATAAAAATAGAAGGCGGTGTACCACAAGGGAGTGTCCTACGGCCTGCCTTGTATCTTGTATATAATACTGATACTAAATATTAAAACCAAATATAGAAAAATATAGATGATAAAGTAAGTGCTTGGAAAATGCAAAATGTCGTATCAAAACAGAAATAATGTTACAATTTCTATACCTTGAAATAACTTAGAAGCAAAGCTTAACTGACAAGAGCAAAGAAAAAAGAGAAGAGCTAAACTTGAAGTACAGAATAATGGTATATAATCAAGTATTGGAGCCCGTTTGGCATCCAACTTTGTTAAACATTTCAAAATAAAGTCCTTTGTGGAACAATAAATGCCCCTTGGTATATTCAAAATAGCGAACTACATCGTGACCTTTGAATTTAAATGTTTACAGAAGTCCCTAAGAAACACGCTTTATCTCCGAATTAAAGACTGTCTTAAATGTACGAAACAATGTTCGGCGATTAAGAGAAACCAATCCTTATGAGTTGATGGAAAATCATTTGTCGATCTTCCATAGATTGGTCCTGATTAATAAGCGGTTTTAAAGCGGTAAGAGTCTCACTGTACTTGGCATCGAGTGCCTTTTAAAGATTTCAATCAGATAGAAAACAAAATGAAAAAGAATCGCACCAGAATCGGGTGATAACGTTCTGCTAACGACGATATTATTTTTTCAAAGTTGGCGTCAATTAAGTGCAAAATCGTTTACAAGCTGGAATAGTCATTAATCATTAAATAGTTAAACATTTTATTCTAACCTCAGTCCATTTTTTAATGTGTGCTGTATTTCTTGTCAAACAGACTTTTTTTTGTATACTTTTCGTCTTTTTTTTGAAAATGTTAACGCAATCAATTACATGCACCACAGTTTAATCAAAGTAAAGTAGATTGCGCCTCAATTGTATCATTGTACCATCGGATATAAAGTGGGTCTTTTTGTGGGCTAATTGTGATCTAGCAGAAAAACTGCCATCACCTCGTTTAGACTGCGGACTTTGAGACAGACTATGAGCACTCAAACATTATAATAGTGCCCTTCATCGTGTTTATCGCTGATTCCCGCCGCGATGGTGTTCCTTTATAATTTATTCCTTTCCCAATTGTGAATAATCGAAGAGTTTTATTTTGTCGCTTATCTAGTGATGAGATCGTCTTCGATGGATCGTTGCATACGGTTGACCATATGGAACCGATCAATTAGTTCGATAGCTCTCTGGACTCGGCGATCAGTTTTTTTTCTTCTAAAAGGTCACATTATTTCAATACCAGCCGGCAACCGCCCTTCTGTGCTCTGCAGCACCACAGCACAGAACAGACACTTAAGTGTTGTTACAATTTGTTGTGTTTTTTTCGCGCTGTTCGTTTTTATAATTTATTCGATTTTCTTTTGTCGTAACCCCCCAAAGTAACGTTAAGTCTTCGATCGGTTTTTCAGAATTGGACAAACGGAATATACAAAACGGAGTTCAAACCTTTTAATAGTCGTATTGACGTGCTTCCGAACGAACGGTAAGTTATTGCGGTCGGTTACAGTTGAATAAGTTCTTCCTTCATTGACGCTCTTTTACGAATGCTGCGAGTGTGAAAAAATGTTTTAGTACTATGTTCTCACAAGAAGGCTTGATGTTTTGTTTGCATTTAATTTAACCTACCTACCGTTTTATTAAAGGCGCGACAGCTGGTATACTGCGTGTTTTGATGTTTAAAACTGAGAAATATTTTGGACTTGTTGGTGTTAAAAATAATCTTCTGCAAGGATAAGAAATAAGTGAGATTTTTAATGTTTCTTTTTTTTTCAATGAACTACATACGAGTATGTATGTTCCGAATATGTCTAGAAAACTTAAGGAACTTTATTTATTTTATACCACATTATACGCTGGAAAAATAACCTTTTTTTCATAAAATGGGAACTTCTGAGTAAAAAAATTACTACGAGAACTAAAAAAATCATTTGTACTTCGATGGAAAATGTTCTTTTAATGATACATTTCAAATTTCCATTCAATCGGTTGAAGATTTTCCGAAATATGAGTCCGACAAACTTAAAAAATAGTATACATTTTGGAATAGTAGACATTTTACGAGCAGTAGTTCTCGGCCTTAATGTTTTAGAGCGGACAACATTTATAAGGTCCTAGGGAACTATTAAGGAGATCAAAAAATCAATTATTCGAAAAATCTAGGGTAGCCTAATCCCTTGTTTTTAAAGGTTTTCTTTCAAAATGATGATTAAATTTGAGTTTGGTCTTTTTATTTATTTAATATCCAGGAACTACAAACTTCAAGTGTTGTTTTTTTAAATTGAAATTTATAAAAGATGTCCTCTATAAAGAACTATAAGTTGAATTCTACAAGTTGGACTGTTGGAGGTACAGCTGCAGTACTCTATACTTCGTTTCGAAAATCCAGTCCTTAAGCGCTTCTCCCTCCGAGTTTGAAAAAAACTATATGACTATATGACGGATTGAAAAATGTGATATTTCTCGACGTTTCAAAATCCCTTTTTTCGGTATGTGTGTTTGTACTTTGGGGAATAATTTTACCGGCCATATCTCATGAATTAAAAGAGTTATCGACTTCAAATCTTAATATTTTACAGATAACAACATAATGGTTTTTATGATATCAATTAAAAAGAAATAAGAAATTTGGTTGGCCCCAAATGTTTCCGCTTTCGAGTTTAAATTAAATTTCATATTAAACAGGGTTATCCGTTTTGCGGTTTCAAAAGTAAACGTGAATAGAACATATATAACATATTTTCCTTAGCGATATTTTTGTTTTATTTATAAAGTTTGAACGTTGGCATTATGTGTGAAACACTACATCATGTAAATGACCACAACGCGATTTGTTGCAAGCTTCGATTCTTCTGAGTTTATTGTCTACCACTTTTTGAAACATATTTGGATGTATCTCAGCCATAACTTGAATATTGGTTCTTAAGTGCTCAAGCGTTAAAGGTTTGCCTGTATAAACACGGTCACGTAACCTTTAAAAAAAAAGTACAGCGGTGTTAAATCGCATGATCTTGGTTTCCGTTTGATATCGCCACGACGAGAAATCACGCGGCCAGGAAATGTCATATATTCGATTGAGTTGTGTAGCATGTGGCACCGATTTGTTAAAACCACATATTCTCCAAGTCGTATTCTTCAATAGAAGTAAAAAAAATGTCGGTTATCTTACGACTATAATGCTTCGTTCCATCTTCGTTTTTGAAGAAGTAAGGTCCAATCACACTTCCGGACCAAAGAGCGCACCCAACATTAACTTTTTGTGGATGTTATCGCCTCTTTTCAATTGCTTGAGTATTCTCAGAAACACAAATACTACAATTTTTTTATTAACATACCCACCGAGTGAGAAAGGTGCTTCTTCGCTGAAAAAAATTTTGTTCGAAAAATCGCCATCCACCGCCTGTTGTTCAAGCAATCAATCGACGCAACGTATCTACAACGTTCTTAATAGCGAGCTGGGTTCAGTCGTTGTGTGAGTTGGACATTATGACGTGTATGTAAGTCAAGATCCAAATGCATAAATACTGCATAGTGTGCCGTAAGACAGTCCTAATTTTTGGAAACGCGACAACGGCAACTTGATAGTTAAACAATCCATTTTCGTAAATGTCGTACAAAATTGGTTTAACAACTTTATTCACAGATTTCGAATTCCAGCCCTATACTTTCGAAACCGCAAAATGGGTAACCTGTTACATTGTGACGTGATACCGGGCATTGTTGCCGGTTTTTTTATAATAAAAACATTGGCGACCTCAAATATGTTGCAAACAAAAGATGGTATTGCCTCAAAAATAATTTCATGTATGTAATAAAATAACGTTTTTGACATCTGGTAAATTTTTTAGAAAAATTCCAAAAAAATAGTGCTTAAAGTTGATAACAATGGATTTAAGCTTCGAATGTCTTGTCAATAATTGAAGACATTGCCTCTAAAATACTACACAGAATAAGTAAGACTGACGTTCTACTCGCACTCATGGCAAGATGGAGATTGGACTGCCATGCTAGGGGTCTTGGGCTTAAACCCTACCTGTGACATCTAAAGTTTGTTCATGGGTCCTGCCTCTTGCGAGGAATTGACCAAGAGTAGTTCTTGTCATAAAATGTGCGTTCTCAAATTAGCCGTTCTAATTGGCATGAAACTTTAGGTCCCATCCATCCCTGAGAATTATACTCGCACGCAGGAATGGTTGAGAGTTGTAAGTTACTAAACATCAGTTCTCAAAGGACTGTTGCGCCCCTAATATATTTATTTTTTTTTTGATGTTTCACTCAAATGTCTCGATTATTAATGATGGTATTGATTTCTAAATTATCTTATTCTATACAAAAAATATTGTTGTTTAGATCAGACAATTTTCTTAAAAGACTCCAATCAGTATTTTGTGTATAAGAAATAAAAACTTCCAAGGAATGCCACTAAAATTGGTTAAATATGGTTACTTACTTACTTAAGGTTTCACTACAGTGCTGTGTGAACTAGGGCCTTACCCAACAAATTTCTCTATCTAGATCGGTCCCTAGCCAGATGTCTTTAGATTCGCACCCCCAAGTTGGGTGAGGTCATTTTCCACTTGTGCGCGCCACCTGATTCCTCTACTGCGCTGTCCTAAGGGTGTTGATTCGAAGACTCTCCGGGCCAGAGCATTCATTTCCATGCGCTCTACTTGACCCAGCTATATTAGTCATTAGACTTTTACCCTTCTGGCTAAGTCTACGTCGCTGTACAGCCCATACAGCTCGTCGTTCCATCTTCCTCTCCACTCCTCGTCGAGAATCCGTAGATCACACGAAGAACTTTTCTCTCGAAATGAAGTAAGGTACTTTCATCCGATTTTGTCATGGTCCATGCTTCTGCACCATATAGCAGGACGGAGATGATAAGGGTCTTATATAGCAACACTTTGGTCCCTTTAGAGAGGACTTTACCACTCAATTGCTTCCTTAGTCCAAAGAAACAGCGGCTAGTAAGAGTTATTCTGCGTTTGATCACAGCGCTGGTGTTGTTTTCTGCATTTAAAATGGAGCCTAGGTAGACAAAGTCCTTCACTACCTCAAAGTTACGTCTGTCGATGGTGACGTTTTGACCGAGACGTCAGTGTTGTAAGTCCTTTCTTGACGACAGCATGACTTTGTTTTGCCCTTATCACCCGTTAAACCCATTTTTGCCGCCTCTGCCTCAATGCTCACAAAAGCCCCATTGACATCACACTAAGTTCTTCGGATTATGTCAATGTCATCAGCATATGCTAGTAATTGGACAGACTTTTGAAAGATAGTGCCTCTAGTGTTGACGTGTGAGCCCTGAACTATTCTTTTAAGCACGATGTTAAAAAAAATCACATGAGAGCGCATCAACTTGTCTAAAACCTTTTTTGACATAGAAAGGTACTGTTAAGTTGTTTCCAACCTTTATGGAGCAGCGTGAATTCTCCATGGTCATCCTGCATAAACGGGCGAGTTTAGTAGGGATGCCAAAACTAGACATGGCTCTTAACAGCTCGTCCCTGTAGATGCTGTCATATGCGCCCTTGAAATCGATAAAAAGATGGTGGGTGTCGATTTGGTGTTCTTGGGTTTTTTCCAGGATCTGCAGTAATGTGAATATTTGATCGACTGTGGACTTTCCTAGTCCTAATCCACACTGATAAAGACCTATCAGGTTGTAGACGATGGGATTTAGATGTTCAAATATTACGGCAGAGAAGATTTTATAGGCGATGTTAAGTAGACCGATTACTCTGTAGTTGGTGCAGTTAAGAGGGTCTCCTTTTTTCAGGATAGGCTAAACAATACTGAAGTTCCATTCATCGGGCGTTCTTTCTTCCGACCATATCTACAGATAAGTTGGTGCATGCTCCTAACCAACTTATCTCCAGTTGCTTTAAAGAGCTCGGCATTCAAGCCAACCGCTCCAGGCAGTGGCTGCTTTCGTCGTCTATGTTGAATGGATCATCCTGCCTGACAGCGGAATTCAGTTCGTCGTCGCCGTTATACAGTCTGCAAAAGTGGTCCTTGCATATCCTCAGCATTGACTGCGGTTCCACTATGATCTTTCCACTTTCGTCTTTGCAGCCTTTGGTTCTAGGTGATATATGGTGTTCGACTAAAAATCTCGGGAACAAGAAAAAATAATAAAATCGAACTCATTTTACCATAAGCAAAATATTATTATAACTTTCAGTTATTTTTTTTTTTAGAAAAATTAATTTGACATTTTTTTACAAATAATGAAAGCATACAAAAATAAAAATTGATACAAATAGTTTTCGATATTGACTTCAACTATTTTTGCTCTAACACCAAATTTTGTTATTAATATTGTTCAACTTTTAGAAAAATCAACAGACGGGCAGAAGGAGGAAGTTATAAGTATGGATTGCATTTTGATATTTTTTTTAATTCAAAAAAATTCCATAAACGATTAAAACAACAGTTATTTAATTAATGTTTGACTTGACGAAATTTATTTTTTTCTTAAACTTTATTTTTCTCCCAATTTTAAAAACCTAAAGCTTATGCCCTCTCATTATTTCGTAAGGTGAAATAGCCTTTAAAATAAAAATTGCTTCAGGTTTGACAAGCAAGTACTTACATTGTCAAATATTCTTGTCTCACCACACAAGTTACTTTTTATTAAATACCTAAACCTTAAAAACTTCATGCTTTCTAATAATTTATTTTAACGATTATAACCATAAACATTTATGTAAGTTTCCACGAAGCAGTCATTTCTTACCAAATCACAGTGTCATATCAGGACATAGATTTGTCAAAACTTCATGTCATAATCCGTGCTCAATCGTCTTGTGTTGTTATTCGAACGTCCATTTAATTTCAAAATGAGCCACTATTTCAGACAAATTTTGACAAGTTAATTTGGTCATCAGCCATCAGAAATTGCTTTCGAAAACTCACCCTCTTCTGAGACTAAAATAAAGAAGAAAAAAGTAAAAATAAAGCACGAGATATTTCGATTGTGGGGGTAAGAAAATAATTTGCTATTAAACCGTCAGAGACATTATCGCCGAACAACCATCGAAAAAAAAGAACGCCCTAGCTATTACAAGAGATACCCATATATAGGATATGACTTGACCTGAACTATTAGTATCAATCTCCTGTTTTCAATTAGTCAGAAAGACAAATGTATGATACCGTTAACACAAGTCATTTGACATATGTGACCTCAGGCTCAGTTGTACTATATTCAATCGATATAGCCAGGCTAAAGAGCCAGAGCCACCCCTTCTTATCTTGGATGGGTTACTGGATACTGGGTATCCGTATCGTATAGAAGACGCTATAAGAGGTATAAAATAAATGGTGAGTCTTCTGGCGCGTTAGAGACAAAACGCACACATAATTTTAAGGACAAGACGCCAGCGAAACAATTCCGACAAGCATTCTAAAAGAAATTGATGATCAGTGTTGAGTTCTGGAATTGCTTCATCCTTTTTACTGATTGCTGTTTTTGGGATGGATGAGAAATGTAAGTAAGTGTGTCACTCTCACTATAATGTTTGCTATTTTGTAGTGCGAGCGATAGATACGTCGCTCGTCGTTGGCGGCGACAACAAAAACTACAACGGGCGGCGGCTTTTTATCCATCACATATCGTTCGCCCATATATCCTTTGGAACTCGTGTGTCCTGTCTTGTGTGTTTGGTTTGTGTGTCATCATCCCCTATTTGCTGAATTAAATGACCCTTATACTTGATAGTTTCAATGTTGTGCTCTGTATAAAGAGACTACAATCACTTAAACAAACTAGATTTTGCTTCAAAGAAATCATCACAAATTGTAGAAATAGAAAAATGCTTTGACTGATGGGATGAGTATGAGTGTTTACTCTCAAGGAGCATGTACATATTTACAAAGATGTTGGCAGAAGAAAAAGAATTTAAAAACAAATGATTATGTTGTTTTTTTCTTTTGGATAATAAAGCTACACACATAACCTATATGTACTTTATTGAAACAATTTGCTACAAAGAAAGTTTCTTTTTTTTTCAATTGGGTACAAACATCAAGGACTTAAAAAGGACATAAAAAGTTGATACACTATTACTTTTGACATCGAATAAAACACGTATACAAAGTAAAACTGATCGATCTGTATAATGCTCTGTATGGCGCCATTGAGCAGTTTAAAACTGTCAAATTTTGAAATGCTTTTTTTCAATCTTATTTCAACCAAAATGTCCTTTTAAATACTCGTAAGTTACTAAAATGTGTTATTAAATTGTGGTTTCTTTCCTTTGAAACGTGGTCTTTATCATAAGCCAAGTCACCCTCTGGCCTTATAAAGGGTTTTCTAATAAGGATACTTGCCTGTTTATAGAAGTCATATTGTCAAAATTTGATCTGCTTAAATGTCTGTTAATCAGTCTGATTTTCTTAATCAACTTGGAGAGATATAACACATACATGGTGGGTCATCTAGTGGTTTGTTTTTCAGTTATAGGTTATTTTGACACTATCATCTAATTCTTTTTCGAAGTATTGACGAACACATCTGTTAAACATTGATAACTTATTTGCAAAGTGAATGAAACTGTGAAGCAATTTTGCACTTAGTGAAATTCAGGTTGGTGAAATCAACGATCACTCGGAGTTTAACCTTTTACGTTATAGCCTTAGTGCCTTAACGCCTGGTTCTTTTCTCATCATGGCCGAATATTTCCATAAATTTACGGAACGATATTGCCTAATAACTTCTACCACAATATGGTCAGTGTACCAACAGAAATTTTAATTATATGCCCCTCATTCACGTGTGTTTTATTTATCGTAGCCCAAGTCTGGATAACAAATCGACTCCCAACGAATTCGATGCTCTGTCTGACTTTATCCAGAGAATTGTATACCATTTTGCGCACAGTGAGATCGTTGTTACGTGCGATTCCAATGAACATAATTTTCCGTGGCTGCTTCGTGAGAAAACACCCAAAAGAAGGTATGTCGAGATTTTTGCTGAGTTAAACCATCAGAATAAGTAAGTTGACGAGCCGACTCGGATTCCTGACATTGAAGGTCAGTTCGCCAACACTTTTGACTTGTTCCTTACTTCTGATCCTGATATATATGTTTATCAGACCATTTTGTAATATCTGCTAATCTCTAAATACATACATTTAAGTTGCGCATTAACTTTGAGACCATCTATTTTTGATTCTGTTGGACTGTGCGCAATTTTTAAGCTCTTCGAAATACTCTTCTGGCATTTTGTAATATTAACCTCCTGTTATATTTGGAGAGTTTATTTGTATAGAGATTTTCCATTTCTTCAAATAAAAACTCCAAATAACTTATTTTGTGTGTACCAACTTCGTCTATTACTCGAAAGTCGCCGATTTTTCTTCTATGAATATTTATTATCCTTTCAAATCGGTTTATCTCAAGTTCCGTAGTTGCTGCCGCAATTTTTTCTGAACCCATATTGATTTGTAGATTATCGTTGGAGGTGTTTTTGTTTTGGTCGCCACTCGCCAGGTTCACCAAGCTGTGCCTCGACTCACAACTCCTTGATCAACGTAAGTTATTTTTATTTTTTCGGTGGTACTTTTTCGATATCACTGAATTGCTTTTAATCACATTTATAACACATCTTTTTTTTTTCAGAAACGTTGTTTAGCCACGTCCAGGCTTGTCAGTATTTAGTTCTGACAACACTGTTTTAATTTTGATGTTGGCTGAGCTCCATTTCTGTGCTCAAAATACCAACCCTGCTTGGTTTTTAACCAAGGCTTTTTGTTTTAGATTGAATTTCTGTATCTTATTATTAATTGAAAATACAAACTATTTTGTCTTGTTGGTTCAATCGCTAACTAGTAATCCGGCTCGAAGGACCAAAGAAAATAATTTGGAAAGAAATAAAAACACGTCTTAATTCGTCTGTGTTTTTATTTGGACTCAATTGATCTTAGCCTACTTATAATTATCTATACCTACCTAAATCTAAGGAACATGAGCTAAGATACTGATGAAAATAGAATACATATTTCCACCCATGCTTCCTTTGGATATTTGTGTGTACACATGTGTTCATATCCTATCAGTATCCTATCCTATGACGCTACGCACTATCACAAGATTTTTTTTTATCTGTCTTGTGGAAATGCGCAGCTGCACCCTTGTAAGGATTATGTTCATTTATGAACACCGTACGAGAACCGTATGACGATATGAAAAAGCTTACTGGGATATCCCGAATCATAATGGTTAGTGCGTTGGGCTGGGCTGTCATGCCAGAGGTCTTGGGTTCGATCCCTGACTTTGCCATCTAACGTTTTTTTTTCACTGGTACTGCCTCTTACGAAAAATTGACAAATCCTCCAAGAGCAATTCTTGTCATGTAAAGTACTTTCGCAAATTAGCCGATCGGTTTAAAACTGTAGGTCCCTTCCATCCCTTGTAACATTACCCGCACACAGGAATGGTTGAGAATTCTAAGTCACTAGGCTCTAGTTCTCAACGGACTGTTACCCCAACTAATGTATTTAATTTATAACTTTGACGTTCTCAACAACTTCTTGAAGAACTTTAACTGGTCACCATGCTTCCTCGATAGTGACGTGAATTTCATCGCAGCAATGATTAGAAACTTAACTCATTGTGGAATGCAAAATTTTATCCCGAATAGGGTAAAATATATCAAACCAAAAGAAAAATGGTTTTATTCGAGCTGCAAAGAGGTTATTAGGATCAAAGATGTAAGACGTATTCAATTTTTGCATAACCAGGCTAAGGCAAACAAAATACTACAATTTCTCAAAGGTAGTCAAAATACGACCCTTCTTTCCAAGGTCATGAAAACGGTGATCAATTTTCTGGTTAAGAAATATCTTAAACAACAGAAACTTCTTAATGACATTCAGTATGGCTTTCTTTGCAATAGGTCCACTGGTGATCTCATGGTTTATCTCACCGAACAGTGCAACAAATCTTTACATCGTTTTGGAGGAAGTGGGATTATTGCACTTGATATTTCAAAGCATTTGAAGGAATTTGGCATCAAGCTCTCTTATCGAACACGCGTGCATTTGATATTGATAAATTTCTTCTTCATTCGGTTAGTAATTATCTTTCCGAGCGATCAATTTAAATGCTCGTGTGTTGCAGGGCTTCGTTTTTTCTCCGACATTCTTTCTTGTTTTGATAAATGAACTTTTGTCTAAAACTTCTAACACACTAAATTGTTTCGCTGATGACAGTACCCTCAGCTTTTCATATTCGATTTGGACTTATCCTTGTCTTTAGGATGGGGACTACAAATGGCAGCGTATAATAAGCTCATAAAGTTATGATCTTGACAGCAAAGGAAAATCAAAAACCGTATAGAACATAATGCTTCGAAAATCAAATATTGTCTACTGTCGCAAAAGCGCGACCCTTTCCCAATGCCACTATCCATGGGTTTGCATCTAGGAAACTGAAGAGCTCTCAGTTCCAGGTATACGCATCACAAACTTTCTCTGGTGGAGTTTTCATCTGTTTACCATCGCTAAAAATGCTGGTAAATGTTAAGGTTTTTCGCCCTTCTGATCTAGCTTTAATTTACAAAGCTTTGAACTCGAGAATAAATCTTATATTTGGACTGGTGCCAAAAAACACACACATTCTAAACCAATCTTTTTTGCCTTTCTTATCGTATCCTCCTTTCCTTGGCAGTACATTTCTCTTAATCAAAAAAACTTGACCTTGAATGCCACATCTTGAAAAATTTTAGGTCAGACTTAACCCTTCCTATAAAAAAAAGCATTTCAATTCTTCAGACAGAAGTCACCTTTCTAGGGAACGACTATAGAGCTTTGGAAATACTACAAGACTGATTCTAGAGCTTGGTCAATTTATTTGCGGACTGTCCATCAAAATTTAACTCATTTAACAGATTTTATTGTAGAGTTTTCTGAAACCGCAGATTTTTGCACATAAGTCAAAATTAAAACCAACACATTACACAAATCACAACTCTGATAAAATGTATCCTGATTGTTTCTTTCGTAGCCATGGAACTCATTTTCATTTTGAGTATTAGAAAGTTATTAAGAACATGGTTAAGCTTAGTGAACTTAGCATCACATAAGAACTTGGATAAACTAATAAAAGTTCCTCGTAATAGGTCACGATGCAGACATTTAAAATACATTTGCAATCACTATTAGTAAAATAGCTTCCCCAACAGCCAGATCTTCAGGGTTTAACTATATTAATATTGTTGATCTTCTTCAAGAACTCCGCCTCTATTCAAATAACATTCCTTCGAACTTGCCATACATAAACGCGGCAATTTAACAATTCCATGAATAAAAATGTTGCCATTTAAAATTCCTCACCAACACCCGACATCTCTGTGAATGGCGGTATATGGTGATGGTTATAAGTTAGGCCTTGTGCTCTGGTTTCATTTCACAGCCTAAGCCACTGCGAATGACGCACAGTCAAGATAATTGTCTCCACATTTTATCTGGGATGGGAATTTAGCCTCACATCTACAGATCCTCACATAAATATATATAGAAGTCAGATAAAAATTGCCATCAGATGCCCTCTATAACTTTAATCTCCGATAAGGACACAGCTAACACCTTCGTATGTGCCGCGAATCATGCGGCCATAAAGGAAATTATATTCCTTACCGGTATATATTGCAAAACAGTAGCCGCTTGCCGAAAACCCGACTATAAGTATACAAAACTCAGCGATTTCACAAATTTACACGAGGTTAACCAAACCGGCACAGCATTCCAAGGTATGCGGTACCACTTGAGGAATGCGTAGCGTATCCAGCGGAAGAACACACCACCGACCGTTCGTTCCTCGCACATAATGAGATGGTTTCAGGAATCTGTCGACGGCAACATGGGAAATGCACAAGCATCAGGCATCACATATTCGTTACTCGTATACACTTGGACCTTTTTGGTGTAGCCCTCCTCCCGCATTCGAGTCCGCGATAGACTTGAAGAATCAGCGACTTAGCTCGTAGGTTCTTATTTGTCTTATTCACAGCAATTCAATGATTCCTTGTCCTATCTACGTGGTTGCCGTCGTCGCCGTCGTCGTCGCATTCGTAGCCGCTGCCGCCCATTGCCAGTCTTCCGTCTGTCCATACGTCGCGCCAAGTCGTCGTCGTCGGTCGTCGCATCGTCTTTTCTCGGCATCAGTGGCAGTTGTGCCAATCTCGTCTTCTGCAAGGGGCTATTATCATGTGATTCCGTAAGTGGTACTATGGTTGCCCTTAGCAATTTGGACAGTGTGCGAGATGAAAAGGCCCTATCGCTATCCAATTGACGTGGCTTAGGAAATCCTCGTAAAGTTTGGCAAAGTGTCAAGAAAATCAATTACGTGAATGTCGGCTGTCCAATTGTTGTTTTCCAACCTATAGAACTCTCAAGAAGATATAGACTTAAGCGCGCGGGCGCGGTACATATTCTGTGCACAAAATCGAAATTGCTGCGGCTGACCGTTGGGATTGTTATTTGATTTCAAACAACGGAGCCACTTATCAAACTGACACCTAACACCGTCTGTGAATTCCCTACGGAGAATTCAATTCTCTCAGCGAAGATTTATGCCCCAATGATTGAAACTTATAAAATGCGAATCGAATTTGAATGTGAGGTGTTTTGTTTTGTTTAGGTTTGTTTGTTTTCATTTAAAAATTTAAAAGGTAGGATTGAAAATGAGAACAATTATCCCCAACGATAGATTTCTTGAGATATGGAAAGGTGACTAGCCTTAAAACTTTTTCTTCTTTAGAATCTGTTATTATTTTTGATTCTAGGTAATTGCGATTAGTGTTTCATGTAGTTTTAATTAGTCTCGTAGATCAATAGTATTGAATAATAGACTTCCTTGTGGAAGTCTTAAGTTTAAAAAGGTAGCCAGAATTTGTAATTGTGCTAAGTTCCAGACCGACAAATATTTTAATTCAATTTAGGATTTATTAGTGATCGTATTCTTACAAGTAGCAAAAAACACAACCGTCTTTGAAAGATTGCACGACTGTCAAGTTCGCACTTCAGTTTTCGAAACTTAAAAAAATTGGGCCTTTAGTTTTGGAAAGTTGGCCTTATTTGACGGCACCTTTCCATATCGGTTGTTTGCAAATGCCAAAAAAGTTTTAAGGAAAAAATAGATTATAGTTAATATAAACAATGTCTAGTATCTCGGTGGCAAACCGCGATTACTTCTTCGAAAACAACACGGCATGAAAAAATGTAATGAAAAATTGGGATTGTTTGGTTCCTTTATTGCCGCAAAACCCCCCGTCCCCACATCAAGATTTCCCAACTGCAGCCATATACAAATCATAACCTAGTTAGCGCAATCTAGTTACCGTTATATTTGCACTTGCTTCATTTTTAATTATAAATATCCAAGTGAGGCTTTATTATAATTCTTAGAAAATTAAATGGAACAGTTCTGCTTATATTAACGTAGTTTCGAGTTGAAAATTGACATCATCATTTAATTTTTCGATGAAAACCTGGACCATTTGGTGGTGGTCAAACGGCTTGAGTTCGTGTATTAACTAATGAACTTTAAAAGTCTTAAGACTTAAATCCTTATACAAAATTCGGTGTAATTTTGTTTGTGAAATGTTTTATAACAAAGATCGGCCGATTAGGTATTTCTCCAAAACTACTGGCTACAAAATTAATGCTCTGAGCTGTTCTTAAGCAACAAAATATCTTTTTCGATTATTCACATCCCAACACCTTACTTTTTTCACTAGTTTCATTATTTTAATATCGTAGGTTTAACTTGTCAAATGTGAATAGATGACAGCTTGAAAAGTAAAAGTTATATGCAAAAACTTTGTTCAGAGAAAAAGTCGAACTGCAAGCCAATACCAGTAGTTCTTCTTAAACCAAAATAGGTGCTAATATTGGATCCAATTTCATTTATTGATACGCCTTTAAAAAAGCCCGCTTTTTGGAAAATTCTCAACTTCAAGGGGTAGATGCAGGAGATTTTTTTTAAGCTTTCGCATAAAAAATAAAAACAAATTGGGTGGCGCAACAGTCCGTTGAGAACTAGGGCCTAGTCTTACAGCTCTCAACCATTCCTGTCTGCGAGTAATGCTGTCAGGAATGGAGGGGATCTACAGTTTATATGCCGAATCCGAACGGCTTATTTGAGAAAGCACTTTTTCATGACAAGAGTTACTTTTGGAGAATTTGTCAATTACTCGCAAGAGGCAGTACCCGTGAAAAGACTTTAGATGGCATAGACAGGGATCGAATCCAGGACCTCTGGCATGACAGTCTAACGCACTACAATTTCCATTCTTGTGACATTAAATACATATATCTGCATTTGTGTTTGCGCTGCTCTAATTTTCCTTCCTGATGGGGTTCTTAACTAAGCTGACTTTGGCAGATAAATACATAACCATGACCCAGGTTGTGGACAGTACCAAAACTATTTGCTAACGAAATATTATTTATATTTAAAGTTCTCAAAATTTATCAATTTTACTACCGCTTGAAACAAGAGTCATTATAATTTGCATGTTTTTACTAAGTACATATCAATCTTTGTTATAGTCCGCTGACATTTCAGCATTTTCAAAAAATAGTCTGGCCGTATTTCCATTATTGGAATTTCTAAAACCTCTTATCCTTATCCAAACGCTGCAGTTAAAACTGTTTTTGAATCTCTTTCATTGTTTCAGCAACGACTTTTAAGGGTCTTCTTTCCTAGCTTCCTATTGTTTTATTGTACGTTTATATAAAAGCTGAAGAAACCATTAACAAAAAAGAGGCTAGTATGCGACCCACACTGATAACTTCCCACCCCGTCTGTCGATTTGTCTTGCTCAAAAGTTTGTACGTTTTCGTGGTGTGTTAAAAAAGTTGTCAGTTGAATTATTCTTAAAAATTGCAATAACAATATTTAGCACATGATGAAATAGTTTGACTTCAAAATCTATGATTGTTAACGAGATTTTTAGTCAAAAACCAATTTTTACCAATTTAAGTAATATTTCTTAAAAGTTTTTATTTCTTATATAAGCAAATACAACTTTGGATGAATGAAATTAATTTGAGAGGTATGGAGAACCGACCATCAAATTTTAGCAAATTTGCGTACTATTTTTTTAAAATTTTATTTTTATGAAAAAACGGACTGATGTATTCTTATGAAAACATTACTGAATGTCGAAAACAATGTTTTCTGTAAGTTTTAAGCCAATATTTATAATTTTTGTAAATATTTGAGTGGAAAGTAAATTTTTACCAACTTTTAATATTGTTTTTTTAGGTCTTTATTTTGTGTAAATAAACGTTCAATTCGATTCTTCTCGAAATTGTACCGAATTTTGGAAACAATATTTCTTAAAAGATAAAATTAGTTTGAAGCCATAATCTCAAATTTTTGAAAAGATATTTGAGTCGAAAATCAATTTTTACCAACTTTTGTTAAATTTTTTAGGTTCTTAATTTGTTCGCAAAAAAAAACTGTCCATTTAATTTTTCTCAAAATGTTACCGAATGTTAACAACAATATGTTTTAAGAGATAAAATTAATTTTAAGCCCATATCTCAAAGTTTGGAAAAGATATGTAAGTCGAAAATCACTTTTCACCAACTTTTTTTTTTTTTAGGTTTTTACTTGTGCCAAAAAAGTGTCAATTCGATTTCTCTCAAAATGTTTCCGAATGTTGAGAACAATATTTCTTATAAGATAAAATAAGTTGGAAGCCATAATCTAAAATTTTTGAAAAGATTTAAGTCGAAATTCAATTTTTACCAACTTTGAGTAGTGTTTTTATTTTTGTATAAAAAACCGTCAATTCGTTTTTTTTTCAAAATTTTAACAGATGTTAAAAACGTTATTCTTACAAAATTATTTTGGAGATAAAATCATTTTTTGTTTTTAAAATTTTAGCGGTAACAAATATTTTTTGATTTAGGTATAAAAAAAACACCGTGATTGGATTTTTTCCAAAAATATATATGATTGGTATCACGTTTCAATATATAATATAAAATTTAATTCAAGTCTCTAGCGTTATTGTTTCTTGAGATATTTTGGGTAAACGAAAATGTTCACCTTTTTTAAAATTGCTACGGTAAAAAACCAACCACTCAATTTTTTTAAGAGTCTTTTCTGCATCTTTCAGAGTTATTATCTGTATAACACAATTTATTTGAAGTCGATATCTCTTCTGGTTCTTGAGCTATGGGCGACGAAAAAAACTTTCCGATAGTACGGGACTACGGGCCTACGTAAACACGCACGTTAAAACATTGCAAACCTTTCCATTGAAAATAACGAATATCAACTTGTGTTTAACGAAGAATGTTTTTTTACTTACTTAAAGAAGATAAGGCTCCAAGACTCCTTGATTAGGTTATCGCCTGAAGATTCTTTAAGAAATTACAATTTTAGGGGTCAAGTACCTGGTTGAGCTTGGTCGAGGGTTTTGCCGGATTATCTTTAAACTGGATACTTAACGAAAAGAAAGGAAATATGTAATACAAACAGCTGAATCATTGGCATATAATCTATAAAAAGTCGGCTTATATAGACCAGAACTCCCATCAAATACTCATTTATAGTGCAAGCCTTTATTTTTAATTCGGCGGATTTTTAGGAATCGATCACATCTTTTTTGGCAGTGAGTGAACGTTCAATTGGCAAATTGAGAATATTTTGTAGATCTACATACAAAGAAGTTTCCGATTATTGATACTTTTAGGGTAACATTTTTTACACTCCTATAAATAACTTTAGAGTAGGGGAAGATTTTGGGAGCTTTAGATTTTACAATTTTATAATTTCGTACTGCTAGGGACAAGGACAAGCTTGCTTTAAAACTCAATGTTTTTTCCTTCGTCACGTTAATGTGAATTACTATCGTTATCGTTTAAACAGGAAGTTGCCACAAGCCACCAATCACACCTTTATTGATTTATTGAAAAGTAAGTCCGGTGAAAGTGTTATCTCAAGAAACGGGCCTCCAGGTTATTTCTTACTTCATCATTGGGCTTAGAGCCAAAATACTCGAAGAACGGAATTTTGGCCGTGCCCTCAGTGGCCTTATCAACGAAGTTGAGTTCCATTAATAAGTGTTTTGATTGTAATTCAAGCTGACAATAATGTTTTTATTAAAAACAAAAAAGTGTAAAGTCCACACCTCATGTTATTTTTATTTTAAGTTAAAAATCCGCAAAAAATATTGACCTATTGTGTGGAAGTGGTTTTAGGCCGTGAGTGGTATTTCATTATTGCGAGAACGAATCCATCGGAAATTGATTTTTCTTAAAACGTTCACATTTGTTTCTTTGTTTTTTTTTTTGTATCAAATGTGTAAATTGACTCCTACTATACTGTTGACAAGTATTTATATATTTTTGTGAGTTCCTATTTTTACGTATTTTTATTTATTTATTCGTTGAAGGGTTATCAGCAACTACTTCACCGTCACGCCAAAACGATGTGTCACAGATCAATGCTCGATCAACTCCCATTTCCGGATGGTTGACATATAATAAAAACTTAAAATATGCTACCAGTTAATCGAGCATGACTTTTGCGCCTACTCGCTCCCCAAATACTAACTAAGTATGTACAACTTAACGTGCATTTATAATATAAAGGTATAGATGATTTTATATAACAAAACGACAACAAAATGTGAAAAGCCCACAAATCATCACTCAAAGTGCACTCAATGAAAAATCATCGACAATCAAATTTCAACCAAACTCTTATTCAAAAAATAACACACGCATATTTTTATTCAACCCTTTTTCTCTTCAATGTGTTCTTTCTTTTTTTTTGGAAAATTAATGGCCAAAAAATGTTGGTATTCTTTATTAGACCGCATATAAAATTTACCTTTATAAACAGAGGTTCCCCTTTTGCTGGTGCTGTAGTTGCGTACACATTTCATGCTATCGTCACCTTTTTCCAACCCTTTCACCTATAACATGTCACCCTATGCCAAACAGGTGAGTGAGTTTTGTACGTTTCCACGAGTGGTGGTATTTTTCGTCAGGGACTTTGGTGAGTAGCTAGGTACTGTGCTGGATGGCGGTGCGTGAGTTTTTCTGTTTATATCGAAAAGGACCTTTAGCTCATTGCATCGATTAAGGGTGAAAAAGGATTTTTTGCTGTTTAACAGACTTTTTACTTGTTATAGCTACGCATAAGAGATATGGTAAAATTACATATGGAACTAATTGACAGTATGACAATGTCGTAGTTTTATTAGACAGCCAGAGCAAGACTTTGATAAAATAAACCCTATTTTAGTCACCTAGATATGAAAATGTTTGACAGAGTTTGTCAATAACATAAGGTTACCTTTTATTGATTTGTTGGTTCTCTTTACTGATGGTTGCCAACTTATGAGTTTTTGAACAAAAAATTCCATTACCCGTGTTTTTTTTGGAGGCAGTCGAATCACTGCCGATAAAAGGTAAAGTGAAAACGTTCTGTGGATATTGAATTGTATCGAAAGTATTTTTCTAGGTTTTGATTTTTAGAAATTGGAATATTTTACGCTTGATGGCTGTGACCGTAAGGTAGTATCCAAAATACAAAAGACTATGATGCCAATCAAGATGGATTTCGATATTTCGATAGATCGTATTTTCAATTAATTTCAAATAATCATCGTACCAAATTTTGCCTAACATTTTTGCATGGGGGCATGATTTTCATTTTGTATTAATCCTTCAATTGTTTGGTGACATCGTATGGACTATTGAACCACTACTAGAACGAAGCCTAAAAAGTACCTTGTTAAGTCCACTGAAAATATACGATAAGCTGTATTATTGAATGTTATTCTGCAAAAAGCTTGTATCAACAAAGGATATTACAGTTACAATCGACGATGGCACCAATTGTTGAATGTGAAGAACTATTTTATTTAGACCATAATCTACGAACGCACCCCTTTTCTTCAGTTCTTATTTTGTTTAGATTCAATTTACAAAATGAAAAACAAATATATTATATATGTATATATTTTCCATTTTTATTAAGTTAAAATTATTTCTGGTCTGCATTTCGCTAATTTTTTACAATTTTGTTATAAATGGTCTGACAAATTTTCAATTGTATCAACTTTCCAATATAAAAACAGCTCTACTTCCATCGTTTCACTGATAATTTCTCATTGCACCTTATAATATTAAAAATTAAAAATAGCACGGGAATTGTCAAGGTTTTAATTGAGTTATAAGACAAATTGGTTACGTTTTTCTGAAAACATATTCTGCAAGATGAAATACTCAAATTCAAAATCACCAAAAAAAAAAAAACTCCATGGCGTTAAAATAGTAATTCATATCATTAAATTGCGAAAGAAGAGGAATGGTGATATAAGACGTTCCTGAAAAAGAAGGGTTTAGTATAGTTTTCGGTTCCTTATTCATAAGATATTTTCCAGTGATGGTTCTTTTAAAAAAATCATACGCCCCCTTCTTGCTTTTAACAATACTATGCCTGATTCGAAAATTAAGTAAGTGAAAGTTCTTTCATTTCGTAGTTTCATGTTGATAGATCAACTGTCATTTAAGGTATCATTATATTAGATATGTTCGCCATTTACGAGGATTATAAACATCATGACCGGCTACACAATCAATCGTAACAGATTTCTGCTGTAACTGCAAGTGTTGTAAATGCAAGACTGGTGTTCATGACCCCCCTGGGAGATAATTTGTTTGCTTTTTCGTATGAATTCCCTTTAATTCAAAACTAATTGTAAAGTTATATAAGTAGTTAAGTTGTGTAAGTAAATATTTCATATAAAGACTTATTAGTAATTTAACGACATTTACCAAAAAGTTGTTTGCTGTCAAAAACAACTCAAATTTTGATTTTAGCTCAATTTAGAACTGGAAAAACTTTAGTCATGCTTTAAATTATTTTCATAAAAATTGTTTCTAAGGAAAAGAGGAAATATTCAGGTTCTTAAGAAGAAACCTTGAATAAAATATCATCAATTTTATATTAAGTTGCCTTTAAATTCCTTAAACTAGCCTTCAATTTTATTATTAAACTTTTTTGACACACATAGATAGTGAGCATTGCATTGAAGTGGTTTTTACTTGCGGTATATAGGAACTATATGGCACGTTTTGCATAAGTAATCGTATTTAACAACAATTGTTAAATACGGTGATACTAGTGTTGTCCATATTTAAACTTTTCGCACTTTTTGTCCGAAATAAATAAATCCCATGAAGAAGCTGGAAAACACCTGGCGAAACGTAGGGTAAAACCGAGATGGATAAGTTTTATTTTTTTTATTATTAATCGCTTAATTGATCATCAAAGCCCAAGAAACAAAAAAAATGTCGGTACATTTTTAAATCTTAAAATATAGGCAATATTTTTAAACAGACTTTTTAGAAGAAATTATCAAGTTCTTGCGACCCAGTCGTGCATTTCATTTCTTTCAAAATTGGTTTTCTGTTGAATACAAAATATCTTACAAAATTAAATAAATCTACTTTTGAAGTGAATTTGCTTTGGAAGCTCTAGAACTGAGATTCAAACACGAATTTCAATAATACAAATGTCCCAAAAAATCAAGTGACACTTTTGTTAAACTAATGGCTAAGTGAAAAACATAATAAACGTTTTATATCTATTGATATAAAAGCTTTGAAACGTGTAATTTGTGAGTACTACTAAACTCTTCTTCCCAACTTATTTGTTTACTTACCTTACTTTGTTTTAATTTAATTTTTGTAGAGAAATTTTGTGCTTAAATGCAACTATTTCCTTAAATTCAAGAACGAAACCTTTTTGTCTCTACACTTTTTAAGTTTTGTTGACGACTTTATAAGATCCAAATACGAGTAAGCGGATTGATAACGATAGTAATAAGAGACTCGGGGAAATTGAGTTCGAAAAACCTACGTCAAAAAAAAGCCCGACATTTTTACATTTCAGATCCTGTCTCATTTTCTGGATTTTTAAATTTTTGCTGTGCTCTTCGCATAAATAGAAATGAAAACAAGAAAAGTGTGTTTTGTTTTTGGAAAAACGTGAGCGAAATGCACCAAAAACCCTCTAAACTATTGTATTTTAGCTCTTAAATATGGCATATTTAGACAACTGTTCGAATCTTGGAATGCTTTCATATGAGTCATCCAAATTAAATAGTTAGACCATAACTTGCTTAACAACAGTGTTCTAATTAATTTGATAACTAAAGTTGTCATTTTAAATTTTGTTAGAATCCTTTACCAAACATTAAAGAACATTTTTAATCGATGAGTAAAAACTCATCTAAGTGTGTGACCCCCCTGGATCCGCCCTTGGCCATATTGGTTTGCCAACAAGCTTAACCGGAAATCGGACTCATAAACTCATTTAAGTATGCGTGTGATTTCTCCTCTAAATTATTAAATTTTCCCTAAAGTGATTTTATGTATGCGTGTTTTTGGTTCAAACATGCCTAAAATTTCACAGGGCCCCCATAGTCAAACCAAATTTGAACCAGGTTGTCCGTGAGTATCTTGAGAACAAAATAAAACGGCTTTCCTGAAATTTCAGTTACTGTAAATGATTTTATTCCACTCGCACGTAAGCCCAGAAAATCAAGCTTCTGTTCTTTTTTTTGTAATTTAGTGCATTCAAATTAAATGTTTTGGGTAAAAACTGTGATTACGTCCATCATAAATTTATAAAGTGTGATAATATTATAAAAGGTAAGTGATTTGGATCAAAATAGAATAATAATCATCAAATAAAAGTAAATGGTACAATAGTGTACCATTCGTCCTGTATGTTGGTACTTATACTTTTTGGTTACTGCATTATACTAGTTTCGTTCTTAGACTTCAATGGACCACGAAGAAACTGAAAGATTTTTGAATGATGAAGGAGAAAATTCGGGGGGAGCAGACTTTTCTTCCGATATTGAAGATTCGGTTCGACTAGATCCAAGTGATGAATCCGAAACAGAAGACGACCAGGATTCAAGCTCTGGCAAAGACTCAGATAAAGAGATACCTGTTCCTGAAATCGGTAATAACAATCTTCGTGAACCCGGTTCTGCAGCTGATTCACAAGCTGAGGATGTAATTTGGACTATAGTAACCGGTGTATTTTTTTGATTCACCGATCGTTCTCAACCGTTCAAATTTTCCAAAAGATCTGTCTACATATATATATTGCACAGTGCACACACGAACGCTTGGATCGCAGATCACCAAAAATTATACGCTGCAAGACTGTGAATCCAACCACCGCTCATGACATAAAAGTAATCATTGGTTGTATGTTTACAATTTGCTACAACCTGGTGCAAAGCCTGAAGGATTATTGGTCAAAGCATTCATCGCTGGGAAACCAAGCAGTAAAAAATGCAATAACTCGCGATCGGTGTACTTCTCACAACCCCAAAATCCAGCTAACTGTTGTAAGACTTGCTATGTCAAGGATCTCGTTGAATGCTTGAAAAAAAAACATTTCAAACTGCAGACAAGATAGCGCCTATCAGAGCATTGATGACTAAATTCAAAGGGCGAGGGAGTCGTAAATAAATTGGTTAGCACGATTAATGAAGGAGATAAAACCTATGTTTTGACCGTTTTTTCACACTGGTTAAAATATTGGAATCTATTGGATTTGGATATCCATCGATGGGAAGAAAATTGCAGAGGGGGAGGCTGAGTTCAAAGAATCTTCAGAAGAGCTTTTATGCGTGAAATGGCAAGATAGTTCTTAGCAACTGCCATAACAGTGATATAGAAGTTGTTACAGAAACCTTGAAGACCGGTAAAAAATTCAAGTTCATTGCCCAAAAATTATTAAGTTTTATAGAGAGATAATCGGAGGCGTAGATCTGGCAGATCAAATGAGCGGCCTCTTTGAATACGATCGAAAATGTGATAAATGTTGGAAGAAGGTTTTTTACCGGGTGATAATGATGGCAACAGTGAACGCATGGGTTTATTCACTCAGAAATGAATCGACAAAAAATGCCATTCAAAACTTTTTTGGTAAATCTATCAGAGGCCTTGGACTCGAAAAATCAGCGGTACGAAGATCGAGTCATCGAGGTCGTCAGCCAGCGAAAGGAGTAGGCTCTCGACATTTGCTAATCGAAGGCACTTCCAGACCCCCTATTATAAACAAACGCGTACCAAAACAATATGCAAGGAATGTGAAATTCCATTATGTAAACATTATTTTGCACCATATCATAGTTTCTAAATATATTTATGAACCTATTCATATCTTAAAATTAACAGAATTTTTGTTTTTCTTATCTCATTTCAAGAAAAAGAATAAAGTTTATGTGTTCATTCGCAAATTTACGACTGCGTTGTATTTTGTGTTATACAAGCCAAATCGTAGTTGTACAGGAAACTATTCCAATGGTACACATATGTACTAACGCCCCCTTGCCCAGCCCATAAAAATTGTATTTTTTTGTCACATAAATTATACTCATGAACAGCCCCTATGAACAGACTACTATGAATAGCGTTTCGAAAGGGTTAAGGAAATTTTTATTTTTTGGAATATGCCTCCTTTAACATGGTTCTGGATGCTATTATATTCCGCAAAGCTTAGAACAATAAGTTATAAAATATTTCCGTTGAAAGTCATTTTTTACTATATGTACTAAAGTTTAATGATAAAAAGAAGATCTTGCATTAAATACGGTATTTTTGATGCTTTGGTTAATTATTTATGAGTTTGGTGTAATTAATAATTCAAGTTTCCGACCACAACCGCCAAACGCAGGACGTTAAACAAATCTGAAAAAACTGCTCTTTTTGGCTTATTGGTATTTTTTACCCTGAGCCTTAAACTTTGTTTGTAGATGTTTTAATTTTCAGATATTCAAAAATTAACTGTTTTTTGCAGATAATTGACAAATTATTACTAAAATAACAAATATTGAAAATTTGCCATAAGGTAGCATACCTCTGGATTGAGAGGATTGGACTAAAAGAATATTGTGGAATATAGGGCCTATATTCCTCTGAAAATCAACGAAAACACATTAATGTTTAAAAAGCTTTTTTAAAATCCAGAAACCCATTCTTGCCTAAAGTCCTCACAAAATGTTGATTTTTTCTATAGCATTACAAGAAAATAACTAAAAATCAAATAAAATGCTTCTAACAAATAATTTATATAATTCTAATGTTTTGAGTTAAATGAAAAAAAGGGTAAGCTTAATTTTGAATTATAATATTAAATGGAATTAATGAAAAATGGATACAAAAGAAACACACTCTTTGAACGTTATAATAGAAGTGAGTATTCTTTTATTTTTGACCTTTTGTCACCTTCAAATTCTTAACAATTTTTATAACACATATACAAACAATTCAATTACATAAAATATTCAACGAAAGACGACATCGGGTAGCGTTCTGAGCTAGTCTTGGCGGCAGCATCCAACATTCTCCCCCCCCAGTGCACAGCGTAAACGAACACAGCTTCTATCATTTAATGTACATGAAAGTAATACAAAATATTATTAATACAAATTTTAAATGAATTAAATAGTTGAAGTAATTATGTTTGATGACATGGGATATAGGCCCAGGTTGTGGTTCATGATTATTCTATTACATTTCGATACTCGAAATATATTTGTCATCTCGTATTAATAATTATATGTCACTTATTTTTATTTGTTGTATTGTTGTATTTTCTCCGCGGTAAATATAAATTAAATATTTGTTTTAACTGTGTTTCGTATTAATTTTTAATTATTTATAAAGCTAAAACCAACTGGATTTATTTTAAAGAGTGAGTATTGTAAATTACATAAAACAGTTTTTTACTCTACAAGCATACACATAACATAACCTTTTTTTCTTTAAATTATTTTTAGATGACTTGACCTTGAATTTGGTGGCTTAGAAGCTGAAGCTTGCCGACAGCCATGGCTGTGAATTATTTTGGTAAATTGTTGTTTTTGTATAGTGGTTGGTGCATTAATTTTGTTTGTTTTCTTTTCAGGCCAATTTATGTTATATATATATGTTAAATGTTTTCGTTTGAAATTCTAAAGGTCCGTTATTGGTTTCGGTGTTTTTTTTTGTAATTTATTTTTGTTTTGATTTAATTTATAATTTTATTCTTTTATTGATAGTATAATTAATGCGGGTGTTATTAATATTGTGTTTAGTTAAATGTGAATGCATGGGAGGTATTAACTTAAGTTTTATACTATTTTGCATGTTATTATTATGTTGTTATGTTTTGTTATTGTGATTTCAGGTGAGATGCGATGGGTGAGTTGGTAAAATATTTGTGTTATATGTTTTATTAATTATTTGGTTTCTCTTTTAGCTTTGTTTATTGGTTTTGAGTGCCGGACCATAATCTAGTGTTTGGAATTTTGGGAAACTTCTGTAAGATATGGTATGCTTCCTTTTTCATAATTTTATTTTATAGTCTTACTTATGTATTTGATTTTAATTTCAATTTTATTGATTTGCCTTTTGTATATTTTATTGGTTTGAATGTGATGAATGTTTTATTTCAGCGTGTGTGAGTTTTTTTTTTTTTTTTTATTGAAATTATTTTATTTAAAATTATTAATTTTACAATTTTATATTTTATATTTTATTTTAAATTTCTTAATTAATTTCATTTTTTCGATTTCGTTTTTATTTGTAATTCTTTTATGTTTTGTGTTGATAAATTCAATTTTTTATTTTGTAAATAAGTTTAGGTTTTAGCATGTTAGGTAATTTAGGTTTTAAATGATTGATTTTAGTATATAAATGTGTTGGGTTTTAGTATAGCTGTGTTGAATTTTAGCATAAATGTGTTGGGTTTTTGTATAAATGTGTTAAGTTCTAGTGGACTGTATGAATGGTTAGTTTTGAGATTTCTGAGTGAGATTTCAAATATTCAATGAATGAGAATTTGAAAATTCGTTTTATTGAATAGATTTTCATTCAGTTTTATTTATATTTGAGTGCGTTTGTAATTAAGAATGGATTTTAATTCAGTTTTTATTATATTTGAGTGGATTGTAATTCAGAGTGGATTTTAATTCATATTTATATTTGAGTAAGTTAGGGTTAGTTTTATTTTGCTCATATTTTTGATTATTAGTTTTTCTTATTTGAGTGGGTTGATTTTCCATTCTTTTTTTGACGACTTCATTTTAGTTTTTTTTTTTGAATTGGTTTCATATTTTCTTAGGGGCTTTAGAATTCATTTTCTTAATTTCAATTTTCCTTTTCATTTTGTGTATAAGTTTCAATACGATTCCTTTTGTTTTTAAATTGTTTCGTTTTCTTGATGCGTTTTGTTTGATGGAAGTGGACATATCTTTGTGATAGGCCTCTTAAATTCATTATTTTGTGTTCGCACTTTGACTACACGGATAAGATCATCTTGTCCTGGGTAGGTTTCCACTATTCTCGCCATGGGCCATTTCGAAGGTGGAAATCTTTCATCTCGTACCAAAACTAAATCTCCAATTTTGGGTTGGTCCTTGATTTTTAGCCACTTAGGTCTATTTTGAAGCCTTGTGAGGTATTCTCCGCTCCATTCCTTCCAGAAGGTCTGTAGTGAGGCTTGTAGACGTTTCCATCTATCCAGGTATCCAATCCTTTCTACTGCTAGGTCTGCTTCGGGAACTATATGAGCTGATGTGCCAATTAAAAAATGAGCTGGTGTTAAAGCATTGAAATCTTCCAAGCTGTCTGTAACCGGACATAGAGGTCTCGAGTTAAGGCAAGCTTCTATTTGCGCTAGAAGCGTACTGAGCTCCTCGAACGTCAGAGCTTGGTTTCGGGCAACGCGACGCAAATGGTATTTAACAGATTTCACTCCTGCTTCCCATAAGCCTCCAAAGTGAGGAGAAGCGGGAGGAATGAAATTCCAATTGGTACCCAATGCACTCAATGAGTTAGCAATATCAGTATAGTTAAGTTTAGCAGCATTTAGCATTTTTTGGAGTTCCACATTAGCACCTTTAAAGTTGGTCCCACAGTCACTATATATGTTTGCACATATGCCTCTGCGAGATGTAAATCTTCGGAACGCGGCAATAAAGGCTTGTGTCGTTAGATCTGTGACAGCTTCAAGATGAATTGCCTTTGTTGAAAGGCAAATAAAAATGGCGAAATAGCCTTTGAATTTTTTAGCACCTCGTCCTTTCCAGGCCTTTACTTCTATCGGTCCGGCGTAGTCGACACCAGTGTGTGTAAATGGTCTTGAAACATTTACTCTTGGTGCTGGAAGGCTTCCCATCAGTTGTTGCAATGGCTTAGGTGCATTCTTAAAACAGGTGAAACATTTATTAATGTACTTTTTGACCGTTCTCTTCATGTTGAAGATCCAAAAACGATTTCGAATGTGTGCAATCACTTGGTGAATACCACCATGTAGAGTTTTCTCATGGGCATCTTCAATTATTAATCTGGAGAAATTATGATCTGGCTTCAACACAATTGGATGCTTTTGATCATATGTTAGGGTGGCATTTTGAAGTCTACCTCCAATTCTTAATATTCCACATCCATCAATAAAAAGATTCAGAGATTTGTTAAGTTTGGTTCTTTTGGTTTTCTGTAGTTCATTTATGACATCATGAAACATAAGTTTTTGAACACTTCTGATAGCTGTTCGCATGGAAATATCGAGTTCTAAGGGTGTCAGAACCGATTTTCTTCGATATGTTTCTTTTTTTCTGCTATTATAGATAAATCTATGAACATTGGCTATAATTCTTAAGGCTTTTGTTAGTTTGGATTGTTTACAAAGCACATCTAAAATTCCATCGGTATTTTGTATTGCTAAATGAGTTTTTATTTCTCGTTTTTCTTCATTTATTTCACATTGGGTGGGTTGTTCTGGTATGGAGAATTTCCACATCTCCTGAAGAAAGGGTGGTCCTTTCCACCAAAGATTATTATTTCTTAGCTTGGATGGAAGAACACCACGGGATGCAAGATCCGCTGGGTTCAACTTAGTTGGAATGTGTTTCCACATGCTAACATTTGTCAGCCTTTGAATTTCGGTAACTCGATTGGCAATAAATGTTTTCCATTTTGAAGGCAGTCCAGAGATCCAACAAAGGGTGATTGTGGAATCAGTCCACGCAAAGACTGATATATTCTTGAACGGAAGAACTGATTTAGTATAGTTGAGTAATTTTGCCAACATCACTGCTCCGCAAAGTTCCAATCTTGGCAAAGAGACTGTACTGACTGGAGCGACTTTGGTTTTGGCTATGAGTAAATGGGTGTGAATGCAATTCTTGTTATCTAAAACTCGAAGATATACCACGGCTCCATATGCCTTGGTAGATGCGTCACAGAATCCATGGAGTTCGACCTGTTGGGTGCCATTCTCTATGTTTACCCATCTCGGAATACGGATATCTTCTAAGATATCCAACTCTTCTTGAAAGGAGAGCCATTCTTGAAGTAGTTCCACAGGAATGTTTTCGTCCCACGAAAGGCCTTTCAACCACAATTGCTGCATAATGATTTTCGCTTGAACGATACAGGGTGCTATCCATCCAAGTGGATCAAAAAGACGAGCAATTGTTGAAAGTATCGTTCTTTTTGAAACGACTTTATCTATAGAGATTTTTTTAAATGAAAATGAATCGGTAGATGGGAACCAACTGATTCCAAGGGTTTTGGTATGATCCAAAGCTCCGAATGTCAATGACACATTTGTTTCCTGATCTGCCTTTGGTATCGAAGCAAGAAACTCTTCGTTATTACTCATCCATTTGCGGAGATGAAATCCAGCAGATGATAAAAGCTTCGAGATTTGGTGATACTTTTCTTTCGCACCTTCTACTGAATCTGCACCCGATACCAAATCATCGATGTACATATCTTCCCGAATCATTTGAGCGGCTAATGGATATGTTACTTCTTCATCTGAAGCAAGTTTCTTTAGCGTTCGATTTGCTAAATATGGGGCTGGGGCAGTACCGAACATTAAAACTTTTACTTTGTAAAGCTTTATTGGCATTGATGGATTTTCACGCCAAAAAAGTAACTGGTAATACGCGTCCTCTGGATGAACTAATATCTGTCGGTACATCTTCTCTATGTCTGATACGAAAGTAATTTTGTGCGTTCTCCACCTTAAAACAATGGCTAAAATATCTGTTTGAGTTTTAGGTCCAGTCATCAAATGGTCGTTTAAAGAACTACCATCTGCCGTTTGATATGCAGCATTAAAAACAACACGTAACTTCGTCGTTGTACTAGTTTCTTTCATCACGGCATGATGAGGAACCACATAGTGAAATGGAGAGTTAAGTTTGTTATCTATGTTAATATCTACTTCTTCCATTTGATTGAGTGTGAGGTATTCTTTTAAGCAATCGTTATATTCTTTGTGTAGTGTTGGGTTGTTTAATAATTTTTGTTCTTGTTTATAAAACATCATTAAGGCCTTTTGTTTTGTTGACATAAGTCTTGGTCGATGAAGTTCTTTGAAGGGTAGTGAAACTTCAAAGCGCCCTCCCGGCACCCGCTTGGTGTTTTGTAGAAAGTGCTTCTCGCACTCGACATCTTCTTCATCTACGGCTTTTTCATAGGGAGTTTCTTCCATTTCCCAAAATGCACGCATTTGTGTGTCAATATCTACCAACTGTGTGTAAACTTGAAGAGAAAATGGCTTTTCCAAAGGAACTTTCCCCAAAACAATCCAACCAAACCTGGTTTTTTGGGCTATTGGAGCTACCTGTTCCTCATTGCGTATGACTTCGTCTAATAAAATTTCGCAATATATGTCATTCCCTAATAAAATGTCAATGTTACCAGGACGATTAAATGAAGGATCTGCTAATTTCAGTCCTTGTAAATGCTTCCATCTGTTAGCGAAGACTTCTTCATTCGGTAAAAGTCCTGTAAGGGTCTTGTATATATAACCTCTTGTCGACGTAACAAAATCTGAATAATTAGAACTCAGATTCAAATTAACAAAATGTTTACAAGAGCTACCTTTGTTTTGTCCTAAAACAGAAACGTCAAAGGAAGTTGGAATCTTTTTAAGACCCAATAATTGAGCTGCCGATTCGGTTATAAAAGTAGCTTGAGATCCAGGATCGATCAAGGCTCTTAATTGAACAAAGTCTCCTTGGGCTGATTTGACTTTTATAATCGCTGTTGCTAACAAAATTTGGGATATTTTAGATTCGTTTAGATGAAAACAGTTTGAAGATGTTGAAGGCGGTATATCGTAGGGGTGTACATTTTGTACATTTGGATTAAATTCTGTTGTTACATGATGTGTTTGCGAGCTATTTGGATTCTGGGTGTTTATATTTGTGTGAGCGAATGTGTTTCTATTATTATTCTGTTGAGTGGGTGTATATGAGTTTGTTTGTAATTGAGCGCGAGGATTATTTGAAAATGTGTTATTATTATTTGTGTTGTGTTGAAATTGGTTATGATTACCTTGAGAGCTTGATTGTTGATTGAATGCATTTGGAAAATTGTTTGACTGCGAGTATGGTTGCTGATTTGTGTTGTTAAAATTGTTGCTAAAATGTAGGAGTGAGTTGTGTTTTTTATGGCAAAAATGACACGACTTATTACTTGGGCACAAATTTGTTCGGTGACTGTAAGCTAAACAATTGAAACAATTGCCAAATTGTCTAACAACTCGTTGTCTAGCACTTACGTCCATTTTTAAAAATTTCGAACATGTTCGTAATGAATGTACACCTTTATGACATACCTTACACGTAAAATTTTCTGTTGCCTCAGTATTGAGATGAAAAACATTTTTTGTTTGCTTTTTCTGTGTTGATGTTGTATTTGTTTGATATTGTTGGTCCATCATCTCTAAAGTTCGGAACCTCGTTTCCAAAAAGTCAGAGAACTCTTTAAATGTAGGGATCTCTTTTTTAGTTCCGAGAGTTGTTTCCCATTTTGATTGCACCGTAGCCGGTAGCTTTTTCAAAAGCAAAAATATTATTATTGCATCCCAGTGATGGACAGGCAATTGCAGGTTCTTTAAAGCATGTAAAATTTTTGTTGAATTATCTAATAATTCTCTTATGCCCTTAGCATTTTCTTCTTTAACAACACTTAATTCATAAAACAACTTAAGTTCGTTGTTAACAAGAATTCTTTTGAAATCGTATCTCGTTGTCAAGAGTTCCCAAGCCTTATCATAGCTTGCATCATCTACACTTATGTGTTCTAGTAAAATACCAGCACCTTCTTTACAACTTGACTTCAAATAATGTAATTTTTCGATTTTTGTAAGTGAAGTGTTGTTATGTACCAGTGAAACAAACTGGTCATGGAAAGAACGCCAATTTTGATATTCTCCCGTGAATGTCGGTGGGTGAATTTTTGGCAAACGTACATCGTGCGGCTTGTCATTGGTCGACTTTTGAACCAAAGTAGGAGCAGGTGAATCTTTTGCTTTAGCTGCTGCTTCTGCTGCTGCAAATTTGTCTAGCTCATCTAGCAACACAGATTTATAAATTGTATAAATCTCACCAGCTTCATTAAAAAGCTCATCGATTGGTGCTATGTTTTCATCGCTGCAAAGCGCGATTTGGTGCTGTTGAACAATGGTTTGCCAATTGTTACCAAGCGTTTCAAGCCGCGTAGAGACATAGTTCTTTGTCCTACGAGTTGCAGAAACTGTCTTCTTAAAATTCTCATAATCTTTTGATATCTGAGCACATATATTTTTTAAAATTTTTACAGCATTCATTTTAAATTATGTATTTAAAATTTCTTTATAGTATATATGTATATATATATGTATGTATATATGTATATAAATTACAAAAGTAAGTAAATTTTACTCACTGTGATTACTTTCAGGAATGGGTAGCTGGACAACTGCACTCTTGGAATGATGACTACGATGGCGATGACGACGGCGGCGGCGGCTGCGTTGGCGATGACGACGGCAATGACGATGATGATGATGAAGATGATGGTGATGATGGTGATGATGGTGTTGATGATTATGATGATGATGGTGTTGATGATGATTATGATGATGATTAAAATGTCTTTATTCGAATTAAATGTTAATTTATTAATTTTAAATTCGTTGAATAAACTTTGAAAAAGAACGACAAAATGTCGTCGCACTGTCTTTTTAATTAATTCAAACAATTTAATACAGGCGGTTTGTTTAAAAAGGCTCGCGAAGGACCAAAATGTTTTGAGTTAAATGAAAAAAAGGGTAAGCTTAATTTTGAATTATAATATTAAATGGAATTAATGAAAAATGGATACAAAAGAAACACACTCTTTGAACGTTATAATAGAAGTGAGTATTCTTTTATTTTTGACCTTTTGTCACCTTCAAATTCTTAACAATTTTTATAACACATATACAAACAATTCAATTACATAAAATATTCAACGAAAGACGACATCGGGTAGCGTTCTGAGCTAGTCTTGGCGGCAGCATCCAACACTAAATTTGTCAACTTTCGGTTTTTTTTACTTATTTTAAACGAAGTATGATGACTGCACACATGAAGTTGAAGTTGTGTTCATTAATGTTTTGAGCATATTTTATGCAGGACATTGGCAAAAAAGCCTGCAATTTAAAAACGCAGCCTTGGTTTCAACAAAACAGGTCACCAACTTTGGAAACCGAAAAACAAGTGACTTCGTATTTCCTTCCAAAAACATAAAACAAATTTTCCTGAAAAATTCAACAGTAGATAATCATATAATTTTTGGTTAGTTTAACCTGATACAATTTTTGATTGCAGGTAAGAGCAAGAATTAACTTTAACAACACAATGGTATTGAAGTGTCAAAAAAAAAATGCGTACACACAAATGTATTTTATGAAACGTTGGCAATCATTATGAAACAACAACACACTATCTCTTAAATGTTTTAAGGCTTTAAAAAACATTTGTGTCTACTAAATAATTCCTCATTTCCTTATGTTTGCTTTTACACGAAAAGAAATAATTGGGGATGAAATACTTTGCATGACCTCTCATACTACGCGAGCTGTCAATTTTTACAACCATAATGTTCAAGTCAGTAAGTTTTAGTTGTTGAAAACCAATGATGACTTGTGAACCAGAAACAATAATATAAAGGGCTTCACAATACAAAAAAAAAAAAAAACATTAAAAATACAAAATAAACACACCGAACATTAGAACTCAAAAGCTAAATCCATTTATTAATTAGTTTCACTATGAAAGTTGATTGTTATTTTTTTATCTGACAGTGGAATCTCTCTAATTCGCACATAACTTTATGGGTTATTTAGCAACAATAAATTAACGCTCACCCACGACAATGCAATGGCGGCGGCGGCGGTAGCGATGGTGGTGGCGTCTGTAATATACCTGCAACTACTTTACCTAACATTCGTGTGAATTGTTAAAGATTATCATTTCATTAAAGATTTTAAATCCATCAAAAAACAAAACATCGCAGATATTTATTTGAACAGACAAAGTGAAATGATTGGTGTTGGGTGCAATTAAAAGTCATCACGGCTTATTTAATATTGCCCAAGTTTGTAAAAAGGCAACGGAAAATAACGAGAGGGCCCCCTTTTAGTTAGATGGAAAGGTGTTAATTGCTTGAAGTGGAGGCGGAAACGGTTTAACATTTAACTGTTTAACTGTGTAAAGTTGGATATTAATCTTTTAGCTACTAGTACTGTAATGGCTATTGCCTAAGACGAGTAGTCGTAGGTTGTGAATTTGAAGAAACAAAAAACTTTCAAGAAACTTATTCTCTTTGATGATGCACATTTAATATTTATACTTTTGCTTTTCAAGTAGATGTGCCAAAATGTGTTGACATCCTTTGGTTTTGAACTTAGATATAGTCTTGGAGGAATAGAATTCGGACAGAAATACATTTTTGTGATAATACCAAAAACAATATCCGCAGTATGAATACTACCGATAAAAGTTAAAGTAGGCTCTTACTACGGATGGGTTTTTGACATTTGTACGAGTAATGTTAGTACGATTGATATTTCATTTGTTTCTCGATGGCTGTGTTCGTTGAATGGTTGTTTGGAATCATGTCTTTCCATATTTTATTGTTGATATTATTTAGTTTTGTTAGTAAAAATTGACTTACTGGGCTTATTTTGCAAGAGAAAACAACAGAAAAGATAATTAAGTTTTGCTTTGTTTTCACCAAAGGTTTATCTCAGTTTAGGTTAGGTTATAGTGGCTGTCCAAGATGGAACGGACAGTATCTCAGTTTAGATTAAATAAATCTTTTTGGTGTTTCCACCGCACAGGAAGATTTAAAAATGATTAAGTTTGTGAGCACTTTCTAAAATACAAATGGTGTTTCATTGTTTCTTATGAAGTGCAAGTGAGATAGTTTGATTTGTGTTAAACAATGAAGAACTAAATGGTTCAGCACCACGTAACCAACTCCTCCACACAGGTTTTTCTTCACAAATTTAAATTTTGACTCGCTTCCGATTCTCGACCGGAACCGATTCGAATCCAGCTCATTTCAACTCGATTCAGGTATACAAGGAATTGAGGCGGGCTTCAAGCTCGCTTCAACACTACTATGTCAATGTAGTATTCAACGAACAAACCCCCCCTTTAAGCAATTGTTAAATGAACGTTTTTTTATAGAATCTTAATTTTCAGATGTCTTCTTAACATTTCTTCATGAAAATTGTCCATTTTATTAGTTTAGGTTAGTTTTTTTTTGCTGAAGTTATTTTTTTTTAATTATTATTCTTCAGGTGTACAATTTTTAAATACAAAAATACGGCTACTGTCGATGGGTTTTCTTGGGAACTTTTTCCTATACTATTTATATAATGCCAAAAAAAACACTGGTAATGTTTGTCTTTCTTGGGTTTTGGGAATTAAGAAAGTAGTATTATCACTCAAATGAAATGCTTAAAATTGGTTTGAAAATAATGTCGAATACAACAAATTTACAGCTCACAGTTCGCAGTATCTAATAATGGAGCGCTGATACGAAAGAACAACGTATTTTCATTGTTGAGAAATATTTTTAATTGGAAGCCTGATTTTTGCCGATGTAGCCAGTTTTTATCTTGATAGTTTTGTTAATCATGCAAATTTTCAAATTTGGGCAGCAATAATTAGAAAATAATGTTTGATATTGCGAAGTAATAACCCAATTTTTCGTGCCTTAGGTAAACGTTATGCATTCATAGTTTCATGAAGACAATGCAACATTCCATACAACCAGAGATACAACTCAATAACTGAACGGGTCATTTCCTAAAACTGTAATCGGTGGTTTTAAGATTATAAATGGGTTATTAAATATATAAATTAACTACAATTTTAACCTATAAGTGTATTCTAATGTCAGACGGTTTTCAGACAACAGTTGTTATAAAGTATGCTGGGATACTCGTTCCGAGTAGTTGGAAAACTGCATTTGTTCAGCCAATCCCAGAAAAGGGCGAATTTTCTTCTCCCACAAATAAACGACCGATAGCACTAACGTCCCTTCTTTCTAAGTCAAGGAAACGCTGATTAATTATCAGCTTAAGAAATATCTTGAGGAACGGAAGCTTCTTAATGACCGGCAATACGGCTTTCGTAGCAATAGATCCACTGTTGATCTCATGGCTCATCTCACCGAACAGTGGAACAAATCTTTCCATCGTTTTGGAGAAAGTTAGATTACTTACTTACTTATTTAAGGTGGCGCTCCAGTCCAGGGCGGACCTGGGCCCCAACCAACATGCGTCTCCAGCCAGGTCGGTCCCTAGCCAGCTGTCTCCAGTTTCACACGCCAAGTTAGTTGAGATCCTCTCCCACCTGGGTGCAACACCTGAGTCACGGTCTTCCTCTACTGCGCCGTCCCTCGGGATTGGATTCGAAGACCTTCCGGGCTGGAGCGTTGATGTCCATTCGCTCTACATGACCTAGCCATCTAAGCCGTTGGACTTTAATTCTGCTAACTAGGTCAGTGTCGCTGTACAACCCGTACAGTTAGTCGTTATATCTTCTCCTCCATTCTCCATCTAGATAGAAAACTATTGATATTTCAAGTCTGGCATCTTGCTCTTTTATCGGAAATGCGTGCTTTCGGTATCAACAAATCTCTTCTTCGTTGGATTAGAAATTTTCTTTCAAACCGTTCAATACAAGTTGTTTTGGACGGATTCAAGTATGAAACTCATAATTAAAATGCTGGTGTGCCCAGGGCTCCGTTCTCTATCCGACTTCTAATCCAATACGCTGACGATAGCAATCTTACCTTTTCATATTCGTTTCCAGATTCCCAACCCTCCTCTTCGGATATGGAACTGCATCGGGAAAATATGATTAGCTCATTAAATTCCGACCTACACAGCTTTGAATAATGGGGAATACAAAATCGTGTGGAATTTAATGCTTCGAAAACGGAATTCTGTCTTGTATCGTCAAAGCGAGAACCTTCTTTTCCAATATCTATGAGTGGCACTTGCATCAACGAAACGAAAAATCTCGAAATCCTCGGAATGTTCATCAGCAACCACCTTTTGTGGAGCCATCACATACGCGATGTTGCCAAAAATGCCGCAAGCTGTCTAGGTTTTTTGAGACGTTGCAAGAAATTTTCCTCTCCGACTGATCTGGCTATAATCTACGAAACTTTTATACATCCGAAACTTGAAAATATCTCGCGCTTCTACGAATGCCCATCAGTTTACCCTTGAGCCCAACTTCGACGGTACTATGAAGTACAGAGATTCATTTTTTAGCTACTACGCGAATGTGGAACGCCTTGCCACGCTCTATCTTTCCCTATAATTACAATGTTCAGGAATTCAAAATCAATGTACATCGACACCTCCTATCCAACCCTTCCCTCTTTTCCTAATGGTCACACTGTGTCTTTGGCATATTAAAAATATATATAAACCCTTTTACTGTTCCCTAATTATAAAAAAAATGTTGGGGGTCTATATCCCCCATGTTAGGCGGAAGGGACAATTTTTTAGAATAGTGTGTTGACAAATAAAAGCTTATAATGGAAACACATCCATATTATTGCGATATAACTTTTCTAAGCTCCAAAAATCCATTCTTATAGTTAATTTTTTTAAATTTGCTTTTGCCAAAGTCTCAGAAATGAATCAAAATGGCAATCCTTTTTTCGGAGTTGGTCTTTTTGAAAGCTTGATTTATGTTCAGTTTTTTTTTTGAACAAACTTACAAATTGGTCCTCTCTTCGGGAATTTATTCGAGCGGCAGCCACTTGCCCGAAAACACTCATTCAGAAGAATCATGTCGAAAAAAATTATTTCTTTTTAAGTAATTGCTATGTCGTTTTTAACCAGAGTTGACTTTGACTTAATTTTCAAATGTTTTACTATTAAAAAAAAGCTGCTAGGATGCGACCCACACTGCTGTAGTCATGTCTGTAGATTTGTCTTCCTGAAAAGTTTGTAGGTTTTCGTGTTGGGTTAAAAAAGTAGTTAGTTGAATTATTCTTTAAAACTACCAACAATATTTTCCAAATAATGAAATAGTTTAGTTTCAAAATCTAGTTTTATAAATCTATAGTCGAAAACAAATTTTTACCAATTAAAGAAGCATTTCTTAAATTTTTACAAATTGGATGAATGAAGTTAACTTGAAAGATATCAAGAACCGAACATCAATTTTTACCAAATTTGAGTACTATCTATTTCTTGTAGATTTAATGTTTTTTTATGAAAAAACGGACTGTTGGATTTTTATAGAAAAACTACTGAATATCGAAAACAATATTTTCTGTGAAATTAAAAAAGGTTGCAGACAATATTTTTAATTTTTGAAAAGCTATTTGATCTTATTTTTTGTAAAAAAAAACTATCATTTAGATTTTTCTCAAAACTTTACCAGATGTTAAAATCGTTATTTTTCGTTGCAAAAAATTGGTTTGGAGATAAATTCATTTTGTATTCGTAAAATTTTCGATGTGAACATACACACGCTCGCACAGACATCTTTCTAAAAATCTTTTATTTCGACTCTAGGGACCTTGAAACGTCGAGAAATTTCAAAATTTTTAACTTGACAAATCGGACCCATTACAATAACTTCCTATGGGAAGTTAATAACTTTCACTTTTCACATAAAAGTAACGTTATTTTTAAAAATCATGACTTGAAGTCAATTAAACTGGAGTCTTTTTGACTTTATAAAGAATGTTTGGTATTAAAATTAAGTAACAAATATTTAACAGAATAATATTTAACATGAATTAAAACTTAAACACCGTAAAAAACTTAAAAAATCGTCCTAAATCAAAAAACCAGAACTAAAACTAAAATAAAACGTTAAAATAATATTTTGCTTGCGTTGTACTAAACTCTTTTTTAACTTCTTATCAAAACAACTTTTGAGAAAAGACTTTATAGAGTCAAAGAAACTGTATTCAAATTGACTGCATCCAAAATTACTTTAAACTTATTTCACCAATTTTAACTCTTAGTTAATTTACTTTGACTTTACTGACAGTAGTCAGTAAGAGACTGGTCTTGGTAACTGTGTTTTTAATTTGGATATTTACAATTATTTCTTTTTGGGATTGTGAACCAAAGCAACTTAAATTTTCCATTTTTGTATCAAAATTTTGGATTATAGAACGGCCTCAAAATATTTAACTGTAAGTGTTGTTGTTTTTTATTATTCTAAAACTGTCCATACCTTAAAAAAAATACCATAGTAAAAAATGCTTGTTTTTGACACCAAGTTATCGCACTCTTGACGACAAATATAAGTATAATAGTTTCTGATAAGCTTATTTAAAAAGATGCGTCCTTTTAAATGCTGTAATTATTATACGACTGTCAAGTTAGCACTACATTTTTCGAAATTTAAAAAACTGAGTATGCAGTTAATTGTAGCTTTTTTGTTGTAAATTAGTTGTGGAAAAAAAATTTAGCTCCACGATTTTTTAAAAAAGTGGTATGTAGTGCTAGGTTGATGTCAAGTTTGATTTTGTTAAAATTAAGTACGCAATAAGTTGACAATTATTTGTTGCAAATTAGTTGTAAAAAGAAAAAAATCTTTTTTACTTTCATATTTTTAAATAGGGGGTATGTAATGCTAACTTGACACCGCGAGTCCAGTCATAAAACAAGGATATTCGAAAATGTAGCGATGCAATTAAATTAACTATAGCTTTTTTGTTAAAAATTAGTTGCGGAAAGAAAAAAATTTCAAAAATTTAGTTCACTTTCATTTTTTGTAAAAAGGGGGTATGTAGTGAGTACCGTTTTTTCGATTTTCCTATTTTGGAAAGTTGTTCTGGTTTGTTCCGCATTATTCCAAAGTTTTTTTTGAAATAAACCCAAAAATGGGGGTCTTAGACCCGAAAAACTGTTATGACCTAGCCCTCCCTTTTTCGTAAGTCTATTATTTGAAAATTGTTACAGGTTGTTCTGAACATTGTTTCAAATGTTTGGACCTCTAAGATCAAAGTTTTAAAAGATAATGAAAAACTCTAGCCCCTTTTTTTCGAAAATCTAACTTTTATATTTTTTTTTTAGATTCTAAAAAGTGTTTTTACTATTGTTCCAAAAACTAAAAGTAGTAAAATGTATATTTTAAAAGATATTGCTCCCGATATTTTTTTTTTAAATACAAAATACGTCTTTTTTTAAGCCTACATTTTAATTAAACATTAATAAGTACATGTACAGTACAGGAACCAAAACTTGGCTTATAAACTATTTATTTACGCTAATGATCTAACTTTTAAAAATAATTTCGAATTCTCGATGTCTTTTAATTTTGTAAACATTTTTTAAGCTCCCCATTTTAAGAAATCAAAAATTCCAAAAATATTCCAAGTTAAATTTTCCCTAGTTCGTGTCCAAATTTCGTCCAAAACTATAAGCAAATATAGCTAAAGGCGAACAAAAACGAAAGAAAAATGTTTTCCCTCCTTGGATGATTTTAAAATTTTAAGACAAAGCTCTATTTTTTCAGCAAGATTCTGACTCTAAAAAGTAATTAATGATGATGCCTTGTTTTATGCCTGGACTCACGGTGTCAAATTAGCAGTACATACCCTCTTTTTAAAAAAAAAATGAAAGTAAACAAAATTGTTGTAATTTTTTTCTTTCCACAACTAAGTTACGACAAATAATTGGCATCTTATTTCGTACTTAATTTTAACAAATCTAAATCGTCAAGCTACAATTTTTTTTTCAACAACAAATTTACAACAAAAAAGCTACAATTAACTGCATACTCAGTTTTTTAAATTTCGAAAAATGTAGTGCTAACTCGACAGTCGTGATTATTATTATATATAAAGGTAGTCTATTTAAAGAATATCACTTTGTAAATGGAATAAAGCCTCATATTTTGTGTTACCTTTTCTAGTTTAACTTACGTATAGTAATTACAAAATGTTTGTGTTATATTTTCAGATTTACTGCCTTTCAATAACTTTTTGCTTAAACTTTAATACCACCTACTTGCTGATGGCGTCTAACAGTTGCCAGTCCTTTGGGAGGCACAATTCCATGGCTAAGAAGAGGAAAATTGTCATTCCCAGGTTAAGCAGAAGATGAGGAAGATAACGTTAACCACCTTGAAGTGCATTATATAAGTTTCTTTGCCATCTTTCCCGAGTATAACCATGAAGTTATAAATCTTCGGTAGGCGTCTTGGTTTGCCTACAGCGAACAGCTGATTTAGAAGTTGATTCAAGTATGCGCGAGAAAACTCAGGAATCAATTCTATTCATGCGTGAAAACAAACCAACAATTTTCAACGGGATCTACAAATGCAACAATATTAGCAAATGAGTTTTGGAAGGTGCTACATACGACGACGGATTTATATCTTCACATAGAGTGTTTTTGTTCCCCAGTTGCATTAAAGATTTAACGAATTATAATGTTCAAACATGATTCTTATGTAACTAAAAAATATTGAGTAATTATACTGATTTACAGATCTGAACAAACAAATGTTTTAATATAATGGTTTTCGAAGTGTTTTAAGATTTAATGCCAACTTTAACTTGAACCTGATTGATAAGTAAACATATACATTTTTAATAGTAAAAAACTGTTTTCACTCAAGTGAATCAGTGTATCGATTTTTAGCCCATCACTAACCAAACTCTCACCTCACATCTAAGACAGAATCAGTGTTTTTCAAAAACAAAAACTATCCCGATTCAACAAAAACATAACGCGGAATATTGTTGTACCCCAGTAACAACCCCTAACAACATAATTTTCAATTTAAAGAAATGTTTTCCGTTGGTGTTGATCGCAGTGATGGGCAGGAGATTCAAAATAAAAAGAAAAATGCGAGCATTGACAAAAACTCGTTAAAATAAAATCCTTTTATTTTGATGGCTTTCATTTTATTTTAATATTTGTGATTCAAAGGGTTTACAAAAATTCTTATTTCAAATAGGATATCGCATGGTAGTGTATACTACTATAGTACTAATTTTACCATTTTGACAAAAGTAAACATCACTGTTTTCGTACCACAAATTGTTTTCGTAAAACAAATTAGCTGTACATTTGTATTAATTCTTCCCATTTACATGTACATACACATACTTACTCATAAATGTGAGAAAAGCTTGGAAATATATATAATTGCATTTCTCTCTCACACAACTTGACAGTAAAAAGAACAAAGTGAGCAAAAACAAGCAAATACGCAAGAAACTTTGAGAAGAAGCAAGTAAAATGAACACCTACGTTAACACCTAGTATATCAGAAGGAATTTTTATAAATTTGCTCCGAAATATTAAGAGGCACCTGCGAACGGTTGATTCTGGTAAAATGTGTAGCATGATCACAACTTATCTTCTTGGATTCTTAACTTAATTTTGTACTTGAGTAATTTTTCTTTTCTAGGTTCAGCCCTTTTATTGTCTTCCAAGAGAAACAACGATATCAATCAGTTTTGGCGCTAACTAGATAATTTACGATAATTTAATCACCTTTAAAAATATTTGGACAAAAATAACAACAAAAATCAATTAATGATATTGTTTACACTGAGCTTATTTCGAAGGAAGAATGGAATTTTGTTATATTAAATAAATAATAAAAATGATGATGCAAATAGTCTTCCTACCTCCCACAAAAAAAGTGTCACCCACTCCTACTTTTTTGGAGTGGAACCTTTGAATAATATTTTGTTCGTATAACAGGCACCTTTTTCGTTGTTTGCGGCAGTGTTGGGCAGGATATTAAAAATGATATGAAAATGCACACGCATTTTCTTAATGGGAAACTGGGAAAAGCCCAAAACTAAGCTTTTTAATTGGGGTTTGAGCTAGAACTTCGAGTCTAGATTTATATATTTGCG